>NC_133666.1:616670437-617270437 GCF_037893015.1 Macrotis lagotis | reverse complement strand
GCGGGCAAGGCCCTTCACTGGGCCGCCAGGGAGACCTTGCCCCCCCCCCCCCCCAACCTGGACTGAAAGGCCCCGGGCCTACCTGAGGCCTGGGCGCGGCCTGGGCCCGGCTCCTCCCCCGCTGCAGGTGGCCTGGAGCCCGCGGGGCCTGGGCCAGGCTCCCCTCCCCCGCCCGCCTGAGCACGGGGCGGGGCCGCGAGGGCCTCCCCCCAGGCCCCATATTGGGAACCCCAATATTGGAAGTCCTGTCGCTGGAAGGCGCCTTGGCATTCACAGCTTTAAGACAGTGCTGTGGCCTGCTAGCTTGGGGGCCGCAAACCAGGACTTCAGGGGTCCCTGAACTTGGTTGGGGAAAAAAAATTACCTTTTTATTTAGATATAATTTTTTTTGTGACTCTGAATAGGATAAAGTCTGATATTTCTTCAGGAGAATATTATGGATTAGAATAAGCCGAGCTATGGGTTCTGTCTCTTCTGCCCCTGACCAGCCACTCCGGGCTTGTGGGTGGATGTGACCATGACCGGAATGTAAAGAGCTCCCTCCTTATCCACTTAGTCCAGATGTCCATCTTTGTGCTCTCCTTTAAATTAACTCACTCGCTTAGATTTCTCAGCCCACATTCTTGAGGCTGGGTCAATGGGGGAGGGGATGACACGAGCAATCCCATCTGTTGTTTCCGCCGCTCGCATCCCGCTGCTTCACTCTACCGTATACGTGGTTGAGTTGATTCCCACTTCCCAAGGATCAAATAAAAACTTTTCTCTTCATGCCCAGAATTTATTGGGTGGGGGTACACACCACACAATCCTATGAATTTTATTTTACCCATTTAAAAACTCCATTCTGAGAAGGGATCCATAGCCAGGGGAATTAGGACATAAAAAGGGTTGGGAACTCTGTCTTAGTCAAAACTACTACTCCTTTTAAATGATAGCTTGATGGACTCAATCCCAGGCTCTTGGAAAGCCATACTCTGGTAGATCCACCAAGTCAGAAAGGTTTCAGGTATTGGCTAGGTTGTGTAGAGAGTAACCTGAGAACCACAGCAGCTTAATGAAGGGGCTTATCACCAGGTTGGCTGCAGAATTATGAATTTTTCAACCATAGAAAGTTTCCAAGCTAAAGGAGTTGCAATCCGCATCAGAGAAAGGAGAACCTCCTTCGTGGAGGTCACAGTTCTTGAAACTGTCTGTTAACCAACCTATAGGACATGCTTTTTTTTTTTTTTTGGTGAGGCAATTGGGGTTAAGTGACCTACCCACCCAGGGTCACATACTTAGTGTCTGAATCTGGATTTGCACTCAGGTCCTCCCAACTTCAGGGTTAGTGCTCTATCTACTGCTTCACTTAGCTGCCCCCCGTTTTCATTTTTGTAATTTTTTCCCCTTAGGTATATCTGTGACCTTTTTAATATGAATGTTCCCTCTATAATACAGATCACAACACATCCTATCCTGTAAATCTCTCATGTCCTCAGGCAAATTCTCCATGTGGAGGAGTGCCCTTTCTACTTGTTGGTGTGGGAGAAGGGTTTCCCCCTAGTTCTGTTGATATTTTGGGTCACAGGACATAATATTCCTTGGCATGTGACCAGCCCATCTTTTTTTCTTTTTTTTCCCAATCAAATGGTTCTCTGAGGACAAACTTGTACCTTTCTTGTGTTGCATTTTCACTCCTGCCTTTTGGGTGACCTTCCACTCTTGAGTGACTCTTATTCCCTGACTAGTAGCCATGCAGCATCACTGGAAGGGGAAAGTTGTTTTAGGAAGATGTTTGAACTCATGGAAAATATAACAAAATGACCCAAATGAAATCCATTTTTCTTTGTTCTTCCTATTTGATACTGGTCTGTCTAAGATGTAAATGTTGGTGTGGAAAAACTAAATTTTGAGCCTGGAAAGCTTGTTCATAGTCACACACCTGCTATGTGTGAGACGGAATTTGAACCCATGTACCTGATTCTACAGGCAACACTCTGAGCTATTTACTGAATCTGTGATTCTGTGAATGTGAAGGGGGTTGGATTTAATCACATTAACTCACAATCTCAGAGGTAGAAAGGCCTTTAGAGCCATTGATTCTAACTTGAACCTGGCCAAAGATTCCCTTCAATAATATCCCTGATAAATGATCATCCAGTCTTTGTTTGAAGCCATCAGTGACAAACAAGCCACCTTGGGTGACAGTGTCATCTATTTTATATGTGAATAGGTTGCTTTCTTAGGAAGCTTTCTCCCACACCCAGCCCAAGTCATCATCTATGAAATTTCCATCCTTTGTTCCCAATTCTGTCATCTGTGGCCTACCAAAACAAGTATAATTCCTTTTTCTTGAGATAGCCCTCCAAATACTTGGAAATATAAATCATCCTCTTCTTGCTTTCCAGCTCCCAATCTCCTCTTCTTCATGATAAGCTTTTCAAGTCCTTTTAAGTAGTATTCATAAAGCATGGTCTCCAGTGGCTTCATCACCATGGTGAGAGATTCTCTCTCATCCCTGTTACTGTCTTGTTTCCCCTTTCACAATTTCTATCATATAAATCTCACAGCCCCCTCCCCAATAGCTGTGTCACAAAAAAGCAAGAAAAATAATGTGAGGAAATCATACTTTAATTTACATTCAGTTCATCAGTTCTCTCTTTGAAAATGGATAAAATAATATTCATTTTCTTTCAAGGCAATGGGGTAAGTGACTTTCCCAGGGTCACATAGCTAGGAAGTTTTAAATGCCTAAGGCTGCATTTGAACTCAGGTCCTTCAGACTCCAGGTGGTGCTCTCTTCATTGTGTCACCTAACTGTCCAAATAACACACATTTTAAAAAATTTTGATTTTCAAATACAGTGCTGAACACTATCATGAATCTCTGAAAGTCGTCTCCCTCCTGTCATTCCCCCTTCCCTTGAAAAGACAAGCAATATGATATTATTATACATGCAAAATTATACACAATGAATTTTTGCACATCTTTTAAAAGTCTAGGTTAGTTGATGAACTCCTTGTGCATTCATATATATCCCCCTAAATAGTTCCCACTTTTCTTCTTCTTTTATGACACTGGCAGCACTGCTGAATCAATTCTATCGCAGACTCCACTCAAGTCTGGGGAGGGGAGAGGGCAAGGGCTGCTTTGGGATGGATCCTGGGGATCAGAAGGGATGGCCAAGAATTTCCCATGGTTCTGAGGTTTAGAGCTGGGAGTCCTATTAGATAGTCTCTAGTCCAACAGAAGAGAAAATTGAAGGCCAGAAAAGGGAAGGAACTTACCTAGGGTCACCCAGCTAAAGCAGGAGGCAGGACATGTGGACTTCTGCCCTCTGAGCCCAAAACTCCTCCTTCAATTCACCTTTCTTCATTGTCTTCCTGCCCTCTAAAGGTGAAGGTGCAAGTGTTGGCGACAGCTCAAATTGCACTGACTGTTATATTTTCAGTGGGAGCATTTAAAACTCTCAAATCAGAAAAATACTACAAATCAGGGCTAGATTTATTAATATTTAAGAAAGTGGTGGAGAATATCTTCATAAAGCAGACTAAATTTAAAAACGTGTCACTGGTACATGCTTTTTCAGAGGAGCCATTTCTGGGCAGAATGTGGCAAAAGGTCACCTAATATACTGGTAGCAAATGCAAAACAATGTGCTCAAAGACAACAAGCATCAAAAAGCAGGAAATGAAAGTAAAAAAATCTACAATCACTGTATAAGATGCTCCCAGTTTTTAGACCCCAAATTTTTCAAAAAAGGTACATTTTATATATGGGGAAATAGAGTACATGTATAAGTGTGTTAAACATATTTCCATATTAATCATGTTGTGAAAGAATAATCAGAACAAAAATAGAGAGGGAAAACATAAAAGCTAAAACATTTTAAAGTTTGAAAACAGTAAGCTTTGGTCTGCATTCAGACTCTATAATTCCTTCTCTGAATGTGGATGGTATTTTCCATCACAAATTCTTTAGAATTGTCTTTGAACCCACATGTACAAAAATCTATTTACAGCAGCTCTTTTCTTAGTGGTAAAGAATTGGAAATTGAGGGGATGTTCATAATTTGGGGGAATAGTTGAACAAATTGTACATACATTTGATGGAATACTATTGTTCTCTATGAAATCATAAGGGACAGGACTTCAGAATAACCTGGAAAGATTTGCATGAGCTGATGCTGAGTGAAGTGAATGGAACCAGAAGAAGATTGTACACACCAACATTGGGTGATGATCAACTATAATGGATTTGTTCATTTCAGTCTAAAAGACTTGTGTTCGAAAATACCATCCATACCCTTAGAGAAGGAATTGTGGAATTTAAATGTAGACCAAAACTTGCCATCTTCCATTTTTAAAAGTCTTTTTTTCCCCTCTCTAATTTTTTTTCTCATTTGGATTCGACTCTTTGTTCCCAACATGATTAATATGAATCTATATTTAGCATGGTGATATTACATTGCTTTCTGTCAGGGGAAGGGAAGGAAGGAGGGAGAAAAATGTAAAAAAAAAAACCCCTCAAAACCTTGAAAAAAATTGTTGAAAAACTACCATTGCATGTAGTTGGAAAAATAAATAAATGAAACATTTAATAATAATAGAAAAAGAATTCTTTTTGATCATTGTGTTGCTGAGAGGAGCTCCATCTATCATAGTGGTTCATCACACAAATTTGCTGTTAGTGTATCCAATGTTCTCTGGTTCTGCTCACTTCACTCAGCATCAGTTCAGGCTTTTCTAAAGTGATTTTTCTCACAACAATAGTACTCCATCACATTTATATATCACAATTTGTTCAGCCACTCTACAATTGATGGGCATGGGATTGACTTTTTTAGACTATCTTTTTTCTTTCAAGGTACAACTCGAAAGCTGCCTCCTATATGATGCCCTTCTTAAATTTCCTTCCCATACTTCCCAGCTGCTAGAACCTTTCACACTCCTTGTATTTATTTGTCATTGTATAAATTTTGTAGGGGGGGGTCTCCATAGGATATAGATTCCCATCACTTAGCATGGAGCTTGGTCTATAGTAGATGATTAATAAATGTTTGTGGACAACCTCAGCAGAATTATTTAGTTCTTGCTTTTGTATTCAACTTCAGGGGAGAGATTGTGTGGTTTTTGTCTTTGGATTCCTGGTGTCTGATGCATCATAGGTGCTTAATAAATGTTTATTGATGGCATAATTGGAAGTCATGTACTCCAACTTTCTCTTCATTTACTCCAACTTTCTTTTTTACAAAGAAGGAAACAGAAACCCAGAAAGAGATCAAGTACCTTGACCAAAGTCACATGGGCAGTGAGATACATAATCAGGGTTCACCGACACTACTTATAAAGTCTTTCCCACTTTGCCATGCTGCTTACCATTGTTGATTGATTGATACTTCCCCATTCCAACAATTCTGTAATCTTAGGCAAGTTTGTTAGCCCTTTTGAGCCAAAGTATCCTCTTCTGTAAAATATAAAATCCCATAAAAACTAAGAATCCCATCAAGATCTAATAATCTTTTAATCCCATCTAAAGCCAGGGATCTCTAGGCATGGTGTGATGCCTACTCCCAACCTGGGAGGAGCAACCAGATAGTTTTCCCCTCAGGCTCTAATGTTTGTGAGATGATACAAGGTGAAAACCTCAGTCTTAGTGGAGGAGAAGAGAGGAAGTGTCAAACTTTGCTGAGAAAGAAGAAAATTGCCTTCTCCCATGAAAGAAGGAGGGCTAGGCTCTGTGCTTTCACACACTATTTTCTAAGACCTAATTTAGCTACTCTGAGAGTGTCATGTCTCTCTCCTTAAATTTCATGTAGCACCCTGTTTAGTTCTGTCATTGTCCTTAAGGCACTCAGAAGACTTGGATTTGAATATTAACTTTGCTAATAAGACTTGGATAGGACACCCTCCCTCTGTCTGGACCACAGTTTCCTTATCTGTAAAGTGAGAATTGTAAATGTAAATAATCTCTAAAATAATCTATTAATTTTTAAAAGAATTTTTAAAAATTTTATTTTATTTTTTCAATTGCATGCAAAGATAGTTTTTAATATCCAACAATTTGCAAGTTTATGAGTTCTACATTTTTCTATTACCCTCTTTTCCCTTCCCCCTCCCCATAGTGGCAAACAATCTGGTAAAAGTTGTATATGTACAATTGTGTTTAGTATATTTCCATAGTAGTCATATTGTGAAAGAGGAATTAGAATGGGGGGGGATTATGAGTAAGAAAGAAAAAACATAAAAGAAGTTTTTAAAAAATGAATATAATATGCTTTTCTTTGCACTCAGATTCCATTTTTTCCCCTCTGGATGTGGATAACATTTTCTATAATAGGACTTTCAGGCTTTTCTTTGATTGCTGAACTGCTGAGAGGAGATGCATCCATCATAGTCAATCATCTCACAGTGTTGTTGATGTGTCTGCTCACTTCACTCAGCATCTGTTTATGTAAGTCCTTCTATGCTTCTCTAAAGTTCAATCTCTTATGATTTCTTATAGAATAATAGTGCTCCATATCATTCATATATTATAAACTTGTTCAGCCATTCCCCAATTGATGGACATCCCCTCAATTTCCAATTCTTTGCCACTACAAAAAGAACTGCTATAAAAGAATATTTTGATAATTGTATTTTATTGGTTTCCTTGGTGATCCTGTATTTTATGCTTTTAAAAACCTTATCTGAGAAGGGATGCATAGACTTCACCAGACTATCACTGAGGGGTGATACTGAAGAATACTTCTCTAAGGTATCTTCTACCTCTAAAAAAATCCTTTATCTCACTCTCTGTATTATAGTTTTGGGGAGACATTTGGTATACATTTTCTCATTCCATTTTCCTTCTGTCATCATATAATTACAATGTAGGCTTCTTAAGGACAGGATCTCTGCCATTTATACTAAAGAAGACCAAACACTTAGTTAAACTGAAGTTTGTGGAATGGTATGGGGATAAGATGAAAGGTGAGATAGGATAAGGGGGAGGGGAAGGAACAA
This sequence comes from Macrotis lagotis, assembly GCF_037893015.1. Classification (NCBI taxonomy): domain Eukaryota; kingdom Metazoa; phylum Chordata; class Mammalia; order Peramelemorphia; family Peramelidae; genus Macrotis; species Macrotis lagotis. Next base: position 617,263,454 of record NC_133666.1, on the reverse strand, counting down.
GCATTTATTAGGTATCTACCTTGTACCAGACTAAGTGCTAGGTGCTTTATAAATATTGAATGGGTAGAATAGAATGGAATGAAACAAGTTAAACCATCAGTGCTGACTTGTAAGGCAAACTGACAGAATATTAAATGGTTCTTCCCTCTAGGGCAGGTGTGATGCTACTGGGGGAAATGAAGTTGGTCCTTGGGCTTCTGCTGACCATAGCATGACCCATGCTCTATGCAAACATCACTATGACTGGCAGACAAAATGTGGGCCCATTGCTTTAAGGGTGCTGATCTTGTAAGATGAGATTTATGAGAATGGAACCACTAGGAGGATTGGAGGGCAGGATGAGGCAGGTGAGTAAGGTGGAAGATCTAGCTGGACCTAGTTGGTTCCTATTGGTGTATGCTATTTTACAATGTCCAGTGAGCATAGGGTTTGTTAAGGGTCAAGAGAAGGTGTACAGAGGGCAGATGGTATCATGTAGATGAAAAGAAGATTTGGTGTTAGAAGACTTGGCTTCAATTCCTGGTTCTCTTGCTACCTGGCTACATAGTCTTGGGTAAGTCACTGAACTTCTTTAGGCCTCAGTTTGCTCCACTGTAAAATTTTCCAGTTCCAAAACCTAAGATCCTCTTGAAATGAAGCTTATTGAGTATCTGTGGATAGCAGATGAAGTATTTAGTATAAGGAATAGCCAGGAGGCTAATGTCACTGGATCACAGAGTATGGTGAGAGAGTATAAGGAGTAAAGATACCCAAAAGATTAGAAGGGGATAGGTTTTGGAAGGACTTTGAAAGTTAAAAGGAAAAGAAGATAAGACTGAGGGAGACAATCTCTCTAAAATATTTGGTTGATATTCTATGAAAGTGTATTTAAACTTATTCTGTTTGTCTACTAGGAGCTGAAATAGAAGTGATGAATGAATGTGGAAGAAAGGAAGAGCCTCTTTAAGGAGGGGCATCCCCCAACTTTAGCAAGGAGTGAATGAACTGTCACTGGGTATCTTTAAATTACAGTGTTATTATTGCTTCAGATATGAAAAGGAGATCCCTGCTCACAGAGCAGGTTATGCTGATTCACAGCTGAGGTTTTTGAGATTCAAATTTAAGGAGCAGACTTCAGGGAAAGAAGAGGATAGGAAATAGTGAATCTCAGACCAGACAAAGTATCTTCATCTTCCCTTCATGGTCTTTATTTCTTTATATCAGTATTTCTGATGTGCCACGAGTGTGAAGAGATCAACAACTTTGCCTACAGGAACCCCAAGAGGGGCAGGGTAGGAGATGCATTCTGCATCACTGTGGGTATCAGTAAGTTTTTTCCCTCCCGATTCTCTCTCTTTTCCTGAGTGGTAGGAGGAAGATTTGGGGGGCAGATCATGAATTTAATTAAGTAGGAACAAAGGCTTAGGTCAGGGATCTCCCTTTGAGTTACAAATAACTTAGTAGTGTGGAGTTTGGAGAAAACTCTGAGGAGTGGGATGGTCTGTGTTTCCCTTGATCCCATGTTTCCAACTGCTTTGAATGTGTGACACATTTGCATCGAGATTCATTCATATATTCATTCATGCATTCAACAAGTATTAAATACCATTTGACTATGGTCAGTGCACTATTTGATTCTGTCAGTCAATGAGACAATAAGCATTTATTAAGGGTCTACTATATTTCAGGCATTGTGTATTAATTGGGGCATACAAAGAAAGGCTAATAAAATCCCTGCCCTCAGAGAGCTCATATTCTAAAAAGGGATACAACATACAGGGGGGAAAAGTCAACTACTGTGGGTCTATTTAAGATAGGACTCTGGAGTCAGGAGGACCTGAGTTCAAATCCAGTCTCAGACACTTGCCACCTACTAGCTGTGTGACCTTGACTGTCTCACATCCAGTTGTCCTGATTAATATCTGGTCACTGGACCCAGATGACTGGAGCGGAAAGTGAGATTGGTGACTTAGCATAGCACCCTCTCACTCAAATCCAGTTCATGTGCATGTTTTGGTATTATCTCCCTGATGTTGTGATGTTCTTCAAGAATTAAGGACAAACATCATCATCATCATCATCATCTGAATAAATGGGAGGTAATTTAGAGGTAAGACACTAGTCAAGTGGTAGTGGGGTGGGGGGACCAGAAAGACCTCTCCTAGAGGATAAGGTTAGAGCTGAGCCTTGAAGGAAGCTGGGAAGTAGAGGCAAAAGGGGAGAGCAATTTATTCATAAGGGGTAACCAGTGACAAGGCACAGATCAGAGTGATGGAGATTCCTGTGGGAAGAATGGCAAGAAGGCCATACAGTGTGTATGGATCATACAGTATATTGAGGGAAATATAAGAATATTGAAAGGTAGGAAAGAGGTTGCAAAGGACTTAAAAGTCAAAAAAAGAGAATTCTGGAGGTAATGGGGCCATTGGAGATAGGGGTGTGTGTGTGTTTGTGTGTGTGTGTTGTGTGTGTATGTATGTATTATGTATGTGTATATGTGTGTGACATGGTCATATTGAAGCTTTAGGAAGATCACTTTGACAGATGAGTTGGAGAATCAATTTGAATAAAGAGAGACTTGAGGTAGGGAGACCAACCAGAAAGTTCTTATAATAATTCACTCGTTAGATGATGAGATCCTGGCTATGTGAGTGAAGAGAGGAGAATTTGTATAAGAGATGTGGAGGTAGAAAGGACAAGATGATAACATTTTGTATATGTATGAGTCCTCACTCATACAAGCACAAGCTGATAGAAAGACCTTTGAGATGGAAGGATGGTGGTACTGTGGGCAGAAATGGGGAAGTGTGAACTTGGAAAGACTTGGGAGGTTTGGACATGCTAACTTGAGATGTTCAATAAGTTACTGGTGATATGAACTTGGAGGAAAACAAAGAAGTTAGAGTTGGATAAATAGAGCTGCATGGGGGATGATAATTGATCCCATGGGAATTAATACAAAGTTTGGATAAGACATAGTCTCATTAGTTTTATAAGCCCCATATCCAAGGAATGCTTGGGAGGAGTTAGAAAAATATATCCTACTCAAGACATTATTCAATTTAATGGTTCTAGATAACAGTTCAAGATTATTGAGTAAGTTAAGTCAATTCAGCCATGAATGAAGATAAGGAAGCTTAACTTCAGAAGGCAGAGATAGAGTTATGAAGGCAGAGGTAGAGTTATAAAATTTTAATAAGACACATGTGATAGACTTGGGGGCAAGAGACCTGAATTCAGACTCTGGTTTTGACACATTGTAGCTTGCCTTGGGCTATCATTTTCTTTCCCTGTGTCCCAGTTTCCTCTTCCATGAAGGCCAGGTTGTGTAGGGCTTTAAGAGCTAAATAGAGGACTCTGTATTTTATCATCATTATCATCGTTGCTGGCATTTATGACTCTTCAAAGTTTGAAAGTGCTTTACACATACCATCTCATGGGATCCTCACAATAACCCTGAAAGGTAGGTGCTAACATTATTATCCTCACTTTATAGATGAGGAAACCTGAAGTGGACCAAAGGTGAGTGACTTTTCCAGGGTCAGACAATTAGTAAGTGTCTGAGACTAGATTTGAACTTATGTCTTCCTGTCTCCATGACCAAAACTCTATCCATTGTGCCCCCTAAACTGCCGAGACCAGGGGCCATAGGGATTCAGTGGAGTTAGTTAAATAGGGGAGTAACATGATCAGGAACCTGGGCTTAAGAGAATTTAGTAGGAGTAATAGATATCATGGTCAATGCATAGTCATTTCTTTGAGTGGTTGGTCTGGGGTGAAGATGAGAGATCATGAGAGTTGAGAGATTGTGGAACTGTGGGACTTCAGAATTTGATGAAACATCAAGATACACTCCAGAAACCCAGAATATGAGAAAAGAAGTTGGGGTAAAGAAGAAAAACTGTGAAATATGTATTATACTACTTAAAAAGGAAAGTCTGGTTGACAATGACAAGGGACTGGATCACTTATAGAGTGCTTTAAAATCTTCAAAACATTTCTTTTAACTTAAACTCATTTGAGCCTTACCATACCTTTGTTAGGTAACTAGCGAAATTATTTATTTTCCATTTTACAAATGAGAATACCACTTTTCAGAGAGGTGCAGTGGCTTGCCCATTGTCACAAAATGAGCTACCAGATAGAGAATTTGATCTAACTCTTTCTGACTCTGGCATTCTATCTCTTATGAAATTGAGCTTCACGGGAAGAAAATTTGCTTGAGTGGGGAGGAGGGTATAATGTTGATAGAGAAAGCATTCAGAAGAGGTGGTGTGGGAGAGTGAGAATCATTTCTACTCCTCCTTTTGGTCCAGTGTGTTGGAATGGTTGGGGAGAGAAGAGAAGGAGCTCCCAGTACTGTTATTTGTTATCCAGATACAGCTCATCTTCTGGATAGAGCAGGTTACTTGATTTATTTCTTTTCAAATTTTTTAAACAACCTTTTTCAAAATTTCAAAATTTTATTTTCCCACTTAATAATGTTTTTATTTTTTTCTAGTTCCATGTAAAGATAGTTTTCAACATTCATTCTGAATGAGATTTTTAGTTCCAGATTTTTCTCCCTCCTTCTTCTTCCCCCTCCCCAAGACAAGAAATCTGTGAAATCAGGATCAGAACAAAAGAGGAAAATGATGAGAAGAATGAAACAAAAAAAGCCAAAAAACTGAAAATAGTATGCTTTGATAGTGAAGTGCCAGACCTCAAGAGGTATTGGTTTCTCACTCACTTGAAGCCAATCCTTGCCTGTCATAATGCTGAGTAGACTCAGGGGTGGGACCAGATGCCCTCTGGAGTTTAGATTCCATGTACATCTGTGTGTGCATGCAAGTAGTGGGGAATATTATTGTATTCCCCTTTCCCACCCTATGGATGACTAGCATGCTCTTTGAAGACAAGGACTCTTTATTTTAACCCGAGTTTCTATCAAGCCCTTTGTAACATGGTAGAAAGTTAATAAATGCTTATTGAAATTAATGCATATAATGAGATGCATCATTGTATGGTAGGTAGCACATTGTTCTTATGATTATGGTCTAGACCTATAATTCTATAAATGTAGGGTATATAAAGTGCCTACCCCTATGTAGATCGACAACTGTCCTGTAACTTCTGTCTTACAGATGAGAATATCACATTTAATACCTGAACATAATGTATTTGAATATCCTGGGTTTAAGTTAAATGCTCATGGTCATGCATTTAGTGGAGTCCATAGGTAGTATTTGAACCTAGGTCTTCCTGACTCCTAGATTGCTCTGCTCCTTCAGACTATCATATTCTCTGCATTTTCAACACCATTATGGGCAATGGGGTTTTTTTTGTTTTTTTTTTTGTTTTTAAATTCACCTCTTCTTTCTTCTTCCCACAGGACTGTCCAATTGCCACACACTTATTTCCAAATAGTGTCATAAATTCTGTCCATTTTTGGTAAAAATTTTCACATGAGAGAACATCCAAATGCTTTTGTATATACTCATTGTTGTGCTGAGAATTTATGCAACTTTGGCATCTTCAACACCTCAGATGGTGACCCAGAAGACATTAGCCAAAATAGTAGCTGTCCCCACCAGAGGGCCAGCAGTGCAGGGTTGGTGATGCTTCTAAGCCTGCTCTTCTCAGGGCTAGAATGTGATCTGAAGGATCCTCCCTCCCACAAAGTCCTAGACATGGTCCCTAAGCTCAGTCCCTAGAAACAATGGTTTTTGGTAGCTCTACTTTGGGTACCCTCTCCCCTCATCCCCTCCCCCTCCCCCTCCCACATCCCTGAGGCATCGATAGAAGAGGGTGCACTGGAAGAAAAAGTCAAAAATGCTGACTTCCAGACCATTGGATTCTTCTCTGTTCTTTTGCTTAAAAGTTAATAAATGGAAAAAGTCTCCTTGAGAAAAATCCTACTCATCTTGTACTTCTCTTTTGTAACTATTGTGTACTCTCTTATTTATGAGATGTTTTCTAGAAAACTAGAGGTTCTATGGGGTCTGTTTAGTATTGTATTCCTTTCCTTTACCCCGCCCCCATTCAACACAGGGGTCCGGTATGGTATTGAAGGGGAGAGATATTGAAAAGAGCAAGAAGACGGGTTAAGATTCAGGTTATAACACTAATTCATTGCTAGACCTTGGGTGAGCAACTTCCCTTAGCCTTACCTCAGTTTCCCCATTGGTTAAATGAAAATTGGAGTCAGTGATTTGTATGGACCCTTCTAACTCTAAAGGCCCCACTTGCAGGGATCTCTCAGTCAAACAGAAGTCACATGGTTGTTCCTGGGGAAGGAATCCGTGCTGTGAGGAAAGAGACACCAGTCCTGTCCTTCTCTATTTTTATTCATACTCCCCAGAAAAGCAAAGTTAAGGGGAAAAAACCAAGAGGAAGCCAAGTTAGTCCTTCAATCAACTATGTGCAGGAAAAAACACTATATCATGTACTGGAAATACAAAGAAAGGTAAAAAATGGTCCCTGCTTTCAAGGAACTCACAATTTGGGGAGAGTTTGCAAACTACCAAATACAAACAATATTAAATGTAGGTTATCTCAGAGAGAAGGCATTAAAATTAAGAAGGCTTTCTTTCAAAAGGTGGAATTTTATTTTATTTTAATTTTTGGTGAGACAATCAGGATTAAGTGACTTGCCCAGCTTGTCAAGTGTCTGAAACTTGTTTTGAACTCAGATTCTCCAGACTCTAGAGCTGGTGCTCTATCTACTATACCTTCTAATTACTCCCAAAAGGGGGGATTGTAGATGAAACTTGAAGGAAGAGAGGGGAGCCAGAAGACACGGGGGATGGTCAGGGGAAGAAGAGATCAGAGATGGAGTATCTAGTTTGAGGAATAATGAGGAAGCTGGTATCTCTGGATCACAGAATATGGTAGGGATGGGGTGGATGGAAGGTAGGAACAGGGTAAGGTGGAAGAAAACTGAAAAGGATAGAAGGGGTTAGAGTTGTAAGGACTTTAAAAAACAAACAGAAAATTTTAGATTTTGGTCATGGAGATAACAGGGCCTGGAAAGATTTACCTGAATTGATGTTGAGTGAAATGAGCAGAACTAGAACACTATTATCCAACAACATGGAGTGATGATCAACCATGATGGACTTGTTCATTTAAGCAGCAAATAATCAAAGACCATTTTAAAAGACTTGTGATGGAAAATACCATCCATATCCAGAAAAGGAACTGTGGAGTTTAAATGAAGAGCAAAACTTAGTACCTTCAATTGTTAAAAGCTGTCATTTGTATGCCATTTTTTTTCTCTCTAATGTTTATTGTCTTCTGTTTAGATCTGATTCTTCTCTCACAACATGATGAATGTGGATCTATATTTAGCAGGGTTATAAATATAGTGCTTATAACAGATTGTTTTCTGTCAGGGGAGGGGGGAGGAAGGGAAGGAGAGAGAAGAATGGAAAAAAACTACCATTGCATATAGTTAGAAAAACAAATAAATAAAATAAAATTTTAAAACCACCGAAAACTACTAACCTCAGACATATTTGTAAGGTTACATTTTTCTATCAAAAAGTATGCATTGATTTCCTACACTGTCAGGTACTTTGCTAAATGCTAGGAACACAAAGAAACAAAGAAAGGTAAGTGCCTGCCTTCAAGAAACTTTTATTCTTTTGGGAGAGCCAATATATACAGTATGTGGATGATGAGATACAAAATATTTATAAGACTAATAAAAATGATTTGGCAGGAATTTAGCTGGGTGGATCAGGAAAGAATTTAGAGAGAGGATAGGGCTGGATTAGTAGAACTGAGAATCAGCATAGAGATGATGATTGAATCCTTGGGAGATAATGACATAACCAGCAGAACAGACTTAAACTAAATCTTGAAGGAGATTAGCAGTTTCTAAGGATCATGCATGCCTTCCAATATCTACATTCTGTGGACTTCAAGTTTCATATAAATATGTTGTGTGATATGATAGTGAAGAAAACAAATATACTATTAAACTGAATTAAGAGAGGTATTGTGTTTAAGACTAGAGAAGTGGTGATATGGAGAGGGAGAAGATAAAGCTTGGAGGGAGAAAGATCCAAATTTGAATCCTATCTCAGACACACTTATTATTTAGTAGATACTAGACCTAACACCTCTCAGCCTCAGTTTCCCCATCTGTTAAAATGGTGAAGAGTAATAGCACCTTCCTCCCAGGGTTCTTGTGAAGTCCAAATGAGATTGCATGTGTGAAATGTTTTGTAAACCTTCAAGTAGATCATATATATACATATATCTATATGTATATACACATACAGATAGATATATAGATATATACATGCTAAATCTCTATATACATCCACATATAGTTATAGTTATTACAGATCCATTCCCCTCTACTTTGATTTTTTTCCTCATTTGGAGTATTGCATTTAATTTGGTCTTCAGATTTTAGAAGACACACTGACAAATTGTAGAACATCATGAAGAGGGTGATCAGGATAGTGATAAGGACCTGAGAGCGTGAAAAAGGAGAATGATGATTTTGAAGGAGTAAGGAAACCATAGAATGTCACAAAGGTAGAGGGATATGATAGCTGCTATTTGTTTACTTTGTTGGCTATTGATACTTCCTGTAAATATACAGGAAGATGGCTATCATAGAAATTGAGATCCAGTCATTGGGTCTGGAATAACTTAAACCTGAGATACTATTCTTTCTGGAGTATTTTCTAGTTATATTCCCAAACTGGTCTTTCAACATTTCAACTCCCTTTAATATAGCATCTGTTCACTAGGGGGACTTAAGGTGGTCCTATTTGTTGGCTGTCAGCAATTCTTGCCTTTTCCTTCTAGGTTTTAAGAACAGTGTTGATAATCTTGGAAATATTAAAATTAGAAATTCCTAAAATTAACCTGGTTCTGTCATAATTCCTTAGCATATAATTCATTAAAAATTCTCACTCTTTTTTCTAAATTTATTTTTATTAAAGATATTATTTGAGTTTTACAATTTTCCCCCATCTTGCTTCCCTCCCCCCACCCCCCCACAGATAGCACTCTGTCAGTCTTTATTTTGTTTCCATGTTGTACCTTAATCCAAATTGGGTGTGATGAGAGAGAAATCATATCCTTAAAAAGAAGTCTAAGAGGTAACAATATCAGACAATAAGATATCTGGTTTTTTTCCTAAATTAAAGGGAATAGTCCTTGCCCTTTGTTCAAACTCCACAGCTCCTTATCTGGATACAGATGGTACTCTCCTTTGCAGACAGCCAAAAATTCTCACTCTTAAGGGGCGGTTGGGTGGCACAGTGGGTAGAGCACTGGCCCTGGATTTAGGAGTACCTGAGTTCAAATCCAACCTCAGACACTTAATAATTACCTAGCTGTGTGGCCTTGGGCAAGCTACTTAACTTGCAAAAAAAAAAATTCTCACTCTTGAGTACTCAATGAATTCAGCCAAACATTGTCAATCCAACCAAAAAAGTCTTTTTTTCATCACATTGAGGTAAACTTTATTTCTTTTTTAATTTAGTTTTGTTTTTTCTAATTATATGCAAATAAAAACTTTTAACATTAAAATTTTTAACAATTTTATTGTATTCTATTTGTTTTTCTGAATATTTCCAACTTACATTTCAATTTGATTTGGACCACTCTTGGGAATGATGCAGGTTGTCTATTTGATATCTTTCCATTAAATTGCCTGGATGTCTCTTGATGATTATGAAGGTGATACATATTTATGTGGTATTTTAAAGTATGCAAAATATGAATTTATTGTTTATTGAGTAGAAACAAGCTTCTTTAGATCCTAAGTCTATGATTTGTATAAATTGTTAAGGAAGGGAAAAGTGAATTTTTTACTAGCCTAATTTAATATTTTAGGATATTGAAATAAATTACGGGATAAGGTATGAGAAGACAAATCCAAGAAAAATCACCAAAGGCTTGATGGAGACCTGCTGTTGATTATAAGGCAATTTTCGTAAAATTTACAGTAAACTAATAAACAGCAAAACAGTAAAGGGTGAAAATGAAATTAGTCAGCTCTATGTCAGTGACGATTTTTGTTTTCAGCTATGAACTTTAAGATGAATTAAACAAAAAGTAAGTTTATAATCTAGATGTTTTCAGAAATACTATGTAAAAAAGGCCCTAGTGAGAGTCAGCCAATGAAGATCCACATTGAACTAGAGGGTTTTACACACACACATATGTATGCATATATATAGATATAGATATAATTTTAGTTATTTATTATCTTTTTGATACCCAAATATTCTCCAGGGTTCCCCAATGATCATGCATGTAGGACATTCTACATGTTCTTTATTTTTCTTGTCTTAGTAGTATTTTTTTCAATTACATGTAAAGATAGTTTTCATCATTTTAAAGTATCATTTAAACAATGAACAGGAATTTAAAAATAAGTAAAACACTTAGAAGGAAAAATCCAACAATTTGGTCAGAGTAGGGGACTATTTTGGAGGGTTGGGTTTGTTTCACCCTCTACCCAACTGGACTGTTTAAAAAATTATTTATTCATTTAATTATCTGTTTGTTTGGTCAGACATTTCTTATTCCTGCCATTGCTTTTTCCTTCCCTTGAACGATTTTTTTAAATGTAAAGAAAAGAAAGCACTCATACAGTAAAAAAAAAAAAAAAAGTAACTCCCACACTGGTCATATCCAAAAATAAGTATCATTCTGCATTTTAAATCTATCACTTCTCTGGCAGGACATGGTGGTTTATTATCATTATTATTACTTTTAGTTTTTTTCCAAGACAATGGAGTTAAGGGACTAGTCCAATGTTACACAATTAGCAAGTATCAATTGCCTGAGGCTGGATTTGAACTCAGGTCTTCCTGATTCCAGGGCCGGTGCTCTATCCATTGTTCCACTTAGCTGCCCCTATGGTGGTTATTACATTGACCAGAGTTTTAATATTTTTCAAGTTAAAAAAAATTTTTTTAAAGAATCTTGTCATTTTATACTGTTTTCCTAGCTCTTTTCACTTCAGTTTGCATTGATTTGCACAAGTCTTCCTAAAAGGTTTCTTCTGAAATTGTTCATTTATTCTGGCAACAAAAGTATTCCATTATATTTATAAGTCACCATCTGTTCAGTATTCCTTAATATGTGGGGAACAAGTCAGCTTCCAGTTTGGGGCTACTGGAAAAGCCCAGCTAAACTTTGTCCATAAGCAGAAGCTGATCAATAAAAGACCTACCCACACTCATGGTCAGTCTCAATGCGAAGTACCCCTATTCTTGTTTCTGCTGCAACTGTTTTGGATACTCCATTCTCCATTCCTGATATAGAATAGTTAAAAAAAACTTTCCAGTCAGTCCTGGTTCTCTCTTATCCAAATTTCACAAGAATTCTGTGTCTCCCCAGGTTAGAAAGACTCTCTGCCTTTGATGACATTAGACTATATTTTCTAGAAGCCCATCCAGTTGATTGATCCCTTTAGATTTCCTCCGTCTGAAGAGATAGACCTCTAAGATGCTTTTAGCAAAAAAAAAAAAAGAATGTAAAATGTAATAAATCTACTGCTTCAGGGATTTAAAAAATGTCAGCTCTGGTTATGGAAACAAATTAGGTGCTCTCACTCTCTCATTAAATCACCTGGTCATTTTCAAAATAATGACTTTGGATGAGACTTTTGAAACCACAAGGTTTAATGCATTTTCCAAACCAAAACAAAACAAATTAAAGGTTGCAAAATTTGTTTCTGGACTGAATTTTTAAATTTATCTTGTGACTTTTTTTTAAAGGTTTTTGCAAGGCAATGGGGTTAAGTGGCTTGCCCAAAGCCACACAGCTAGATAATTATTGTCTGAGGCCAGATTTGGACTCAGGTACCCCTGACTCCAGGGCTGGTGTTCTATCCACTGTGCAACCTAGCCACCCCTTCCACTGTGTCACCTAGACACCCCTATCTTGTGGCTCTTTTGAAACCATCTCATAAATGCACTAATTGGGATGTCCTGTACCATCTCTGAGAGGGGTCAGCAGGCAACTGCTAGCAGAGGCCCTATCATAAAACATCAATGATAACAAGTTTACATTCTATGGAATTTTAGGAAGAAAATTATGAAAGACATTAAAAAAGACTATAGAAGTGTGATTCATATTTCTTGTGAATAGTTTACCAATTTTATGGTTGAACTGTATTTTGATTAAAATCAAAATATTCCTAATCCTTTCAAATGACATCATCATCCAAAACACAGATGAAATTTCCACTTTCCATTGCCTAAACATGGTTCACCAAAATCAAATTATAACTTGGAATGCCAAGACGTATACATTGAAATATTTAGGAAATCAGTTGTTATAGGAAGAACACTATGTTCTCCAAACCATGAGTTGAATACATCAAAGGATAACATTCAGACAAAAAGATTGGATCTGGGGGAGATGATTCTTCTTTTTATATATGCGTCTCCCAATTTTGACATCTTATGCCAATTATATTCGGGGTCTATCATGTTGCTATTAATAAAATAGTTATAAAATCACTGTCCATCAATTATTATACAGGACATAGATCATTTATACTGATTTAATGACATATATCATATATTAACGTATTATATTAATATTGTGTCATTATATTACATATGTGTTATATTTTATAATAGATATTTAAATAGAATAATTTATGTATAATTTATAATAATATATAACAATCAATCTACCAAACCAAATATAAAATCAAGTTTTAAATTACTCAATTGAGGATGAAATGAAGTAACATCTGTAAAATGCTTCATAAATATATAACCACTAGCGATTATTGACTTCCCTGGCTTCCTTCAAATTTTAACTAAAATTCCACCTTCAACAAGACTTTCCCTGATCTCCTTACCTTAGTGTTTTCCCCTGAGATGATCTCCAATTTATTCAGTCATTATCTTGCTTGTGCATAGTTGTTTGTCTGTTGTCTTTCCCATTAGACTGTCTCTTATCTTTCTTTTTATCTGTAGTGTTTAACGTAGTCCCTAGGACTTAGTAGGAGCTTAATTCTTACTAAATTGATTTGCTCCATGATCATAACTACTTCCTATCCTACACATGAGCATATCAGTCTTTGTGAAATTACACATGAAAATTATTAGTTATCCTGAATTCTTGAGAAAAATGTGTCTCTTCAGAGACAGTCTCCTATCCCAGATAATTCATGAATCTCTTTACACTGATTTAATGTGTTTTTCTGCTTTGATTTGTCCTATTTTCTCCATGGCCTTTTTTTTTGGCCCTGGAACTCCTTGTAAGGTCAGTAGAATAAGTCTTTGACAGTGTTGAAAATTACTGAGTTTTTTTTTCTTTTGTAAGAAAAGCATCCTAGGAGCGAAGCCAAGATGGCAGCATGAAGGCAGCATTTCCCAGGAACTCCTTCCCCCCAAACTCCAAAAAAACAAATGATGACTGCTAGCCAAAATTTAGAGGGGCCGAACCCACAGAAAGACTGAGTGATACATTTTCTCAGTCCAAGATAATTTAGAAGTTCCGTGGGAAAGGTGTGTTATACCAGGACCGGGAGTTGGAAAAAAGCCACTGCCACAGCCCAGCCCAGCCCAGAGATCACCAACAACAGCTTGAAGGGGCAGGGAGAGAACTCTGCTCCACCAGAATGAGTGTGGAGTGAGGAGGACCAGCCTCAGAATCTGCAGGAAGAATCTGGAGAAAGCAGCCTGCAGCCCCAGAGACGGTAAGGGAAATCTGCAGAAATTTCTCTGCTCTCCCTGGCGTAGGACTCTGTGTTTGCCTGTACTCAGATATTGCAGTTTGGGCTTCCACACTAAGGTAGCAGGATCCCTTCTTATAGCCCCAGGGCAGAGGGAAGTAGTGGGGAGGCATCTACATATCAAAGCAGAGGCAAGAGAGCATAAGATCTTGTAGGAATAAAGGTCTCAGTGGGGTGTTCCCCCCCAAAAAATAAAAGCCAAAGCCTTGGAAGTGCTGTCTTGGGCTGAGGAAATGAGTAAATAACAGTAAAAGAAGAATCAGATCATAGAGAATTTAGTCCTATGGAAGATCAAAACACTCAGATGATGACAAAATTGAAGCTTCCATATCTAAAGCCTCCAAGAGAAATAGAAAATGGGCTCAGACTGTGGATGAGCTCAAAAAAAGACTTTGAAAAGCAATTAATGGAGATGGAGGAAAAATTGGGAGGAGAAATGGGAGCAATGCAGAAAAATCATGAAAATCAAATCAAAAGCATGGTGAAAGATATACAAAAAAATACCAAAGAAAATAATATGTTAAAACCACATTAGGCCTAATGGAAAAAGCAAAACAAAAGGCAAATGAGGAGAAGAATTCCTTAAAGAATTCCAGCTGGTCAGCTGGAAAAGAACAGAAAAAAGTTCTCTGAAGAAAATAACTCCTTCAAATGCAGAATGGAACTAAAAGAAGCTGTTGACTTTGTAAGAAATCAGGAAGAAATAAAACTCTTCCAAAAAAGCCAAAAATTAGAAGAAAATGTGAAATATCTCATTGGAAAAACAACCAACCTCAAAAAACAGATCCAGAAGAAATAATTTAAAAATTATTGGGCTATCTGAAAGCCACAACCAGGAGAAGAATCTAGACTTCATTTTTCAAAAATTAATACAGCAAAATTGCCCTGAGATCCTAGAAGCAGAGGGTAAAATAGAAATCGAGAGAATTCACTAGTCACCTCCCAAAAGAAAAACCTCCAGGAATATTATAGCCAAATCCAAAATTCCCAAATCAAAGAGAAAATTCTAAAAGCTGCCAGAAACAAACAATTCAACTACTGAGGCTCCATAGTCAGGATTACAACAGGATCTGGCAGCATCTACATTAAGGGCTTGTAGGGATTAGAATATGATATTCCAGAAGGCAAAAGATCTTGGTTTACAACTGAGAATAAACTACCCAGCAAAACTGAACATCCTCTTTCAGGGGAAAAGATGGACTTTCAATGAAAGTACAGGACTCTGGTGAACCACAGAAGAGTGAAAGAGGACTAACTATGAGGAACTTAATGATATTGAACTGTTTGTATTCCTGCACCAGAAGAAGATATTGATAACTCATATGAACTTCCACATTTATAAGAGCTGTTAGAAGAAGCATATATAGACAGGACGTAGGAAGGAGCAGAATATAATGGTATAATATAATAAAAAGATGGGGTCAATGGGTGATAAAGGAAATTACTGGCAGGAAGGGAAAGGAAATGAAGAAGAAGCTAAGAAATTTCACATAAAAGTCAAGAAAAGGGGTGGCTAGGTGGCACAGTGAATAAAGCACCGGCCTTGGAGTCAGGAGTACCTGGGTTGAAATCCGACCTCAGATACTTAATAATTACCTAGCCATGTGGCCTTGGGCAAGCCACTTAACCCTGTTGCCTTGGAAAAAAAGTCAAGAAAAAGCTTTTTCAATGGAGTGGAAAGGGGGAAGGCAAGGGGGAATGAGTGAGCCTTCATTCTCAGCAGAAATGGTTCAGAGAGGAAATAACATACACATTTAACAGGGTGAGGAAATCTATCTTACCCTAGAGAAAAATAAGAAAGGGACAGGATAAGGGGGGATGGGGGGGGAGGGAAGGGGGGAATAGATGATAGAAGAGAGGGAAGATTGAGGGAGAGGTTACTCAGATTCAATACACTTGGACAGGGCCAGAATGAAAGAGGAGAGAGAGAGAGAGAGAGAGAGAGAGAGAGAGAGAGAGAGAGAGAATAGAAAAATGAGAGTGGGGAGAAATAGAGTGGAGGTACAGCTAGTAATAGCAACTGAGGGAAAAATATTGAAACAACTTCTCTGGTGGACTTATGATAAAGAAAGCAACTCACCCCAGAAACAGAGCCATTCAAATCTGAACACAGATTGACGTACAATTTTTTTTCTCTCTCTCTCTCTCTCTCTCTATTCTTGAGGTTTCTCATCTTCTTGGGGGGGGGGGAGGTATGCTTACTCTTATAACATATTCAATTTACATCAATGTATGGCATGGAAACAATGTAGATTATCAGACAGCCTTCTGGGGGGGTAGAGGGAAGGAAGGGAGGAGGGGGAAAAATTGTAGAATTCAGAGCCTTGCAAAAAATGATGGGTACATATTACTATTGTATATAATTGGAAAACAAATAAAATGTTAAAATGTTTTTAAAAAAAGAAAAGCATCCTAAACTTATCCCAAAGCAGTTCTCTTGGAGATGGCATGACCATAGAATGATGCATGGTGGAGAGAATATTGACCTTGACATCAGGAAGGCCTCCCTTTTTTACCCTGCCTCAGATCTCTACTAGCTATTTGGCCCAGGGAATGTTCCGATACAACTTAGGTTTCTCCCCGAAGCTCAACTTCTTCCAAACTTCCCCATGTCTATTAAAGGTACCTTTATTCTTCCAGAGTCATTTCACAAGGGTTTCCCAATCTGGTCCCTTTTCTCTATTCAGTGACTGACCTCTTCAGTTGAGATCCTCATCATTGCTGACCTAGATTACTGCAACAGTCTTCTAATTGGTCTTCCAGCCTTCAGGTTTACCTCATGTTGGCCTATCCTCTATACAGTTGCCAGAGAGATTTTTCTTAAGCTACGATCTCACCATTTAACTAATTGGAGCAATAGAGAGAGCATTAGGTCCAGATTCATGAAGATCTAGGTTTGAATATGATCTCTGACACTTCCTAGTTATGTTACTCTATTTGCCTTAGGTTCCTCATCTGTAAAATGGGGATTATACTACAATCCCAGGGTGAGGCTCAAAGGGATAGCACATAGAAAGTACTGCATAGATGTTAGCTATTTTTTTTTATTATTTTGCAGCCAGTAATACCCTATGGCTTTTTATATAAAATATAGACTCTTCAGTTTAGCTTGTAAAGACCTTCCCCAGCTTCTCTTTCCAGTCTCGACTCCATTATCCAGTCAAATTTATCTCTCTATTGCTCATACATAGTAATTCACCTCCTATCTCTAGGCCTTTGCTTTGGCTGTATCCCACACTTCTTCAATATTCAATCATGGAAACTATGTTTTCCTTCAAAAGAGAGCAAGGTACAGAAATTAGGAACAGATCAACATCTCATACTCTATACAAAGATAAGATCAAAATGGGTACAGGATTTAGAAATAAAAGATAATATTATAAGCCAATTAGGAGAACAAGGAATAGTCAGATCTATGGAAAGGGGAGCAGTTTATGACCAATGAAGAGGTAGAGAACATTATAAAAACTAACCGGATAATTTTGATTGCCTTAAATTAAAAAGGTTTTGCCCAAACTGCAACCAAGCTAGGAAACAATTTTTAAAATTAGCATTTCTGACAAAGGATTCAGAGAACTGAGTCAAATTTATAAAAAAAAAAAGCAAGTCATTCCACAATTGATGAATGGTTAAAGGATATGGAAAGATAATTCTCAGATGAAGAAATCAAAGCTATCTATAGTTATATGAAAAGTTGTTTTAAATCATTATTGATTAGAGAAATACAAATTAAAGCATCTCTAAGGTATCACTTCATACCTCTCAGATTGACCAATATAACTAGAAGGATAATGATCAGTGTTGGAGAGCAAGTGGGAAAACTGGGACACTAAGGCATCATTGGTGGAGTTGTGAACTAATCCAACTTTCCTGAAGAGCAATTTGGAACTATGTCCAAAGGGCAATGAATCTGTGCAATACCACTACTGGGTCTTATCTTGAAGAGATTGTGAAAAGGGATAAAAATTCCACATGTAGAAAAATATTTGTAATAGCTCTTTTTGTGGTGGTAAAGAACTGCAAATTGAGTAGATACCCATCATTTGGGGAATGACTGGACAAATTGTGGTATATGTATGTGATGTAACACTATAGTTCTATAAGAAATCATGAGGAAAAACAAAAAGAAATCATGAGGGATGGGACTTCAGAAAATCCTGGAAATGAATCATGCATGAATTGATGTTGAGTGAAATGAGCAGAACCAGAATAACAGACTAACAACAACATGGGGTGATGATAGACTATGATGCACTTGTTCATTTCAGCAGTAAAAAGACTTTTAAATTGAATTTTTAAAGACTTGTGTTGGAAAAATATCATCCATATCCAGAGAAGGAACTATGAAGTTTAAATGAAGACTAAAGTTTATTATCTTCAATTTTTTAAAGTTGTCTTATGTATTATGTATCATGTAATTTTATTATCTCTAATTTTTTTTTCTTCCATTTGGATCTGATTCATCTCTCAAAACACATTCAGGTTTTTTTTTTTTTAGTTTTTGCTAGGCAATGGGGTTAAGTCCATAAAAATGAGTTATGATGAGGATGATGAAAATTCCAATTTCTTGGAAATTTCTCTCCCAAATTTGTGTTGCCATTTTAACAACCTAAGTTGCTTTTTTGCTTTTCTTCAATTGGTCCTTGTTGGAACCTCTTAAAGGAGGTTCAGCTGCTGACTATAGGATCAATGAAAGTCTTTGACTCTCCTTATTCTTGGAGAAGCAGAAATTGGAGCTACTACTCTATATTAACAGATATTATGCTATTAGTTGAGTTTTAAAATATGCTTTAAAACACTTATTATGGTTTTCATTGAGAGTTCAAAACATTTCTGTACATTTTTATTGCCTTTTAATTGAAATTTGAGATTATAGTATTCCAATTCATGTTTTCTTTTAATTTCTATTAAACTTTTTTTTTAATTTAACCTAGACCAATTCTGGTCAATCACATTTTTCTCTTTTGAGCATTCAATATTTCACTTTCTTTTTGATAGGTTTAATCTCTTAACCATACATTTTTCTGAATCTGAATCATATTTAATATGTCCCAATTGTATAATCTTCCTCAGAACTGTTTTTTTGTTCTTTGCCAAGATTCTCAACTTCATTCCATCATGTTGGCCATTTTTCTAAGCCTAATTTCTCCTTTTGCCAATTAAACTATTATCTGGTTTAGTTTCTTGCTTGACCACAGTAGTCTGGTGCCTTCTAATCTTGTCTTTTTTTTTTCTCTAATACTTTTTAGGTGACTTTGATTCTAATACATTAAATAATTCAATTCTTCTAAATCATTCAAATGAATCAATTTGGTTGAACAAATGAGCTATAGTACTGAAAAAAATCAAGCACTATCTCTCTCATAACATATTTAACTTTTTACTTTTTTCCTGAAATAACCCCTTTCCTTAGTGCCATTTTCTGTGTTCTTTAAAAGGCTTCTCTGAGTAGGAAAAAAATAATATAAAAAGGATAAATAAGATTGAGAGTTCTCAAAACACCAGATAAAGTTATTAAAGGCTCCAGAGGCTCCTGTGCTTTTGTACTCATTGGAGGGGCACAAATAACACAAAAAACCTTTTAAAAGCTGAACTTATTCCCACCCCCCACCATATAATTTAAAAGGTCAAAGATGAATATTTGCTGAAATCTATTTGTTCATATAACAAATTGGTGCATGTACTAATTTTATCCACATCAGAGGATTCTTCTTTCGATATTCTTCAACTGGAACCATTCTGTATTTTAAGAATTTGTAAGGAGAGCAGGTATTTGGATAGAAGAGTGGAGAAGCAGGTAGAAGGTGCTGTCCATTCCTGGGACAGAACTCTTTTTATCCTTATTCTGTTTCCCATTCAAAAGGGTCTTCCAACTACCCAATGGACCATCTTTTCTGACCTCACCTGTTTGGTATAAAGCGTTTGATTTACCAAATTAAAAATGGTAATGTGGATAAAGTGGATAAAGTGCTATATCTGAAATCAGAAAGACCAAAATTCAAATCAGATAGACACTAGATGACTGTATCATTTAACCTTTGTCTTAGTTTTCAGAATGGCATTATTTCCTGGGGTGGTTGTGAAGATCAAATGAGATATTTGTAAAGTGCTTTGAAAACCTTAAAGTGCTATATAAATTTTATTATATTAGCAATAATAAAAATTATGATAAATGGCAGTCCTTTGGGCATAAAAGCTGCCCTCCTAGAATCCTGATGTATTTCCTTGGAATAACAGATATAAACAAAAAGATCACCACTGTGAATTTGGTACATAAGATACTGAAGGACAGTTCCTTTTAATTAAAAAAAATAAAACAAAACCCAATAACAACATTCCCTCAACTTAATCACTAATTTTGACTTCTGTGTTAATTGGGTACAAAGTAAACATCCTATCTTGATTTGGCAGGGAATCAGGGAGGAGATTAAGAATACCAGACTAAGAATTCTGTTGGAACATTTAATTCTTATTTTTTATAAATGACATAACAGATTCCTCAGTCCTCTTTGCTTCCATTCATCTTTTCTCTGAATTCCTCTGAATTTTTCACAGGAGGCAATGATATGCACAGTGGAGTCAGAGTTGGAAAGATATAACTTAGGAAGTCTGTCTGGCAATTTCTCACCTTCTGGCCCTGGGTAAATAACTCACAACCTTTCTTAGCTTCAGTTTCCTCATCTGTAAAGTGCAGTTAGTAATACTCCCTTCCTCACAAGGTTGTTGAGAAGATAAAGAGAGATATCTTTAGTAGATATCTGCTTCTACTACTACTACTACTACTACTACTACTACTACTACTAC
Organism: Macrotis lagotis; assembly: GCF_037893015.1. Lineage (NCBI taxonomy): Eukaryota > Metazoa > Chordata > Mammalia > Peramelemorphia > Peramelidae > Macrotis > Macrotis lagotis. The sequence goes on along the minus strand of NC_133666.1, from coordinate 617,242,960 downwards.
TACTACTACTACTTCTACTACTACTACTACTACTTCTACTACTACTACTACTACTTCTACTACTACTACTACTACTACTACTTCTACTACTATTACTACTGCTGCTGCTGCTGCTGCTGCTACTTCTGCTACTATTCCTAAACTGTGACTCTAGATATTTTTTTTTATCTCAATTCATCCTTTATAAAATGAGAGGAATGTATTAATTGGTGTTTCACAGTCTAAGTTCTCATTCTATGGCAAAACAATTTATATTTTTAATTTTCCTTTTTTTATCCTGGAATTCTTAGTAAACACAAACATTTCCCCAATGAGCAAATAAAAATTAGGGTATTTTTTCTGAAACTGTGAACTTTTGTTACTTAGTTTTTGTGTGTTACATTTCATATGTCAATAACAGAATTGCTTTTTTTAGTTCCTTGTAGTTCTTTTTTTTCTATCATTATCTACTAATTCAGCTCTAGCTTCCCTTGAAACAAATAAGCAAAACAAATAAGCAAAAATTTTCATCATCCTCATCATAACTCATTTTTATGAACTTTAAGATTTGCAAAACTATATATCTATAGATAGGAATTTAGTCATTTGCAATCATGCCCAACTCTTTGTGACCCCATTTGGGGTTTTCTCGCAGAAATGCTGAAGTCATTTGTCATTTCCTTCCCCAACTCATTTTTTACATATGCACTGGTCAGATCTGAAAAAGTACATTATTATTATTATTCACTGCAAGTCCATCCACTCTTTGCTAAAGCCTGGGATCTATCATCATACTTCTCAAATGAAAATCATAGAATCTCAGATAGAGAATTGGAAGTCATGTTAAGAACCATGTAGTCCAAGCCATAATTAAAACAATCCCCACTATAACATACAAGACCAATGTTTACTGAGTTTTAGTTTAAGACTTTCAAGGAGGAAGAGGCCATCAATTCTCCAGTTAGCCCATTCCACTTTTGGATAGTTTCTAATTGTTAGAAAGTTTTGCATCACATCAAGTCTCAATTTTCCTTTTTTTCCAATGTCTTTGATTCTGATCTCTGTGGCCAAACAGAATAAAACCACACTCTCTCCCATGGGGTAGCCCTTCTAATACTTGAATGCAGCTATCATGTTGTCTTTGAAGTTTTTTCTTTTCAGGAAAAGTATTCCCAGTTACTTCTCTTTTGTCATAAACTCGAGGCCCTTTAACATCTTAATTTGTCCCTTCTGGACATTCTTCAGCTCAGCAATATAAGTATGATCCCAGAACTGGAGACATATTCCAGACATAATCCAATAATCCGATCCAATAAACATTTATTAAGGAACTACTAAGTTCTAAGTGCTGAAGGGATACAATTAATAAAAAGAAAGACAAATATTTCTGACAAATCTGACAAGGTAGAATATCAAGTAGTTGAGTTCAGTAGTTTTTCAATCATATCCAACACTTCATGACCCCATTTGGAGTTTTCTTGATAAAGATGGTGAAGTGGTTTGCCATTTTTCCTTGTCCAGTTCATTTTGTAAACGAGGAAACTGAAGTAAACAGGGTTAAGTGACGTGCCCAGGATCATCCAACTTGTCTCTGAAGTTGGATTTGAACTCAAGAAGATGAGTCTTCCTAACTCCTGAACCAACACTCTTTCCTTTGTTCCAGTTAGCTGCTCTGGATGTCTTACCCCTTTTAATGCAGTTGAAGACACTGTTGGGTCACTGAGTCTGCAAAGATGGAATGGATGAATAGTGGATTATGAAATGCATTTTCAGATCTGGTCAATATCAGGATAATATTTATGTTGATTGGGGGTAGAGAGAAGGGAGTTGAGTTAATACATAATGACAAATGCCAAAAAAGAGAGAAAAATATTTAAAAATAATTGAAGAAAAGAAAAAGAGATCCAAAGGGCTACAAAATGGGGCAATTATGAAATTTTTTGTTTCATGTACAATCTTCTTTTTGTATCCATTATAATACATTAATTGATATTTGCTGAATTCATAATAAAAAATATAAAAATAGATCTGCAGATCTTTCTATATATAATATATTCATATAAGAATTAATGATTATAACTATAGAATTATAGAATTGGGGGAATCTGAGAAAGTACTTTCCAATTTTGTAAATAAGGGGCTGAGACCAAAATAGATCATGTTCAGTTTCATAATGATGATGATGATGGTGATAACTGTAACAGATCCTTTCAGAACAACTTTTGCTTATCCATACTTTACTACATTTGTGCAATTGGTTTTTTATAACCAAGTACAAGATTGCATTTATCTTCATTTATTTTCCCTTTCGTTAGAATATGCCCAATGCTCTAGTTACCAAGATCTTTTGGGGTTCTAGTTCTGTCATACCACGTGTTTAATATCTTCTTGCATACTTCATGAGTTTTTACTAGCTATACCTTTATTCAGGCCTTTATTAAAAATGTTTAAACACACAGGATCAATTTAAATCCCTAGAATACTCCACTGGAGATCTCCAACCACATTGACATTGAACCATTAATAACCACCCTTTTAATTTAGTCGTTCAATCTATTCTGAATTCATCCTAACCTGAACACATTAGAGTCCAATCTATATCTCTGATTTTTATAAAAGAATGGTATAAGATGCTTTATCAAAACCCCAGCATTGTCTTCATCTAATAGATGAGCAATTCTGTTCAAAAAGGGAATGAGGTTATTCTGATATGACCTGCTCTTGATAAATCCATGCCAGCTCTTTTTGGCTGCAAATTCCTTTTCTAGAATTCTATTCTCTCTCTCTCTCTCTCTCTCTCTCTCTCTCTCTCTCTCTCTCTCTCTCTCTCTCTCTCTCTGGCAAAGCAATGGGGTTAAGTAACTTGCCCAAGGTCACAAGCTAGGCAATTACTAAATGTCTGAGGCTGGATTTGCACTCAGGTCCTCCTGATTCCAGGGCCAACTGCAATACCTAGCAACTCCTCTATCATCTCTTTAATGATCCTTTTTAGAATTTTCCTAGGAACTATACTGAAGTTTACAATTCTATAGCTTGAAGACTCTGTTCTTTTTGATTTTATGAAAATTGGGACATTTGTCTCTCTCTAATTTTGTTTTATCTCCTGTTTTTCATGCCCTTTCAAATATCATTGACGGTGACTCAATAACACATCTGCCACTTTGTTTGGGACCTGAGGATGACGTTCATCTGAACCAGTTGTCCGTTAAAGGTGCTCTGTTTTTACCTTCTTGCTTATTTTGGGGATCAACTTCCTATTAATCGTTTTTGGTCAGTTATTTCCAATGCAAATGTCATTCTCGTTTGAAGAGAAAACAGCAATCTAGGAGTGGTTGAAATTCCTTTGGAAGGGATAAAAGGTTGATAGGGCAAATGCTTCTTTTCTTGATAGCCCCAAACTCTCCTGGGACCTATATTATACTCCAGATGCCTTTAACATTTAAAAGGTGCCTATAGTAGGCAATTCCATATTTGAAATTCCACACTTGCTGAACAGTCAAATTTCCAAGATTTTGTTTAACCTCCAATATCTCCTTGAAATTCATGAAATCATGCATATTCACTATGCTATCCTACAGTTCTTGAGCTCCCCGAAAAGGGAATCTTAAACCTGCAGTTAATTGATGGTAAAACCCTTTCCCATCAGACTTAAAGTTGACATAAATCATAGAAATGGTGGATAGAAAAGTCCAGATTTTCTCATCTACCTGAAGGTATAATTCCTGCATATTTTTCCAATTCAATAGTTTTACAAATATTTCAAAACAGCTATTATATTCCCTCTTCCTTCCCTTATCTCTTTATTTTATAGACTAAAAATTCCTCCTTCCTTCAAATGATCTTCACCTAAGACAGTTCCAGAATCTTTCATTATGTTGATCTCAGTCTTATAGATGAGGAATCACAAGATTCAAGTCCCCTGGTCCTGAAGAGTTCTCTTAGGGTACTAAAAAAATAAATAAGCCAATCAACCATCCTGGTAGATGTGATTGCTGAGCCAATGTCGATGATCTCTCTAAAAGTCTAGAGAACCAAAAAGTAGTCACAGGATTAGAGAAGGACAAGCCTCCTGTTTTTGGTTTTTGTTTAAGGCAAGGAAAAGATAAGAGTTTTTTAGAGTTTGGATTTCTGTTCTTAGAAAACATATATTAATTGAAAATTATTGAAAAGGAGGAAATCATTGTAAAGATTACCTGTTCTTTACTTCAATGATTACAATGACTTTCTCAAGAACAGGTCATGCTTGACTAACCTTATTTCCTCTTCTAATAGGACTGCTTGACTCATATATCAAGTGGAACTTATGGATATAATTTACCTATAGTTTGGTGATGCATCAGATAAAACTCATTTGATTAATGATGAAGATTGGAGAGATATGACACACCAATAGGATAAGTGGATTTGGACCTGGTTGGGCAATAACAGCTTGACATCAACTTAGCAGGTCTCCATTATAGTAGCCAGGAGGTACTTGATCTTCCTCCCTGTCTCTTCCAGCTACTCTTGGAACATTGTGATTTCCTTGAAAAAAAGTTAGCCCAGTCAGTGAGGTTAAAAACAATAGAACTTTATTAACTCTTCTCATGGAGAATATGGTGCCCCAAATAGGAGGTCAAGGGATAAGGAGGGATAATCAGGGGTACATCCAGGGGAAAAGGCCAATGCAGAACAAATAAACCCAGAAAGCAAATGTCTGGTGCAATGTTCTTCAAACTATGACAAAGGAAAGAAGGGAGCTGGGAATCCTGGAAGGGGATACCCTCTCTACCTAATACAGGAATTACAATATACTAAATTCTTGCTGTTCTTTCTTTTTCAGGATGGAGGATGCCTCAGTCTTTTATTCTTCTCACATCAAGAAAATTCATTAATAAAGATCAGGAATTTTATTAAGGATGAATGTCTCTCAAACTTATCCATTATTTCCCCATATCTGATGCTTCAAGTAAGGAAATGCCAGAAGAAAAGCACGGGAAATTGAAATTTCTAGCCTGAAAAATTTCATTTGAAGAAAAATCTGGAGGTGGAATCCCAAGAAGAGGACATGCATTTTTAGAACCAGAACAGCATATCATACAAAGAAAGATTGTGTCCAAAGAAGAAGTGAGGTTTGCTGGTCTAACATAACCAACTACATTATTATCAGTGACTTGGGTAAGGGCATGGATTCCATATTCACCAAAACTGAGAGGGATCATGAACAAGCCCTGACAGTAGTCAAAGACTTTTAGAGACTAGAACAATGAGTCTAAATAACAAAAATGAAAAAAGGGAACAAATATAAAAATTTTCACTGAAGTTTAAAAAAATAAATTAAAAAAAAGGTTATCAGAACAGATTATAGGGGTCTAGGGTGACCTCAAGCTCAAGGTGTGTCAACAAGGTTAAAAAGGCCATAGGTGTAATCTTTGGCTGTTTAAAGATACAATTATTGTCCAGGCCTAGAGAGATGAGCATTTTGCTATACTGTCATCTTTTAGCATATTCTGGCTATCATCTTATAGGAAGGACATGAATAAGGTGGAGGACATCTAGAGAACATAAAGAACCAGGAGACTGAAGGATTAAGTTCATACCATAGGACAATTAGTTAAAGAAACTAGAGCTATTTAGCCTGGGTGATGGGGGTGTAATGAGAATATCCTAGAGCATCTTCAAGTATTTTCAGGGCTGTCAGTCTTCCATTAGGAAGGAAGAGAAGAAAAGCATTTTAAAGCACCTGCTACCTTTCAGGTACCGTGCTCAAGTGCTTTACAAGTACCTTCATTGAGCCTCATAACAACTTTGCAAGATAGGAGCTATGATTACCCATATTTTATAGTTGAGAAAAATGAGGTTAAGTGACTTGTCCTGGATCATATAGCTAGTAATTATATGAAGAGGCATTTGATCACAGGTCTTCCTGACTCCAGACCCACTTCTTAATCTACTACCCAACCTGTGCCGTTATCACTAGGTGAACTAGATGGATGTTGTAATGAGGTCAGCTTTGGCTTGAGGGTTAGGAAAAACTTCCCAACAATCTGGACTACCCAGGGGAAGGGACTGCCTCTGGAGGTGTTAGAGGTGGCATAGGATCAAGTATACAGAACTTGGAGATTGGAATATGTTCCCAGACACTTACTAGCTGTGTGACCCTGTGCAAGTCACTTAACCTCTACCTGCATCAGTTATCTCATCTGTAAAATGGGGATAACAGTATCCCCCGATTCTCAGGATTGTAAGTATAAAATCAAACACTATTTGTAAAATGCTTAAATTGTAAATTTATAAATGTTATTCTATTGTTGTTGCTGTTGTTGTTTGATTGGTGGTGGTGGTCTCTGGGGATAGAACAAAACAAATGCTGAGATTCTCTGAGTAAATTGAGTATGAGTCAAAGGGAGTAATTTTTTTTTTTAGGTTTTTTTTTTTTCAAGGCAAATGGGGTTAAGTGGCTTGCCTAAGGCCACACAGCTAGGTAATTATTAAGTGTCTGAGACCGAATTTGAACCCAGGTACTCCTGACTCCAAGGCCAGTGCTTTATCCACTGCGCCACCTAGCCGTCCAGGGAGTAATTTTTGAGAAGTCCTCAAGATTAAATTACTGTAGTCACTCTAGTCCTTTAATTACTAAAAAAAATCATCCTATAAACTTAAGTTTGGAGCGCTAGGTTCTGGGTTCCGTTATTATTGTTCTAATGTTCTCACACTGGTCCTTGTTCTACTCCTTGGAAAAACAAAGAGGAAGATGAATCCCTATCATGTGAAGGCTGATCAGGTTTGGAGAGGCAGTGCCTGGTGTCATTTCATATCACTTTCTCACATTCTATCTGATCTACTGGTTATTTGTCATCCAAGGCAAGACATCTCCCACCTCCATGTCTTTGTCTATGTGACCTCTTTTGTGTCTGGAGATCATCACCTCATAGAATCCCCAACCCCTATCAAAGTCCCATATCCATTGCTCTATCAGGTCTGAACTGATTTCCTTTGTTCTTATTACTTCATCCATCTTGAAATTACTTTTGAATGTGGTTTTACAACCCCAGAGAAAGTAAGATCTTTGAGGGAAGAGAATACCTTCCTCCACGCCACCTCCCCTCACCAAGGCAGATGAACACTTTGCAAATGTGTTACCTCTTAGATTTCTTGTCTCTTCTTTAAGGATATGATTTCTCTCTCATCACACTCAATTTGGATCAAGGTACAACATAGAAACAAAGTAAATACTGACAGATTGCTTTCCGTAGGGAGGGGGGGAGTAAGATGGGGGGAAAATTGTAAAACTCAAATAATATCTTTAATAAAAATAAATTTAAAAAAAGTTACCTCCTGCCTTCTGGGGTCAACCCCACCTCCTGTTCAACACTGGGGACCCTGGGTAAGGCTATAAATCAGTATTGCAAGGACAAATGTTCTAAATTTGATGCAAATTGTCCAAGGACAACATCTATGTGAACAGTGGGAGGGAGGCCAGATGAGGAAAATGAGAGGGCAAGGGAAGGAGGGGTATTAGTCTTTATTTTACTTTTACTACTGTAGAGTCAACTGGTCTATAGATGGTGCTTCAAAAACCTAATCTACCAGACTAAAGGGCAGGAAGAGAGGAAGGTCATGGGGCAGAGAAGACACAGACCCAGACAGATTCCTAAATCTGAGTCCTGGGTCTGTAGGTGATGGTATGAGAAGGTCACTTCCCCTCTCATAAACATAGTGTCCATTTCTGTGAAGAATCAGTCATAATTCTGCACATGTATAATCTATGTCAAAGTGCTTTCCTTGTCAAGGAGAGGAGGGAAGGAATTTGGAACCCAGAAACTTCTTTTAAATGTTAAAAATCATTTTACATGTGATTATGAAAATTTTTTAAATAATAAAGGTATGAGAAAAGTTTAAAAAAAGTAGTCCTAATGATAATAATACTTCAGTAGCTCTAGGCTTACATCAATAAGAGTGCAGATATACCTCATCATCTAGATATGCATATTCTTCAAAGCCTGCTTTACTTTTGTCCATAGTTTTCCATCCTGCTTGTGCCCCTGGTAGTCTTTCTCTGATTCTCATAATGTTTACTGGTTGCTAGGGTAGATTTCCCTATGTTGGGTTACCCATCTGAATTTCTTCCTGACTACCCCATTTCCCCCACAGGCCATCCCTGAGAAAATGCCATAGCTTATTTAAGCATCTTTCAATTGTCCTTGTGGTTTGTAATATTGAGTTTTCAAAGAATTGTCTATGATTCACAGTCACAGAGCTATGAATATTAGGACTGATGAAATTTTCTGCCCATGAGAAGTGTGGCTTGTGTATAGGAGGAATTCTTTCAGATGTGGGCCACCTGAAAGATCTTTCTACTGAGATCTGCCTCCAAATAGCTTAGCACTACATAAACTTTTACAAATGTTGGCTATGTATTAGGGCACAGAAATATTGCAAAGAAATGCAAAAAGAAAGAAATAGTAAATAAATCCTTTTTGGTATATAATGCAATAAAAAATATCAGTTTCAGGGACTATGAACAAAAGACCAACTTAATAATGAAAGACATTGAAGTTCTAAACAATGAGCAGGTCAAAGAATAAATGATTAAAAAAAAGAATAACTATGTGAAAGAAAGTTATAATGATGAAAAAATATATTAAAACTTGGGGGATGCAGCTAAAGCAGTCCTGGAGGTGTATGTGAAGAACATCATATATCTATAAACACACTTTTAGAAACAAATACCCTTTGTCTCAGATTCCATTGCTGAGCTTATATTCCATACAGATCACTGATAAGAAAATAGTTTTTATTCATCCTGAAATATTTATTGTGGCATTTTTTTGTGATGGCAAAATATTTGAAACAAAGTAGGTACTCATCAGTTGAAAAGTGAGTAAACAAATTGTGATACATGAATTAATAGATTATTACTGTGATATGAGAAATGATGAATATAATGAATACAGATGAGTATTGAAAGACCCACATAAACTGATGCAAAGTGAAATTAGTATAGCCACGAAAATAATATATACAATAAACATAACAAGGTAAATGAAAAGAACACATCCATATCAATTAGAAGAGAATGTTGCTCATTCTCCAATTGATAAATGATGGAATATGAATAAACAATTTCAAACAAAAAAATGAAGCTATTTATAATGAAAAAAATGCTCCAGATCATTTTTGATTAGAGAAATACAAATTAAAACAACTATGAGGTGCCACCTCACAACTGTCAGATTGACTAAAACAACAAAAAGGGAAAACAATCAATGTTGGAGAGGTTGCGGGAGGATTGGGACATTAATACATTGTTTGTGGAGTTGTGAACTAATACAACTATTCTGTAGAGCAATATGGAATTATGCCCAAAGTGCAATAAAACTGATCATATCCTTTGACCCCAGCAATTGCAATATGAGGTCTATACCCACAAGAAATCATAAAAAATGTGAAAAGTCCAACATGTTTCAAAATATTCATTTTGTAGTGGCAAAGATTCAGAAATTGAAGGGATGCCCATCAATTGGGAAATGACTGAACAAGTTATGGTATATAAATAGTATGAAGAGCTATGTTCTGTAAGAAAGCATTGAACTCTAGAGAAACATGGAATGAATTACAGGAACTGATGCTGAGCAAAAAGGAGCAGAGAAGCAAGAGAACAACATACACAACATTAACATCAACATTGTAAGTTGTTCAACTCTGATGGATGCAGTTGCTCTCAGCAGTTCAGAGAACTAGGACAACCCTGGGAGATCTGTTATGGACAATGCTATCTACATTCAGAGGAAGAGAAACAAAACAAAATTTTTAAAAAATCTTGTAGAATTTGAATAAACATTTCATTCACTTTAAAAACTTTTTCTCATTATTTTCTTTCCTATTTCATGGTTTTATTTCTTTTACCTCAGTCCTAATTCCTCTTACAGAAAATGACTAATCTGTATACATGTTAAACACAAATGTAAATGTACAGTATTCTCCAGACTGTTTGCTGCTGAGGGGAGGAGAGTGGGAAGGGAGGGTGGAAGGAAATTATATAACATAAATGTGCATGTGCATGTGAATCAATGTTGAAAAACTTTTATAACATGTAATTAGAAAAATAAAATAAAATATCAACTGGAAAAATGAATCACAAAATTAGAAAGAGCAAGCATGATTTTTAAGAGAAGTGGGGAAAACATTTCTAACCCTCTTTTTGCAAAGTAAGGAAGTTCATAGGGGTGACGTAGTGCATATATTTCAGGAATTTTTTAGTATATTGATTAGTTATGCTCATTCCCTCTCCCCTCAGACAGCCCACAATTATAAATGAGTGTGGCACCCGTTGATCCGACTAAAGAGTCCAGAGGCTTTGCCAGATCATCAAAAGAGGTCCAGGAAGACAAATATATTGAAGTCCTGGGCTAGGGAGAGTTCAGAATTTGACAACATTGTACTGAGGTGAATTAGATTTCAAGCTGTTTTCAACAGCTTTGCCCTGATGTGATAGGATCTGGTACAGGGAGGGAGGAAGGGCTGCTAAGATCTATGGCCAGGTTACAGTCTTATCATGGGTAAGTTGGTATTTCTCATCTGTAGCACTAGGAAATTGGACTTCCCAAACTTCAGGCTTGCCCTATTAGGTCTTAACTTATTTGCACTCCTATCAGTTTAAAAAGTCTCTGAAACCACCTTCACTGGTCGCTCAATCTTGAGATATGCTACCAACCCAAATATATTGTTGTTGATCAGTCATTTTTCAGTCATGTCTGACTTTATGTTATTCCATTTGGGATTTTCTTGGCCAAGATACTGGGTTTCTTTTTTCCTTTTCCAGCTCATATTACAGATGAGGAAACTGAGAAAAACAGGATGATATTACTTGCCCAGGGTCATTTAACTTTGAATTCAGGTCTTCTTAACGCCGGGTTCAGTATATACTGTAACAGCTCTCTCTTTAATACAATGTTTTCTCAGTTGACAATCTCATTGAAAAAACCCATTAGCTGTTCTTCCTCTCCTCTTTTCCTTTTCCTCCAATCTTCTCTTCTCCCCTTATTCCTTCACTACTTCTTTCTTTTCTCTTTTCTCCTTCCTTTCTTCTTACTCTTTCCTCTCTCTCCTCCCTTCTTACCATCTTCCTTCTCTTTTTTCTTCTCTTTCCTCTTCTTTCTTCTTCACCTTTTCTTCCTCTTTGTTTTCTCTTAGCTATTTGTCCCTTACTCTAAGGCTAGTTTCCCAACCACCAAATAGCCAATACTATCCCTTAGATAGTATAGTATGCCTCATATAGTTATGGCATTGCAAGCATCTGCTTCTTCTGACCTCCAGGTCACTGTTTCTCCCTTTGTTTCAGCTCCACAGTAGGTCAGACACCTAACAGATATCCTATCAGAAATATTCTTTCAGGTCCTCCCCCCCCCACTCCCCCACCCCCGTCCAAGAAGACCTTTTAAATATGCTAGCCTAGCAAGTCTCAGAATCTAAGTGTTTTAGGGTTTTTAAAATTTACATTCTCTAACTTTGTAACAGAGACCCCTATGCCTATGAAATAAATGAAGATCAATATATGACCCATACATGTATAGAAGCATAAACATGTATAGACAAATATGAACAAATATACATGCTCACAAGTATACACAGGCACAGCCATAGGAACAGGCATGTCTTATCTCTGCTCCAGTCCTTCCAAAGTCAGTGATGCAATGGAAAAAACAATGAATTAGAAGACATGAGATGAATCTCAGGTCAAATACTTAGTTCCATGACCCTGAAAAAAATCATTTCTCTTGTGATTTGTGAAATCTCATACCTACTTCCTCTCTTGCTCCACACCCCATGTTGGTACATGGCCCTGGAACCTGTCCTTATGATGTAGGTCTAACCTTGACCTTGAATTTGATCTACCTCCTTTTTAAACAGGCTTGGAATCAGGCACAGACCAAGACTTAGATAGGGGGGAGATGAAGCAAGGAACAGAGTTAGGGTCACAGATGCTGCGAACCCTGCTGTGGAAGCTGGGAGGATGCCGGAGAATGATGACTGGGGCTCTTCAGCAGTCCCTCAAGGAGGCTGAGCCCCCATCTGATTCTGTAAGGCCCTTCCAGGCCATTCCCCAAAATGAAGGCAACTCCTGGATCAAGCTGCTGCAAATATGGAGAAACAATGGCTATGAGGACTTACATCTAGAGACGCAGGAGACCTTTCAGAAATTGGGACCCATCTACAGGTAATATTCAGTAAAACTTACTGAGCATTGTTCTTTCTGTGGGCTTCAGAGTGAATGAACTCTAACCCTAGTCATAGAGTGAGACCCAAGCCTAGTCGATGTTTGATCTCTAAACTTGCCTTATAGACTGAGCCTTAATACTGGATCCAGTTTGAAGTCTGGTCCAACTGAGATCTTATGAACAAAAACTGTGGGTCACAGGCAAAGAGGGAGAAAAGGTGGGTAGCTCAGTGTCTCCCATTCTCCCCACAGGAGAACAGTTCAGACAGCTTAGCTGGAGGTGAAGACACTGAAACATCATCTTTATTGCAAGCTTTAAGATAGGCAGGCTGTGCACTGGATTTTTTTCTAGCAAGATCCTACTGAGAGGACTCAGACTCTACTGAGAAGGATTGAGGTTAGACAGAAGGAAGACCTTGCTGGCCATCAGAGCTGCTACATTCCAGATCATCAAATAAGTAGAAGAATTCCTTCAGAGTCTTAATAAATTTTTGTTGATTCAACAAACATTTCTTAAATCTTTTCAATCTGCTAGGATGGTGTATAACTAATGCCATCTGTCATTTTTGCCAAGATGAAATTTGGAATCCAGAAGGAGGAATTAAGAAACACAGAAAACTAAACTATACATTATTCTATGCCCACTTTAGAGAGATGCAAACAAAAGGAAGTGTAAAATGAGGAAGGGATATATTATTAACTGTACTGGATCAGGGAAGGCTTCCAGGAGGGGGTAACATCTGATTTGGACTTTGAAAGCTGTAATAGTTCAACAAGGGCTCCACATCAGAGTTCAATTTGTGTAGACAAACCTTAAGAGATTCCTATATTATGAAGACAGTCCTCACTCTCTGAGAAACTTTAGGTCAAAGGGTGCCACCAGTGCTTGTCATCTGGGAAGTAATGGTTGGCCCAGGTCAATAGTGAGTTCCAATCTTACTTGATCCTGTTGCCCAAACTGCAGGGACAAGGTGGGCACTATGAATTCAGTGAATCTGATGCTGCCCCAGGATGTGGAGCAGGTGCTGAAGGCTGAAGGATCATTTCCTCAAAGGAATCAAGTGGTACCTTGGTTGTCACATAGAAAGAGTCGCAAGCTTAAGTGTGGCATCTTCCTTCTGTGAGTACCTGATGGGACTGGGGAGCAGTAAAGAATTCTTAGAGAAGCAAGGAGGCCAGAGCAGACAGAGATAGTCAAGAGTTACCCCACTTCTTAACTGTGGAGCAGAGAGGAATGGAAGGGACAAAATGTCCCATCCCAGAGAGTCTCTGGTCAAAGAGAAAGATGGGATGCTCCAACTCCCAACCTTCCCTCCAGGAGTCTCCACCAAGGGATGGAGGAGAATGGAGGTCATTTTTAGGTCATAGGAGGTCATTTAGACATTTCAGTAGGTGTCTAGAAATAGATGTGGATCTTAAGTCTGGTATGGGAATTGCCCCAGAGAAGGGAGAATTATCTCAAGGGAGTCAAATGGGTTCAGGGGATGAGTACTAAAAATGAATATGGAGGAAGAGAAAGATGAGATCTGATTGAGTCTAGGATTGGGAGAAGTGATAACATCCTTTCACTTCAAACCTTGGTTCCAGGAATGGGAAAGAGTGGCTCAATGACCGTGTGAAGTTGAATCCACAAATGTTCTCCAAAAAGAGTACTGAAAAGTTTATCCCCTTGGTGAATTCTGTCTGCCAAGATTTTGTTCAACATTTGAATTATCAAATCCAGAAGAATGTTCGAAAGTCTCTCACCTTCAACATCTCCCCCTATGTTTTCAGATATGCTGTGGAAGGTATGATGTAGGGTTAAGGGTGGGATGTGAAGGTGTCTGTTTGTGGAGTGGAGTTGTTATCTTTGAAGACTTCCTTGAGAAGGTGAACTCAGAGCAGGATTTTGAAAGAGGTACAAAGTGATTGCAAGAAGACTTCAGGTCTACAAGATATTTGAGTTTGGAAGAAGTCTACTAAGTTTGTCAACCTGAGAAATGAGGTCATACATGTAACTGGTGTGTGTTTGGGCTGGAAAAAAAGAAAGGAAAAGGAAGGATGTGGAAGTAGGAAAAATTAGGTTATTGGAGAGGACCTAAGGTAGGAGAGATGTCAGCATCTGTTGACTAAGGAGATAAAAGTTTTGAAGTCGGGGATGATACTTGAGTTGACATCAGATTGGGAAGAGGGTTCAAGTTAGAGTTAATTCCAGGAAAATAGAAGATAGGAAAGAGAAGATAGTGAAGTTAGTTTCCAACTGATATTTCAGGAAAAGGAGCCAGTGGAGGGGACAGATAATTGACTATGTAGGTAAAAGATCTAGAAAAGTACATTGTCACAAATGAGTGAATAAATTAAAAATGCATCAGTTAAGATTTTATGGGACAGGTAGGTGGCATAGTGGATAGAGCACCAGCTCTTGGAGTTAGGAAGACCTGAGTTCAAATTTGACTTCAGTGGTTTACTGGTGGTGTTACCCTAGATGAGTCACTTAAACCTAATTGCCTCTGAAAAAAAGCTTATTATGGACCAAACATTGTGATAAGCACCGAAGATGCTAATAGAAAAAATGGAAACCGTTCCTGTTTTCAAGAGTTCATGCTCTTATTGGGATAGTTATTACATAAAAGAAAGTTTGGTTTTCAGGGAGAATGGAAAGTCCAGAAATCTATGGGTGCTGCAGTCTGAAGGAATAGATTTCAAGACTTAGATTCCTTAAGGTGCTAGACAGGTTGGATAATGGTGTGAGAAGTTTAGGGAGCAAAGAGGTAGGGTAGATGGAAGGGTCCAGTAAACATGAATAGGCAATGTTAGAACAGGTGATAAAATCTGATGATCCTCCATCTCACCAGAAAGAATGATAATGGTAACTTCCATCTCATCCAGCTGGTGTGAATAACCACATTAGTAGATAAAAATGACAAGATTGACTGTATATTAGGGAAGAATCAAATTTTCCTGTGATGATGACTAGGCAAGATATGAATGGAGAGCCAAGAGAAGAGATTGAGAATGAATAGGCTAGAGAGAGTAGCAATCCCTAAACCAATGGAAGAGAGAGAGTATTCAGAGAAGGTATGGTAATAGCATCAGAAGCTGACAAAATCAAGAAGAAAGAAAAGAGGTTGGAAGGGAAAGAGAGGGAAGTTGGGTACCTGAGTTGATAGATAGGAATACCACTCAACCTCCTCTCTTTCCCTAATCTCTGTTCTATAGTTTCTACCTATGTCTTGTATGGAGAACGACTAGGATTGCTAAGCAGCAATCCAAATCCCGATGGTTTGAAGTTTATCCAGTCCATGAACACCATGCTGTCTTCCACACCTCTGCTCCTCTATACACCCTTGACCCTGAGCCAACTGATAAAACCCAAGGCATGGAAAGAGCACTTTGAAGCTTGGGATGATATTTTCCAGTATGGTGAGTGAGGGTTTCTCTTGGCATCAACACTGAGGGATCAGGATTGGGCCTAAGGAGAGAAATGGGTAGATAGATAATTGGGGAAAGGGAATATTAGAGTTGGTGTGCTTTAGAACATAAAACATATTTTTTTTCAGAGGGGGGAAAGTGACTATAGGGCAAGCTGGTGCATATTGTGATATAGAATGTTAGAACTGGAAGGAACCTCATAATATCTCAAGTTTTGGGTTCCAATTCTTGGACTTTTTTCTCTGTAACTCTTGACTAAATTGATCTCTTGAAGTTTCAGGTTTTCCATTTGAAAAGTGAGTGAAATAATATTTGCTATTTAGCAAATTGATCTCAAAGGGCTTTTTGAAGAGTGGAAGAGGTAGACGAGGAGGAAAGGTGGCAGGCATAGGAAACTAGCACCATAATAGTGGGGAGACTGAGAAACATCCATCTGAGAGCAGAGGCATGGGATGTCCAGGCTCAGGAGTAAAGGGCTCAGTTCTGGAATTATTTCAGTGCCTTTATTCCAATCTCCCTCCATCCTCTCTAGCTGACAAATGCACTCAGAAAATCTACCAGGAGATGTGTTTGAATGGCTCACCTCAATACTCAGGTATCATGGCTGAATTGCTGGAGAATGCCGACCTCTCTCTTGATGCCATCAAGGCCAACATAACAGAACTCACTGCCGGAAGTGTGGAAACGGTTAGGGCTCAAATGGGCCACAGAATCACAGAACTACTCACTTAGACAGCAAGTACCCACTCCAATGACGACTGAGTCCTCAGCATCTTTTCTTATTTCAACTCTGCTCTTCCTCATTTACCCTCTTGGGTACTTATCTCTCTCTGCCTCCTCTTTCTAGTCTCCTTTGTGAAATATTTTCCTCCATTAGAATGTAAACTCCTTGAGGATAAGGGCTATCTTTCTTATTTGTGTTTATATTTCTAGCTTTAGCAAAGTTCTTGAAACACAGTAAGTATTTAAAAATAAATTTTAGTACCTATACTCCATCTTCCTATCTCTTTATCCATCTGCCTCTTTATTTCCTTCCCTCCCTCTTTCTCTCTTTTTTCTTTCTTTCTCTTCCTTCCTTCCTTCCTTCCCTCTTTCTTCGTTTTTTCTATTTCTCTCTCTCCATATATATATATATATATATATATATATATATATATATATATATATATGTATATGTCTTGTCTATTTGTCCTTTTCCTGCATCATTATTTTTCTCTATATATTGTTATCACAGTCTTTACAATTTTGCTGTCATGGTCTCAAGAGAAATGATGACTGTGATGAGCTCAAGGAAGCCCCTGAGGCTTTGGGATAGGGAGGATTCAATTCAGTCACAGGACTATAAACACTATTTCCTAAGTGTTTATATTCAGGGCCCTGGACTGACCACAGAGGCTGGAGAGGAGGCCCTTATTGTCCCTCTAAACCCCAGGCCTAAATGGAAGACCTTTTGGAAGTCCTTCACCTCAGAGAATCTGAGGGGGAGATACCAACTCCTGACTGGAGGGATCTCTTTCTCTTGACCTGAGTCATACTTTTTTCACAGACCACATTCCCTTTGGCGTGTACCCTGTTTGAGTTGGCTCGGAACCCAGACCTTCAGAATGCTCTGAGGGCAGAGAGTAAGGATGCAGAGACAAAGTTCCAAGGGAACCTACAAGAGTTGGTCAAAGAACTGCCCCTGCTTCGTGCTTCCATCAAAGAGACTCTGAGGTTTGAGGGGTGAGGGTGGAGGGTGGTAGCTAGGGTAGTGAGTGGGATTGATTATAAAATCCAGAGCCAATGAGACTTTGTTTCTCTGGACTGAAAGGTTCAGTTGTCTTCAATCAATTTCATTTATGTAAAATAACCTTTGATTCTGGATTACCTCACTTTTTTTTTGTTAAAGGAAGAGATATCTTAGAAGCGGATACAGTGTAGGTTTAGAGAAAACACGATAGCAGATGGGTAAAGAAATGAGGGAAAGGATCTTGTTAAAGGAGGGCAATGGAAAAAGAATATGTTGGGCCAAAGGCTTCTCTGGCTAGGTGCAAAGGTGAGTAATGTCTCTTCCTTGCTCCCTTCTCCAGGCTTTATCCATCTGGTCCGATTATATTTCGCTACCTGGCCAAGGACACGGTCCTACACAATTACAGTGTCCCTGCTGGCGTGAGTCTACACCACTCTGGTCCCATAGTCCTCACCCTTCTAGACCAACTTCCAATACACAACCTTCAATTTGCTCCTAAAATGCTGAGTTAGAGTCCTAAAGCATCACAGCTAGAAAGGTCCTTAAAGGGGCAGCTAGGTGGTACAGTGGATAGAGCACTGGCCCTGGAGTCAGGAGGAACTGAGTTCAAATCTGACCTCAGATACTTAATGATTACCTAGCCATGTGGCCTTGGGCAAGCCACTTGATCCCATTGCCTTGCAAAAAACCTTAAAAAAAGGTCCTTGGAACTCAGAAGATGAAGTAAGAGAGCTGGAAAGAACTCAACACAGAACAAAACCTAAATCCAATGCTGGTTAATCCTAGGTGAACTAGATCCTAGGGATACAAGCATACTTTGAATATAAAAACTTGGATTATAAAGAGGAAAAATTTCCTACCCTCAAGGGGCTTGCTTTCTATTGGATGAAAGAACTTTAATCTGTAGAACACAGTATTGGAAGGAGCCTAGAACCATTATCCATGTTGGAAGTGATCTTAGACTATGCCTAGTCTCAGGTCCTCATTTTACTGAGGACGGATAGAAATGATTTGACCTTAGTTTCCCAGAAAGTTGATATGTGGCTAAAACCCGAGACTCTTGATTCCCTGTGGGTCTCCTGATTCCTATATCATTCTTTACATACTACTTCCCCTCTGTGTTCTAGGATTCACTCACTATTCCTTGCCTTTGCTGCCTTTCTACTGCTCCACTCCTAAAACCTCCAGGAAGACCCCTGAGGAACATAAGGGAAAGAAATCCACCCTATCCCACCCCATTCCACTCAAGTGTCTTACCAGGCATCTCCCTCATTCCCAACTCACCTAACATCCTATCCACTTTACAGACCCTGATCCAGATCTCCCTCTACTCCTTGGGCCGTAGTCCAGAGGTATTTGTCAGACCTGAAAGCTTTGACCCCTCTCGCTGGTTGACCCCCACCTCTGACCAAGCCAATAATCAGATCTCCAACTTCCGATTCCTGAACTTTGGTTTTGGGATTCGCCAGTGCATTGGTCGAAGGCTAGCTGAGACTGAAATGCTCTTCTTCTTGCACCATGTAAGTGAACTGATTGGGGGTCACTCCACCAGATGGGAGGAGGTTTTAGAATGTGGTTAGAAGAGAACCCAAGAGTTCAGTATTTTAGAGTCGTAAGGAGCTTTCAGAGGTCAAATTAGTTAAAGCCCAACCTGAATCTCTAACTCATGATTGTCCAAATTTTGTTTGTATATCTGAAGGAACGGGGAGCTCACCACCCTATTTAAGCAACTCCATTTTACTATAGGATATCTGTATTTCTTGCAAAAGGCTTTCTATTGAGCAGAAATGTCCTTCCCTATGACTTTAACTCACTGGTCAAAATCCTGTTATTTAAAACCAAACAGAGCAAGTATAAGTCCTTTTTTGTGCATGCTATCCCTGTAGAAATGAAAAGGCAATTTGCTCTATCCTCCAAGACAAGATTACTAGACTCTGAAGAGGAAAAGGATCAGGGGATGTCTAGACTCTCAGCAGGAGTAGGATCAGTAAGCGTCTCTAGGAAGCTCTAAGAAAGAACTGTAGAGGGTAAGGTGCAGGAAGAGTGGACTCTGACTCCATCAAGGAGAAAGCAGGGGACCAAAGAAAAAGGGCGAACTCCTCAAGAGAAAAGGGGAAGATGCCTAGATTTCTAGGAACCAAGAATCTGGGGCAGAAAGAGATAATATAATTTGAAATTCATCTGTCTGTTTCAGATCTTGAAAAATTTCCAGGTGGAGACCTTACATAAGGAAAACCTGAACCTGACCTTTCGCTTCGTCCTCCACCCCAAATCCTTCCCACTCTTTACCTTTCGTATCCTCAATTAACCTGGCAGGTTTGCCTCAAAAAGCAGAAGCCCTGCCTAGTCCTACCTTTGTCATCTAACCTGAACTGAGTCTCCCAAGCCCTTAGCATTTGTCAGAGTACAATGTTAAATAAAAAGAACTGGCTTTCAATGATGGTTCTACTATTTTTTAACTGTTTTTTGAGTGACATCTCTGAGATGGCTAGTGTTGCATACTGGAATTGGACAAATCATTTGTTGGATTTCTTTCCATTTTTCTGTTCTAGACTTTATGAACTTTTAAAGTCCTTTCCAGGTCTGCATTGAAGGATGCTGGGAGCATTTCCTCTGCTACTAGTCTTACTTTTAGGGGTCATGGCTTCATGGGCTCCTTTCCATTTTAAGTCCTATGATCCAAATGCAATCCTGATGAAACTTAGGAGTCTTTGCATCAAGCTTCATTATTGGTGAAAAGAATAATCCATGAATGCTGTGCATCTGTGAAGAGACCAGAGCTGCTCTGAGAACTTAGGACAGGAGAAACTTTCTTTTTCCTTCTTGCATTGAAAAAGGACTTGGGGATTCCCTCCTGCACCTCTGTCTCTCCCTTATGTATTAAATTATCATTCTCTACCTTATTGCGGAGGGTCTCACATGCCTGCCACCTGCATTACACTGTAATTACTTTTCATCACCTTCCCATTCCTATCAATGTCAATGTATCTTTATTTTTATTTTATTTTGTTTTATTTTTAGGTTTTTGCAAGGCAAATGGGGTTAAGTGGCTTGTCCAAGGCCACACAGCCAGGTAATTATTAAGTGTCTGAGGCTGCATTTGAACCTAGGTACTCCTGACTCCAGGGCCAGTGCTCTATCCACTGTGCCACCTAGCCTCCCCCTAATGTATCTTTATTAAAATAGTTTGAATATCAAAGGTGAAAAGAACCTGAAGAACCATACTGCCCAAGCCCCTTATTTGGAAGATAAGAAATTAAGACTGGGAAATAGGACTTGCCAAATGCCCCTAATTTGGAAGAAAAGCAATTAAGGCTGAGAGATAGGACCCATCAAATGTTGCTCAGAAAATGAACTGCAACAAGATGCACTCATTTCTCATGGAGGACTCATTCCACAGATTCTCCTTCCCACCTCACCTAGCGAATGAAGTCTGTACCACTCATTTGTCCATTGACACACCCTCTTTCTGGCTAGATTGTGAAATCTTTGAGGGCAAGCACTACTTCTTAATTAACTCTACTTCCTCAAAAGCAAGAAGAATAGGGTCCTGAATATATTAAGCACCTAATAAATGTGTTTCATAATGTTGAAGGTCTAGATTAATGAGAAGATATGATGATGCCAGGAGGTAGTTAGAACTCCTTACATTGATCCAGAACCTCAGAATCTCCAAGTTGGAAGGAACTTCCATAGCCACCCAAACCAATCCATTTTGGCCCACAGTACTGATAAAGAGTAATTCACCCTTGGTGAGGGGACTTCCAATGAGGCAGAAGAGATCTGCCACCTCACCAAAGCAGACTTTGCCACATTACCCTTTAGCTTTCACCTTTTCCCTGACCTTCACAAAGACATGGCTTTGAAGAATGGGACTGCTTGTCATTGCCAGACAAGTACATGCTGGTACTCCATGTACCTGAAGGGTGGACCAGTCACCTCCCTCCTCTCTGGGTTTTCCATCTTCTCCTTTAAGGTGGTTTTTCATTTGAGTCTTGTCTCAACTCCAAACCATAGCATATATCTCTTTGCCTGAGTAGAGGAGCCCCAAACTTCCTAATTCCAAAAGCCTATGCAATTATAAACCATTCTAGAGGGGGAATAAGGAAAATTTAAGAAAGAAGGGAAGAATAAACTATGTTGTATTTCAGACAATGTGCTACACAATTTTCAAATTTTATATCTCATTACATTGCATTACAATCCATCAGATCATATATACAGCCCCTTAAGTGGCAAACCCAGGATTCCAAACTAATATTTCTGACTCTGAATCTTCCATTTCATTGAATATTTCTGGAATATTACTACTTATTTGTTTACATCTCCTCTTTCCTTTCTTCACCTTTCCAGTACATCCATAAGCTTATGAAGTTATGAAGGTGGAGACCATATTTCATGTCTTTTCCTGCCTTTTCTATAACCAAACCTAGGTCCAGAAGGTCAGTGGGTACTTGCTGACTGTAAAGGACCTTGACATTGTCCTAACTGTTGTAATGCTTTTAGCATTTGAACATTTTTCCCCATAACAACAGTTACTGGTATTCAGTGCAAGCATTATTTTTTCATTTTTGTGGGTGAGGAAATAAAAGTTCAGAGAGACTTGTTCAAATTCTACCAAAAGTCTTTGGCAGAGCAGAAGTTTAAGCTGACACATCCTGATTTCAAATTCAAATATATCAGTGTTCTTTAGCAGAAGTGTCAAATATGCAGCCTTGGCCTGTAGGAATTTAATCAATTGAAATAAGAATACAAACACAGATAAAGTTAACTTGTGGTTTTCCAAATCAATATGCATCCTTTGGAAATGGACTGATCCTTGACTTTTCTGTGATCATACTTCTAAATTCAGAGAATCTCAAGTTCTCAGATCAGAAAGGGGCTTGAGAGGTTGTTCAATCCAAGTCATACCTGAAAAAGAGTCATTCCTTCATGAGAACATGGAGCCATCCTGTGCTCCTTGGAAAAGGGCTATGAGTTTGAATGTTGACTTGAAGTAGGACCATCAGCTCTGTCACTTACATGATCTGGTGCCACATTCTAGGAAGGACATGAACAAAGTGGAGTGAACATCAGGCTAGGCAAAAGGATAGATTGAGAACATGCTCTGCTAGGATTGGAAGTAAGGATTCTTAGTCTGAGTAAGAAAAGACTTAAAATGATATAACAACTATCTTCAAATGTTTAAAAGTAATAGATGGAATAGGTGATGGGGGGAGAGTTTCATAAAACAGCATTTAGAGGGATGGCTAAGTGGCACAGTGGATAGATAGAGCACCAGCCCTGGAGTTAGGAGTACTTGAGCTCAAATCCAGCCTCAGACACATAATAATTACCTAGCTGTGTGGCCTTGGGCAAGCCACTTAACCCCATTTGCCTTGCAAACCCCTAAAAGCCCCCCCCAAAAAACCCAGCATTTAGAGATGTTACAGTAAAAGACCTAGATTATATGTAAGGGGAAAAAATTTCTAACAATTTTAAGTATTCCAAAGTAGAATGAGATTCCTTGGGAGGAAGTGGTGGTTCAGAGCCTTTAGATCTTTAGAGGAAGGCTAGAGGACCACTTTTGTTAGGCACAAAAAATAGAGGGAATTCTATCAGATAGATGCCCTCTGAGGTTCTTTGTCAATCTGACATTCTCACATTCTCTGAATTTCTGATAGTTCCACTGCTCTTTTGTCCTGGAAGTCCACAGGGTATTGCATCCAAGTCTGGATGTCATATTTATGAAAACATTGACAATATGGATTTGGTAATATCCAGTTCATTGAATTTGGGTTTACTCAGCTTAGGTAAAAATTTAACTAAGTGGTCTCTAAGATCTCTTTGAACTTTAGGATACTGTATTTCTATTCATAAAAGCCACCTTTAAAATTTTGTCTTTAAAATTGTCTTTAAGAAACCTTTGTTAGCTTTGTCTACATCAGTTCAAAGTGATAAAAAAAAAGGTGTGGCTTTTTTATATGGATTCTCCAATGCACACACTTCATCGGATCAGAGAACATTTTTACATTTATTTATATACTTTTTCTCATATTTAGATACTTTTCTTTTCATGTATAAATATTTAAGTAATAAGGTGATAGTAGGTAAGAATGCTGCTCTTGGAGTCAGGAAAGTCTGATTTCAAAATTTGATTCAGATAGTCACTTAACTGTGAGACCCTGGGCAAGGCACAAAACTTCTCTCAGTCTCAATATTTTCATCTGTAACATTGGCATTACAATAGCAGTTGTCTTCTAGAGTATCAAATGTGATAACATTTACAATTCTTTGCAAGCCTTAAACTAGTTTACAAGTATTAGCTTTTATTATTATGAACCTATTTGTGTGAAATATTAAGTTCCTTCACCCTTTTCTTTGGTTATTTGCTGATGTTCAGTCATTTTTCAATCATGTCTGACTCTTTGTGATCCCATTTGGGGTTTTCTTAGCAAAGGTGCTAGAGTGGCTTGCCATTTCCTTTTGTATCTCATCTTACACAAGAGGAAACTGAGGCAAACTGGGTCAAGTGACTTGCCCAGGGTCATACAACTAGTGTCTGAAGTCAGATTTGAGCTCAGGACAATGAATCTTCCTAATTCTAGAGCCAGCCCTTCATCCAGACTGCGTCACTTTTTCCTTAGTGTATTCCTCTATTCCTCCCTTTCTTTCTCTTCATTAAACAAAACAGCAGAAAAATATACTGTATTTGTTTTAATTCCCTCTGTGATCATTGAAAACTTTAGTGTTTTGAAGGTACCACTTATGTACTGAAGTTGGTTTTTATTGACTCCCAAGAGTTGATTGTTAAATTTTCAGTGTGAACTTTTTTAGGCCTTGATTTATTGTTTTCTTGGTTGTCTAGACCTAAGAAAGTATTAGAAAAACTGTTAATAACGTAAAATGATATTAAAAGTGTGTTCACAATTAAAAAAAACAACAAAAAAAACTTGGGGCGGCTAGGTGGCACAGTGGATAAAGCACCGGCCCTGGAGTCAGGAGTACCTGGGTTCAAATCCGGTCTCAGACACTTACTAATTACCTAGCTGTGTGGCCTTGGGCAAGCCACTTAACCCCATTTGCTTTGCAAAAACCTAAAAAAAAAAAAAGCATGTTCACACTTTTTTTTTTTGAGATCCAGTTGTTGAAAATGTTTACTAACTCATCTTTGTTAGGCATCTTCTTTTCCCTGTCTATTAAAATGTAAATACTACATCATTGTTTGATCAAATGTTTTTATTTTTTAGATTTTTATTCATTTTGTATGTCAAAGTTTCTAATAATCTCTGATTTTTTTTCCCCAAGAATGTTTAAAAATCCTCTGTTTCATTAAAAATCCATGTCTTTGTCTTTGGGATTATACAGAATTATTCAGAGTATGTTATTCTTGATTATAGTTCTTTTTCTTTTGCCTTTTTGAAATATGATTTTCCAGGAAATCCTTTTCCTTATTTTAGTTGCTACATGTATTTGTAATCCTGACTCTGTTTCCTAGGCACCTCAATGTGTTTTCTTTTTTCTTTCTTTCTTTTTTCTTTCTTTCTTTCTTTCTTTCTTTCTTTCTTTCTTTCTTTCTTTCTTTCTTTCTTTCTTTCTTTCTTTCTTTCTTTCCTTTCCCTTCCTTCCTTCCTTCCTTCCTTCCTTCCTTCCTTCCTTCCTTCCTTCCTTCCTTCCTTCCTTCCTTCCTTCCTTCCTTTCTTTTTTCTTTCTTTCAGGTTGTTGAAGACAGTGGGATTAAGTGACTTGCCCAAGGTCACACAGGTAATTATTAAGTGACTAAGACCAATTTTGAACTCTGGTCTTCCTGACTCCAGGACTGGTACTCTATCCACTGAACCACCTAACTGCCTCTCAATGTATTCTTTATGACTGTTATCAGTATTTATATCTGACTTGGAAACGATTTTAGCAATATTTTCAATGTGTCTTGAGTTTGGAGTTTCTTTCAGGAGATTATTGGTGTAGTCTTTTTTTCTTCACTTTATCCTCTTCTAAAAGATTGAGGAAGCTTTGTTTCATGATTTCTTGAAATTTGGTGTTAAGATTATTATTTGATTGTGATTGGGGGGGAGTCTGATTTTAAATTAAGAAGCTGGGTGGCATTGTGAGAAGCTTATTTATGTTTTGGGTTTTGCTATCATGAGTTCAAATTCAGCCTCAGACACTTATAAATGTGTGACCCTGGGTAAGTCACTTAACCCTATTTGCCTCAATTTCTTCACCTGTAAAATGATCTGGAGGAAAAAAAATGGCAAACAATATAGTATTTTTGCCAAGAAAATTCCAAATGAGGTCACAACATTGGACATAATGAAATGATCATACAGCAACAAATCATTATCTGTTTGGGCCCTTTTAATATGCTTTTTGGCCCTCATCTGAGATAGCTAGGCTTATTTCCAACCTTAGGCATCATCATTTAAACCTGGAGTTGTGTGTGTGTGTGTGTGTGTGTGTGTATGCTTGTGAGTGAGTGTTTCCGTCTCTCACAAGAGAGAGTTTAATCTATATTGGGAGCCAGGGTCTCTAAGCTGTTTGACAGTCGTAGCAAGAAGCCTCAAGGCAGCCACACTGCCTGATGGAACAACATTTCCTTCTTCAATGTATAGGGATTCCATGCATACCAATATTATAGGTCTATTATTGATTGCAATATTTACTCATCCTAATAGTGGAATGACTATAAAGGAAGGATTTCAGAGAAATGCCTTGAATAAAACAGATTGTAAACTCTGTCCAAATTTAACAGGACTGCCTCCCCCGAGACATACAAAAGGCTCCAACATTATGAAATCTCTGGAAAACCCAATGCTGGGAATTCCAAGATGTCAGAATATATACAGGGAAACATATACAAGATGGGTCAGATAGAATTCCAGGGAAACAGTCCCCCCCCCTTATCATACACAGGAATATATGATAAAGATGGTGAAAGAATAATTAGTATAGGTGACCGACATGTGAACTCTAACAGCCTTAGTTTCTTGGGAAAGAATAAAAAAGTCACAGTAACCGTGGTTTCTACCAATAAGTCCTGAAAGGAAAATTGGTTATTGTAAGAGTTAACAGATGGGTGGACAAGCATAACAACCCTCACTATAGATTGTTAAGGGAGTGTATAGAAGAACATTACTTACACAGAAAATATAAAAAACTTTCCATTGTTTAATTAATAACTTTATAATTTTACAATACAGCAACAAACTAGGTAGCAGACAGGTTGAGGTCATCATGGCCTGAGCAGGGATAAAAATTAACTACATGATCAAACTTGTAACCACTACATGATCAAACTTGTAACCATATGAACTATATGATTGATAATGAAAATTGTATACTTTTGTAACCAAGGAAATGATCTTAGCTTGCTTGCTTGATGCATACATGGAAAATCTGGGACCTCTCTAATGGAGATGGTCCTCTTAGTGATATAAACAGAAGCTCATCTAAGCCCTCTCAGGCTCTGTATTCTTCATCTGGAGTCTACCCAGCATGCTGGAAGTCTGTTGACATTTCAGTTCAATTCAGTAAAGCTTCTATTATGTATAAGGCACCGTCTATCAAAGGTGCACATACAGTATTCATTGGTCTCACTACATGACCATGTATAGAATAAATTCAAGCAGCTCACAGTCAGTCAACCTGCTCCTGCCTTTAACCCCTGTGTTGACTCAACTCATTTCGCCAACTCTGTCCCTCCTGTCAGGTTCCAAGGACCCCGCGGAGGCTGGACCCCTACAAATCTAAAGGGTGAGAAATGATAGAAGACAGAAGGTAACTATAACCAGGTGACATGCCAGGAAGGCTGAGGCTGATAGATCATTGAAGTTCAGCTGAGCAGGAAAGTATCTGCCCAGAGTCTTGCATCAATATGTCAAATCCCTTGGCAGTTTTAGAAATCAAAACTCCTGTGTCAGTTAGTGGTTGGAAACCCAATCTAAAAAAACAAAACAAAACAAAGCAAAAACAATGCAACAAAATAATAAAGCAGAAGAAAACATCAGAAAAAGTGAGAAGGCAATAAAATATTAAAAAAACTCTACCCTTCCCCCAAAATTATGTTTACTAAGTAAGAATTAGAATTACTTGAGTTTAACAAAACTATTCACATTAAAAAAAGATAAAACAAACAAAAAAAGAAGTGAATGGAGAATGACATGATAAGAGTTGGATGGCCAGCCCATAGTTTGTCCATCAATATTGACATCATAGGGGTGGCTAGGTAGTGTAGTGGATAGAGTACTGGCCCTGGAGTCAGGAGGACCTGAGCTCAAACCTGGCCTCAGACACTGAATAATTACCTAGCTGTGTGGCCTTGGGCAAGCTACTTAACCCCATTTGTCTTGCAAAAACCTAAAAAAACCCATATATATTGACATCATAGACTCTATCCAGGAATCCAGCATCAATGAGTGAGAACAGAGCAAAGTGGCTCTCCTTTGGGAAGTTGAACCATGTCTTCCATGAACTGGAGCCTCTCTCCCTTGAAACAAAGGCATCCCTAAACAACTCTCCCCCTCCAGTCTTGCTGCATAGCCCCTAGTCAGGGAGCATCAGGGTCACTCAAGAGTGGAAGGTTACCCAAAGGGCAGTGGAGAAGCCAAGAAAGGCCCTCTCATATGAGGGCCAGCATGCATATTAAAAGGACACAAGGATGTCTTCAGAGAACCTTTTGGTTGGGGAATAAAAAAGTAACATGGTCGTGTAGCGAGACCAATGAATACTGGTATGTGCACCTTTGATAGACGGTTCCTTATGCATAATAGGAGCTTTACTGAATTGAACTGAAATGTCAACAGACTTCCAGCATGCTGGGTAGACTCCAGATGAAGAATACAGAGCCTGAGAGGGCTTAGATGGGCTTCTGTTTATATCACTAAGGGGACCATCTCCATTAGAGAGGTCCCAGATTTTCCAAAGCTAGGTTGTGTGCTTCCAGGGCGATGCTTTGAGGATCTGCCACCTCACCGAGGTGAGCGCTCCCAGCTCCAGGTTTATAATCCCATAATTCTTCCTGGGAAGTGCACTGCGCATTCTGATAGCCTTCCTTTATTTCTCGTCCCATTTCAATTCAATTCATACAACTGGGCCCTTGTTAAGAACCTACTGTGACTTGCCCATAGTAGGAGCCTTTGGAAAGTCAGGATCAAGGCAGGTGGGTGGAGGAAGTCCTTCCTGGAGGTTACACAATTACAAGTGCAAAAAACACAAGGATGGGGAAAAAAGTCCGGAAGCCTCAAGTAGCTATCAAGGGATGTGCATTTTTTAAAGGTATATTGGGGGAAGGGGTGCTAATGAGGCTAGGTGCTCTGCTTTTTCCTATAAATAATCTTGATGAAATAAAGTAACTTAGGTAGCCAGAAAGGCCAAAAATCATATTTAAAGGAGCAGTTTGAGCCAGGTGGTCTTGGAGGCCCCCTTTCCCCCCTGACAGCTCAGAGCCTGAATTTTAGGGTTCTTTCTGACCTTTTGTGCTCCGGCCCCCTGCGGCCCCGCCCTGTGCTCAGGCGGGCGGGGGAGGGGAGCCTCCCCCCAGGCCCAGCGGGCTCCAGGCCACCTACAGCGGGGGAGAAGCCGGGCCCAGGCCGCGCTCAGGCCTCAGGTAGGCCCGGGGCCTTTCAGTCCAGGTTGGGGAGGGGGAGCGCCCCTGGGCGCCCCCGGCCTACTGCCTCCCTCGAGGGACTTGAGAGAGAAGGGTCACACAGCAAAGTAGCAGGCGGGAGGCCCCTAAAAAAGAGACTGGCATCTGCTGCAGTTGAAAGACCCCCAAGGGGCGGGGTCGGAGGCTGGGGGTCTAGCCCTGACTCCTGGCGGAACCATGACAGATTCAACTGAAAAATATTTTTAAAGTATGTTTTTTTTTTAAACAACAGTCCACTCTAGGACTGATTTTATCATCTAAGAAAACAGGATAATTCCTGGCCTGGGTCCTTCCCTATGTGGATAATTTTTGTCCTTAGTTTTCCAAGAAAACCATGACATCAGGGAGGTGAGGCCATGACAAGCAGTGGATTGGACTTGCCTCATTTCCTCCTCCAGAGTCATCTGGGTCCCAGTGGCCAGGTGTGAATCAGGACCACAGGAGGTGCCCTTGTCAGGAGGTAGTCAGAGTTAAGTTGACTTGTCACACAGCTAGAGCAACTATAGAGATGGGGAAAGCAATAGGGCCGACCTCCCCAGGTTAGTATAAAGATCAAGTGAAATGATATTTATAAAACACTTTTCACAATCCCTGATACATAAATATTATAAATAATATTTATATTACATGTATCACAGTGTCTGATACATACATATTTATAAAGCATTTAGTACAACTGATTGATAAATATTAAATATAATATTTATAAGGCACTTATCACAATGTCTGATACATAAATGCTATAAAGCACTTAGCACAATAATTGATAAATATTAAAAATAGTTATAAAGCACTTATCACAATGTCTGATACATAAATTTTATATTTATAAAGCACTTAGCACAATAATTGATTGATAAATATTAAAAATAATATTTGGTAAGCAATTATTACAATGCCAAATGCACAAATATTATAAATAATATTTATTAAGCACATATCACAATGCCTGATACATAAATATTATACTTAATTTTCATAAAGCACTTGTCACAGTACCTGATACATAACTATAAATAATATTTATAAAGCACTTATCACAATGTGAACATAAATATTATAAAATATTATAAATATTATGTCATGATATAGTATAACATATATATAAAAATAAAATACAGTGTAATAACTGATACACAAATAATATAACTAATATTTATAAGACAGCATAGTAATTGATACATAAATATAATATTTATAAGGCTCTTAGTGTAGTAACTGATACATAAATATTATAAATAATATTTACATAGCACTTAACACAGTAACAGATACATAGTTGGTATTTCATAAATGCTGGTTCCCAAGATTCTTCACTGCTGAGAATAATACTGTGCCATTAAAAAAAAAGGCCAAGAACCATTGTTGAAGAGGATTTTTATTTACTTTATTTGTACTAAATTCATATTTGGAACTTGGATTTATTCCCTTTCACTGATGCAGAATACAAATTCTCTAGTGTGTGTAAGGTCTTAGGGAATCCTAAGAATTAAAAATGATCAACCTAGTCCTGGTCCTTTTAACTGAGTGAGGTCTTCAGAGGTCATAGTCACCTGGCCATACCTGAAGCTCTAGTCTTTCTCTGTCCGTCTCTGCATGGTAATGGTCCAATAGAAAGAGTTCTGGTTCTTTAGTCCAAGGACCTGAATCCATCTGCAGTTCTATCCCCCATATTACATAGGATAAATCCCTTTACCTCCCAGAGCCTCAGTTTCCTCATGAAGGGATCATCCTAGGTAGCTACTGGGGTCCCTTGCAGCCCTAGAGTTATTCTGATTGATTGTGTGGCCCTGGACAAGTTAATTTGCCTTCTGTAATCTCAGGCGTACCTTTTTCAAATTTTTCAAATTCCATTTTCTTGTTCCATTTCTTCCTGGTCAGGACACTCCACTTCTAAGGGAGCTGACAGGTGAGCAAGATCTGAGTGTGTTCTTATCCCTTCACAATGTGATGACTGCCACTCTCTGAGACAGATGCTACCAGATGAGAAATGACTGGCCAAACCTCATGACCTTTAAAAGATAGCAGATAAGGGGCAGCTAGGTGGTGCAGTGGATAGAGCACTGGCCCTGGAGCCAGGAATCCCTGAATTCAAATCTGACCTCAGACACTTAATAATTACCTAGCTGTGTGGCCTTGGGCAAGCCATTTAAACTTCATTTGCTTTGCAAAAACCTAAAAGAAAAAAAAAAGATAAATCATCAGATTCTGCCATCCCTCTCTACCTCCTTTTGTACATACCAAGAAGTCATTTATTTGTCCCTTTTGTAAAGCATGTCTCATTTCACCGAATCCTCACAATCCTATAAGGTAGATACAATAATTATAGTTATTTAATGGTGAGAATATGAATCAAACCTGTATAGACAGTACAGAAGCTCGCTTCACCAGTGCAGATCCTGGGCAGCTTAGGGACTCCCAGAACATTGCCCAGAGCTCCAGAGGTAGCCCATCTAGTCCTCCCAGACTCTGAAGCTGATCTTCTCTTCACTAGGGCTGGCCACCACTCATCTCCATTTTATAGATAGATTTGATGAGGCAGCTGGGTGCAGCCATGGATAAAAGTTCTGGGCCTGGAAGACCTGGGTTAAAATATAGCATCAAACCCACTATCTATCTGTAGGCCTGTGAGCAAGTCACTTAATCTCTTGTCTTAGTTTCTTCATCTGTAAAATGGGAATAATAACAATGCCTACTACCCAAGGTTGTTGGAAAGATTAAGTGAGGTAATATTTGAAAAAAGTGCTTAGTACAGTGTCTGTAATGTAATAGGTTTTATATACATACTAGATACATTTTTATATATATTATGTTGTTATATTAAGTCATATGTTATATATCATCATTATTATATCATTATATCATTTATAATTTTATATAATATATTATATCATTTATTATTATCATAATCATTGTCTTTTTATTGTTTGTTATTATTGTTATTTTATTATTGGAAACCGAAGTCCAGATGGGATTTAATGACTTAATGAATATCGGAGGCAGAATAGGAACTCAAGCCTTCAACACTCTTTCCATGACACTATTCCTTTTGACTCTGAACAATTCCATGATCCCATTCAAAGGCCATTCCCTTTTTAAAAAAATGGCAGATGCATGTGACTTCAGTTCTAAGCCACTGTAAAATGTGGTGATCCAAGCTGATCTGATCTTTCTTCACAGGCAGAGACACAAAGAAAATGAAGATTCTACTGAGAATCACGTTGTTTGCTATCTTATACACCAGCTTTGTCCCTGAACTGAATGAAAGCGTAGCACCCATTTTCAGCAGCACCAACATCACCAGTACGGAGGCTAAATGACACCTTTAGGTCAGAGCTACCCGGGGTGGGCTTTGGAACCAGCAAGTACAGGCCAGGGCTATGTATCACAGGGAAGGCAAAGAGGAGTGGTCCACAAGATGCTACCAGACTCTCGGGGATAAGTTCCTGTGGGAAACCTCTTTCCTCAAGGCTTTTCCCATGACACGATTGAATATGGTAGGGGGAAGGGAGGATTGTGGGTGAGGGAGAGGAGATATTAGGAAGGTTTTCAGGCTTCTGAGCTTGGGCTACAGAAATAAGAAATTTGGAGGAAGGATGGGAAAATGATGAAGTATACCAGGAAAATTTGGGAAGATCACTGGATTTGGAGACATATACTGATAGACTTTAAATAAGTCATACAAACTCTGAGTCTTGGTTTCCCATTTGGAAAATGAAGGTGATTCAACTAAATGACTTCTAAGTTTCCTTCTGGTTCTAAATCTGCTGTATCATAATACACTCTCTTTCCCTGGACCTCAAATACCTTCTTTGAAAAGCAAAGGATTGAATTAAATGACCTATAAAGCTCCTCTCAGATCTCAGTCCTATAGTTAGTGCAGTAACCTTAGAATCAACTAACATGTTTTAAGAGTCCATTGGGTGCCACTGATTGTGCTAAAGCCTAAGAATTCAAAGAAAAGCAAGATCCTCCCTGCCCTCAAGGAGCTTATAGTCTAAGATGGGAGATGACATACAATCAGCTATGTAGAAATAATATATATATGTGTGTGTATGTGTGTGTGTGTGTGTGTTTAGATAGATAGATGATAGAAATAAATGTAAATGATCTCAGAGGTAAGATTAAAGGTAGGTTAAGATTAAAAAGAGATTAAAGATTAAAAGAGGCTAAGATTAAAGATAGATGATAGATAGTTATAACAAAATAATATCAGAGGGAAGGCACTAAGATTAAAGATATAGATAAATAGATTTTTGATGTAAATAACCACAGAGGGAAGGCATTAAGATTAAGGAGGGTAGAGAAAATCTTGTAGGGAGTTGAAGAAAGCCAGGAAGTAGAAATAAGGAGGGAGAACATTTCAGATATAGGGGACACCAGTCAAAATTCTCCTAATCCAAAAATGAAGTATCTTATGCATTGGATCACAGAATATGTGAAAGAGAGTAAAGAAGAGAGAGGAAGTAGGAAAGTGATAGAAGGTTTTAAGAGCCAAGCAAAGGATTTGGTCCAGGAGGCAGTAAAGACCCAATGAAGTTGATTGAATGAAGGTGGTGGGTGGGTGATACGGTTAGATTTGTACTTTAGGAAGATGAATTTACTGATCTCCTGAGTTGAGAATGGACTGGAGTGAGGAGAGACTTGTTTCAGGCAGACCAACTATCAGACTGTTGAAATAATCCAGAAGATAATTTTCCTTTCTTATTTCAGATATTTTTATGAAGTTTTCTTTTATGATTTCTTGAAATATAATATGTAAGTTTAATAAGTATTCTATTGGAAATTGAGTGACTGTCCATCAATTGGGGAATGGCTGAACAAATTGTAGTATATATATATTATGGAACACTTTTGTTCTATTAGAAACCAGGAGGGATGGGAATTCGGAGAAGCCTGGAGGGATTTGCATGAACTGATGCTGAGTGAGGTGAGCAGAACCAGAAGAATAATGTACATACTCCATGATAGCAACATGGGGATGATGATCAACCTTAATGGGACAATTTGGGGGTATCTGCAATGGAGAATACAATCTATATCCTGAGAAAGAATTGTGGAGTTTGAACAAAGACTAAAGACTATTACCTTTAATTTTTTTAAAGTGTTATCTCATTATATAATCTTGTTATCTCTTATATTTTTTTTCTTAAGGATATGATTTCTCTCACAACACATTCAATTAAGGTCAATGTATAGCATGGAAACAATGTAAAGACCATAGATTGTCTTCTGTGGGGGGAGGGGGAAGGGAAGTGAGATTTGGGGAA
Organism: Macrotis lagotis; assembly: GCF_037893015.1. Taxonomy (NCBI): domain Eukaryota; kingdom Metazoa; phylum Chordata; class Mammalia; order Peramelemorphia; family Peramelidae; genus Macrotis; species Macrotis lagotis. The sequence continues at coordinate 617,208,749 of NC_133666.1, read as the reverse complement.
AATTTGTGAAATTCAAAAAAAAAATAAATTTGTTTAAAAAATTAAAAAAGGAAACATGTTTAGTGAAGGATAATAAATCATATACCATCTTAAAAAAGTATTCTAGCAGCTTTTAAATTATGTCCTATCATCTTATCTTTCTAGTCAGTTTTGAAACAGATCATTTTGTTTTATAATTTTACATAGACTTCTAATTTTTCAGACTTTTTATTATGTTCTATTAGCTCTTGTGTCATTAAACTTACATTTAGTCCATTTTTTTCTCAAAAAGTTCACTATTTAAGTAAAGTTTTTTCACTTTCTTTTCCTAAATTATTTGTTTTCCTCCCAAGGACTCTAATTTAATTATTTATCTCTTGTTTCAATTCTCCCTTCATTTCTCCCAGTCACTCCTAGAGTGTTTGTTGGCTAATATGTGTTCTTTTTAAAAAAAAAAATTAAGGTGGGATTCTGCTTGAAATTATTGAGGAATGATTTATTTTTTTTCTGAGATTTATTTTATTCTCTTATCCCATAATATTTTCTCATCATAATAAAGAAATTTCTTCTAGTTACTTATTTCTTAAGCTTCTACATTAAGACCATCTTGAAAATATCACACCTTGTTTCAAGTTCCATGGGCATAGCAATTTCTAGAATAATTGAAGCTCAATCTACATTAGAGAAAATCCCATAAGAAGCCACAAATTAGCTAGCTCTCAGTCCTTTTCCTAAAGCAGGTCTGTTCATATTATTTTCCTGGGTTTTAGCCTTATATTGCAATTACAGCCTAGGAACCCTGTTTTAGGCTTCTAAACAAGAAGATGGAACATCTCAGACCTATCTTCCTAGGAAACTCCATTGTGAACATTGGGAAGGTAACTGACTCTCCTAGTGCAATCCTGGATGGGAGGAAGGCATTCTTAATGTATCTCTGGATCCTTTGCTTTTTTGGTTCTTTTCCTTACTGAGGGAGTTGTGGGGAGAGCTGGGCTTGGTAAGAACTTTTAAAGTAAATACCTTTGCCAGAAGCTTCAACTTCCTCATTTTATAGAGTGAGAAACTGAGACTCAAGGTGAAGACTACTTGCTCAGCTGACATAAGAAGTCAAGAGGCAGAAGTAGGATTCCTTTCAGGGCCCCTGACCTTAATTATAATGCTCTTTCCAGGGACCCCATTGCCTCCCAACAGCAAAATTTCAATATTTTGGCCAAATGAGTTTCAGTCTTTCATCTGGGGTACCATGGCATTGAAGAAAAATCCCTGATAGGGAGAATCAGAAGACTGGTATCATGGAATAATACATTAAGGTCAAGGCACTCCCTCTCTCAGCTCCAGGAATTTTCTTTGGTTTCCCCAAAAGTCTAAAAAGCTCTCCCTCCTCATTTCTGCTTTATGGCTTTCAAGTCCCAAGTAAAACCTCACCTCCTACAGGAAGCCTTTCCCAACCCTTCTTCATTCTAGTGCCTTCCCTTTGTTGATTATTTCCAATTTATCCTGCATAGGGTTCATTTGTATGTTGTGTGCTAGTTAGACCGAGATATCTCCAAGGGCAGAGACTATCATTGACCTTCCTTTTTATCTTCAGAGCTTAAGTCAGTGGGTAGAACATGGTAATTCATATTTTTTGACTGATTGGAACCTCAAAGATCACCTAGTCTGAGCCCCTTATTTTACAAATGAAGGAAACAAGGCTCAGAAAGAGAAATTTACTTGTCTAAAGTCAAAAGGGTGATAGGGAACTCATTTGGAATTCAAATTCTGGTTCTGTAACATCTCACTTCCCCCTGATCCTAGGCTATTTCCATTATATCATCTCAGGGTCCCTTAGCTGAACGATTATTATTATTATTATTATTATTATTATTACTATGTCTTCCGTATAGTGGACACAAGGAGACATCCATTGCCCACTTCACAGGATGGAGGTGAGGGAAGCAATGTAAAAGGTCAATCCTATAGAAATGAGAGTGAGTAGTCACCTTGTTGTTGCTTTGGTGGGAATGACCAATGTCTGAGTCATTGGTCTGGGTAAATTGGAATGTTGCTGATAGCTGCTAAGGGAAGGGTCAAGCTTCCATTTTACCACTTCTTCCTATCTCCCCAGATCTCCTCAAGTGTCATGTATGCAGAGGCACCTTTGAATGTCTCGGACCACAGAACTGTGACATCAAAGAAAAGTTCTGCGTGATTGCTGAAATAAGTAATGACTTCCTCTTCTTTTATTCCCAGTCCTCCCTTCCCTATGTCCATGGTTGTCTCCAAGCCATCCCTACCCAAGGGCAGGGTTTTTACCAGACAGATCTCTGTTCCTGAGGAGTTCTCCAAGGCCTCACATTATGGTCACATCATGGTGGTGATGGTGGTGGTGGCAGTCATAGCTCATTGGCATTTGGAACAGTTCTCAGAGGTGGGAGTCGGGAAAGTCTGAATTCAGGTCTGTTTTAACATTTAATAGCTGTTTGACCTTAGGCAAGTGGGCCAGTGGGAAGAGGGAAGAGTGATATAAAACTAGAACTTTCAGAGGTGAGTGCACACACCGCCACTTATCAAGTGAGTGACCTTGTAGAAACCATTTAATCTTTGAGGTCTACAATTTCCTCACCTTTATACAATTAGGGGGTTGGACCAGATCAGAAGTGAAAAGCTTAAGAACCATAGGCCCAAATCAGATCATTAAATATGTAATTATTATATATTTAGGGATGGTTTAACATTAAATAGATATATTATTAAATATATAATGGGAATGGTTTAACAAAATAAAATATGCACAATAGCAAAAGTAATACAATATAATATAGATAATGTGAATTTGTGGATTTCTAAGTCATTATGGGTGGGTGGGTGGGAGGCAAATAGCTGATACAATGATAGAGTACCAAATCTAGAGGTAAGAAGATCTGAATTAAAATCTGGCCTCAGATATTCACTATTTGTGTGACCCTGGGCAAGTCAACAAGAAGTCAAGATGACTTGTTGGAATTCATTTCTGAGTTTGATATTACTGGACTTTAAGTTTCCTTCTAGCTCCAAATCTAGGGTGTTGAATCCCTTCTCACAACCTTAGACCTGGAAGCAGAGGTGTGCTCTAAACATTTAACAACTCACTCACTGGATAGAAAATGTATGTACAGCCCACTTTAAGTTTAATCTCCATTATTCGCATTTTCTCCATGATTTTCTTAAGTCTATACAATCATTTTTTGTAAGCTCTAATTTGTAAACATTTGCTGATTTCTGAGGGAGCAAATGGTCCCACTTGAAATTTTAACAATCAGCTCTCATGAGTTAACGCACCTCTGTCTGGAAGTGATCTTAAATCCCAGAACATTGAAAATCAGAGTAGAGAGGGATGTTTCAATATCATCTATTTAGTACAACATCATTTGGATAGGTAGAAACTGTAGGAATAGAAAAAAACTGTAGGAATGCTCAGAACTAGGCTTCAGAATTAGACTTCAAGTCTAATGTTCTTTTCATTATGACAAGGTTATATAGGAACATAGAAATCAAGGGAGTGAAGGTAGGGAGAAAAATAAGCTTTTATGTAGCCCCTACTATGTTCTAAACACTTTGCAAAGCTAAGTATGTCAAAAATATTATTAATTGATCTTTACAATAACTCTATGAGATAGGTGCTGTTATTATCTCCATTTTTCATTGTGGAAACTGAGGCAAACTGAGGTGAAGTAATTTGTTTAAACTCACACATCTAGTGTCTTTTAGCATTTAGTCTCTTTCATTTTACATATAGGGAAACTGAGGCCCAGAATGGTTAATGCACCTATTGGAGCTAGGTGACTCTTCTTGGAGTCAGACTTGCAGAGCTGCAAAGGAGTCCTTCCCTAGACATGACATAGGGTTTAACTCACTTTAAAGAGGAGAAAACTGAGTCCTTTGGAGTTAAATCAACTTGCTTATCACCAAGCTAATTGTGGGAAGAATGAAGACTCAAGTCAAGATCTGAGACCCTGCCTTCCTTTTTAAATCATTCATTGATTTATTCATTCAGACAGCCGGTGGTTTAGTAAATAGACCACTGAGTCTGGAATCAAGAAGACCCAAGTTCAAATCTATTTTGGGACACTTCCTAGCTTTGTGACCCTGAGCACCTCTCTTTTTTTCTGTCTCTGTTTTTCTCTGTTTCTGTCTCTGTCTGTCTGTCTCTCTGTTTGTCTCTGTCTGTGTCTGTCTCTGTCTCTACCTCTGTGTCTCTCTCTGCCTCTCTCTCTCTGTCTCTCTTCCTCTCTACCTCTCTCCCTCTCTGTTTCTCTGTCCCTCTCTCTCTATCTCTGTTTGTTGTCTGTTTCTCTCTCCATCTCTCTCTCTATCTCTGTTTGTTGTCTGTTTCTCTCTCCATCTCTCTCTCTCTCTCTCTCTCTCTCTCTCTCTCTCTCTCTCTCTCTCTCTCTCTCTCTCCCCCCATCTTTCTCCGTCTCTCTCTTCCTTCCTCTCTTCCTTCTTCCCTTTCCCTCTTTCTTATCTCTCATCCGCCTCCATTTCTAGCTTTTCCAGTTCCTCAAGCACCCAGTCCATCAGTTCCATCAGTTCACTTCCTGATATTGCCCTTGAGGACATGCATTCAAAGCTGGAAACACTTTGGCATCTTCGAATAGGGGAGAAGCATACAGAGGGCAGTCAGTTGAGGTCAGTGAGGCTGAAATTCTCTTCCCTTTTATGGTGGGAGCTATAGACCTAAGAACTGATTTCTAGTTGGCCTGGCTATTGCTCTCCACCAAAGGGGGGAAGGGGATGAGCTAGTCTCCAAGTTTCTGGGGGGATTTAGGACTAAGTCATCAATAACACTACTATGGAATAATACTGGTTAGGGCAAGGTTGTCCAGGCTGTGCCCAGAGTGTCATTTGGGAGACCCCATTCCCTGAAGACTCAACTCTGACCCCTACCCCTGACCCAGTGGGGGACCATCTCTTTCTCTCTGTGCCTCAGTATCCATTGCAGTCAAGGACTAGATGATTTCTGAGGTCTTCTCTTATACTGGATTTCTGCATTCAAGTGTCTTTCTCAAAATTGCAGTCTAGTGTAGCCCATAGAGATCTGACAGTAGAGTGGGGAACTTGTGCAGGTCACTGTCTTCTGGGACCCCAGGGAGACTCTAGAAGAGAAGTTCTGGGTAGGTCACTGGCCTACCCCAGTGAAAAAAAATGTCTTGTGCTGGGTGAAATCATAAATCTGGAATACATGGAATTCAATCACAATATCTTCTACATCTAGTACTCTATGTTCTAAGAATCCAACTCAGACCATGTTCTATGAACCATGTTGTATGGTCCCTGTGACTCTGGCATTCTAGGATCTAAAGTTCTTCCTAGCCTTGACATTCATCTTCTAAGATCCCTCCAAGCCCTCTTCTTCTCTTTCTAAGCTTCCTCCCAGCTCTGTCATTCTATGTCCTAAGCTTCCTCCCACTCCTGACTTTTTATGTCCTAAGCATCCTCCCAGTCCTGACTTTCTATGTTCTAAGGTCCCTCCCGACCCTAACTTTCTATGTTTTAAGGTCCTTCTTATCTCTGACTTTATAGGTCCAAAGCTCTATATTATAAAGTCCTTCCCAGTCCTGGTGTTCTTAGGGTTTGGCAATGCTCAATCTGGCTTAGACTTTAGAACAGCAGATTGTTACCCTCTCCTTTCAGAAATATTAGACTAAAAAGTGACTCAGAAAAGGTTTTATACAAGTTGAAGCAGATTTGTTATCCTATGTGAAAATAATAGAATTCTGAGGATGACTTTCAATTTTTTTTCTTTTCCCTCTTAATGTTCAAGACCAGGAAAAAGAGAACAACGTGATCAAGTATTGTTCAATCACGTGCCCATTTATAGAAGAATACTATGGACGAGCCTTTCAACACCCAATTCACCTTGCTTGCTGTGCTGAGGAATTATGCAATTTTAAAAGACTGGGGAGTGGGCATAGATTTTGTGCTAGTGCTGTAGTGGTGACTATGGCATTCATAGCAAGCTTTTTGAAACCCTCAGGACTGGACTATGATATCTTGGGATAGAATTGTGACAGCCAAGACCTTACCCATGTCTTGCCCCTTCTCAGTAAGAAATTCTCACTTATGTTGTCCCATTTACCTTCTGTAACAGTAGCTACCCAGGACCCCAGAAGCCTCTTATAACTCTTAAGAGCCAATGAAGGATTTCTTCCCTTATGCTCTTTGTGTCTCTTTGAGATGTATGGAAAGTATTATATAAATACTTATATTTAAATAGATAAAGTTAAATAAATTAAAAACAATAATAATGATTTCCATCGTCTTTTGGCCTTTGTCTTTTTTATTGGGGGTGTTGTCTTTTTTAAAAATTTTCTCAAAATGTGACACTCTAGAATTCAAAAATATAGAGTACCCCTGGGAATTTCTTATCAAATGAAATACTAGAAGGAAAACCCTTTGTTAATTTTGCCAACCATTTTTTAGTTCTAAGATTACAAACTCTGGGAGGGCAGGAAGTATCTTAGCCAAATTTTATGTCTCCTCTACTGCCCAACTCAGTAAACTTTACAAATGCAGGCCCCTAATAGAAGTGATAAATTATAGTGCAGTCGGCCCCAAATAACCTAATACTGAATTGTTAAGTCCTTGCTTCTCTGGTAAACCACTATTGGTTAATGCAGTTTCTGCTTTAACAGAAAACTTTAATATCTAGAATTTCACTCAGGACCTTTTTTTCCTACCAGTCACCATATTGTCTCCAGCATCAAATATCAGGCTCATGCCTGCCCCTCAGTCGAAGGTGGAAATCCTCACCACTGCTGCAGATTTGGGGTACAGAATCAATCCCTCTACTACACAGCATTGCTTTTGTTCCCTCACAATGAATATTTCTAAAAGGGAAGAAACATTTACAAAGAATTTACAAAGAAAGAAGAAACTTTACAAAGGCAAAGAACAAAATTGGAGAAGGGAGCTCAAGTTCTGTCCTTTAGATCTTTTATCCCCAGGAGGGAAATAATACAGAAGAAAAAATAAAAAGGATATGTAGATTTCAGACTATTCAGGAAGAGAAGAGAAATAATTAAGAGGAGTCAAAAAAGTCTTAGAAAAGGGTCAGTCTGCCAGCAAATCTACTATGTACAAGTTACAGAGGTAACTAGATTGCTCAGTGGATAGAGAGCACTGGACCAGGAGTCAGAAAAATCTGAGCTCAAATCCGGATCTGTGACCCCGGACAGGTCACTTAAACTCTTTGCCTTAATTCACTGAAGAAGGAAATGGCAAACCACATATTTTCCAAGAAAACTATATTCATGATCATGAAAATCAAACACGACTGATCATCAACAGATGTGTTGCCATTGGGCTGAGTGGTGGGGGATACAGAAAAAAGACAAAAGACCATCTCTGTTCTCCGAGCTCACAGTCTGAATGTGATGAACTTTTCCAGGAGGCGTGATGCTCTTGGAGTTGAAGCTAAGCTCAGACTTTGATGAAAAATGTATTTTCATTAAGTGCTTAAGACTAATTGGTTCTTGTTCTTCATTATTGAAGAAGACCATTAGAGACAAGCTATAATACAAATTTGGGATGCTCTACTGAAGGTTGGTCTTGAATAGTCCATGTGAACATCTGGGGTGGTTACTCTAAACTTGTGCATTTAACATTTTCTTTGAGTTGTTTCCATTCTGCTTTGCCCATAGAGTGCAGCGCCCATGGGGGCACACCAATGCTGGGTGGTCCTGTGCCAGTGTCTCCTATGCTAGATAATCAATTTCAAAATTCTTCAGAGAGGTTCTTGTATCGCTTCCTTTGATGCCCCTATGAAAACTTGTCCTTTGTGAGTTCTACAAAAAATATTCTTCTGGCATTCAAACTCATCATAGTTACATTCTCTGTACTTTGAATGCTTGGCAGCTTAATTCAAGGAAGGATCTCAATGTCTGGTATCTTCTCCTGCCAGATCTATAGAATCTTCCCAAAACAATTTAAATGGAAGTGATTCAGTTCCTGACAGGTTTCACAGGCACACAACAGTGAGGGCAGCACAACACTTTGCTAAGCAATGAGAATATGAAGACAAAAATGAAATTATCCCTCCTTTGCATATTAAGGAGAGGGGAGTGAGAGGAAGAGGGTAGAAAACAAACGCTAATATAACTGCGAAGACATCATGCAGATAACTATGTACAGACAACATATATACAGGATAAACTGGATAATCAGCAGAGGGAAGGCATTAGAATTAAGAGGAGTCAGAAAAGGCTTCTTGTAGAAGGTGGGATTTTAGTTGGGATCTGAAGGAAGCCAGGGTTAGCCAGGAATAGAGATGAGGGAAAAACTGCCACAATTATTGAAAATACCTGGAGTTGGGAGATAAACTATTTTAAGTGAGGGGTAGCAAGGAGACCAACATCCTTGGATTATAGAACGCTCTCCTTGGGGAATAATATGGCAGAAGGATACTGGAATGTTTCAGGGTGGGAGAGGGAACCACAGATCATCAAAAGCCAAACAGAGATATTATAAAATTAAAATAAAATTATTAAAAATAGGTTGATGGGGAAAGAAGATTTTGAACTGAGTTCTTTACTGGGTGGGAAAAGATAAAGGACAAAAGAGTAGGAGAAAGAGGTTATTAAATAAGAGAGGGAAAAAATACATTTTTATACAAAATCAAAGAATTTGGGAAAGTGTAGGCAAACAAGAGTGAAGAAGGAGGAAAATAATGGGATTATACTATCATCAAAATAATTTAACCAAAATAAATGACAGGTTAAAATACAGATTTAAGGGAAGGAGATTTTTTAAAAAACTAAAAAAATAAATACAAGTCTGACAATTGTAACTTTAAATGTCAAAGGATTATAAGTAATCTAAGCTAGAGATAGAAGGGATAATAAAACAAATCCAGCAGTCAGGTTTATGCAAGAGACAAATTAAACAAACCATATGATGAAAATGGGAAGGCAGAAAAATGAGAAGGGTGGATTCAGTGAATCCCAAATCCTCATGCTCTCAGACAAAACCAAAATAAAATTTCTCAGTACCAGGTTCTGGTAATCCATGTGTCAAAAAGTATTTATTGAGTAGTCAGTAATCAATAGACATTAAGTTCATGGCAGGCAATTTGCTGAGCTCTGCAGATACAAATAAGGAAAAAAAAAATATGATCTCTGCCTTCCAGGAACTGTAATCTAATTGTGGGAGGGGAAGATGTTAAATAAAAGATGATAATTAAAAGGGAACTGGAAAGATGGGAGGGGAGGACCAGGGGGTACCTAGCCCCTAAGAGTGGAGCTAGATGCTTGAAGTTACCTAATAAGTTACTCTGAGCTCTCTAAAAAAAAAGGAAGGTTTGGGGCAGGGGAGGGGGGTGAGTTGAATTTATTACTTTATCCTCATGTCCTCCAATCAAAGGGGAGAAGCCACTGTGGGGATGCTGAAAAGCAAGATGATGAGATTTCAAGTGATGAACCTATTCAAGGGGAGGCATAATTCTAGCAGAGTCAAAACCAAAAGCAGCACCTAATGGGAAATTATGAATATTTATTACTTACTCTGTGCCAAACACTTTGCTAAGAAATGAAGAGTCAAACACAAAAAATGAAATTTTATTCCTGCCCTCAAGAACTCCATTCTCTGGGGGGAATGCACTCCTCTATGCATAACAAATGCAAAATGAATATAAAGGAATTTGGGGAGTGATGCTCTGCCTTTTATCTTGAAGAAAACCAGTGATTTCATGAGGCAGAGACAGAAAAAAGAACAAGTGTGTTGGGGGCAAGAGGGGGAGCCAGGGCAGAGAGGTGGGAAATGGAGTGTTGTGCATTCGAGAACTTGAGAACCAGGATCACTAGATCACAAAGTCCGTGGACAGTGGTCGTATGTAAGAAGATTGAAAAGGGGGCAGCCAGGTGGCACAGTGGATAGGTCATGGACCCTAGCTCGAATCCAGCCTCAGACATTTAATAATTACCTAGCTATTTGACCTTGGGCGAGTCATTGCACTGCAAATTTAAATTAAATTAAATCAAATTAAAAGACTGGAAAGTTAGAAAGTGACCAGATTGCAAACCATTTCAAGTGCCCAACCGAGGATGCTATGTTTGCACTTAAGGTAATGAGGAGCCACTGATGATTGTCCAAGTGAGAGCAGTGCCCTGATTCAGCCCACTCTGGCGCCTGAGAGGAGGCGGGCCGGTAGCAAAAGGCTGGCCCGGCTGCGTTTTGTAGCTGGCATGAGATAACATACTTTTAAACATATACATCTATACATATCTGCATGTGTGTGATATTTCATTTTCCCCAGGTAATTTTTACCATTCTCCTTAAGTTTTGAATTCCAGTTCCGGCCCATCCCTGCTCCCCGAGGCGTAAGCGACCAGCGGGGGGCTACGCGTGTGGCACCACGTAAAACGTCCCGCGAGTCCTTAAAAAAAGACTTGAATAAGAAAAAGGATGGACGGATGGAAGCGTCTCCACTCGGGCCGCCTCCACGCTTTCCCTGTGGAGCTGGGCATTCCCGATGCCCGTGCACGAGGCGGTGGGGAGGGCAGTGAAAAAAGGGGGACTAGCAGGAAGGAGGAGAGAAAGAAGGAATAGGGAAAGGAAAGAGGGAGAAGAAATAGAAGGAATGGGGAGAGGAAGGGGAAGGGGAATGAGGAGGAGAGTGGAGGAGAGGGTCTTCTGGGCTCAGGCTCTAGGCACTGGTACCGGGGGCCAGACTGAGGGGATTCTGGCTCAGAATAAGGACATCCAGAGGGGTCCCCAAATGAATTCAGTCCCTGAAGCAGTGGGCACCTCAGCCCGAGGAGGGTGTGACTCCTGGTCAAAGTGGCAGACTAGGAGCTCAAGACCTTCCCATGCAGCGGAGGAATCAAGTTAGAGGTGCCAGCTAGGAAAACACTGCAGCTTCAGTCAGAGAAACGGGAACAAAGGAGAGCTGGGAGGGAGCCTCAGAGCACTTCATCTGCCCATTCTCTATCTAGTCCAATCTTCTCAATTTTATATTCAAGAAAACTAGGACCCAGAGATGCCACAGCTAAAAGGGGCACAGTCGGACCTTGAACCCAGATCTTTTTGAGACCAAGTGCAGAGTTTTTTCCACTATCTCATAAGAGAAATGAATGAATGAATAAATGAATGGTTGAATAAAAAAACGTATATTATATTAGTTCCCAAATATGTGAAATTCTATGTTAGGGTCTGGGGATACAAATTTCAAGAAACTTACATTCAGAGTCAGAATGAAAACAATTTAAAGGGAATGATGCTCTGGAAGGATCTGGTAAATCACAAGAAGGAACTAGACAGATGGATAATAGCTAGTTAACAAATGTCAATGGATAGAGTACCGGACTGAAGTCCAGAAGACCTGAGTTCAAATGTAGCCTTCCATACTTACTAGCTGTGTCATAGAACACTACTTAATCTACTAAAGAAATAACAAATCACTTAGTAGTTTTGCCAAGAAAGCTCCATAAAGGGTCATGAAGAGTTGGGCATAACTGAACATGAACAATAGTATTTGTAAATACATATATAAAAATATATGTATATGTCTTGCTTTCTTCTTTTAAGTCCCAACTAAAATTCCCTCATTTGCAGGAAAACTCTCCTCCACATCTCTTAGTTCTGATGCCTTTCCTGTTAACTATTTCCTATTTATCTTGTATATAGCTTACTTTGTATATTTTTATTTTCATGTTGTCTCCCCCTTCCCACTTAGATTGTAAGTTTCTTGTGGGCAGGAACTGTCTTTTGCCTCTTGGTATCCCCAGTTCCTGGCACATAGATAATTATTAAATATTCATCTTAATAATAAATATTGATTGCTTTGTGGCAAGCAATTGAACACTTTACAAATATTATCTCATTTAATCCTCACAACAAACATGAGAGGTAAATGTTATTATTACCCTTGGTTGAGAAAACTAAAGCAGATTAAGTGACTTTTTTGGGCAGGGTTAAGTAACTTGCCCAAGGTCACACAGCTAAGTAAGTATTAAATGTCTGAAGTCAAATTTGAACTCAGGTCCTCCTGACTCCAGAGCTGGTACTCTATATTCTGTGATAACTAGCTGTCCCTGAAATGACTTTTTCAAGTTTACACAGATAAGTATTAGAGGAGAGATTTGAACTCATCTCTTCCTGACTCCAGGCTTAGTATTCCATCTACTTTGCCATCTAGAGCTGTCTCATGTATAGATGGATGGGCAGAGATAGAAAGATGGATGGATGGGTGGATGGATGGGTGGGTGGATGGATGGATGGATGGATGGATGGGTGGGTGGATAGATGGATGGATGGATGACAAATTAGACATAGAGACAGATAATTAGAAGAAAGATAAGAGATAAGTAGATAGATTATAGAAAGTCAGGGAAAGAGATGAATGGACAGAAGGGTAAATGAATAGATAGAAAGAGAAAGACAGATAAAGATGGATGGAGGGAGGGATAGTTGGATAGAAAGATAAGAAGAGAGATGGATGATGAAGGGAATGGAAGTAAATAAATGAATGGATGGGTACATGATAGAGAAGATAGGTATGGATGACTAGACTAAGCACTTACTATGGGTTAGGAACTCTATATAGACAACCATGCAAGCTAAAAAGTCCCCACCTCAGTGAGACAATATATAAAAGTGAGCTGGAAAGGATCAGAGAAAGGTCTGGAAAAGGACTGAACATGTTTTACAGTGATAGGAAACTGGTATCTGGGAAGAGAGGTAGATTCCTGGTTCTGAGAAAGGTAAGGAGAAAGCAATATAACTCACTGGGCTATGAATTGACCCACCATTTCCAGAAGTGGTATGATTGAATAACTAATTCTGCATTTAAGTTGTAGAAATTAGGAATGGGCATAAGGCAAGATGATCAACCCAAGGTTCTCAGAGAGTCAGTGGCTTGTTGTATCTATCCATAAGCAAATTTTTAAGCAAGGCATTGTGTGCCAGACACTGGGTCACCAAGGTAAATGAATTCTCACCTTTTACCATCTATAGTCCTCATGGGGCATTTTTTTCCTTTTTTTTCAAATTCAATTTTTTTTCAGTTCCCGATTCTCTTCCTCCCCCCCCCCACCTCTTGTTCTACCTTTTGAAGAGGCAAGAAAAACACAATTCATCCTGTCATTTCAAGACATTTCTGAATTCCTCCTTTTTTCTGAACTTCTGCAGCAAGTTCCCTTTAGTCAGTAGATTCACAGGTTTTAGTAGAAAAAAGGATCACTAGAAGATTAAATAAATTTTAAGATCCCTTCTGAGATCTGATAGTTCTAAGAATCTAGAAATGCTTTGGGTGGGGAGAAGGAGCTTCCAAACCCCTCCGCTTAGCTCTCTGTGCTGTCCCTACTCTGGCCCTACCCTTCCTGTAAAGCCTCCTCTCTCATTATTATTTTCCTTCTTGGACTATCTAATTCTTTCTTTGAGATATTGCCAGCTGGTCTGTTCATCAGCTCCAAGGAAGATGATTTTTCTATAGACCAATGTAACCTCATTTAGAAATACTGAATTCACCTTTTCTTTATAGGCAGAAGACTAGGAGAAAATGAAGTTTTTATTGGTTTTCCTGATGTTTCCTGTTTTATATGTGAAGAGTAAAAGGAAAAGGGAGGATTTTTTGGATGAATCAGGTAAGAATCTACAACAAAGGACAGAGATGGATGAAGCCATGGAACATAGAACATAGGATGCTGAGGGGGCAGGATCATAAAACATAGAATGTCATAGCAGGAAGAGACCTTGGAAAATTGTCTAGTGTGGAAAAAAACAAAACAAAAATAATATTTTAGAACAAGAATATCAGAACTACAAGGGACATAGATTGACTGAATTAGAAGAAACTTTATAACGTAGAATGTCAGAGTTGAAAGGGATTTTACGTTTTATAGAATGCCTGGGAAAGGTCTAGAATATTGAATATTCGATCTAGAAGGAGCCTTAGAACAGATTTATAGAGGTGGAAGGAACTTTAGAGTATAGTATGTCAGAGCTGAGGGGAACCCAGGAACATAGAATGTCTGGAGTGAGAGATACCTTAGAATGTTGGATGTCAGAGGTAGGAGGAGCATTAGAACAGATTTATAGAAGTGGAAGGAAATTTAGAGTATAGTATTATCAGAGTTGAGAGGGTTCTAAGAACACAGACCATCTAAGAGGAAAGAGGCCTTAGATTGCAGAATAGCTGAGCTAGCTGTCTTCTTAGCACTTCCCCAGCTCTGATATCTTGTGATATGAATGGATCAGCTTCGGTCCAGACCCACGGCCATGCGTTCAATTGCTCAGCTTGTGCTGTATTTTCTCTTTTCTTAGTTCCACCTCTCAAGCATCCTGCTTACATGTACACTAACTCCTACAACTTCCAAGACCCTTTTGGGTGTGATCCGAACAAAAGCTTTTGCCTTATTCCTGGATTTGGTGAGTGGTCCCACCCTTAACCGTTCAGGGGGTCCAGGGGTTACCATCAACCAGGTGCAGGTTCTACAAGAACCCCTGAAAACTAAGGCACTTTTCAGAGAGGCTTTAGTAGATGAGTGATGGCTAACTTCTTTTTCTGGGGGGAATCATTATTTCAAAGAGGGATTAGGTTAATTCTGCTTGACTCATGCAAAACCAAAATTAGCAATAATGGGTAAAAGTCAGAGGGCAACAGATTTACACTTGATGTAATAATGGTGGTAATAATAATAATAATAATTTTAATGATGATGCTAACAACTCACTCTCATAGAGAAAAATATTTTACAGATATTAGCTTATTTGATCTTCACAACAAACCTGGGAGGTATACATGCCTCTGTTATTCCCATTTTACAGATGGGGAAATGGGATGCCTCAGTAAGGAATGCATTGCACATCACCAGGGGTCTTGAAACAGGCTGGATGACCACATATCAAGGCTGTTTTCAATCCTGATAAAACTCAAGTTGAACAGGATATCTGCAGTGTCCCTGTTTAGATTCAGTGACAGTGGAACCGTTTCATGTACCATTTTTTTGCTCCCAGCTAAGATTTATTTTGGGGAGGCTAGGTGATACAGTGGATAGAGTACTGGGCCTGAAATCAGGAAGACTCCTCTTCCTGTGGCCTCAGATACTTCCTAGTTGTGTGACCTTGGGCAAGTCACTTAACCATGTTTGACTCAGTTTCCTCATCTGTAAACTGAGCTAGAGAAGGAAATGGCAAACCACTCCAGATTTTTGCCTTAAAATCCCAAATGGGGTCACAGAGCCTGAAAAACAACCAAACAACAAGAGTTATTTTGTATTAAATTTTTTTGCTTCTGTTCAGGCCTCACTTTCCAATTTTGCAAGATGTAGAAATGTGTCAAAGACAGATAAAGGTGACCTAGGTAGAAAGGAACCTTCATTCTACTTTTTCTCTATTTATCTCTGTTCCAATTGTGGCATTTTTGAACTACTTTGTCACATTTAAGACCCTTTTTCAGACTGACACTGGATTGTTTGTCCTTCATTCTTAAAAAGGATCAATGACATTAGGAAGATGATGTGAATATAGGTTTAGAGCAGGGATGGGGAGCACTTTTTATGCCAAGGGCCATTTGGATACTTACAAAACATTCAAGGGCTATATTTGGTGAAACATTAAATTAGTTCACTCCTTAAAAACTCATAGATTCATTGAATTTTGAGTCACACCTGGTTGCCTTGGCAACACCAGACCAATATGGCCAGAAGGTGGGAGTTTCCCCATCTGTAGTTTAGTGCTTCAAAGGATCTTAGAGGTCATTTCATCTAATAATACTTTTTTACAAATGAGATAAATGAAATTTCACCTGTCAGTGAAAATGGGTTATCAAGATTATTTGGCAGTATTAATAAAATGGGTTATCAAGATAATTTGGCAATAAGAATGACCTGGACCTTCTCTCCACCAGACTTTGCAACAGAAATTAGCTTTTAGGTGATGACTCTGGCATTTTAAATCAACCTGTTAATCTCTTAGGTTGTTTCAGAATCTGTATAATAAGGGAATTAGTACAGACTAGATGTGTTCTTTCCAAGCCTTGTGATCTTGTGCGTTGGTCATCTGTACTCTGTGCCATATATATGCACATAGATGTTTATATAATATATATATATATTATACACATATATGTATATAGGTATAGATACACATATTCATATACTCTATATAGATATGAACTAAACATATGGAAGAGAGAGAGAGAGAGAGAGAGAGAGAGAGAGAGAGAGAGAGAGAGAGAGAGATTGAGAGAAGCTGCACAAATTTTCCTTTTCCTTACAAATGTATGTCATAATCTGGGCAAAATATTCTTCATCCCCTTGATCTTCCCTATGTAGATTACCAGACTTAACATTTTTTGAGTGTTTATTTATCTCTCCCAGGATGTTGCCTTCCATTTCAAGCCCCATATTTTTTTTTAGTTTTTTTTTTTTGCAAGGCAAATGGGGTTAAGTGGCTTGATCAAGGCCACACAGCTAGGTAGTTATTAAGTGTCTGAGACTGGATTTGAACTCAGGTCCTCCTGACTCCAAGGCTGGTGCTTTATCCACTATGCCACCTAGCCGCCCCAAGCCCCATATTTTATATGAAGTCTTTCTTAAATCTCTGAAACAGCTCTCTCTCACAAAATCACCTCATATTTAATTACTTTGTATATATTATATTTATTCATTTTATATTTGTGGTATGTATGCTGGTAAATGTTTGACACCTAACTCTACCAAAAAATTTATGAATAACTTTTAAATTTCATCTGCATTATTAATATTTTTCTCCATCTCTTTATTAAATCTAGTCAATCAGCAAAATAATAAACCAAGACCAAATTTGTAGGGTTTGCTGATGTATTTTAAGGTAGGGGTGTGTGTGTGTGTGTGTGTGTGTGTGTGTGTGTGTGTGTGTCTGTGTGTCTGTGTGTGTCTGTGTGTGTCTGTGTGTGTGTATAGAGATGTGTGTTTAAAGGTATGTGTACATATAGGTTTAAAAGTCTATATCTATATGTTTACTATATAGTATATGTGTGTTTAAAATTATAGAGACAGAGATACATAGATAGATTAGATAGATAGATAGATAGATAGATAGATAGATAGATAGATAGATAGATAGATAGATTAGATAGCTAGAGAGAGAGAGAGAGGAGAGAGGGTCTAAATATTTAACAATCTGCTCAGGGTTAGCTGGCTCCAACAGACTATTGATTGTATGTTTTTATGTGTTCTCATCTTCACCATTAGAATATAAGATTGCAAAGATTGTTTTGTTTTTTGTGCTTGTGTATCCACTGCCTGGTACTGTGAGTGTCATGAATGCTGATTGATTGATTGATTGATTGATTGTTTCCAGGGCTTGGGTCAAAAACCAGCACCGTGTCCCCTGCATACAAGAACACCTGGACAGCCTCAGTATCCTCCGAGAAAGCTTCTCCAGCTTGCCCTGAATCTGGATTGACTCTGCTTTGAATCTCCTTCACCTTCCTAGTAGGAATACTGTTGGTGTGCTAGGCCCCATTCCATGTTTAGGATTATAGTGGTCATTGAATAGAGTTATTTTTGTTGCTAAATCTTTAAGGAATCTTGAGTGATGTTAAGATATAAGTAAGAGACATTTTGTTGAAGAAAAGTTTTTAGAACAGTGTCATTCTATGAAATCAAATATGTTTTCTCCCTAAATTGGCAATTAGTACAATTAGATCTTATAATATTCATATATGTATATATATATATATATATATATATATATATATATATATATATATCTTTTAGTTAAATGAAGAATGGTAAAGATGGGCTATAGTGTTGACTATCTCTTGTGAAAGCCTGCCTAATGACCCCTTTGAGGATGTCCTTGATTCATGTATAGTTGACTCAAATAAAGATTTTGCACAAGCTAGCAATTGGTCATCATTTTCTTGACTGCCTCTTTGGGATATTACTTAGGAACTGAAATTTATTCCTCCTGCCCCCACTCCACACTCCTTTGGAATCCTCTCCTCCTTCAGATACCTTGTATATCAACACCTTAACATTCGCAAAACTGTGTCTCTCCATCAAAGATCTCCTCTTCCTACCCTTGGTCTAATCCAGTTGCTTTCCCCTTCCTTGTTCTCTTTAATATTGTTTCTGCTTCTACTATTAGCTCATCTGGGATTGTGATGTTAGTATCTGAGCATCATGGTCCCATATGTTATTGAAAACATTTTATTGTGGTAATCTTTATGTATCTTTTACATTGTTCTTCTTTTGGGGGGAGTATGTTCATAAATGCACTTTGTTGCTGTACGGTCATTTAGTCTTGTCCTTCATGATCCTATGGACCATTCTGCCCGTTAGGTTTTCTTGGCAAAGATACTGAAGTGGTTTGCCATTTCCTTTTCTAGTGGAGTAAGGCAGACAAAAGTGAAATGACTTGCTCAGGATCACACAGCTGAAAAGTATCTGAGGTCAGGTTTGAATTCAGGTCTTTCTGACTGCAGACCCAGTGCTTTATCCACTGAACCACCTAGCTGCCCTCCAGTGACTTGCCCAAGCTAGCATAGCTAGTAAATATCTGAGGCCCATGTGAACTCAGGTCTTCTTGATTCCAGGCCTAGTGTTCTATCCACTGAGCCACTGAGCGGTCTCTGTAAATGCCCTTAGGCTGAATGATTTTGGCTATTTCTTTTAACTTGCTTGGTGGGGCAGTTATATGGTACAGTGGAAAGAGCAACAGTCCTAGAGTCAGGAAGATCTGAGTTCAAGTCCGACCTCAGATTCTCAATACTTAACATTGTTGTGTGACCTTGGGCAAGTCATTTAACCCCATTGCCTTGCAAAAACCTAAAAAAATAAATAAACTGGTTTCATCCTCTACTATGAATTCACTCTGTTTAATGAAATAATATTCCAATAATCAGTTTTCATCTTTCTCTCCACCCAGCCAGTAAATAAACTCTCTCAGCTATTTAGGTCTTCTTAGAGAATTCTAGACTCATGTGTATCCAGAGCTGAAAAGGATCTTAGAGACCATCTGATGAGGAAACTGAGGCACAGAGAGGTCACATTTCTTTCCTTGGGTTGCAGGATTAGAATCCAAGTACTTGGACTCCAAATCCCAGCATTCTTTCTACTCTTCCAGGTTGTGACAAAAGATTTATAGCAGATAAACTTCTGTATGAGATTATAATAATCCGTGTCCTTGTCACTTCTAGTTTCTCATTGTTGATTATATGTTTAAATACAAACAGGTGAATATAGATAAGGAAGTACAACAAAGAAGGCTCTTCAACAGTATGACCAAGGAAATTCCCCGGTTTGTACTTGGGAGGTGGTGGGAGGTGAAGGCACCTAAGGATTCCCTGATGCAGTAAGGACTCTGCCTAAAAGCTCCTCCTCACCACACACACACACACACACACACACACACACACACAGACATAAAAACATACATACACATGCACACACAAAGGGAAGGTTCTGCCTAGCCACATGAAAGAAAGAATAGAAAAGAAAGACATAGGCTATTCTTTTTTCTTAAGAAAAATTTTATTTATTTTGAGTTTTACAATTTTTTTCCTCCTATTCTTGCTTCCCTCCCCCCACCCCCCACAGAAGGCATTCTGTTAGTATTTACATTGTTTCCATGGTATGCACTGATCTCAGTTGAGTGTGATGACAGAGAAATTATATTCTTAAGGAAGAAAAATAAAGTATAAGAGATAGAAAAATTACATAAGATAACATTTTTTTTTTCTAAATTGAAGGTCTTTGGGCTTTGTGCAAACTCCACAATTCTTTCTCTGGATACAGATGGTATTCTCCATTGCAGACAGCCCAAAATTGTCCCTGATTGTTGCAATGATGGAATGAGTGAGTCCATCAAGGTTGATCATCCATCTCACCATGTTGCTGTTAGGATGTACAGTGTTTTTCTGGTTCTGCTCATCTTGCTCAGTATCAGTTCATGCAAATCCCTCCAGGCTTCCCTAAATTCCCATCCCTCCTGGTTTCTAATAGAACAATAGTGTTCCATGACATACATATACCACAGTTTAAGTCATTCCCCAATTGAAGGACATTCACTTAATTTCCATTTCTTTGCCACCATAAAGGGTTGCTATGAATATTTTTGTACAAGTGATGTTTTTACCCTTTTTCATAATCTTTTCAGGGTATAAACCCATTAGTATGCACATTTTTGTTTCCCTTTGGGTGTAATTCCAAATTGCTCTCCAGAAAGGTTGGATGAGTTCACAGCTCCACCAACAATGTATTACTGTCCCAGATTTCCCACATCCCTTCCAACATTGACCATTGTCCTTTCTTGTCATATTGGCCAGTCTGAGAGGTGTGAGGTGGTGCCTCAGAGATGCTTCAATTTGCATTTCTCTGATAAGTAATGATTTAGAGCAATTTTTCATATGACTATGTATCACTTTGATTTCCTCAGCTGTAAATTGCCTTTGCATATCCTTTGACCATTTGTCAATTGGGGAATGGTTTGTTTTTTTGAAATTTTGACTCAGTTCTCTGTATATTTTAGAAATGAGTCCTTTGTCAGAAATACTAGTTGTAAAGATTGTTTCCCAGTTTACTACATTTCTTTTGATCTTGGTTACTGTGCTTTTGTCTGTGCAAAAGCTTTTTAATTTAATGTAATCAAATTAATCTAGTTGTTTTTGATGATGTTCTCCATCTCTCCCTTGGTCATAAACTGTTTCCCTTTCCATAGATCTGACAGGTACACTACTCCTTGATCGTCTAGTTTGCTTATAATATTGTTTTTTGTATCTAAGTCCTATATCTATTTTGATCTTATCTTGGTATAGGGTGTGAGGTGTTTGTCTAATCTAAGTTTCTTCCATACTTAACTTCCAATTTTCCCAACAGTTTTTATCCCAATAGCTGGACTCTTTGGGTTTATCAAACAGCAGATTACTATAACCATTTCCTGCTATTGCACCTAGTGAATTCCACTATTTCTTAGCCAATACCAGACAGTTTTGATGACTGATGCTTTCTAACATAATTTTAGATCTGGTAAGGCTAAGCCACATTTTTAGCACTTTTTTTCATTGAATCCCTGAAAATTCCCTTTTATTTCTCCATATGAATTTACTTACAACTTTTTCTAACTCATTAAAGCAATTTTTTAGAATTTTGATTGGTAGGGTGCTAAACAGGTAGTTTAGTTTTGGTAGAACTGTCTTTTTTATTATATTAGCTTGACCTATCCATGAGCAGCTGATGTTTGCCCAGTTATTTAAATCTAATTTTATTTATATGAGAAGCATTTTGTAATTGTTTTCAAAAAGTTTCTGAGTCTGCCTTGGCAAGTAGACTCCCAGGTATTGTCTGAAGTTATTTTGAATGGGATTTCTCTTTCTAGCTCTTTCTGCTGTATCTTGCTAGTCTTATATAGAAATATATAGAAATGTTGAGGATTTGTGAGGATTTATTTTATATCCTGCAACTTTGCTAAAGTTTCTAATTATTTCTAGTAGTTTTTTAAATGAATTTTTGGGATTCTCTGGGTATACCATCATGTCATCTGCAAAGAGTGAGAGTTTTTTCTCTTCCTTCCCAATTCTAATTCTTTCAATTTCTTTTTCTTCTCTTATTGCTGAAGCTAACATTTCTTTTTTCTTTTTAGGTTTTTGCAAGGCAAATGGGGTTAAGTGGCTTGCCCAAGGCCACACAGCTAGGTAATTAAGTGTCTGAGACTGGATTTGAACCCAGGTACTCCTGACTCCAAGGCTTGTGCTTTATCCACTATGCCACCTAGCCGGCCCCTGAAGCTAACATTTCTAATACAATATTGAATAGTAGTGGTGATAAAGGGCATCCTTGTTTCACCCCTGATCTTATTGGAAATGTCGACATGGGCTATTCTTAAAAAATGTATTGCCTAGGTTACGGATCCTCAGGGACTCTGCTTGGAGAATCTTCCTCCCTCACTCCTAAGACGTCAAATGACTTAAAATATCAAGGAATGGAAGATAGCAGCAGAAGGGCTTGGCCAAGTGATCTGGCATCAGGTTTAAACCCAGCCACTGCAAGTCCTTCCCACCTCCCCCAAGGGTCTATTAGGGACAGAGATTAGGCCAAGGTCCTTCCATCCTTAAAAACAAGAAGGGCGAAATGTTCTTACAGCCTGACTTCAGTTGTCTGCTCATCATTAAAGAAGAGGCTAACAAACATGATAGGGTAATTCAAGAAACATGACTGAAGCAGAAAAATATGTATAAAAATGTCAATGCAAACTCAGAAATCCTCAAACAAAACAAACGAAAACAGAAGAAAGAATGAGAAAATATCAAAGAAAATCCAAAGATTAGTTGTTCTATTTTTTCATCATTGTTGCTCAGTCCTTCACTTGTATCTGACTCCTCATGACCCTATGACCCATAGCATGCTAGGCCACTATGTCCAAAGTCTATCCAAACTCATATTTATTGCTTCCATCTCATCTTCTCCTGTTCCCTTTTCCTTTTGCCTTCAATCATTCCCAACATCTGACTCTTTCCCAATGAGTCTATAAAGAAACAAAAGCTATGAAAAAAGGATTATTGAATCTGAAACACAAAAATATTGAATTTAGATCTAACAGACTAATCCAAGCACTGGATCATCTCCATTTGTTTTGACTTTTGTCTTGCCACTGGACTTCGATAACTCTGGAGAAAAGAGTGAACTGATGACTTTGCCTAGCTCTGCCTCATCTAAATCCAATTCCATGAACAAGACAAGACATCACCCTTGTGATATTGATCCTCTTTGAGAAGGAAGGATGAACAACAACAATCCCAGCAGAGTCATAGAAGTTACCCGATGTCCTTTTCTAGCCTCTTCACGGTACCTCCTTGTTCTTTCTTTTATACACAAATATTTATCAAAGCTCACTATATCAGAGGCTGTATTATACAAATATAATGAATGAAGTCATTCCTATACTCAAGGAGATTTCATTCCATTCCAGGGAAGAGGAGAGTACATATAGTATATATGTCTGTCTGTCTATATGTGTGTGTTATATTTATATGTATAATATATACACATGCATGTCTGTATATGTGTATAAGTTTATGTGTATGTGTATGTATGTGTATCTACATATATATGTATGTGTCTTGAAGCAAATTAAAGAGCTTTTGAGAATGTCATTTCTTGGTTATGTCATCATTTTATTATTAAGGCCAACAGGTTATTTAAAAAAGTTGGTCATTTGGTCATCTCTCTTAGACCAAAGACTCCTAAAGGCAGTGTAATCACAGTTTATGCCCTTCAAAGAGCAGGTGTTCCTAATGCATGGAAATCAACTTGGATACTTAAGCACAGTGGGAGGTGTGGGCTATATTAAAATGAAGATCTTGGGTACCTGATTTAGATCACTCAAATCTTGGTCAAAGAGACATCAGTTTCCCTATCACCTGTCTTTATAATAGAGAGAATCAGCCTTTCCCCAGACCTGCTTATACAAACACAGTGAGCAGGAATATACCATTAGCCCAAATTTAGAATTTCTTTTCTGTCTGATTAGATCTTGACCTGGGTAAATGTTTAAGAGAAGTTTTCCCACACTGATCAATTTCTGGATGAAAAAGTAGAAAAGGGGAAACAACTTGGTCCTAATACAATAATTTGTTATTGAATATGGGAGAAATATTCATTTCTCACTATATATCTGTATATATATATATATATATATATGTATGTATGTGTGTGTGTGTGTGTGTGTGTGTGTGTAGTTAACTTAAATTCTTATATACATGCCCTCACATACAGAGATTAAATTCCTATGGATACAAGAAATTAACTACAAAGTGATTTAGGAGGGAATGCATGTAGGGTTGGGAAGTTCAAGGATATTTTCTAAACATCCCATTTCCATTCCTTCTGTAGAAGGGTACCTGAGCTGCATTCTCCAAGAAGATAGGGATTCATTCATTGGAGGTACAACATTTCAGGCATGGGGGAGAGCCAGGACAGAGGCAAGGGTACAGACCTGGGATTGAATATCATTAGTAAAGAATGAAGGAAGGAGAGTTCAGTGGGATTTAAGAATACAGGATGATGAGAAGCTGTCAAAAAAGACTGGAGAGGACAGATTGGGGTTTTTGAAGGGTATTGAGAGTTAAATGGAAGAGTTTGTTGAAGTTGATTCTAGAAATAATAGGGTGCCATGGAAGTTGAATGAGTGGGAGAATGATTTAATCAGCCCTAGGAAGATCATTTTGGTAGCTCTCTTTCTGTATCTTTTTCTGGGTTATCTAACCTTACCTTCAATTTATACAGCCCCTCTTTTCTCTGAGATATATAGCTCAGGTGACATCTTCTACAAGAATCCTTTTCTGACTTTGACCCCAGCCCATTTCCTGTTCCTAACTGCAAGTGCCCTCCATTCCAAATGACCTTGTATTTCATCATTATGTATGCCAGCATGTCTAAATTTCCATTTATTAATGTGGCATAATTTACATTTTATTGATACTTTTTTGTAGTTTCCTGCATTAGACCATAAACTCATCATATGTAGAGATGGCTTCTTTGTCTTTATAATTCCTAGTGCCTAACCTGATGCTTGGCAACACTGTTGGTCACTAATAAATACTTATTGGCTTATTGATTTGATCAGAGGATCCATGCAGAAGTGGAAAGAGCAATGGACAGGACCTCAGAGACCTGGGTTCAAATCTTGCTACCACCTGTGAGATTCTCACTTTTTTTGGACTTGTTTCCTATTGTGTAATAAAATGGAGGAAGGGAAAAAAAACTACTCATATATCTTCCATCTTGGAATCATTGTGAGGAAAGTTCTTTGTAAAACTTAAGATGCTATAAATATGTGAACTGTCATTATTATTTAACCAATGACCTTGGTGAGAACCTTAATTATATGAAATTAATTGTGTCTGAGAAAAATTCATTTGAGAGAAGGGATTGTGTGGAGGTTCAGTTGATAATCTGACAGGGATGGAGGTGGTACAGAGGAGGGGTTGAGGAGTCTGAGATGAGGGGATGTCTCATCGGAGGATTAGAACAGACCCCAGAACAGTCCCACCCCCTAGAGAAAATGGCCTCCCACCACAGAGTCCTGTGCAGACTATTGCCCATAACATGAGGTCCAGAGATAAGGTACAAAGTTGTTTGTTCACCTTGGGGAGAAAGCTTAGGAAACACCTTGAGTAAGGCAGAGCCATGCTCCAGATTTCAGGACAAACCATCTAGGACAAAAATTCCTTTTATCCTATACTAATTCTGTCTCTGAACTTGGTTAAATAAATCACCCATTCTTAGCTCTTTCAAATATAAAATATGGGTATTAATGACCATCTCTATTCATTAACTCACAGGAAATTGTAAGAATGACTCTATGGAGAAAAACTCCTATCAGGACATGTGAAATATTTATCTCTTGATGTAGTTCTTGTAAATTAAATTATCCTCTCTGGAGATTTTAGTTCATCTGCTGGAGACAGGACAAAACAAACTCAAAGACTTTGACAGATGATATTTTCTAAACATCCCATTTCCATTACTTTGCTCCAGTTCCCTCATAGAATGTCAAGCCTTCTTCATAACCCTACTCCTGATTCACCTTCTCCTTGAACTTTTTCCTCATAGGATACCCTCAGTTCCTAGTGCCCTCCTTTCCAAAACTGCCTTGTATTCATTTTATATATATATTCCATAGATATTTGCAAATAGCCATGCTGTCTCCCCAAAGATAATGTAAGCTCCTTCAGGGCAAATTTTCTGTTTTTGTTCTGAATCTCCAGAGCCTAATCCTAAGTAGGTACTTTAGAAGGGCTTATTGATTGATCTATTCTGTTTGAAAATACTTTTTCAGTATAAGTCCTATTGATTTTGACCTGTGGCAAAGATCTATTCTGTTTTCCATCATGTGTGGTCTCATGATGAATCTAAAAAGCATTGAATTTTGACTTAGAGGTCTCAGATTCAGCTCTCAGTTCTATCATTTGGACAAGTTTTGTGAATACTTTAGTCTAGACCTCAATTTCCTTTTCTGTAAGATGAGGCATGGTGTAAAGTAGATCAATAGTTCGTAACCATTTTTGGTGTCCTGGACCCATTTCTCACAATAGGATTATAAGGGAAGACAAATTGAAATCCAATATTGTTAAAATATTTAAAAAAAAATAGAAACCTAAGTCTACAAGTTAAGGTTAAGAAGCATTGGTTAAAAAAAAATCTTTAAAAGCACTTCCAGTTCTGAGTCACCAGGGTCTTACATGTCTGTATCAGCCTGGAAATGGTGTCTCTACCTTAAATTATTTCTATTGTTTCTATATTCAGAGGTCCTGAGTTCAAATCCTGTATGACTTTCTGTGTGACCTTGAATATATCAGTTTATGAAACCATAAAATGGAAAGAATGGGGCAGATGACTTCTGAGGTCCCTTCTATTTCCTGGATCTTTGATCTTATAATATTATAGACTGAGAAGTCAGTACCTGGAGACTGAGTTCAGGGAAGAGGAATTAGGGATTAGATAATGCCCTGCTTATTGTGAAACTCTTTATTGTCAAAGACAAAGACCTTGGAAAAAAGAAAACAAACATTTTGATCCCATGAGTCTTCCTCCTTGTGGATGGATGTTTGCTGCGATGTTTGCTCCTAGTCTTGACAAGGAGATGGTGATCCTGTCCTACAGAATCTTTCATTAGTGGTCATAATGCATGGCATACACACACACACACACACATACACACACACACACACACACACACACACACACACACACACATGATCACACATATAAAGAGTGTCTCTGTTTTTACCAGGCTTGACACAGTGAATGGAGTCCTGAATTCAAATTCTGCCTTTGATATTTAATAGCTGTGTGACCCTGGAAAAGTTACTTAATTTCTCTATGCCTCAATTTCCTCATCAGTAAAATGGAGATAATATATGACACCTCCTGAAGTGAGCAGAATCAGAGAATATTATTCACATTAACAAAAACGTGAAATGATCAACTATGATGAACAAAGCTTCTCTCAGTGATCAAGAGAGACTTGTTATGGAAAAATTCATCCACAGGATGAACATCCAGAGGAACAATTATGGAGTCTGAAGGCAGAGCAAAGCTACTATTCACTTTTTAAAACTTATTTTGTTTTTGCTTTCTTACTCATAGTTTTTTCCTCCTTAGATTTAATTCCTCTTTCACAACAGGAATAATATGGAAATATGTTAAACATGACTATACATGTATAACTTTTACCCAGATTGTTTGCCACCATGGGGAGGGGGAGAGAAGGAAAGTTGTTAGAAAATTGTGGAACTCATAAACTTGCAAAAGAATGAATGTTGAAAACAACCTTTGCGACTATTACCTTTAATTTAAAAAAACTGTTATCTTATGTAATTTTGCTATCTCTTATATTTTTCCCCCTTTAAGGATATGATTTTTCTCTCAATACATTCAATATAGATAAATGTACAGCATAGAAACAATGTAAAGACTATCAGACTGCCTTCTGTGGGGGCGGGGGTGGGGAAGGGAAGTGAGATTAGGGGAAAAATTATAAAACTCAAAATAAGTAAATAAAAAAGAAAAATTATTTTTTAAAAACTCAATCAATAATACCTACCTCCCAGGAACGTTTTGAGGATAAAATGAGATGATACTTATAAAGTACTTTGCAAACCTTAAAGCATCATATAAGTGTTTTATCATTATCATCATCATCATCAGGATTTTTAATTAGTTGATTCTTTGAAACCCTAGACCAGGTATATCCAGCCTACACCCTGCAAGTCACATGAGCCCTCAAAGTCCTTCATGCTACATTATTACATTTTATTTTTATACTCTTTGGTAATATGGGTTACATCATAGTCATAAATAAATATTAAATTTTATTTGTGGCCTTTGACAAATTTTTGTTGGGCCATGTGACCCAGAAGAGCTAAAAGGTTGAACACTCATGTCCCTAGACCATGTGTTACATAGGATCCTTTTTGTATCAAGTAGATTTATATATTTCAAGAACTTTGCAAACTTTAAGAAAACATCTATATGCCAGTAATTATTTAATGGAGGCATCCAGGTCATGTAGTGGATGGAGTACCAAGCCCAGAATCAAGAAGACTTGAGTTCAAATGGTACCTCAGACACTTATTAGCTGTGTGATCCTGGGTAAGTCAATTAACCTTGTTTGCCTCAATTTCTTCACCTGTAAAATGAGCTAGAGAAAGAAAAGGTAAAGCCCTCTAGTACCTTTACCAAGAAAATTCCAAATAGAGTCACAAAGAGTTGGATACAACTAAAACAATTCAACAAACACAACAAAATTATTTAATGAATATTTTTAGTTCCATAACTGGCTAGAGTCCTGAGCTATTGAAAGCTGGTAGGAGCAAAAAAAAAAACAAACATGTGGTATAATCTCATTGGGCCCTCACTGCTGTGGGGAATTCATTCCCAGAATGGTTCTTTATCGCCTCTTTTCAAAGGCCTGGTTTCATCTTCACTGACCTCTTAAAGAGGCATCAAGGTGCTGGGCTATGAGAACTGTATTCGGAATAAGTGGCCCTGACTCCAGCTATGCTATTTTCTATTTATATGACCTTAGTCAATTGGACCATAGTTTACACATCAGCAAATCAATGAAATTGAACTCAGTTGAAGTCTAAAGCTCCTTCCAGTCCCAAATCTATATATTTTTATTTGCAGTATTAACCTCTCCACTGAATCTAGGTTACCTCCATCTGTTCTAGACAAACCTGTATATCTAATACTGACTTCATCGTCTTTCCTCTCCCTCCTTGCCCTCAATCTATTCCTCTTCCCTATTTTCTATTTCTTTTGACTATGCCCCCACCCTCTTAGAACAACACAAGTCTAACATCTATTGATTCTTCTCATTCTCTCCAAATATGCAATCTGATGCAAAATCCTAATACGGTCAAGGACTGACCATTGAAAGTTCAGTCCTGAAGATGCGTATGTTTGGTAAGCCTCCTTCTGTGATTGTGTAATGAAGGACCTTGTATCTCTCTGCTTTGGACATGTGTTGATTTTGTTGTTGTTCAGTCATGTCAACTCTTCATGACCCCATTTGAAGGCTTTTTGGCAAAGTTACTGGATTGGTTTGCCATTTCCTTCTCTAGTTCATTTTACAGATTGAGGAAACTGGGGCAAATAGGATTAAGCAACTTGCCTAGGATGTCTGAGGTTGGATTTGAACTCATGAAGATGAGTCTTCATGTGGGTTCACATGGTGATAGAATACCTGTACATACTTTCAAATAGAGATTATGACCCTCTATTACACATCCCCAGAAGCGAGTTGATCAAATGGAGGTCACTGTTCAATGCATATAATTTCTATGAGCCTCAGTTTCTTCTGTAGAAATTACAAGGTCAAACTATGTGGTTTCTAAGGCTCTTTCTATGTCCTATGTGATTCTTTCAATTTCCATTTTTAGGCCTTCTCTGCCTGGCTCCCCAATGTAGTGAGACATTTTGTCCTTTGGACCATTTTTATTTGCAAGTTTAAGTAACTCCACATGCATGTTATATTTCCTGATAATTGTTTTGATAAATTAGAAGGAATGTCTTTATTGTCTTTAGGAACCCTTGTGTCTCACCATGGGAACTAGTAATAAGCCTCACACTTAATGGAACCTGAACTATATACCTCACTTAGGTTTTCTGGAGATTAAAGACATAAAGGGCTTTGAAAAATGGCAAAGTTCTCCAAAAAAATAATTCATATCTAAATATGTGGTTTATAAAATACTTCCTGCAGAAACAACCTGAAACGCTAATGACCTGGGGATTTTTATTATCTCAAAGAAATAACAAAACTGCAATTCAGTACGCCAAGTGAATTAATTCAAAAAATAAGGGGATAGAAAGTCTGTCAGTTGTTGGCTCAATTCTAGGAATTATTTGATTTGTCCAAGGTTATTCATCTAGTTAAGGTCAGAGTTGGGCAATCAACTTTAGCAAAGTTTATTATTATAACTATAACTCAAAAAGTACAGGGGACTGACTTGTGACTCTTCTCTTTGATCATTCCTGTTTAAGTGATTCAAATCAATTCATGAGATCACTTTCAAAATTTTTTGACCTTTAGTAGAATTCTACTTCAAAGCTCTGAGGTGACTTTGTTAGAGGAACTCAGGTTAGAGACCTGCCTAGGACTAGACTAGCCTAAGGCATCTGACTCTTGAGTCACTGCCTACATCAGTATGGAGATGGGGAGGATCAGGCTAGGACATCACCATAGAGTTGGATGAATGAATGCTTTTTGCCATAGCCTTCAAAGGCATGGTCTGAATACCAAAGAATAGTGGATACTGGAAGTATAGAATGTTGTTCCTTGACCTTTTTGTCCTTGAAAAATACCAAACAATAACATTGATAGGGTAGAACCGAATGGAAAGATAAATAAGGGGAGTGTTTGTATGACCAGACCACAGAGCCATTACCTACTGGTACAATTTTAACTGATTGTTCTGGCTGAAGTGAGACCTGCTTTTTTAAAAACATTATTTCTTCATTTTTCCACAAGCCTGTTGCTGCTTCCCGAAGACACAAACCCCACTGGGTGGCCTAAGGAGATCAAGCTCAGATGGCGTCTTACCTGATTATCCTGATGGTCCTCCTGTGTTTTGACCAAGGTGAGATGCTCTGAAATGAATTGAATTTTTCTGAGATTGTATAGAAAGTAATTTTGATGACTGAAAAATTCCCCTGTTGTCTCTCTGTGCAACTAAATTGCACTGGAGAGGTGGATTTCACCCTGTGTTTCCTTCTAGCAACTATGGGAAAGATTGATGTTTAAAACTCTATTTTTTGGAAAAGGTTTCAATTGTATTGGTGGAGTGAAATTCCAATACAATCACAGTCTCTATTTCTTTTATTCTTACTATGAGTGATATGGGAAATAAAAGCATAGACTTAGAAGGAAATATGGGAAATGGGTCCTCTGAAATCAGAGGACCTGGGTTCAAATTCTCCAAAGCTATCTTCTCCCAGTATCATCACAGACAAGTCCTCCATTTCTCTGAGAGTCTCAGGTTCCTCATCTATAAAATGAGGCTATTAGAGTAGACAGTTTCAAGGTCTTTTTCCAGCTCTAATTTGGGATTGTAGATTGAAAACTTTAGGACTTTAGACTATCTTCCATAACCTCTTCATTTTTAAAGATGAGGAAACTGAGACCTTGAGAAGTTGTGACTTGCCCAAGGTCACACAGGATGCAGGTTTAGAACCCAAGTCTTCCAGATTCCATAGTCATTGTTCTCTCTTTGTTGCAATGGTGCCTTTGAATCCACAGTCTGATAGCAATGATTATAGGGACAAGAAAGGAACCTGTGATTTCACCAATAGAAACAACTCCCAAGTGATGAGATTCCCTCCACCTTCTCTGAAACTTAGTCTTTGAGAATTGCTCACATGCTGCAAAATCACAGAATTTGAGAATTGAAATGGATATCAGCAACCATCTAATATCACAAATGATATCCCCACCATAATAAACCAGAAGGGTGGGTATTCTGCCCCTGCTTAAAGATCTCCAAGGAGGATTAGTCCACCACTTCTTGAGGAAGCCTACCCTTCTTCCTGCAAACAATAAAATAAAATTTACTGAGTCCTTTATTTTCAGAGAGATAGTAGAGTGGGCAGAATGCTGGGCCTGGAGTGAGGGAAGGTTCAAATCTCAGACCCTGGTTGTGTGACCTTGGGTAGGTCATTTAACCACTGAATGCCTCAGTTTCTTAACTGTAAAAAAATAAACTACTAATAGCTCCTACTTCCTAGGGTCATTGTGAGGATTAAAGAAACTATTTTTAAATGCTTAGAAAACTGGATGGCACATAGTAAGGACTATATTAATGTTATTCATAATTATTATTATTAAATGTTTGTTCTTTTCCTTTACTTACTCCTCTTCAAGAAGATCATGGCAGCTTTCCTGTCCTTTTTTTCTGATTTCATTAGTGAGAATGTCCATAACAATACAGTTCCGTTACTACAGTTGTCTATGTGGTCATGTTCATCAGCAGATAGACTCTCATGTTAAAGTCACTAAGTTAATGTTTGTGAATTATCTACAACCTTTGTGATGCTCCCCTGCCCCATTTTCCTACCATTCTACCACAGTCCTTCCAAAGAAGCAAAATGATGATGAATAGGGCTGAGACAGTTTTTACTTTTTTGTTTGCTGAGGAATTCTGTCATAAGGTCCTATATCTGAAAATGGGAGAAGTCTCCTAAGCTAGCTCCCTTATTTTACAGGTAAGAAAACTGAGGCCAAGGGAAAGCAAATTACTCATTCAAGGTCATAGAAGTAGCAAGCATTTGAGGAGGGATTTCCTTTGACTCCAGATTCAGTGTTCTTTCTACTGTGCCATAACAGCCAACCCAATGGTGATGAGCCTCTCCATCCTTAGCTGACTCCATTCACCAAATATAGCTGGCTTAATAGAACCTTTCAGAACTTGTACTCTTTGAGTTTACTTTTTAGGGTCACCTTTCTTCCAGCCATGAAGACACATTTGAATAGTAGAGGAGATAGACTGTTATTATTCAATAAATATTTGTGGAATGATTGAATAAGGAGGAAAAAACTGTAAAAATATAGTGAGGAGACTTGTGCTTTAAAAGGTTTCAAAGAAAGGATTCTTCACTTCTTAAAAAATTTCATGGACCTCTTTTGCAGTCTAGAAGAATCTATAGAGCCCTTCCAGAATAATATTTTTAAATGTGTAAAAGAAAATAAATAGAATTGCAAAAGAATCTAATTCCATTGAAATAAAGAGGTAAAAAAAATTTCCATCCGTATTCAAGAACCCTCTTAAACATGGATGTTCAACTTTTTAGCTCTTCTGGGCTGCATTGTCCAACAAAAACTTGGGTTGCAATCCTTGACAAGGTTTTATTGAGTGAAATGGCCCAGCTCCAAACTCTATACATAAATTCTTTTAATTAAAATCTTTTGTTTTAAACCCTGGGAAGAGCAATGCATTTGGAATCAGAGAACCCAAGCTTGAATCTTAGACCCATTTCTAGAGAACTTTAAGTCTAAAAATTGAAGGTGGGTGGTCATGTTATTATTCAGAATTGGGGTCAAATAATTTGATAGTTGACTTTTGAACCCAGATTCCAAGGAGAAAATCTTCCTTATAACTTTCCTTATAAGATTCCAAAAAAGAATTTCAAGTCTAGTTCTGTTTTTAAAAAATTTTTATTTTAATTAATTAATTTGGAGACTGGGTCTTTCTATTTCGCCCAGGTTGGGAATTTAGGAGTCACTCACAAGACTGACCTCACTGTTGATGGGTATAGGATCTTTGACCTTCTCTGTTCCTAACTTGGGCTAGTTCATTTCTTCTTAGGCAATCTAGTTTCCCCCATCCCTAAATCTTACCATTTGTAACTTGAAATTCCTGAAATCCAGTTATCCACCAGCCTGTCTCTCTGGTTGTATCGTGGTGATTACAGATGGGCGCCATCATGTTTTCCTGCTCCTATTTTTATTTTAAATACTACTTCTAATTAAAAATTGCCGAAATGGGGCAGCTAGGTGATGCAGAGGATAGAACACCCGCCCTGGAGTTAGAAGGACCTGAGTTCAAATTCAGCCTCAGACAATAATTACCTAGCTGGGTGATCTTGGGCAAGTCAGTTAACCCCACTGCCTAGCAAAACAGCAACAACAACAACAACAAAAACAAAATTGCTGTAGCATAGCCTTGGCTTTTCACAGAGTCTCTGAGATCCTGAGGGACCCAAAGGATTCATCAGGGAAATAGAGGAATCCAAGAGCCCCTACTTTAAAGTTTGAGCCTCTTGTTTATTTAATTAAAATTTTCTCTTCCTGTCCATGGAAAAGAACAGTGTCTGAACAAATTAAGGGATCATAGAAAAACTGAGCAAGTAAACAAATGAAGCACAATACCCATCTTTTGAAACCTCTCAATCTCCAGCTAATTAAGGCCAAAATTTTGGTGGAAAAGGGGTTCAAGGAATGCTTGGAATAATTCTTCAGTCCTCTCATTAATGTTACTGTGGTCACATAAGCTCCTCATGGAATGATGAAAGAAGAAGAAGAAACCTCATAGATAAGATATTCTTCCTCAAGTTACAGAAAAGAAAACTAAGGCCCAGAGACAGCAATTTGTCCCACAACAAGACTTCCAGACCAGTATTCTATCCATTAGGCCATCTAATTGCCGTTTATTACATACTATATAAGACCAAAAAGGATGAAAACATTCTATTCATAGAAAACTATAGTGATGTTTCTTCAATCAAACTATAAATATTGTAATATTTATTATCTACATGTTCCTGGTCCTACCCATCTTATCACTAAACCAATAAGTCTTTAGTTATTGTAGATTAACTAAGGTTTTCTTTATCATGCTTTTTTCTTTCTCCAGGTAGTTGAGATGACTTTCACACAGTCCTTTCCAGTCTTTAAAGTCCATTAATTCAAAGGTTTGAGGACAGCTCATTGAAAATGTTGCAGATTATTGTTCAGTTTAGATTGAACTAAAGGAGGCCTCTGAGACTCTTTGATTCCATGATACCTTGCCGGGCACTGGGACAGAAACAAAAGTTGAATTGGACATTGTCCTCATCCTTTCAGACATATCATTCTAAGCAGTAGCACATGAACACAAAAATGATAACAACAAAACATACAATAATTTTTTCTCCTATTTTGATTTTAAATACAACTTCTTATTAAAAATTGCTGTTGGGGCAGCTAGGTGGTTCAGGGGATAGAGTACCTGTCCTGGAGTCAGGAGTACCTGAGTTCAAATCCAGCCTCAGACACTTAATAATTACCTAGCTGTGTGGCCTTGGGCAAGTCACTTAACTCCATTGCCTTGCAAAAACCTAAAAAAAAAATTGCTGTACCATAGCCTTGGCTTTCCACAAAGTCTCTATGAGATCCTAAGGGACCCAAAGGATTTACCAGGGAAGTAATAACAAAAACGCACAATATGAGATCAGAGAGCTATAAAACAAAAGGCTAAGAGAGAATCTATTTATAGGAGGAAGAGGGAAGGAAATTAGGAAAAGCATCCTAGAAGAGGAGGAATTTGGGTTGGCTTTTCAAGGTGGACTGAAGTTCAGCAACAACTGAAAAGTGGGAGGGAAGGGTGTGAGCAAAGATCCAGTGCTCAGAAAGCATAGGCCTTGTTCTGGAAAAAGAGCCCAGTCTGGCTTGGCTAGAGATCTTGCAAAACCCTTAAGAATGAGGCCTTTATGATACTGTGGAAACAATGTAAAGACTAACAGACTGTCTTCTTTGGGGGGGGAGGGGGTTAGGGAGGGAAGCAAGACTAGGGGAAAAATGACAAAATTCAAAATAAATAAAATCTTTCTTTTATTAAAAAAAAGAATGAGGCTTTTATGATACCATGGAAACAATGTAAAGACTAACAGACTGTCTTCTTTGGGGGGGGGGGGGTTGGGGAGGGAAGCAAGACTAGGGGAAAAATTATAAAATTCAAAATAAATAAAATCTTTCTTTTATTAAAAAAAAAAAGAATGAGGCCTTTAAAATAAGAACAAACAAGCTGAGGAATGACAGCAACACTCCACTGAGACTTCTTATAGACTCTGTCCTGAGTCATTTCCTGCTTCAAAATATTCAGTGCTATGTCCATTTCTGGGTTCCCCATGTTAGGAAGGATGTTAACCAAGGACAACATGTCCGGGGAAGGCAGTTGGGAGGGGAAGGGGCTGGAGACGGTACCCCATGGCAGAAAAGGACTTTTCAAGGACATGATCTCCACTTGGAGAAGGAGGAAAACTTGGGCCTTGTCATTAGCTCTAAAACATTCTGATTCTGCTACTTGCTGGCTTTGTGATCACATGCAAGTTGTTTCTGGTCTTTGGACCTCTTTTTTCCTCCCCTAAATGGATATATCCTTCCTTATTAGGCTGCTGGGAGGAGAGCACTTTGTAAACTGTAAAGGGCTTGAGAAATGGCAGCTTTTCATTTTTTGCTGTTGTCTGAATTCTGAAATTCCAAAAGTCAAGAGGTGGGTCCTCAGCTTCACAAAGTGGCATCAAAGAATGTAAGTGGTACCAGGGATCATATACATTATAGGGTCCATTGTCTCATCCAAGTCAGACAAGTAGCATTCCAGGAACTGGAGGCTTCCTACTGACTTAGATCATCCATTTGATTGTGAAGATTATGAGAAATTGATTGAGGTGGGGATTGGAAAAGGAAGGAAGAGAAATAGGTGGAGACAGAAAAGTGAGAGAGAGGGAGAGAAAAAAAGAAAAGGAGAGAGACAGAGAGAGACAAAGACACACAGAGAGAAAGACGGGGGGAGAGAGACAGAGAAGACAGGAGACAGGAGAGAGAAAGACAAAAAGATGACAGAGGGAGAGAGAAAAAGAGACAGAGGGAGAGGGAGAGAGAGAGACAGAGGGAGAGAGAAGAGACAGAGAGAAGCAAAGAGGGTTAGAGAAAGAGAGAGAACATTTAACCTTGAAGATTCTTTGGTTTCCTGTAGAGTCCCACTTCCTGGACTCTCTCAATTTTCCCCAGGTGAGCATTGGAGGGGCAGGGGACAAGGATGACAAAGGAGACAAGTACTCCATCAAGATCTCCAAGTGCTCCATTTATTTACCAGAATAAAAGTGCTTAAAAACCTTTCCAGTCTCTAATCCACTTCCACTCTGGGGGTACTTAGGAAAACAACCTTCTGATGCTCAAAGGAACTATGGGAGGATAATAATAATTTACAATGGTTCCCAACAGTTTCTGTGTTTCTGTCTCCAGCATTAGGCACAGTGTCTTGTACCCAGAAGTATTTCATAAATGATTGAAATCGGATGGCAACTGCCTCCCTATAACTTCCAACCTCTATGCCAGTTCCACCCTCTGGTACTGAGTAGAGAAAAATCTAAACCTTCTTCTCCAAGCCTATTGTTTAAATATTTGATTCCAGCTGATCCTATCCCATTCAAAATGCTTTCACCTTCAGATTAACCACCACCAGACTCATCCCTCAGAAGAGTTGAACTACATTCTCTTGGTTCTCTCTGCCTCCTGGTCAACCTTCTTTTGGAGGCTGTTCTTTTTGTCATTGTCCTATCTACAATGCCATATCCTCGGAGGACCTATCCAGGGCATAGAAGCAACTCACCTTTCATAGAACTGACAGCTGAACATAATACTCCTAATGTGTCTGACCAGGTCCTATCATTTAACCCTCCTCATCCTCATTTACTGAATCTATAAGTGACAAAATTGGACTGGATGATCCCCAAGCTTCCTTCCAGCTTAAACCTTCAGTATTCCATGTTTTGTTTCCCCCCAGCTCTGGTATTCGATGTTTTAATGTTTTATTTGTAAAAGGCTCTTCTAATCTAATATTTCATGTTCTAAGGCACTAACATCCTCCTTTCATACAAATGGTCAAAAAGCATTTACTTTTGTTTAATCATTTTTCATCAAGTTTGTCTCTTCATGACCCCATCTGGGGTTTTCTTGGTAAAGATACTGGAGTGGTTGGCCATTTCCTTCTCCAGTTCATTTTACAGATGAGGAAACTGAGGCAAACAGGGTTAAATGACTTGCACAAGATCATATAGCTGTTACTGCTTCTGCTGCTGCTATTACTATTACTCCTGCTGCTATTACTATTACTACTGCTGCTATTCCTGTTACTACTGCTGCTGCTGCTGCTGTGGCTCCTCCTCCTCCTTCTACTGTCACTACTACCACTACTACTACCACTATTACTACTGCTACTACTATTACTACTGCTACCACTACTACTACTATTACTACTACCACTATTATTATTACTACTACCACTACCACCACCACCACCACTACTACTACTACCACTGCTACTACTACAACTATTACTACTACTATTATTATTATTACTACTACTACTGCTACTACTACTATATTGCATTATATTGTGCTTCCTATGAGGTCAGTGAATTGAGGACAGCTTTTCATTCTGGTTTGGTTCTTCCCACAGGGAGTACTCTGGAGTGCTATCAATGTATAGGGGACAGCTGCCATGGAAAGAGCCAAAGCCCCACCAACTGTTCATCTTCTGATGCCTACTGTGAGACTATTGTGATAAGTGCCCAGCTTGGTAAGTTCCTGCTAAGATAAAGAACAATGAGGAAGATGAATAAAAACTTCTATTGACTAATATTTGTAAAGTGTTTCCTTCAAAACAGCCCAGTGAAGTAAGTAATGAGGATTATTGAGCACATTTTATAGAGAAACAAATGAAGTTCAACAAAGGGAAATGACTTGCCCAGTGGAAGGGATGGACTTTCAACCTTGACTTTCTGATTATTAATTTCTTGACTTTTCCTCTATAGGGAAGTTATAGGACTTGTTTTATTTGATACATAAATGTGATATGCATCAGTCAATGAATATTTACCAATCAATAACCATGTGTCTGTCTATCTCTGTGCCAAGTGTATTGGGGAGTTTGAAGAGTGAAGGAGATCATAGTCTCTGACCTTAAGGAGCTCAAAATCCAATTGAGGAAAAATGATTCAAACAGGTAGAATGGAGCTCCATTGTAGATTTCTGTAAGGAAGTGTTCAGTTGTATGATTAAAAACTCTAGATGTTCAAGGGGGAAGTGGAGTGCATTCAAAAGAATGCTGCATACAGAGGCACATGACATGTTCAAAGCCCTACTCTTCTGCTTACTACTTTTGTGACAGTGAGTATATCATTTCTCTTCCTTTGTGTCTCATTTTCCTCATCCACAAAATAAGAGTTGGTGACCCTGAATATCCAGTCTATCTCTGGTTCCTAGGATCTTGAGATAGAAAACATAGCACAGAAGAGCTGAACCTCTAAAGAGAGAGACAGACAGACAGACAGACAGAGACAGAGAGAGAAAGAGAGAGAGAGAGAGAGAGAGAAATGATGGATGGATGGATGGTTGGATAGGTAGAGAGATAGATGAATGGGGAGATAGATAATAGCTAGGTGGATAGATGGATGAATGAATAGATAGATAAATTTTGGGTAGAGAAAAAGATAAATGGTAGATAGATGAATAAAATGGATGACTTAGAGAAAATTGGTGAATGAATGAATTTTTACTATGTTCTAGCGACTGTGCTAACCCCTGTGAATGTAAACAAAAGCAAGAAAATTCTTACCCTATAATGTATTTAAATTTAAATTCAAATATAAGGTATTTTATTAGTTTGAGGGGCAAGCAGAAAGAAACCTATAAAGAGGAGTTGGAAAAGGAGATGACTATATAGTGGAGGGTGGAGATGGAGATGATAGCAGGTAGCGTAATGTGGAAGGCATTGGGAAGGTCAACAACACTTTTCTTCAAGAATTAACTGCTTTCTTTCAGGGCAGCTAGGTAGTGCAGTGGCTAGAGCACCAGCCCTGGAGAAAGGAGGATCTGAGTTCAAATCCAGTCTCAGAAGCATAATAATTTCCTAGCAGTGATACCTTAGGCAAGTCACTTAACCCCATTGCCTTACAAAAGCCCCACCCAAATTAACTGCTTTCTATTCTTTAAGCATGCATTCAGCATGGATACCTCCCAGAGCCAAGCAAGTATTACTTTAGCTCTTCCCCTTGTCCTCAGGGAATACTCTTCCAAGAGTCTATGCATAATACCTGAACACTCCCATGACTTTGGCTAATGAAATTTCCTTTGCCTGTCATATCTTCCTCCTTACCCTGTCCTTCCAAGCTCAGCTCCAACATCATCAGTTCTGCTGAAATTTCTTCCCTAGTTCCCCACTGCAGCAGTGATTTCTCTATTATCAGATCTTGTAGCACTATGGTTCTATGGTCATGCTACATTCCTCCCCTGAGGTTCCTGTTCTATCAGCTTCTCTCTATCTATGCATGCTATGGGGAGAGGCAGAAAGAGGTCTAGACTTGCCCATGACCTGGGTTTGAGTTTCAGCTCTGTCACTTCCTAATTGGGTGACC
This sequence comes from Macrotis lagotis, assembly GCF_037893015.1. NCBI lineage: Eukaryota > Metazoa > Chordata > Mammalia > Peramelemorphia > Peramelidae > Macrotis > Macrotis lagotis. The sequence continues at coordinate 617,168,871 of NC_133666.1, read as the reverse complement.
ATGAGCGTTGTCATTCCTTTTAGTCTAGGATACTATTTCTTGTGTTTTCTACCTCTCAAGGCAGATGTGAAGAATACTCTGTAAAGTCTTAAATTTCTATACAAATGTGGATTAATATAATTACTACTAGATTATAAACTCCTTATAGGTAAAAACAGGGATTTTTAGTTCTTCCATAGTTTTAAACACAGGACTTTGAATAGGGGAGTTATTTGGTCTAGTTTTTGAATGAATGAATGAACAACTTACTCTTATCAAAGGACTAATCATTCATTCCCATAGATTATCCAGGCTCCTGGTTTCTTCTACCTTTGGCATAGTAGAAAGAACATTGGCCTGGACCTTAGGAGAGTGGTCTCTAGATTTAGGCCTGCATAGAATCACTTGAGACCTGAGCCTGATCTTATGATACTTAAAGGTCTTAGTCTTCTCCCTCAAACTAAAATAATGCCATTATATTAATGAAAGGGTTGACCTCCATGGCATCTAAGCCCCCTCCCATCTTTGACATTCTAAGTTCTTCCAACTCAGACATTCTAAACTGAGGCTCCTCCTAGCTCCTATACACTTCATCCTAAAGTCTCTCTGAGTACTTATATTCTCTGTTCAAAGATCCTAGCTCAAACTTTCTGCAGTCCAAGGCCTCTCCCAGCTCTGACATTCTTATTACAAGAACCATTCTGGCTGGGTTGATCTGTTGTTCTGTTACTCCTGGTTCCTCCCTTTGGGAAATTTTGGAACGTTCCACTGCAGGAGGGTAGTGGAGGGAAAGAAGAATTTATGATCTTCAAATGAGTCAAAGGGTGTTGCCTACATTTAGTTACTGGTTTCTGGTTGGAATCAACAAAAAATAACACTTTGGTCCCAATAGAGTCCTTAACTTCTCCCCTTATTTTTTTTCCCCCTATCCTGTTTACTACTGGTTGCTCAGAAAGGAAAAGGGCTCTTTAAGCCAGAGTTGTTATTTCTGAATATCTTTCTTGTTATCTGGTTTGCAAGGTGGGGTGGAAAGTGAGGCCTGTTCAGGGATGTGTAAAAATCCATCATTAAATTTTCAGTGTTAACATTTATATTTTGGAAATCAATAACTGTTACAAATTAAGGCTTGATTTATTATCTATTGATAGTCTCAACTTAAGAAAGTGACAGAGAAAGTAATATGTATAATAATGTATATTGTATATGGCATCATGCATTAATAATGCATATTAGACTTAAAAGTGTTTCCCAATTACCATTTTGGTTACCAGTTGTTAAACATTTATCAGCATGCCCCTGAATCAGTTCCAAAACCATTGGTCCACTTGCATACTCTGTCCTACAGAGTCCAGATACCAGGGACAAAAGTAAAACAAAGAAACCAACGAAAACAAAACCAAAAGATATTCATTCTACTGACTTGGACAGATTGAGTTGGTTTTGTTCCCAGCCCCACCCTCCACCTGTAACTCCAAAGCACTTAGTGTCCACAGCATGGGACTGGGGAGTGGTGGAAATAGTGCAACCTTCCAAGAGGCTTGGTTGGCACACTAGCTCTGCCAGGGCATTTCTGTGGTGCCTTGGGTGAATCTTTTCCCTCATCTAGGCCCCAGTTTCCTCTTCTGAAGAATGAAGAGGTAGGGACAGCCCATCCCTCATGTCCCTTCTAGCTCTGCTGTTTGGTGACTCAGTCCCATTGCTTACTAAGTTACTCCTGCATGTGAGTAAAAGTTCCCCACCTAGATGTTTGGCGTGATCTCAAACCAGCTATAGCTCTCTAGCTTGGAAGTCGTCCTCACAATGGCCCGGGGCTGTCCAAGGGATACCTGAATTAGGACCCTCAGAAGTCTTCCCCACGAAGGGTCTTCTAGCCTGGGCTTAAAGGACTCCAGAGAGTTCCTTCACTCCTCTCTCCCTCCCTCCCTCCCTCCCTCCCTCCCTCCCTCCCTTCCTTCCTTTCTTCCTCCTCCCAACCTATATCTTTCTCTCTCTCTCTCTCTCTCTCTCTCTCTCTCTCTCTCTCTCTCTCTCTCTCTCTTCTCCTTCCTTTCCTTTTTTCTCTTTCCTTCTCTTTCCTTCTTTCTTTCCTTCTCTCTTTTTTCTTTCCTTCTTTTCTTTCTTTTTCTTTCTCCTTTTCCTTCCTTCCTTTTTCTCTCTCTCCTTCCTTCCTTCCTTCCTTCCTTCCTTCTTTCTTTCTTTCTTTCTTTCTTTCTTTCTTTCTTTCTTTCTTTCTTTCTTTCTTCCTTCCTTCCTCCCTCCCTCCCTCCCTCCCTCCCTCCTTTCTTTCTTTCTTTCTTTCTTTCTTTCTTTCTTTCTTTCTTTCTTTCTTTCTTTCTTTCTTTCTTTCTTTCTTTCTTTCTTCTCAGTAACTCAGTAACCTCCCTCATCTTTTTTTTTCTATTTTCTTGTAATTCAAGACAAGAAAGTACATGCCTCAACTTATAAACAGGCTTATGGAACAGAAGTCTGATGACAACTTAAGACTTCTCAAATACACCTTTCCCCCAGGACTTCATAATGTTTGCTGCTTGTTTAGCCTATTTGAACCCATGTGGTTGGAGCGGGGAGGGAAAATGGGCATTGAGTTGAAAGTCATTCTAATCTAAATAGTCAGCTATTTCTGATACTCAATGTGGTTTTATCCAGAAAGATCTGGATCATTGATTCTATCCTTCTTTGCTTTTCTCTTGTGTTAAGGGGAATGGATGTGTGTGTAGTTAAGTGTGTTAGAGCATGTGTGAATGTGTGTATTTATATTATATGTGTGTGTGTGTGTGTGTGTACCTGTATGCAACAACCATAGCAGCACCCGTTCCTAAAGGGCTTTGAGGATGACTAAGACTCTTTGAGATATGAAGAGTTACTGTGTTAGGAATCCTACTTTATATGGGGGGAACTAAGACAGAAAAGGGAAGGTCCTGGCATTGGGTCATGTATGTCAATCAATTAGCATTGATTAAATACCTACTATATATCAGACAATGCCCTAAGTGCTAGCTCACATGTTCTGGTTTATAGATCTAGAGCTGAAAGGGATCTCAGAAACCTTGTAGTCTACCCACCCACATTTTACAGATAAGGAAACTGAGACCCAGGGAGAACCTTATTCTCTACACAGCTTTAGCTAGTTGGAACAGTAGCTAGTGCCCTGGCCTTGAAGTCAGGAGTCGAGTTCAAATTTGGTAGCAGACACTTTCTAACTGTATGACCAAGGGTAAGTCACTTAAACCTCTTTGCTTTAGTTTCTCTATTTGTAAAATGAGCTGGAGAAGGAATTGGCAAACCACTCCAGGACCTTTGCCAAGAAAACTGGAGTGTCAGATACACCTGATGATGACTTAAGCATCAGAAGAAGGATCTGAACCCAGAATCTTTCAATACTTTATCTATCTTCTAGATCTTAGAGTTGATATTAGTATTTAAACTCAGATTTTGGGGTTCTTTCCATGAGACTATATAATTTTCTCAATAATTCTTTACACTTGTATAGCATTTGACCCAATTCTACAGGAGGCAAAAGAGGAAAGAAGTAATTGAGACTTTACCCTGCTTTACTTGATACATTGGCTCAAAAGAAGGTGGGAACCTGAATGGGTCTTAGAGCGTAGAAGAATGAGGAATAACAGAATGTATAGTCTCTCACTTTACAGAAGTGGTAAACCCAAGGCAGCAAGGGCCAGCAAACCCCTAAGTGCTGCCCAAACTAGTCTAAAATGTAATAAAGTGATTAACAAAAATAAATCAATAAAAACCATGCTAGATAGATAATGTTAATTTGTGGTTTTCTAAGCTGATATGTGACCTCCAGAGGTCTGTTTCTATTTGGGTGGAACTCTACTGCTTTAGAGCACAGAAAAGTGGGAGATCCTTTACAACCACAACTATTAGAGTTAAGAGGAAGCACAGAACCCAAAACATAAGAATTAGAAGGGACCCTAAAGCTTAGAACTTGAGAATTTGAAAGTAGCATAAAGATCATTTGGTCCAACATCCCTATTTCACAGAGTAAGTAATTGAGGCTCCCTAAAGAGCAGTGACTTGCCCAAAGGTCCAAAGCCAGAAAATGGCAGACTCAGACCCAGAAACCTGATCTCCTAACCGTTAGGTCTTCTCACCACATCTCACTCATCATCTCTTAGTATCTCAACAGCACTTCTTGGACTTGGAAGTTCTCTTACACCTCTAGGTAGTTATAGAGGTAGGTCAGAGAAGGCCTTAAGGAAGCATCTAGTTCTATGCTCCAAACCTAATCAAGATGTGGATTCTGGACTTTTGATTTAGGATTAATTTGCTTGTAAGGTCCAAAAGAAACAAGAACTTCTAAATTGCCATGTTCCACTTAGTTTAATCCCTCCCAGGACAGATTCTTCCTGACAAGTTATTTTCTGACCTCTGCCAAAAGACTTAGGGTGACTCCCCACAAGGCAATCTATTTTCTTGTTGGGCAACACTAATTGTTCAGAGGGTCTTTCCAATACTAAGCTAATAGAATTGCTCCCTGCATAGCTTCTTCTATTGCTCCCTGTTCTGTCCTAGAAAACTCCCTTGTTTTCTCTCTCCTCTGATTACACTGGATATTACTAGCTGGCCAGAAAGGAAAGATGTATTTAGGCTAAAATTATAATTTTTGAATCCATGAGTTTCTGACATACTATATAGGATAGAAAGCAGGGATGCTTCCAAAGCCAGAAGCCCACTTTCAAAATGAAACAAACATATTTTCCCCTCTGTACCAACCTTTAGAAAGAGGACCCTTAAGGTGAAAACTATTTTTTATAAAAATCCTAAACTATTGTTTATCTATTGAAATATACTTCCCTTTTCTAACTCTAGATCAATATGAGGCCAAACTCTTTATATACTTTAACAAAAATAACATGATAATAGATTGACACAGAAACAGATAGAAGGCAACTATCTTCTGTGTCTTTTATGAAGCTAGACATTAAAGAGATTTGCAAAAAAACCCCAACAATGCTACTCTCATTGATTTATTTTGGAAAATAGTTTATAATGATTTATTATTATTAATTAAGAAATATTTTAAATGATCAATTTTAATAATTAGTATCAAAAATCTTCATTGATATGACTCATAATTTTAGTGTCCTCAATAATTTTTAAAAGTTTGAGAAGTGCTAATTTAGAAAATATAATGTGTAAAGCATTAGCACCCTATGAACTAGAAAGGTCCAGGCACCTCCATTTTACAAATGAGGAAACTGAGACCTAGAGAGATTAAGCCTAGGACAAAATGAGAGAATTATTTTTTGTCAGAAGCGGTACTAACAGCTGAGTTTTGTGATTCCCAAACTAGAGACCTTACTAGGAGGCCATGCTGCCTCTGACTTACATTAGGGTAAGAATTCTTCTCACTCTCATGAGAATTCTGTGAGCAAGACTTTATTCATGTGAAAGCCTGCATCATACCAGCTTCTCTACATATAATCAACATTCAGAAGTTTGGTCTTTTGAATTAATCTCTTAATAGATTTTTCTGACTCTGCTTTCCTTCCCTCCCTCCCACAAATAACTGAGACACATGTATATGTATAACCATATTTGGAAGAACTTTCTCTCTCTCTCTCTCTCTCTCTCTCTCTCTCTCTCTCTCTATCCACTCACCTACTCATCCATCCACTCTTCTTCATTTCCAATACCGCCTAATTGTTTAACTGAATAAAATTCAAATTCCTGTATTTTGAGGTTCTCCACAATTTAGCAGTAACTAACCTTTCCAGTCTTATTTCACATTGCTTCTCTATGCATTATAGATTTCTGCCAAAATGAACAATACTTTGTCCTTTACCATATCCTCAATTCACTTTACTTCAACTTGATCCATATGTACACTCACTTCTCTATATCTAGAATGTCCTCTACCTCTCCTCTTCACTAGTGAATTACTACTTGAAAAAAATATATTTAAAAAAATTCAATGGAAACACTACCTCCTCCAGGAATTCTTCCCTGATTTCAGTTGATTTTCATATTTTATGGTCATCTGCATGTGTGTTATTTTTCTTTTTTGGATTGGAAATTTCAAGGGAATAGGCACTGTGTCTTATCTTCATTTTGAATGAGCTGGAGCTCATTGTTAATGGTGAAGGTTCTCTGATACATATCTTGGATTTTCCTCTCTTTTTCTAGATACTCACAAGTTTGAAAACATCATCCAGAAATGCTCCTCCACCTGTGAGCCCTCCAACACAACGCTTGGCATGGTACATGTGACATCGTGGTGTTGTAACCACACCCTGTGCAACACCAATGGAGTGACTCACTTGACTGCCAGTAGCAGAACAGTAGCTCTGGCAGTATTGACCCACTTTGCCTTCCTTCTACTTGGGAATAGACTCTGATGTATTAACCAACCAGTGGATTCATTCGTCAGGGAGCATTTAATGAGTGCCTACTGTATGCTCGTCAAAATCAAAATGGACTTGCCCTAGGGAAGCTTACCTTCAAATGAGTGACGATATAAACCTATATTGATAAATACAAAACATTTTAAAAACTGTTTGCTCTTAAAGAATCTACTCTAAACTATTTTCTGGGAAATCCCAGGTTATATTTACTCATTGCTGTGAATCTGGGGAGATAAAACACCTAGGTGACTAGAAAAATATCGTTCTGGAATTAAGTAGATGAATTTCCAAACCTTCCATTAGGAATTACCCAATGAGTTAGAGACACATTCCCAGGGGTTTCTTAATTAGACCTTCCAATCAACTTAACTCAATAACCATCTATTAAGTACCAAATGTGTGTAGAGTTCTGTTTTCACTATTTGGGGAGCCATAAAGGTTACCTTCCTGCTGTGTATGAAACTAGCAGGGGACAAGAAGAACTTTGGTGTTGAGTGCTGACATCTGGAAGGCTAAACTTCCTTCTTATGCTGATTGTTGTCCCAATACTTCACCTCAAAATTCCCCTGTCCTTCAGACCATCTCTCTCTCCCCCTGCACCCTGGGACATTATCCCTGTAAAAATCCTTTCTCTGGAACTCAGTTTTACACAATTTATAGAATATGAATTGGAGAGCACCACAGAAGCCATCCAGTTCAATCTTAAACTTGAACAAGAATTCCCTGTGAGGTAGAATAATGGCAGAATGGTCATTCAATTTTTGCTTACAGACCTCCAGGGACAGGGAACTCACTACCATGTGACAGTACACTCCACTTCTGTACAGTTTTCACTGCTGATTTTCCATATAGGAAGTCTAATTGAATCTACTTGCTACCTCCATCCATTTGGTTCTCCAGGGTAAATCCCATCTGATGTAGTTGGATGTAGTTGTGAAGTTTCCACCCTCTTCCCCAAGTCCCCATCCTTGAATCTTCCTTTCTCTAGGTTCTTTCCATTTATCCTCATATAGCATGAACTTAGAAGACCTCACTTTCTCTATTACTTGCTAGCTTATTAAAGTCTCTCCTTGACTGTCTATCTTAAAATGAATATGACCCTCTTGAATCTAGAGTTTAGATGTTGACTGACCAGGGCAGAAGAAACCAAGACCATCATCTCCTTTGATTTTTGGATGCCTTGCCTATCATCCTTGTTTGCAAAAACAACAACAAAAATATCAATAAACTCACTTGGTCAGTCTATTTCTAATTCTAAAATTCTAGGACACTATGATGATGTATTATTTCATGATTTTCAAGGTTTTCCATACATTATCCCATGGAGATAATTTCTTGGCGGTTAATAGGGAAGGTGTTATTAACCACATTCAATAAATATGGATTTTGGACTGAGGTCCAAAGAAATAGACTGATTTTCCCACATAGCTAGTAAGAGACTAATAGAGACTAGAGCCATGTTCCCCTTGGGAATTTTTCCATTTCCTTCCATTTTTAAGAGGGCAGAGTCACTTCTAGTGACCCCAGAAGAATAGATTCACCTGTCCAGTTCTGCTTTTTTCCACCTTAGGAAGTGGTTTATATCCTTTATCTCAGTTTTGGCTTTCACAACCATGCTTTGAGACAGCCAGGGAAAGATCATTAGCTTCCATTCATCGGTGAGAAAACTTAGGCCCAGGGAGATTGTGTGCTCTTAGAGGACAGAAGGAATTAGTCATGGATCTAGAATAGACTGAGCTGGTAGGGGCAGAGGCCCAAGGGAGGTTTTGTTGATTCTACTGCTAAAATATCTCTTTTGTCCATCCCCTCCTCACCATTCTTCTTACTACCACCCTGGATCAAGATCCCCATCCATCACACCTTACTTAGTCTATTGTCTCTTAACTGTTCTCTCATCTCAAGGCTAATCTTTACATAGTTGCTGGGGAAAAAATGATATCTTTTTATTTACCATATTAACCCTCTGCTTAAAATTCTTCAGTGTCTCCCTATTGCCTCTGAAATAAAATTGAAAAAAATGCTAAACTTATTTCACAGTCTGGCTTCAATCTAGCTTTCTAATCACAGGGATGATTTATCATTTGTGTCTTAGCATCCACAGCATCTAGCACAGTACCTGAAAAATAAATGCCTAGTAAAATGCTTATTGACTGATTAGTTGATTATTTTAGACTTTTTGATAAAGCCAGACCTGAGCTAAGGTAATAACTAACAGTAAGAAGAGCAGGAGGAGTTTAATACACATTTAATACATTTTTTTTACTTAAATTGACATCTAGATTCAGGTGCACTAATCCTCAAGGAAGTCTAAATGACAGATGCTCCTCCAAGCAATCTTGATTCTCTCCTTCAGAAAAGTATAAAAGGTATTTTTTTCCCAAAGCATTTTCAAGGTCCAATTGCTATAACACTGATCCCAAACTTCTGGATCAATAAAGAGCAGTTTTTAAATTTCTCCTGGATTATTTTAATGACCAGATCTCCTTTGGCAAAGCAAAAGGGAAGGGAAGCAAAGATAATCTTCCTGGAAATTCAAGCAACAAACACATGTTTTATAGTATAAAAGCACTGATGGGATCCTTCAGGTCTAAAAGAGCCTAAAATGTGAAATATCAGAATTGGAAGGGACTTTGGAAATTAACTGATATAATGCCACCCTTTCATAAAAAGGAGAACTTAGAGACAAAGGAGGAAAGTGACTTGACTAAGATCACATAGCTAGTAAAGGTCAGAGTCATAGTTTCAATATAGATTTTCTAACTCTAGGTCTAGAATTTTTCCTAATAAACAACATTTTAGAAGTTTCCAATATAACAGGTAAGCATAAGCATTAAAAGAGTAAACAGGAGTTTATTAGCACCATTTGACAACTATCTCTTCCCTTGTGTTAAGTTGCATTCTGCAGAGAAGAGGGAAAAGGGAAATCAAGAGAAATGGACCTCTAGGGTACTACTGCTCCCCCCCTCCACTATCCTTCAGACTGTGACAAGATCATTCCCTTAGAGAAATGTGTAGGAAATTCTTGCCCTCAAGGTCCCTCCTAGCTCAAAGATTCTAGAATTTCATGGTTCATTCAACATAATTCTCAGTGAAGAAAAGGACTAACAATGTTCAAGAAAGACCAGGTGCAGTCCATGAAGGACTCATTCTCCAAATGCCAAGCCACCACAAGTGGCTCAAGACTGACAGCTGACTCTACCTTTGGCAGGATCTCTCTGTGAATGGTGATGAAATGGAATACTTAAGCTCAGACTGGATCTTGAGAACTGATAGTTGATTTTTTCAGACTGAGCATTTATACTTTGGAAATCAGCAAATGCTACAAATCAGATTTTGTTGAATGTCTAAACTAGAGAAAGTGATGGAGAAAATGTTACTAATGAAGATTACGTTTAAAAGATCCCCCCAGAGAACTGGTTGTTAAGCTTTTACCACTACCACACTTTTCAGAAGCATCAGTCTTCTAGTTGGTCTACAATTTATATGTGTGCATTAATTACCCAATCAGATCCTGGAGTAGATATAGTCCTATTAGGAAAACTCTTTCCCTTCATTCCACCATTGATTGTGGGACTCAGTGATGGAGTCACTTATTATATAAAAGTTTTAATCAGAATATTAGTAATGAATGAAACAAATAATATCAATGAAACCGATGTAGGAATTTCCCTCTCCTCCCTAGCCTAAGTGATAAACTTTTCATAGATATATGCTTCATTTAAGATAGCAATCCATCTAAATATCAGAAGTTGTTACTCTCCCATCATTCCCATGGGCAACTATCAGAAGGTCCACTTTTGCTCCAAAACTGCTAGATTGCCCATGTCCAGTCTACCTGAGAAGTACAGGTACTCAGTTGTTTTTGCTGGTTGCTCCCAAGGTAGCATAGCTTCATAAGCAAATTGCATCTGGTCCTGATGTCTTTGTCCCAACACCCAACTTCTTCACCCTTTGATTCCCACTAGTTTTCAGATATACTCATTTAATTTTTGCTTCTGTTCCTTTTATACTCAAAAAGAGAGAATTTTTTCATACAGGGCAAAATAGAGGTCTCTTGAATTCTTTTCAAAATCCAGAGAGGAATAATTTATAGAATCTTCTGGCATGAAGCTATACCCCCCCAAGAAAAATTCCTTCAACTTCAATTTGGGTCCTCTTATGTTGTCTAGGCCCTCAGCATTCTCCATTATCACTAGCTCTAAAACTCTGAGGCTAGACTCACAAGCATACTCACTTTAACCTTCCCCTACCCTACCTCCTCACTGGAGTCTGATCTGTGGATGTTATACAAAAAAAAAAAAAGACAATTATTTTAGGTGGGTTCATGTAAGAGGATGATTATAATAACTCTTGAAAAAGGAGTTAAGAAAACAACTTAACTCCTGACTTTCTCTGTAACCTTTGGAAAGTTACTATCCCATCTTGAATTTAAGTAAACTCATCTTTCAAATGAAGATAATAATGAAAATAAATTTACATGGTAACTATATATTTTCTTCACTGCAATTTTGTGAGGGGTAGTAACCAAGTTTTATCATCCTCATTTTACAGATGAGGAAACTGAGGTTCAGAGAAAGGAAATGACTTACCCAAGACTTCAAAAGTAGTAAATAGTAAAATCATTTTTTGAAAAAAGGTATCCTGATCTCATAATTGGAACTCTTTTTAAAGCAGTATTCTGACTTTAGTATCACCAAAGGTTCCTTCCTTCCTTTTATGGTGTTGGTGATAATAGAAATGGTGATGGTGATTGTAATAGTGATGCTGGTAGTAGTTGCAGTCATGATGGCAATGATTGTAGTGGTGGTGGTGGTTGTAGTAATGGTGGTAGTGGTAACAGTAGTCCAGGTGGTTGTGGTAGTAATAGTAGTGGTAGAAGTTATAGTAATAGTGGTAGTGGTGATGATGATAGTAGTGGTGGTAGTGGCAGTAGTGCTAATAGTAATAGTGGTGATGGTAGTAATAGTGATGCTAGTAGTAGTAGTGGTAATGGTAGCTGTAGTAGTGATGGCAGAAGTGGTGACGGTAATTGTAATAGTGATGCTGGTGGTAGTAGTAGTAGTAATAGTAGTAGTAGTGGTAGTGATATTAATAGTTGTGGTGGTTGTAGTAGCAGTGGTAGTGGTTAAGATAGTAGAGGAGGTGGTAACAGATAGCCTTATGTTGGTGAGGAAGGACAGACTCTACCCAGAGAAGATAGAAAGAGAAATCCATACTAAATTAAAGCCATTAGAGATTTGAACTAGAGATTAGCTAGGGGAAAAAAAAGGCTTGATACCTTGGTGAGTTTTCCTTAAAGTCCTGACTTCCTAACTGAATACTCTTTCTCATGTTAATATCTTGATCATTCCTCTCAGCTAGAAGGTCTTAGAGGAAAGCTCTGCTCCTCCTAAAACAGATATAGAGCTAATTCTAGCATCTAACCCCCTTCAGAACTCAGCTCAGGGACCATGAAACCCCTCTAACAGCATCCTTTAACCTAGCTGTTAGTGTTCAGTCTCTTCTCAACCCATTTTCTCAAACCATGAGCACTTGTTTGAGGACACCTTAAATGGAATTCTTCTGCAGGAGTTCTTAACCTTGGGGTATATGAACTTCAGATAACCAATTAATGATTTGTTTTATTTATATGTTAATTTATTTGTTTGTATATCAATTGATCAATTTATTCATTTATTTATATTGACCTGGGTGGATTTGTCCTGCTTTAAGTAGCCTATTATCTCTTTTTCCTCTCCATCTCATCTCTCCTAAATGGAATTACATAAGGCTTCCAAATTAAAGAAGTCAAACTCATGGGTTTTATTAATCACTTGATGTATATGGATAGCATCAAGTTATATGATGCTATTGAAAAACAAATTTTTCATCTTATAGTATCTTTTCCCAATAATATAAAAATGTCATTTGGACCTAGTGAATATAAAAACATTAGCATTTTCCAAATGAAGAATGAATTTGAATGCTTTGATCTTGAATCAAGGAGTTATATTGAACCAATGGAATTGGGCAGCTAGGTGGCACAGTAGATAGAATCCAAAGCCTGGAGTCAGGAAGATCTGACTTTAAATCTGGTCTCAGACACTTACTAGCTGTGTGACTCTGGGCAAGTCATTCATCCCTGTATGCCTTGGTTTCTTCATTTGTAAAGTGAACTGGAGAAGGAAATGACAAACCTCTCCGGTGTCTCTGCCATGAAAACATCCAAAAGGGTCACAAAGAGTTAGACATGACTAAAATGACTGAACAACAGAAACAACAAATATCTTGGTTTCATCAAGAAAAGACAGAGCAAAAGGAGTCAAGCTGCAGAGTCAAGGAGAAAGCTGTGGGGATATAGTTTAAAAGGTACATTGGCACCTAGAAATCAAAGATGAATGAAAAGAACACAGTTAAAGCAACTAATTACTAGGTGCTATTCATCTCAATCTATGCTTTCAGAATTGTAAAACGGACTGGAACAGATTTTGAACAAAACCTCATGTGATATTTAGCATGGTTATATAAATATAGCCTATATTAGATTGCTTTCTGTCAGGGAGTGGGGAGGGAAATTAGGGAGGGAAAAAATGTAAAATTCAAAGACTTGCCAAAAAAATGATTATCAAAAACTATCATTGCATATAGGCATCACCTGAAGGCAACTGTAGAAAGATGGACAGTTCTGCATCAAAAATGCAAAAGAGGATTGATAGACATTCTTAAAATACATGCAAATAAGTCAAACACCTATTGAAATACTTTTGGAAGAAGCAGAAGCACTTCATTGAAATGATAATTCCAAAGCTGATAATTGGTCCATTTCATTTGTTCAACAGAACATATCTCCTTATAAAGTAGAATCCAAAGATCCTCCATGAGTCATGTTTGCCCAAATTCATACAATAATATGTTAACAAAAAAAAAAAGCATCTGTCACAGAAATGGTTGAATTATGTATATTTGATTGTGGAAAGGGAGGATTGGAAGGTAGATAGGAAGGAAATAAGAATTCATTAAGTACAACCTTTTGTTATCCCCAAAACTTAACACAATGGATAACTTTTAATGGGACCTTAAATATTCATCAACTGACTGACTTTCAGGCATTGCATACTTTTCAAATATTATCTCTTCTGATGGTAAGGGTTATATTGTTATATAGAAGGGTTAACCTGAAGGGGCCTAGTGATTGATGTAGATCACTACATGCATGGTAATGATTAAAATTGTATAAATATATCATTGCAGATGTCAAAAATGTAACACTTTTTGTATACATAGCACAATATGGCTAGACTTATACATAAGAAACTCCCTCTGCTCTGAAGACAGTTAAGTCCAAGGGGCAGCTAGGTGGTATGGTGGATAAAGCACCGGCCCTGGAGTCAGGAGTACCTGGGTTCAAATCTGGTCTCAGACAACTTAATAATTACCTAGCTGTGTGGCCTTGGGCAAGCCACTTAACCCTGTTTGCCTTGCAGAAACCTAAAAAAAAAAAAAAGACAGATAAGTCCATATACTACCTCAAAATATCCTGGCTAACTCACTCATTAACTATACTGAAACTGCTCTATTCTCACAGAACAAATTATAGTATATGATCACCTATTCATAGTGACCCTTAAAAACTTTGAAAAAAGAAATGATTAATAGATGGCACCCTCTAGGCAGCTAGGTGGCTCAATGGATAGAACTGAAATAGAAATCTGGCTTCAGATGTTTCCTACCTGGGTGATCCTGAGCAAGTCACTTACCCTGTTTGCCTCATTTTCCTCATCTGTAAAATGGAAATAATAATAGCATCTACTTCCTAAGGGTTGTTGCAATTATAAAATGAGATATTTGTAAAATGCTTATGATGCATAATGGCTGTCATTATATTGTTCATTTGTTTACTTGTGGCCCCATAGAGTATATCATGCCAATGAGATTTTCTTGGCAAAGATACTGCAGTGACTTGTCATATTCTTGTCCATTAGAATAAGGCAGAAATTAAGTGACTTGCCCAGGGTCACACAGCTATTAAGGGTCTAATGAACTCAGGTACAGGTCCAATATGCTCAAACCACTGCACTACCTAGCTGCCCTCTGTCACTAAACAGCAGGAACTTAAATTCTTGTTTCCTTCTTTCCTCCCTCCCTCTTTCTCTCCTTGCTTTCTTTCTTCCCTCCCTTTCTCTCTCTCTCTCTCTCTCTCTCTCTCTCTCTCTCTCTGTCCCTATTTTCCTTCTTTTCCTCTCTCCCTTCCTCCCTTCCTCTTCCTTCCTTCCTTCTACTTTTAAAGGTAACACAGTAGATAGAGCACTGGCCTTGGAGTCAGGAGGATAGGAGTTTGAATGCAGACTCAGACAATTGTCACTTACCAGCTGTGTGACTTTGGGCAAGTCACTTAACCCCAATTGTCTCACATCCAGGGTCATCTCCAATCATCCTGATTCATATTTGGCCACTGGATCCAGATGTCTCTGGAGGAGACAGTGAGACAGGTGACTTAGCCAATTCATGTGCTTGTCATGACATCATGTCTCTGATGTTATGGTCTTCTTTGAAAATGAAGAACAAGGGGTGGTGCAGGGGATAGAGCACCAGCCCTGGAGTCAGGAATATCTGAGTTCAAAATGGGCTTCAGACACTTAATAATTGCCTAGCTGTGTGACCTTGGGCAAGTCATTTAACCCCATTGCCTTAAATAAAGGGAAAAAAAGAAAATGAAGGACAAACATTATCATAAAGCCATATGGAATGAAAAAGCTTCAAAGTAATAGAGACCTGACCAAGGATATCAAAATCAGGTAGAAAGAAGATGAAGTACATCTCATCTTTGTCCTTCTGTCTGCTATTAGATATTTTACCAAGGATGATTTCAATGACCCTACAGGGAATAAACTCATATCATATCCTAATATCCTAATCATATCTTAATACTTTTGTTTAATTATAAACAAGCAAATAAAAGGCCCACTCAAACAAATGGTTATTTCAGCTATTCAATAGTTCATAAAATATTGAAAAAAACGGAATAATGGCAGCATAGTGACTTGTTTCACAGCTGTTTCTACTTTTAAAAAATTTAGAATAGGGTGACAAGACTCATCATCATCTCATATGTAATTGTGTTTTTAGAGAGCACTTTGCTCAAAACCTCTCTGGTGGAGGCCACAAAATTGTGCCTAAGTTTTCTCTGGCAAGGACACTAAAACAGAGATAGGAAGTGATTTCCTTATGTCTACAGAACTAGTTGGTGCCAAAGCTGAGGTTCACACTCTCTCAACCTCATTCCAAATTCAACATTCTTTCCATTATAATGTAGCCACTAATTACCTAGATGGACCAGAAACCTTCCCAACTCAGAAAGTAATGCTTCAGAACATTGATAGAGGACTGATTTTGCTGGCAGATTGTGTGTGACTCCCAAGAAATTGTCTGAAAAGAAAAACAAGGATCTGAAGATGAGTTTTCTTTACTCCTGCCCGGGGCATTGTTTCCTTTTCATCACTACCCTTATCCAAACCTGGACCTGATACTGGGCTGGGTCTTGTGGGCAGCTATTCTTTCCATATAAAGCCTAGCACAAGGCTTCCTGTATGTCCAGTACTTTAAGGTTTCCAAAACATTTCCCACACATAACCTCTTGGGATCCTTGCAATAGTCCTTGGAAGGAATCAGAGCAGGGTTTATTAACTCCATTTTACAAGTGAAGAAACTGAGGCTTTGACAGAGCTAAGCTCAATTTTTAAAAAAAATCAACTAATAAGCATTTCTTAATGCGCTAAACTCTGGAGATACAAAGAAGGCTAGAAGACTGTCCCTACCTCTAAGCAGCTCACAGTCTAATGGGGAGATGCAAATAAGTATGTACAAATAAGATAGATGCAGGATAAATTAGAAATAATCATCAGTTAAGAGGGGATTAGGAAAGGCTTCAAAGGTAGGATTTTAGCTGAGATTGAAGGAAGTCAGGGAAGCCAGGAGGAGAGAATTCATGGGATGAGAAAATAACACTTCATTTTTAGGGTGCTGTCATTCGGGGGGGGGGGGAGAGGAGGGAAGGGAAGTGGTAGGAGCTATATATAGACAAGTATAATGTAAGGGACAGAGCTTTGGAGACAAAGAGGAGATTCAGAGGGATCGTCCTGGCCACTTTGGAGTGGAAAAGAACACTTTCAACTAGTGTATAGGATAAGCATAGGGTGTTTAGGTCAGTGTGTTGGGGGGGGGTGGGAGGGGTGGGAGAGGGGAAGAGGATCCCTGAAGAGGTGTCCTTTGAGCTAATACTGGTGGGAAGAAAAAGTTGCTGAAATAGAAATGTTCTGAAAGATGGAGATGAGAAGGGTGTCCAGTCCATAGCATGGGAATGAGGAAACTATATCGGCAATTGAGGCCTCAAAAGCAACAGTTAGATCAATCTCAAGTGGGGGAAGGTTTAAAAGAGATTATGGGAAACTCTAAGTGAACAGTCTTATTTTAAGTCACTCTCCTCCTTGTAGAGAAGGCAGAGAGAGGTACAAATAGTGTGCTAGACCTGGAATTAGAAGACTCATCTTCCTAAATCAAATTTGGCCTCAGGCACTCTGACAGTGAGCAGGTCACTTGATCCCGTTTGCTTCAGTTTCCTCAAATGTAAAATGAGTTGGAAAAGGAAATGGCCAAGCACTCCAGGATTCTGTCAAATGGGACCATGAAGAGTCAACACACCTGAAATGACTAATCAATATCAACAATCCCTCCCTTCCCCAGGTACCTCAGAAATTCTTATAGACTTTTGTTTGGATACACACCACCCCTGCAATTTGAGAAAGCTCTGCTGTTATTCTGAGTCTGATGAAACAACAAAGACAAAAATTCTCATTTGGGAGATCCCCACTCCTCCTACCTATCCCAAGTTTCATTAAAAGAAATCTTATAAACAACTATAATGTCTTTACTTGCTTGACAACATTCCTGACCTGTCCCTGCAAGGACCTCACCCTAGAAAAGATAAGAATTTTTACCAAAGTCTTGCCAGTCTTAGATATGTGCCATAGGCCATCCGAAAGCATGACCAGTCAAGGGGCCAAATCTCCCTGCAAAGATCCACAGATAGAGCTTCCAAAGATTATATAAAATAGCATCTTAGTAGATGGACATGTCAACCATGACATAAGCCCTGAAAGTATAGTCCCAAACAATAGTCTAGCCCATGTCTGGTGACCCCAGGACACAATATTTCATTTTACTAGAACTAGCCCTCTATGGAACATGTATCCTTGTAAATAAGGCTAGACCTCTGATTTCCCTCACAGAGAGAACTCCATTTGAAGCCACCTCATCTACCAAGGTAGCTTGGTACCGTTTCTTCAACTTATGGTTTTAGAAAGTTGCCTAGAATACTGAAGGGTTAGGGGCAGGATTGAAATTTAGGTCTTCCTGGCTCAGAGGTCAGTTTTTCTATCTACTACATTTCTTGTACATATCACTGAATAAAAATGGAACCAAGAATTTCTAAGATTGTGAATGTATACACATGGAAGGGGCATGGTTGGGGTGGGTGGGGGGGAGTGAAGAGAGAGACGTTTTTTCAATGCTATTAGGAAACCAGTGCTTTGCTTCTGAGCAAATCTCAAAAATAGAGGGGACAGATCATCTCCATTTACCTTGTAGGAATAAATATAAAAATGACTACATTATACAGAACTTATCTAATATCCAGGTATTTTAAATTTGACCTTTATCACCCCAAAACAGGAAGAGTTGGTAGTCCAGTTCAAATCAGAAACTGAAGATGTGGATGAGAGTAACATGAGAAGTATAACAAGGCAATTATAAGTCAGATTTTGGAAGGACTTAAATGCCCACATTTAGAAGTTCTCACTTTATCCTAGAGGTTACTAGAGAACCAGTAAAGCTTTATTTTTTTTTTATCAAGGGAGTAACACAATCAGATCTAAGCATTAAAATGATTATGTCCACAGTTGTTTGGAGGATGTATTAAAGTGAGAGACTGGAAGTCGGGAGATTTAGCAGTCCAAGATTTGCAAAGTGATTTGCATATATTCCATCCTAGAATCTTTTATTATTATTTGTCGCCATTTTTACAGTTGAGGAAATTGAGGCTGACATCAGTTAAGAGACTTGTCCAGTCACATGGTAAATAGTTAAGATAGGATTTGAATGGTGGTCTTCCTGGCATCACATTCTTCATTCTATCTTCTAGGTGTCAGACTGTGACAGGATATGGTGACTGATTTTATGTGTACTTAAACATAATTTCAAATGTGAGTACAGGGTGATGGAGAGTAATGTTCCCAAAAGGAGCAGAGAATTTATTGATGGAAAGATAGGTTTAGGGGGAAAGACAATGAGTTCAGTTTTGTACAGTCAGGTACACAAAATAAAGAAGAAAGAAAAAATAAGTGATCTCAGTATCCTCAATCTTGGGAGATGCTCACACTTAGGGAATGAGAAGAAAAAAAGGATGACTCTTAGATTAGATAGGTAGGAGAATCAGGAGATATAGAAATGTCAGAGAAAACAAGGAAGGAGGGATTCTTTAGGACAAGGGCAAGGAGTCTCTGGCTTATAGGTCTGGTGCTGCCAAGGCAATCACAGGTGGGACTTCAAAATTTAATACATCTAGTAATTTTTTAGGGATGAATTAATTTAATGTTTGACCACATGTAAACCATGAATGATGTTATAAATATTCAAATGACCCTTGGCAGAAAAAGGTTCCTTATCCCTACTTTAGGAAGACTCTTTGGGTTCATCCTATCAGATGCTAAAGAAAGTAGAAGGAAGATGAAATCTAAGAAAAGATGATTGGCCTTACCAATTTAGAGAGCATTGGTGACCCTTAGGTTGGAAAGTCCAGTGGGTTGAGAAGTGAATGCCTTAAGAAGTGAGAAATTAAAAACCAGGTGTATTAATTATTTTTTCCTCTCAGAGATTATTTTTGAAATGGAATGTTAGTGTCAGACAAAGTCAGGAAGCAAAGGAAAAGTGGGAAGATTTGGAATATTTCCTGAGGGTAGGGCATGGAATATGTTATAAAAAATTGATGAGATGAAGAAAAAACTTGCTCTGCAATAGTAGAAATTTAGTGAAGTCAGATCTTCTATGACCTGAAGTCATGGAAGATCCATAGTCAACAGTCTACATGAGCACAGAACTTTTTCCATTAGTGATCAGCACTTTGGAGTAAAGATGGTAGGTGGCAGGCCTTTCCAAGGAAAGAATTGATCCACCTGAGATCACATAGTTACCTTACCTGAAATTAAGTCAATCCTCTGTCTATTACAGAACTGCCCTTCCAGATGCTGAGATCCAAACCTATACCAAAGCAAAGATGAAGAGAAAAAGAAAGAAGCTACTTTGTCACTTATCTGAAGCAAAAAGTCCTCCCTATAAAACTCTAATCAGGTTCCTACAAAGACAAAGAGTAGAGATGACCTTCTGGCAAGTCATAGCAATTACTCACTTTTCAGAATATCTCCAAATTTTAAATCTGAACTCAGACATTACTTAAGTGTATAAGTAACTTAATTACCATTTTTCTCAAAACCTTTTTTTTTTTTAAAGAAATCAATGGTTCCTTCTCCAGTCCTAAAAAATGCTATGCCTAAATGAAGTTTGGGGATAAGGGACTGGGATAGCAATAAAATATATATTAAGGTTCAGTACTTTCTTTTGACAAATGAGGATAATAATAGCAACTGCCTCCCAGTGTAACTCTAAGGATAAAATGAAAAAATATTTGTAAAGAATTTGGCAAACCTAACATGGGAGTGATGTTCAACCTTGAAGGACTCGCTCATTCCATCAGTGCAACAATCGGGAACAATTTTGGGCTGTCTGCAAAGGAGAGTGCCATCTGTATCCAGATAAGGAGCTGTGGAGTTTGGACAAAGTGCAAGGACTTATTCCCTTTAATTTAGAAAAAAACAGATATCTTATTGTCTGATCTTGTTACCTCTTAGACTTCTCTTCTCTTCTTTAAGGATATGATTCCTCTCTCATCACACCGAATTTGGATCAAGGTACAATATGGAAACAAAGTAAAGACTGACAGAGTGCTTTTCGTGGGGGGGTGGGGTGTGGGGGGAGGGAAGCAAGATTGGGGGGAAAATTGTAAAACTCAAATAATATCTTTAATTAAAAAAATTAAAAATAAATTAAAAAAAGAATTTGGCAAACCTTAAAGCACTATCTAAATGCTAGTTATTATTTCTTGGTCCTATAGAAGGTGACATTCATATTCAGTTTTACCTGGCAGGTAACATGATGTTCAAACTCACCTTTTTACCAGCAGATTTATCCCCCTCTTCCAAAGCCATTCTCTAGGGCTTCTAAGGGTTTGCCCACATCTCTTATTTCCTAAACTGGAAAAAACTAAAAATGATAATTATCCTCTTTCTTAAATGATTCAATAAACCTGTGGGGCTAGGAGGCCCCAAGATCAGAAGAAAGGAAACAACCAGTATGGCTGGCTCTCTCTACTTGGAAATATGTTGTAACTAATGATACAAGTCTGACTTTGCACTTCTATAATCTCTTTTAGCTTTGAGTGTTTATGGTTATTACTCATTAAAAAAGAAACAAATCCTTTTCTTACAAGGAACATAAAGGTTTTCTCCAGAATATGTCAGAGGGGACCTCAGCAGTTTTGAGTTCAATCTGTTTTCAGGATAATATATCTGACAATTGATCTTCCAGTCTCTCCTTGAAGATCCCTATTGAGACCCTTATATACAAAAACATTGAAAGGAGCTCTGTTTGTAGAACAAAAAACTGGAAACTTAAAGAGTATCTCTCTATTGGGGAATAGCTAAACAAATTATGATTAAATGTATGGAATGGAATCTTACTGCACTTAGAAAAATGATGAAATAGTTTCAGAGGGCACAGGAAAGACTTGAAAGAACTGATACTGAGTGAAATGAACAAAACCCCAAAAACAATTTATATGAGAACATTTTAAGTATCCTCTGGAGATATAGCAGGTTTGATTACAGACCACCACAATAAAGCAAATCACATGAATTTTTTGGTTTTCTAGTGTATATAAAAAAGTTATATTTATTATATTGTGATCTATTAAGTAGATAATAATATGTCTAAAATCAAAGTACATGCTTTATTGCTAAAAAAAATGCTAACTATCACCTGAGCTGAATTAGGTGAATCCTAATCATTTTGCTGGTGGATCTTGCCTCTTTGTTGATTGCTACCTGATCATGGTGGTGGCTGACATTTGGCATGGCCATGACAAGTTCTTAAAATAAGACAGCAGTGAAGTTTGACTCATCAGACATTGACTCTTTCTTACACATGGACATTTAGAAGCCTCTGTAGGGTTATTAATTGGCCTAATTTCCAATAATGTTTTGTCTTAGAGAATAGGTAGGCCCGAGAAGGAATGATTAGTGGAGGAGTCAGAACACACACAACATTTATCTATGAAGTTCATGGAACTTAATATTCCCTCATTGGCTATTCCCCCATAACCAATAAGTAGTAGTGATGGGTTTTGCATTCAATCTCCTAACTCCAAGTCTATGTCTCTCTATGACACCCAGACCTTTATAGAATTTTATAGATTTCCATACCTCAGGGGGTCAAAAGTTAGTGAAATATAACCCATATACATATTAGTGCAAAGTAAATGGTTGTGTAAAGAGTAGAATCTCTCTTAGTGGAGTTTTATATGGGTGAGGCTTATGGTGACCCAAAACAATCACAAAAGTAATATCAAAGATCATTGAATTCCATGACAAAGCATGTACCTAACTCAACATATATGTGTTAAGTGCCATGAAAGAAGTTCTGTGGATGTTTAAAGGGGGCACATTTCCCTTCCAGCTAGAAGAAGCCAGAGTTGAATGTCAGGGAAGCCTTCATGAGGAAGCTGGCTTTGATAGCCAGAAAGGGAACTTTGTTCCATAGATGGGAAGGTCATCAACAAGGACTAGAAGAGCTATCTACTTTGACTTTGGATAGTTTCCCAACACCTTCTCTTTTCTCCATCTCTTGGAACCTGGTCTCCTCCCCTACCATGGCTGAAATGACTCCCTTCAAGAACATCAGTGATGTCTTTAACATAAATATAATGATCTTTATCCTGTGAATCTCAGAATTCCAGGGAAGAATATTATATATCTAGTTTGACACTTATCTGAAGTCAAAAAATCCTCCCTATAACAACTCTATCCAGATCCTGAAGGGACAATGAGCAGAGATGATATTCTGGCAAGTCATGGCAATTATTCCCGTCTCAGAATTTCACTGAAGGCTCTCCTGACTATACCCTCTCCAATTACCTTGCCATAATATGGGACCCTGTGTCATGGAAATCTTTAAAATTCTATAAAGTTCTGGGTGACCTAAAGAAATATAGACTTGGAGTCAGGAGGCTGAATTCAAGATCCACCATTTCTATTTATTGACTATGGGGGAACAGTTCCTCCATTTCTCAAGGCCTCAGTTTCCTCAATTGCCAGAGGAAGGAGTTGGACCAGATGACTTTTCAAGTCTCTTTCATTCTAAGATTCTATTTTCTAAGGTCCTTTTTTCAGTGGCAACATTTTGTGCTCTATGATCCAATATTTTCTGATGAGTTTTTCCTTTCTATGCTTTAACACTTTATTTTCCAAACACCTTTCAGCTCCAGCATTTTCTGATGACTCTTCATCTCCCTTTATATAACACTTTCCTCTTGAGGGAATACTACCAAATTACTTATGAAGACATAAGCATGCCCAGCCCTTTTTATTAACTGTTGCCTCCATTCATTCCTTCTTCATACAGATTGTATTGCCTAGTTAAGCCCCAGTACCCAAAGTTCTTTCATCAGGTTGTAATCCTTCTGTTTTCCCAAGGCAAGGGTGTGGGAGATTTTGTTCTTCACACTGCCTCACCCTACTTCCAACTACATCAACTTTTGTCCTTGCCTGACATTGAACAAGAGTGCTAATGGCCCCTTTCACTTGTAATGCTATTAATCACAGTTTTCTTGTTTCTATTATGGGTTTTGTTACTTTTCTCCTCGAGATTAAAAATTGTTTGCTTAAAGGATTACTACTGAGAATTCATGACTATTCAGGGACCAGAAAGCACTGTGAAGAGGAGAGGTACGCCCAGTGATAAAGATTACTATTGAGAATTCATGACTGTTCAAAGGACCAGAAAAGCGCTGTGAAGGGGAGAGGTATACCCAGTGATTTGCTTACTGTCACTTAGATTGAGCTTGTGGATTTCTCAACGGGCCTGGTTTCTTTTAGTCATTTTGTAAATCCCAGGCCAAGTTGGCCTTGTGGTCTGATGGCTCAGTTCCCTTTGAGTGACACATAAAGATGTACTCATGACCTTTCCTTGCAACCCCAGTCCCACATTTCTAACCACCTTCTAGGTATCTCCACTGGGTTGTGTTGCCAATTCCTACAACTCTGTAAGTCCAAAAGTGAACTCCTTGTCTTTCCCTTAAATCTGTCCTTCTTGTCTGCTTCTCTGTTTCAATCTCCCAATCTTTAAATCTCAGATTCACGTTTGGCTCCTTCTCTGTAACCCCAACATCAACCAGTTGACAAATTCTACTGTTTGTAGCCATTCTCTCTTCTATAGTTATATGACCCATATGCTAATCTAGATCCTCATTACCTCTTGCCAGGACCAATATAATGGCATCCTAAGCAATCTGTCTACCCTCTGATCTCTCCCTTCTCCATATAGCTGCCTTGCCAGGACCAATATAATGGCATCCTAAGCAATCTGTCTACCCTCTGATCTCTCCCTTCTCCATATAGCTGCCAATATTTTCTTCCTCATTTATGCTTCTGACTGTGTCACTCTCTTGCTCAAACTCCTTCCTCAACTCCTTATTTTTTCAACCAATAATCTCCAAACTCTTCAGCTTTGTGTCTTAACACCTGGTCTTTAGCTACCTTTGCATTCTTTCACTGCTCTGTTCTTTGGGCTGTGTGCCCCCCCCCCCCCAAAGGATCTATTTAGCATTTTATACATTAGTCCTTCTTTGTCCCTGGAAAGGACCCCACATCCAACCCTAATTTCAACTTGCCTTCCTTTGAAGATTAACTTTTTGACAATCATCTCTGTTCCCCAAACCAAAAGTGATCTCTCTCACTTGGAATCTTGTATCACATTCTAATTCTCATCACATTCATTTGTTACCTGCCCTTCTGCCCCTCCACCATCACCACCCCCAGACAATTTAGGGAAGGTCTCATTTATTGCCACTGGCACTTCAAACTCAATATACCTCAAATCAAACCTATCACTTTCTTCTCTTGTAGCAAACTTGTTCATCTTTCCCATATTACCTGCTTCTTTGAATGACTGTATCATTGTTCCCTACTTTCTAACTTGGGGGTTATCTCTAGTTTTTCCCTTTCCCTCATTTCTCATATACAATCAGTAAGGTTTGTCATTCCTAGATGTGTAACAGCTCTCATATCCATCCCCTTCTATTTCCACTGTCTTTACTCTATTACAAGACATCATTAAACTTATCTGGATTATTAATAGGGACCTATTATTAGGTCTTCTGAGGACAGATGGGGAAGCAATGGAGAAAACCTCTGGCCTAGAGTCAGAAAAACTCATCTTCCTGAACTTAAATCTGTGTGATCCCTGGGGAAGTCACTTAATCTATTTGCTTCAGATTCATCAGCTGCAAATGAACTGAAGGAAAGGGCAAATTGCAAAATGCAAATTGTTCCAGTATCTTTGCCAAGAAAACCCACATAGAGTAGGAAGAAGAATAGGACAACACTTAACAGGAAGAATAAGACAAAACTTAACAATAACAGGATTTAACAAACCTTAACAACAACAACACTTAAGACATTATCTAACTCCATAAACCCGACCATAAGTATCTTCCTTCCTTAATATTCCTAATAATAGGTCCTATTCATATTATTCCTCTGCCCAGAAATCTTTAGATGGACCTTAATGCTTCTGAGTAAAGTTTAAAATCCTAGCTTTGAGACCCTCCAAAATCTGAGGCAATTCTGGTAATAATAATCATAGGAATAATATTTGCATAACTCTTTAATGTTTGAAAATACTTTACAAAATTATCTCATTTAATCCTCACAACAATCCTCAGAGGTAGAAACAGGCAAGTGGAGGTTAAAATGACTTGTCCAAGGTCACACAACTAGTATGTGACCGAAGTCGGATTTAAACTCAAAGTTTTCCTTACTCCAGGCTCAGAACTCTAATCACGCTAACCAAAATAAATGAATAAATAAAATTAAAGAAAAATTAAAGAAAAAAAGAATGAAAGACAGAAGGGAAAGAAGGAAGGAAGTCAAACAGTGACTAGATGATCCTTGTCAGTTTTATAGGAATTCTTTTCCAGTATGAATTGGACTAGATAGACTGGAGATCTCTTCTAACTCTCAGATTTTGTGATTCTGTGACAATAAATGGTAGTAGACTACAATGGTTGGTAGTAGAGCACAGGGAAAGATTTTAAAATGACAAAGATCATTTTTAGTTAGCCACTTAGAGATAGAAAGATGCTCTAGTCCAGGCTTATTCTACAAAGGAAAAGTATATCACATTACAGAGTTAGTAACAGCACAATATGAGATCAGCTCCAGGTTCCTTTTGTTGATACTATGTCCTTCCTATGGTGAATGCCCTATCCTCAAGATCTCTTATAGTTTATAGTTGTCTGTGCTTGTGATCCATCTCTTTTCCTGGCTTGGGAGCATCATGTTGGCAGAGACTACAGCTTTGCTAAGCTTCTCTCCCTGTAGCAGTTCACCATGTACCTGAGAACCAACTTCTTATGATTCAGTTACTCTAGTTCCAGGAATTATCAGCAACTTTGCAAGTCCTACTGTCCTCCCTCTTTGACTTCTGTAAGGTAGGTAGAATGTTCTCTGAAAAGGAGGCATAGGAAAATAAATAAATATGGCCCTTTTCTAGTTTCATCTTAGCCCCTTTGATCCCATTTATCTACTTATTATCTATATTATTAACTGTTTATCTGGAAGTCTAATACAAATCTTTACTCTCTCTCTGTCTCCCTCCTTTTCTTTAATGAACAGGGCTTGTCACTATCAACCCATTTGCTGACAAGTTCCTACAGAGTACCTGCCTCTGGTGTGCGTGAGACATTGGAGAAACAGTAGGAAACTCAATCCTGCCCTTGGGAAGAGGGCTCCCAGTCTAGGTGGAGAAATAGTGACTTAACCAGTCTCATAATTTACAGACCCACCTTACTTGCAGGAAGAAGGTAGATACCCCTCTTTGGATAAAGCTCAGTTTATTAGCTCATCATTTATTAAATTTAATTGTCCCATCCCAAGAAATAGGAAAACAGGAGAGTGTATTACCAAGGTCTATACTGGTTGAGATAAATTATTGTGAGGGTTGTAAGTAGAGAGAGTCTCTCTGAACCTCATTTCAGTTGCTTGTGGGGAGTAGGTCAAAGATCTTCAGCTCTTGCAAGTCCCACCCCAACCTTTTTCAGTCTAACTCCCAAATTAATCTGTCTGGTGACTACAGAGTCCCTTTCCTGGACCCTTATGTTGAGTCCCACCTCTAGATTCCCTCAATCTCTCCAGGCAAGCATTGGGGGGGCAAGAGACAAGGATGACAAAGGAGACAAGTACTCCATCAAGATCTCCAAGTGCTCTATTTATTCACCAGAATAAAAGTGCTGAAATATCCTTCCCAGACCCTAATCCATTCCCACTCCCTTGGCACTTAGCATCACCAGGTGATGCTAATTTACAATGTTCCCATACACATCAGTTCCCAACAGGCAACTAGAGATATTATAGGAAGTAAAAAGAATTTCACCTGATTTTTATTCAGTTCTTTTGTAATTTTAAGAAGTGGTATCCTTGGTATGATTTGAAGGGGAACCAGGTTCCTGATACTCCTGTAATATAAAAATTAAAAGGAATTTTGAACCAAAAATCAGAACCCTCCCCTCCTCCCAATGGAATGGACTTTAAGAGGAGATGATTGGTTTACCCTCTTTGAGAGTCAAGCAGTATATCTTTTTTTTTTTTTAATTTTACTATTCTTGGTTTGTCTTGTTTTTTTGCTTGGGTTTTTTTTTTTGTCTGTGTTTTCTTTTGCTCATGGCCAATATGGAAATGTTTTGCATGACTGCTCATGTATAATCTGTACTAAATGCTTGCCTTCTCAAGGAGGGAGGAGGGAATAGAATACAGAATTCAAATTTTTTTAAAAAGAATGTTAAAATTTTTTGTTTACTTTTTTTGTTTAATTGAGAAATAATTAAGTAAAAAAAGTCAAGCAGTGGTTGGATGATTCCTTGTCAGGTAGGTAGGAATTCTTTCCTAGCAAGAATTGAACTAGATAGCTCTTGAAGCCATTTAAATGTCAAATTTCTTGATTCTGTGACCATAATTGGTGGCATGATAAAAGTAGTTCAAAGAAAAATTTTAAAATAACAAAGAGTATCTCTGGTTAGCTGGCTGGACAAGGTGGGCTGTGATCAGTAGCACAGAAGAGCTAAAAATAGCCTTAAGGCCACAACCAAAAAACGCTGTTAAACTTCTAAAAACTTACAAGGAAGAAGTCAAAAGCAGCTGTAATCTAACACATGTCAACAGAGAGCAAAGACCTAATGATAGTAGTAGAGAGTAGTTCACTTAAGACATCCGGCTAGTGGAGAGTGGTTCAGCAGAGAGAAGAGAGGAGGGGAGGCATCCAGATAAGTGGAAGAGGCAGCTCATCCTGAACATGGGGGTTCCCTGTATATGTCCCAAACATAATCTCTAGTCACATCTATTCTCAGCATGTACCCCTCCCCCAATGATCTTTGGCAATCTATAAGAGTACGCCTATGAGAGAGGCATTTTTGATCACTATTTTTTGGTATTCTATGTGAATTGCAGTAGTAGTAGTAGGAGTAGGAGTAGGAGTAGTAGTAGTAGTAGTAGTAATAGTAGTAGTAGTAATGTAGTAATAATGTTTTAACTAATATACCCTCAGTTTGGTCTAGTAAAAAAAATAAGTCAATAGATGCTCATGAGTTATAGAATTGAGAAAAGGCTAACTCATAAATTTTTCCAAACAAAAAGTAACTCTGGGGACTCAAAGATGAAAACAGTTCTGAAAGATAGGGTACATTGGTGCCAAAGGAGATTCAAAGTTTATACAAGATATGTGAACATATTTTCTTAAGCCTTCTTTATTCTAGTGCCTTCCCTCTCTTGATGTTTGTCCTGCATTCTCAAAGACCATGACATCAGGGAAGTATATAAATGTTTGTCCTTCATTTTTGAAGAAGACCTCGACATCAGGAAGATTATGCCTTGATGAGCACATGAATTGGATTTGAGTGAGGTAGGGCTGGGCTAAGTAAGTCACAGCCTCACTTTCTCCTCCAGAGTCATCTGGGTCCAATGGCCAGATATGGATCAGGATGTGAGACAATCAGGGTTAATAACTTTCCCAGGGTCACTCAGCTTGTCAGATTTGAACTCAGGTCCTCTTGACTCCAAAGTTGGTGCTTTGTCTACTGCAACATCTAGCTTCCCTCTCTTGAAAATTCTCATATAAAAGTGTTTGTGTGTGTGTGTGTATGTGTGTGTGTGTGTGTGTGTATCTCCTGTATATATTTGTTTGCTTATTGAATCCTTCATTAGACTGTAATATCTTTGAGGGCAGGAATCATCTTGAGTCTCTTTTTGCATTCCCCAGGATTTAGATTTAGCACAGTACCCATCACATATTAGGTATTCTATGTTTTTTCCAGTAACAATATAGAACTGTAAGTTGGACTATAAGGAAAGCTACAGAATTGACACTTTGGAATTGTGGTGCTAGAGAAGACTTTTGAGAGTTCCTTGGATACCAAGGAGACCAGATCTATCAATACTTACAGAAATCAATTCAGGTTATTCACTGGAAGCTCAGTTCTGAAGCTGAAGCTGAAATATTCTGACCACATAATGAGAAGATTGGACTCATTGGAAAAAGAACTTGATGTTGGGAAAGATTGAAGGCAAAAGGAAAACAGTGATGGCAGAGCATGAGATGGGTAGTGTCATGGAAACAAAGAGATAATGGAGGATATAAGGGTCTGGAGAACTGTGACCCATGGGATCTCAAAGAGTTGGACATGACTACACAACTGAAAAACAATCTATAATGACTGATTGAATTATGATTCCTCACTGTGGATACTGGATCTTTATGTTTACAAAAAACACCATTATACTTTGTTCATTTGCTTCTGTATGTTGTGACATAATCTATTTTACTAAGCAAACTTTTTACGTAATTAAGCCATCAGAAATCTAGAAATATCTGGATTGACTGAAAATGAGTTGAGTACTGTTGAATGAATCAATGGTCATAATACTGGAGGGTCCAGATTACAAAATCTCAAATTGACTTGGTATATTCAGGTAAGATTCCATTCTCATGTAGGACCACAAGGGAGAAAAACGATGTGGTTTATATGGAGAAAGAAAAACCTTATCATGGGTTGGATGCCTTGATACAGTCATCCAACATATAGTAACCTCTATCTGCCTTGGTTTCCTCATCTATAAAAGGGGGATCATAATAGAATCTGCTTCTTGGGGTTGTCTTAAAGATAAAGGAGATAATATCTATAAAGTTCTATATAAATGCTGCCTAATTATTATCCCCAGGTGAATGTCAAATGTGGGAAGACCTAAGGTATTGGTTTTGGTTAACTTTTTCCAACAAATAACTTTGGGGGGAATAAAAAATAAAAGATATCTCTAAAACTGTTTTAAAGACTTCAAAATGAGTTATAATAGGAATTATTAATGGTTGACTCTAGCTGTTAAAGCAGTGCCTCCATTAGCACCAGAATAAATAAGTCTGTTTTAAACCACAGAATAAACCTAGATAAGAAACCTCTTTGAGAGACTAGTCTGTGGGATTTTGACATAGAATCAGGCTATCAAAGTGGGGAAAGAGTACTCCTTTTAAAGATAAAGTCAACTCTGTCCTGTCCTGCCCCAGGAAACTGGGGCTAGAGTCAGAAGACAAGTTCAAACAAAGCTTCAGACTCCTATTGGCTGGTATCACCCTGGGCAAGTCTCTGATGCAGGGAATAATGGCCACAAGACATATTGTAATTGGAAACAAATTTTGTAATCTTTTTGCATGGTTAAAATACTGTAATCTTATATATTGGGATCTGATCCTTGTAACCTCTGTACTATTAAAACACTTCCTCTTGAGTTTTACTTGGACCTTGGCCATACTTTCAAGCTAGACTCTAGACTACAAAGGTCTGACAATCATCTTAAGCCTCCTTCTACAAAGATCTTGGCCACAGGACCAGGAACAATCTCTCCAATACAAGACTCCCAATCACTCCCAAAAAGCAAAACTCTCCAATACAGGACCTGGACTACTCCCAAAATGCCACCTTTCCCATGGACCCTCTTCTTTCTTCTGACTTCCTATGACCAAATTAATCAGCAACTGGCCTGCCTGGTTAATCTTCAATAATTAAAATCACATAACCTTTAAAGATCTCTTAACTTTCTCTCTCTCTTTCCTTGTGTTGTAATGACTTCTTAATAAATCTCAATTTTTTTCTTTTACACCTGCATTTCCAAGTCGAATCATCACAGTAACAACCAAACTCTCCCACATCAATTTGACCTCTCTCTGCCTCAGTAGCCTCACCTGTGGATCAAAATAGCTCCTTTGTCTTAGTTTTATTGTGAAATTCAAATGAGGTAACAAAAGGAAAGTGCTTGGCGTTTAATAAATTCTTGTTCCATTCTCTTCTATTCCACTATCTCTGACTTTCTGAACAAGAGTCCTCTCTACTTCATCTTCAAACAAGAGGTCACCTGAACTTCCTCTTTCTCTCTGTAGGTAGCTCATCCCACTTTTGGAAGACCTACCTTCTTACCTGGTTTTGCTTTAAAAAATCAAACACCTTTAAAAAAAAAGACCAAGATTTCAGTGAGCTAAAAATGCTATCAGCCAAATTTATTAAGAGAAAGAGAATTTAGTGAATTTGGGAACACCAGATGAGGAAACTTCCTATCAGAGCAGATCATCTCAGAGCTAGCATGTATTGGAAACAGGGCTTAAACTTAAGTCTTCTTGGGTCAAAGATCAGTTTTCTTTCCACTATGCTTTGCTGCCTCTATTATGATCAAATTTAATAGAGAGAGATATGAAATCCTGCATTTGGGTCTGTTCTTGACTGACCATATGCTCCCTCCCAAAGGCACAGGCCCTTTAAAAGTCAAAATCTTGGAGCTTAAAACGTAACCAAAAAAAAATCAAATTTTAACAAAAGTCAAAATCTATTTAAAAGTTTTATTCACCGATCTGCATTCTGAGACTGAGCAGAACAAAAGTGTATATTCATTTCTATATAGACTTTCAAATACTTGGCAAAAACACGACTACTATGAAAATATTTTGCATGACTGCACATGTATAGTCAATATTAAATTGATTGCATTCATGGAAGGGCAGAGAAAAAAATAAATAAAAAACCCCAGCAAAACTCTCTCCTCCCAATTCATGGAATTATATAATTTATAAAAGAACTTTAATTTTTTCTTCATTTTGCAGAAGAAAGAAACCTGAAACTTAGCAGAGGGAGGTGAGAAGTAACAATATCACCCAGTTGCATGGGATATCAGTAACAGAGCTAAGATTTGAAGCCAGATGCTTTGACTTCAAATTTGATGCTCTTTCCAATAATCTTTGTTTGCTTCTCCTCTCAATGCTAAATATCCCCATTTCCTTCAAACTGGGAGAATTATCCAGTTTACTCTACTCAGGTCATTTTGTCCAGAGTCACTCAAAACTTGACACAGAACTAGAAATAATACCCCAGATGCAGATTTAACACAGAGCCTGAAAAAAGGTGATCCTGAGCAAGAGTGCACTGGTAAATACTTAATGACTGTCTCTACAAAAGGACCTGTCTTCATGGGATTCACTTTTAAGTTTAATTCACATTATTAATCCTTCATCATTGTCTTAAATCCATACAATCAAAAGAGAATAAATCAAATTCTGATAAATCAGAGTAGGTTTTGGTCATTTCCTTGGTGTGAATGTTCACACTGAAAATTGACCAATCTGTTCAGATCTGAGCTGGTTCTAGCATACTCTGACCATCTAGAATCAGACACCAGCCCTTGCTGATGAAGGCCTTTTCTCCCCCCTCTGTATATAGTCAGGGAATAGATTCTCACTAATTGCTTCTCTTTGGACTGTGTCCCTAAAGCTCACTCCAGAGCATTGGATGATTTCTCCTAGGGCTCAGCCTCAGATAGGATCTCCCCATCCTCTCCTTATATAACTTTTAGAAATTTCCCTGGATGCACTCTCCATAAAAACAAAACAAAACAAAGCTGTAATCCTTTAAACTGACTAAAATCAATTAATGAGTTCCCGGGAAGAGTGCCTTCTGTCCCCACCTTCCCCTGGAGTAGGACTCCACCCAGAGCAGAGAGCATTTGGGGGTGGGGAAGGGTGGAAGGTATAATGAAATACCTGATTCCCTAAGTCATTTTTAGGGTCATGTAATAACCATAAACTTGGAGCTGGAAAGGACCCTGAAGATCACTTAAGGCAACTCCTTCATTTTATAGTGGGGGAAACTGAGACTCAGAGAAGTCCCTTGATTTTGTTGTTATTTTGTTCTTGAAGAAGACTGGATCATACATTACCTGTCATACAGGTAACAACAGTTGAGATCTGAGCATTAGGATGCCTGGCTTAGTGGAAAGAGTCCTGTTTTAGGACCTAGTGATCTGTATTTCAAATCTAGGCTATGCTATTTAACCCTTTGTGAAATTCTAAGTCTTTTTTTAAATTATTTTTTTTTGGTTTTTTTGCAAGGCAACAGGTTAAGTGACTTGCCCAAGGTCACATAGCTAGGTAATTATTAAGTATCTGAGGCTGGATTTGATACATAATATTATCTCCCCACCCCCCCCAAAACCTATTTACTTTGAAATATAACTATCAAAATATATTTTAAAACATCAAGTTCTTGGTTTCTAGAATCTATGATCTTGAAGGTCTTAAGCAGTTCCCAAGAGTCTCTCAATCTTAGGAGGGAGAAATTCTCACAGGCTGGGAATAACCAAAAATTCCAGGAAGAGATAAGGCTTCAAATACTCTTTGAGAATTCAGAGCTCATGAATAGTTGATGGGATTGGAGTGAGGAGTAGGTGGGGAGATTTTTTCAGGTAGTACAATAGGATGACAATAATGAGCCTAGAGATAATTTCTTTCTGTAGGGGAAAAAAACAACTTACAGAACTATACATAGGTAAAGAGCTATAATGGGTGAGGACAAAAAAATAAGGGAACTGGAAAGGGGTATTTGCCCAGGGAGTGGTATGAAGCTGTTAAAAGATAAGAATATGATGGGACAAAAGTGCCATACAGGTAGGATATTCTGAGAATGCATGAGAAGGAAGAGAGAAATGCTAGTCAGTTTAAGGGATGAAGGAAGACATGACACCTGGACTGGGTCTTGAAGGATGGGAAAAATTTCAGAAGGTTCAGATGGTCATGGAGTTCATTCTGAGTACATGAGATTCCTTGAAGGAGGAACAAGAGGAGAAGGGAAGCAGTTCCAGTTGAATTGGAAGGTGAGTAAGAGGAAGTAAGCCTAGAAAGAAGTTGGCAGGAGCCAGATTGTGTTGGATTTTTTATTTTTATTTGATCCTTAAGGCAAATTATTCTTAATGATCTCAGAAGACAAAGGAAATAGCACATCTACATCAATCTTTATCTTACAACAGGGCAGTTTAATGGTGCAATAGAGTCAGGAAGACCTGTGTTTAAATTTGACCTCAGATACTTACTAGCTGTATGAACTTGGGCAAGTTATTTAATCTTGTTTCCTCGGTTTCCTCATATGTCAAATGAACTCAAATGAAGGAAATGGCAAAGTATCCTGGTAAATTTGCTTAGAATCTTCCAAATGGGTTCATGAAGAATCAGATATAACTGAAAAATGACTGGACAATTATCTTACAAAGATGGAAAGTAAGAAGATTAAACAGAACAGAATGGGGAAACAGTTGGCTATGTAAAGTCACCAAGGTGACTATAGATAACCAGAAAGAATAGCCCCATGTGTAAACAGCAGCTGATACTCCCTGAAAAATATAATAAATTATTATTTGATCTCATATCCTCACAGTGACCTCACAGGCAGCAAACAAGAATGACTAGAGTTTTTAACTCAAGATTTATTAATTATCCTGAAGACTTGATGAGATAATACCAGTGACCGGAATATGGCTCTGAATGGAAATACCACATTCAGAAAAAACAAGAGAAGTAAAAGGGGTATTAAGGTGGTAGAGTAACATTATATATTTGTGAAGAAATTCATGTACCAGAGCATGGAAGCATGGTAAAGAGTATAGGGGTAAAAATCAATGGAGGGAGAAGGAAAAGTTATTTTTTATCAGAATAAATTAAAAACCACCTGAACAGGAGAGGAAATAGATGTTTGCAAGATAGATAGCAGCCCTGACCCAGAGGCAATAGTGATGGAGAGATGTGGGTAGGGGACCCAAAGTGCTCCCTGGTTTCCAGGAGGAATCCAGGGAATGAATGGCCTGCTTGTGCTATGAAGGTGGTAGTCTAAAACTGAAGGTTTGGGCAGAATAGACAAAAGCTTAATGTTAGAGACTGTGGTTTATGGTGAATTATAAAGTACTCATTCATGATGCTTCCTTTGACTTGCATGGGTGACCCTGACTAGCTCCAGTAAATCAGCATCATAGTCCTGAGACAAAAGTGAAAGTAGGATTTGTCATTTAACCAGTAGCTGGAAAACACATATTAGGTCTATATGTGACATGGGCAGACTCTGAATTTGGACAAGTTTTACCTTTTGGTTGTTTTGACAGAATTGCTACTGTTTGGAAAGAAATAGTGTGAGGGACCAGTATCATTGGCTTACAAGAACCACTTTGGTAGTTACCAGAACTTCAGTTACTAATGGGAAGTTGGTATTTCAGCAAATGGATCTCCTATTAGCAGTCTGTTTAGCAGCTAATGTAGCAGGGATATGAGGCTAGAGATGCTTTGAATCTTAGCCAGATTTTGGAGGGAAGATCTAAAAGATTCAGGGAAGAATAGATAGGACACCTGGACTAAAAAGGCAGCTCAGAAGTTACTTAAAAATGAAATTCTAAGGACATAGAGGGAAATTTCTCCAATAAGGAAGAAAGATAAATATTAACTAAAGAGACACATGTGAAAATAAAAAGAATTCTCACCATCTGATCTTAGATTTTTAAAAGGATATGTATAGATGATCGATATCCAATGATCGTATTTCATTCTTCGTTTTCTTGACTTCTCTGATGCATTTGACACTTTTGACCACCAATTTCTGAGTTATCCTCTCCTCCCTGAATTTTTTCTGAGATGATTCTCTCCTGATTCTCCCCCTACCCACATAACAGTTCTTTCCTAAACTTCTTTGTTGGTTCATCATCCATATCATTTTTCCTAACTGTAAGTGTTCCCCAGCATTCTGTCTGAGGCTCTCTTCTCTCTCCACCTTCTCTCTGGGTGACTTCATTAGCTCCTGTGGTTTAATTATTTTCTCAATGCAATTACTCATAAATCTGTATGTATAAATCTCTTTTTTCTCTATACCTATCTCTATTTATCATCTATCTCACTGTTTGTCAATGGCTTTCACCTGAACTTTAGTTTTGACTAAACGCTGACTCACTGACTAATGGAAATTTCATACAGGATGTCCCAGAGACATCTCAAAGTCAGTATGATTAAAACAGAGCCCATTATCTTTCTATAAAATCATATCACTTTGCTAAGTTTCCCTATTTCTGTTGAAGAGAATCTCATTCTCTGGTGTCCATGATTAAGCATAGTGCAGTAGACAGAATGCAAAATCTGAAGTCAGGAAGATGCATCTTCCACAGTTCAAACATGACCTGAGACACTTACAGGCTGAGACACTGAGCAAGTCATTTAACCTTGTCTACCTCAGTTTCTTATTCTGTAAAATGAAATAGAAAAAGAAATGGGAAATCACGCTTCTATCTTTGCCAAGAAAACCTCAATGGGGTCATGAAGAGTTGGACACCACTGAAAAGAAACAATCATGAATTGATGATTCTTCATTGTCTTCATATCTCATATTTAGATGCCAAATCTAAATCAGATGCTTCTACAACATCTCTGGCATTCCAATTCCTTCTCTCTATTTATACAACCTCTTCCTTAGTCCCAGTATCTCACATAGAATGTTTCCATGACCTACTAAATAGTCTTCCTTCTAGAATCTTTCCCCACTCCAATCTATCCTTAAACTGCCAGAGCAATTTTGCTCAAGAGCAAATCTGACTATACTATTCCCCATTCTTAATTAACTTCATTTGGCTCTATATGACCCCTAGGATAAAATATAAATTCCTTTGTTTAGTTTTAAAAGCTCTTTACAACCTGGCTTCAATCTATCTATCCACCATCATTTATACCACACTTCCTGAATTGTCCTTTCTGATCTTCACATGGGACTCCCATCTTCTACCTTTATGCCTTTGCATTGACTGTCCTATAAACATTCCCTTTTCACCTCTGCTTCATAGTATCCCCGTCTTCTTTCAAGATTCACATCAAGGACCTTCTACAGAAAGACTTTCATGATTGCCCCTAACTATTGTTGTCCTTCCATAACAACTTGAATTTAACTTTGTTAAATTCTGCTTTGTGTTTATTTTGTCTTCATTTATTTATGTATATATTTGTTCTGTGTATATGAGTGGGTTCATTGCATTATTTGATTTTATATCCCCAGCACCTAGCCCATTGGCACAGAGAAATTATTTATAATACTTCCTGCTAGGTGGTACAGTGAAAAGAACATTAGGCTTAGAGTCAATAAAAATTGTATTCAAATCTAGTCTCAGAACACTGTGTGACCCTGAACAAATCACTGAACCACTGCCTTAGTTTCCTTATTGTGGTGAGGATCAAATGTGATATTCATAAAATACTGAAGAACTATTAGGGTGATGTTATCATCATCATTATGATTACAATTATCATCAAGATCACCATCAACATCATTACTGTCATCATCATCATTATTAACATCACCATTGTTATCATCATTATCCTCTTTACCACAGACTGTAGGACCCAATAGGGACCTGGGACAGTAGATGGGCACTAATAAGGGGTGAGCTGAATTGTTTTTAGCTCAGCATGATGATCCTATTCAGGAAAGGGAAGGCCTATCATAAATAATGGGTGAGATCATCTGGAAAATAAAATTCTCTGGGAAGCAGAAATAGAAGAGAACAACCCTGGATTAGGGTTTTAGTGAGTCAACAGAACTATCTGTGAGAGAGTCCAGAATAAGAGTGGATGGTGAGATTGTGTAAGAGATGTAGAGGCTAAAGGAACTAAAGAGAGTTATTCAGAGACATTCATTCTTTTACTATGTAATCTTGTGTCAGAGAATCTCTTCTGATACAAAGATCCCAGAAACATTTTGGAACCTTTTTGTCCTATTTCATTGCTCCTATCATATGACCTGGAAACATTGACATCTGATAATGAGAAATATGCTTGAGTCAACTAAAACTAGATGATTATTTATTTTTTCATTATGAGTACGTACACTTTGGAAATCAGCAAGTATTATAAATCAGATTTACTTGATCATTTTGTTGATTGCTTAGATGTAAGAAAGTAATGAAGAAACTGTTAATAATGAAGATTAAGCTTAAAAGGGTAACTGGTGTGCATTTCCCCCCCTAGAAAATCAGTTGTTAAAACTACTGCCATGGGGCAGCTAGGTGACACAGTGGATAGAGCACCAGCCCTGGAGTCAGGTGTACCTGAGTTCAAATCCGGCCTCAGACACTTAATAATTACTTAGCTGTGTGGCCTTGGGCAAGCCACTTAACCCCCATTCCCTTGTAAAAAAACTAAAAAAAGAAAACCTACCACCACTCTCCTGCTGACACTTTTGTGTTAGCACCTTCCCCCTCCACAACCAAGGTATAGCTGCCAATTCTCTTTTCAAGTACATAGCTCACAAAGTTCAAAAGTTTTGAACTTTGAACAGTTTTATTTTGAAAAACAAATGAAAGCAGCTAAGATTCACCTCTAATCCTATAAAAGCAATCCCTACAGTAAGCAGTGCTTTCTGTACTTTCAAAGACCTATACAGAAGTACTCTTCGGGATTCAGTTCCAATAGGGGTCCTTTGCTCCTTCATATCAGTCCTCCTTTCTCTAACCCCTGTGTACAGACAGTTTTGCTCTTCTCCATCTATGCTCAGAGGCTATCAGCACTGTTCCCTATTACTGTCCCTTGCCCCTGACCTCCACTGGTCTGATACAGCTCTTCTCAGTTCCAAGATCATTTTACCAAGGACCCCATTCATCATCCTCTAAAGTTCTGTGCTTTTTGAGTCACCAGTGAATAGGGCTTGTTTGATTTCCCAAGAAACCGATTTTCTAACAACTGACCTGTACAGAAAGAAGACTTTGGGTGAGATTGGTAGTTTTTCTCAAACATTTTTTTCAGACTAGGCTTCACTGCCCCAAGTTAATATTACAGAGACATTGAAGTGGTACAGTGGATAGACTTGAATTTGAACCTTTCCTCACATATGAACCAGCTGAACTTCTCTCCACTTGTTTCCCCATCTGTAAAATGGGAATAATATCTACCTCCTTGAGGAGCAGTATGACTCAAATCAAAAGATAATATTTGTAAAGCTTTGTGCAAAGCACTGAACTAAGCTCTGGAGACAGTCAAAATAGAAAAGACAGTTCCCGTCCTCAAAAAAGATTCCATTCTAATGGGAGAGAGAACACAAAGAGGAGTTTTTAGTTGCAGGTCAGATGGAACAATCTCAAGATTCTTGGATTGTCCTTAGAGTGCAGCTACAAAGCCTTTTCTTCTTTGGCACTTCCACTGATAATATCATATCAATTCCTAATGCTGAATCATTAAAATTAGGGCTGGAAACTGCTATTCTATATAGAACTGCTCTTCTGGATTCAGTTCCAATAGGTCTTGGGGTCCTTAATATTTAAAGGAAATGGCAGTTGAGGTGGTAACTTCACTCACCCGTTATATGCTTCATGTCTCTTCCTCAGAGTACTTTGCTGCTTCAACTAGTTTGACTTGCTTTCCAGATCTGACTCAGTTTTCTCAATTGTAAAATGGGGCTCTTCTCTTAGATATCATAATATCTACTTCTCAGGGATGTCTTAAGGATTAAAGTGTTTAGCAGACTTCCTGGCTCATAGCAAATAATACATATTTGTTCCCCTCCCCCTTCTGCCCCCCCCCCCCCCCACTGGGGCATTTGGCTGGCAGCTGATGCGATCAGACAGACCTCAGTGGGGATGGGCTGGAAGTAGAACTGTTCTAATGCTGCCACTCCTCTAGCTACCACTTATTGGTAGACGTTGCTTTATGCTGGTGGTGATGAGTTATCAATTCACTATGATTTCTCAATATAAATGCTAAATTAGATATTAAAGGTTTCTTGTCCTTTTTTTTCAGCTCACAATAGGCTGCTCTCTAATGACAAATGGACTCAAAGTTGTGGGTTACTATTTACTCCTACCCTCAGCACTTAACCATTCTTATTGATTTAAGAGGAAATTTCTCTCTCTCTCTCGCTCTCTCTCTCTCTCTCTTTGTCTCACCATCTTCTTGCTGCCATGCTCCATCTCATTCCAAGAACTTGAACTCCCATCTAGGCATACTGGTCTTCTGATCTGTGATAATTCATTTTATCTCACCTGGACACAGTACTGTTATGCTGCTCCCTGGCTACTTTCCAATCATCTTTGTCATGGACATATCTTCTTCTCTCCTCCGCCTTCTCCACCCCCACTCTAGTTCTGAGAAGACTACCATTCCTGGTCGAGGACACTCAGTTTATTGCTCTAAGACTCCAATCACCATTCCTCTAACTCCCCCCATCAAAACACTCCTCCTTGGCTACTGATCATTAGTATTTTCTTTCTCTATTAGAATATAAATTTGTGAAGGCAAGGATTGTTCTTTTTTCTTATATCCCCAACAATTAGCATAGCCTGGCACATAATAAGCATAAAATGTTTTTTCCACTCTTCTTCCAGAGAAATAGAATAACAGAATTTAATCTCTTTCTCTCTGTTTTGTCTCTGTCTCTTTTTATGTCTTTTATCTATGTCTCTCTTTCTTGCTATATATCTCTATCTGTCTCTGACTCAGTCTCTCTCTCTCTCTCTCTCTCTCTCTCTCTCTCTCTCTCTGTCTGTATCTCTTTCCCTAATCTTCTTCTTTTTCCTTTCTGTCTTCCTCCATGGACCCTCAGGCAATAAGATTATTTCCTTCTTTGGGGCTTTTTCATATTTTATTCTGTAGATTTTGCTTTTAGAGTGATTCTGCTGACCTCTGACCTAGTAAGATTTCTTTTGTAGTATTTTATTCAGTTCTGTAGAAGAATATTTTTAAAAGAATATTGATAGACTGAAGTTTATCCAAAGAAGAAAAATAAAATAGTATTTAATTTCTATTGAACATTAAGGTTTATAAAGCATTTTCTTTACAACAGATAAGAGTATGACTATTTTTATCCCCATTTTAAAATGAGAAAAACCACAATTCAAGAAAGATGACACTAGCTCATGTAGCTAATAAGTACCTAAGATGGAATTTGGCTTCAGCTCCTTCTGACTCCAAATCCAAAACACTATATTGTGCTGCTCACACTACCTCTCCTATCCTGCCCTATGGAGAACAGTTGAGAAAACAGATTATTTCGCCTGAGAAGAGAAGGCCCAATGGGACCATGAGTGACCATCAAATTTCTGGCTTACTGTCAGTTGGAAGAAGATTAACACTTGCTTCAATTGATCCCAGAGTCTAGAACAAGACTTGCCTCCTGTCTTCTCCTGACTTCTGTGGATTTCTTCTTCCATTGGTGAACTAATCCCAAAAACTTCATTTTGGGAGAGGACCCTAGACCAACTATCTCTCAATCTCTGGATTTGGCCACCATGCTTTGGTTGTTTCTTAGCTCCACTCTTCTCCCCTTTATTCACTGGTAGGTTCTCACTAGAATTTCCATTTTGGGGAAGGATTCCAGAACATCCCATTCTCTAGATTTGACCACCATGCACCTTCTCTCCTAACCCCTCAACCAGATCTTCATCTCCTATTTTTGTATATTATCTTTCCTCCATTAGAATTTAAGTTCCTTGAGGGCAGTAAGCTGTTTGCTTGTATTTGAATCTCCAGCCACAGTGCCTGGTTCATAGTTAAACACTTAATAAATGTCAGGAGAAAGAGAAGTAGTTTCTAATGCTGGATTAATAAAATTTGGGCTAGAAACCCTACCTCCAGTCTATCCCTCACAGCTATTGTCAGAGAACTGATACCATCTACCGCCAACCAATTGCTATGCTGGTGTTGAGAAGGAAGACAGATGGGAATAAGCATTTATTAAATATTTGCCATGAGCCAGGCACTCTGTTAAGCACTTTACAAATATGATCTCATTTGATATACTGGATAACCCTATGAGGTCATCATCTTTCTCCTCTTCTTCCTCTTTTTCCTTCTTCCTCTTCTTTCTTCTTCCTTTTTTTTCTTCCTCTTCTTTTTTCCTCTTCCTACTCCTCTTCTTCTGTCTTCTTCTTCCTCCTCCTCCTTCTTCTTTCTTCTTCTCATGTGATAAAGGGACATCAACAACATAAGAACAAGATATGTTCTTTAATACTATTTAAGAAAACACAAATATATGTCAGACTTTGGCAGGATAGGGCTCATCCATTGTTCCTTTAAACAGACTCGACTTGTTTCTTTCTTGGTTGCTGGGTGTAAAAACACCAGAAATAAAAACATGCACAATACATGTTTTTCCTTTCTTATTCATTCAAATGACAGTTATCTCTAACTGTCTTATAGAAGGGACCAGCAGATATAAGTAGCAAGCACCAGATGTTGCCCTGGTCTCTTATAGACCAGAATAGCAGTAGTTCTGGGAAAACCACAACTTCTCACTTTTCTCAGACAGCCATTTGCTAGGGGATTTTTACAGAAGTAATCTCTCTCTCTCTCTCTCTCCATAATTTTTCTTTGGCTAAAAATGAAACAACAAAAAGTTAATTTTATCCATGAAGTTTTATTTTCTGGGATCTTACCAAACCCATGGGTAGATGATATTATTAAAGATACCAACCCTGATACAAAATTTTGGGGGTATTTTATACAGAAAGGACAAAGAACAAGATTTCATAAAGATGACATAGTTCTACATTATGATCCTCTTATAAGTAATAATATTTGCTTCAAATTCCCATTGATAAGAATCCCACCTAGTCTGGAGAGTGAATGCTTATAAAACAAACAAAAGATTTCTTGTTCCTCATTCAAGATGTCTCTTATCTTGTGATTTGTTGACCCAGAAAAAGGAATTTATTGGTGCTATTATAAAACTGACTAGGTAGTATTTCCACAGGTCAAGTCAATATTAAGATAGAGGAGACAGATCTTGACATGACAGATTGATATTTTTATACAGAGATAACATTTAGAATTTAAAATCTTAGTAGGAAGCTGAGAAACCAATTTTTTATTAGAAATATAGAATAAAATTTAGACACAAAAGCTTAGGGGAATGTG
The DNA here is from genome assembly GCF_037893015.1 of Macrotis lagotis. Classification (NCBI taxonomy): domain Eukaryota; kingdom Metazoa; phylum Chordata; class Mammalia; order Peramelemorphia; family Peramelidae; genus Macrotis; species Macrotis lagotis. The sequence continues at coordinate 617,125,882 of NC_133666.1, read as the reverse complement.
GTCTAATAGAAGGAGACTCAGGTTAGTAGTCAGAAAAGCTGGTTACATATTTGTGTGATTTCAGTTATTCACTTCCTTTTCTGGGTTTTCATTTCCTCTTCTATAAAATGAGAAGGGCAAGATTATATCCAGGTGTCTTAACCTTTTTTTTTTTGTTTGGCTTTTTTTTTTGGGGGGGTGGGTATCATCAACCCTTTTGGTGAAGCCTATGGACCAGTTTTCTAAATAATGCTTTTAAGTTTATTATAAGATCACTTTAGGGGTGGCTAAGTGGGGCAGTGGATAGGGCACCGGCCCTGGGGTCAGGAGTACCTGGGTTCAAATCTGGTCTCAGACACTTAATAATTCCTAACTGTGTGGCCTTGGGCAAGCCACTTAACCCCATTGCCTAGCAAAAACCTAAAAAAAAAAAAACCCAAAACCCCTGATCACTTTAAGTGCAGTTTAAGTGTAAATAAGATACTTAGCCTTACAGAAAACAAATAAACAAACTGAAAACCATTATATTGAAATACAATTATCAAAGTATATCCTAGGTTAAGAACCTCGATCTTAGGAGGGAGAGATCCTGTTTGAGGATAAAGCTCCCAGGAAGAGATAAGGCTTCAAAAGGACTTTGAAAATGCAGAGCTCATGAATAGTTGAAGGGATGGGAGTGAAGAGTAGAGAGTAAGGGCAGAGATTCTTTCAGGTGAGACAATAGGATGACCATAAGGAGCCTAGAGATAACCAAGAAATACTGAAGAGACCTTTCTCAAAGGGAGTAAGAATGATGGAGATGAGATAGACCTCTCAGAGGTCCAAGAGATATTAAATTCTTTCTTTGGATTCAGAAGGATGACCCAAGTCTCTCCAATGTCAGAGAATCACAGAGTATTAGAAAGCTAATTCATTTATTCTATAAACATATATATTATATACCAATTGTGTCTTATTGGTGCTAGGATTTTGGAAAGATAATCTCAATCCCCAAAGCAACATTATTCAGTTATGTGATATAATATAAACATGCATTAATTTAGGGTTTATTAGAGTTAAGTTCTGGGATTACATATCAAAGTAGAATATAAATAAAAAAATATATAAAAAAAGATAGTCCTTGCCCTCAAGGAACTTATATTCCAATGGGAGAAGACAGGAACTGAAAAAAAAAGAGGATGAGGAAACTGATTGGGGAGCATAGTGCAACTTGGAGAAGAATGAAGACATAATTGACCAAAACTGCTTTTTAAAATAGAAGTTCTGGGAAGAACCAGAGAGAGAAGTCATAGGGGCATCAGAGTGGGTTCCAGTATGAGAAGTAGTGAACTTCCAAGATGAAGAGTTTCTATGATATCATATGGTGGAAGTATGGTGAGCAATCAAGAAGGGGATAAAAATGATGAATTAAGTACATTGGAAAGAAGGCAAAGTGTGTGAGTTTCTTTCAGTGACTCTCCTAGAATTATAATGTCAAAGTTGGAAGTTGGAAAAAACTTTGTGTTCATCTCATTTAACAGATAGAAGAACTGAAACCCAAGAGAAGGGATTTGCTCAGTGCCACACAGTCAGCACATTAGTGACCAATCTAGAAACTGGGTTTCCTGCTCCTGATGCAAGAGGTAAATTTGGACTCAAGCTTAGCCCCAGAGTCAAGTCTGGTCAAGTCATTAGAACTAGTCTGTCTTGTCTTCAGACATTTAAACAGCAGCTTGGCTAGCCAGAGGAGGTTCATTGGGGAAAAAAAAGGCTTCTTGGTAATTGCTACAGGTCTCATACTCAAACTCCCCCCGCCCACCCCAGACTTTCCATTTGCAAACTCCAAGCTCCTTCTAAAACCCCTTCACATTCACTCCATTCATAGACCTTGATGTGCTTGCCACTGGAGATACATAGATGGAAAAATGACACAGATCCTGTCCTCAGGAAACTTACTGTCTCCTCCAAGGAAATATTAAGCACCCAAATGATCATGATAGATTGTTTAAGCTTTAGTCAATTTTCATTCATGTTTGACTCTTCATGACCCCATTTTGGGTTCTTGGAAAATGTTGGAGTATTTTACTATTTCCTTTTCTAGATTATTACAGAAGAAGAAACTGAGGCAAACAAGGTTAAATGATCGCTCATGGTCATCCAGTTTCCATTTCCCACCTTCTTATAGGGTAGTTGAATGGGTTTCAATTTCTCAAGAATATTCCTGAAATATCTGGAAAAATAAGAGGGTCTGGAGCCAGGTCTTTGAAGAGCCACTAGTACACCAAAGAGGAAGATGAGGTGCCTGTTACCATTCAGTAAATGTTTGTTAAGAACCATTAGAGTATAAGGGATTTTTTTTTTGTCTCTTTTTGTATCTGAATAGTGACTCACACAAAGGACATTGGATGTGAAGTCAAGTTGTCTGGGTTAAAATCCTGGCTCTTCTGTTTGTTCTGTGTGACCTTGGACAAGTCACTCACCAGAGGAGTCAGCTCAAAATGGATGACAAGAGTCCCATTGTTAAATTTTCAGTATGAGCATTTAAACCTTAGAAATTGGCTAACATTACAAATCTGGAATTGATTTTTTTTTTGTTTAGATGAATGTCTAGACATTAGTTTTAATAATGCAGATTAAACTTAAAAGTGTGTCCTGAATACATCCTACAACCACACCCCACCTGCAAGAAATGTGTGTTAACATTTATCAGCATATTCTTGTACCTAATCTCTGTGGATAAAGGCCCTTTCCATCTCACTGTCTATGAACAAACATTAAACAGAATTCAATGCTTTTTGTTGAGGGAGAGTCAAGGATTAAATAAGACAAAGGTGGGGAGGGCAACTAAATGGTGCAGTGGATAGAGCACCTGTCCTGTAGTCAGGAGCACCTGAGATCAAACTAGGTCTCAGCTACTTAATAATTACCTAGCTGTGTGACCTTGGGCAAGTCATGTAACTCATTGACTTGCAAAAAGTTAAAAAAAAAGACAAAGGAGGAGGTAAATGTATGGTAGGGGGAAGGGAGCAGGGAAGTCTCATTGAGGCTTTCATCCACTGGATATCAAATCTGACTTATTGTGAACATTAAGCTCTTTCACTGAAGCAGGGACTGATAAGAACCAGGAGGAATTCGAGGAGGTGACTTGTCCAGGGCAATTATTAAGTGATAGAACTAGGACTCCACCTGAGGTTTCTTGATTTCAAGAATGTTCATTTGCATATGGTTTAGTGGAAAGGACCCTTGTAAGAAAAATATCTAAGTTTTCATAGCTATGCTATTGTTTCCCCTAAAGAGACTTAGTGATGTAAGGTACCAATTGAATCTAACCCCCTCATCTGACAGATGAGTCAGTGGAGGTCCAGAGCTTAATTGACATATACAGGATCACTTTTTTGCTAGAAAGTATTTGAGATGAGTGAGATCTGAGGCCAAGGCTTCCCATCATTCTATCCGCAACTTCATGATACCTTATCCCCTTTACAAGCTCCTTCACATTTCCTATGTTTTTGAAGTCTGAAAAAGCTATAGAAATAGTGATTACTTCCTTTCCATGTACAGGTGGGTCTGGAGGAGAAATGTTGGTGGAAGTTAGAAACTAAGAGGTCCAACCTTTTAATGGGCTTTCCTCCTCCGAAGAGCTATGGATCTCTATCTTTTGTGTAAATTTGTCTTGGAGTTCCCTATGGACTGGCAGGTGGGCTCAGGTAGAGAAAAAGGCTCAGGGAAACATAATATAATAATAAAATATAATGTAATGTAATATAACATAAAGTAACATATATAAGATAATGTATAGTATAGCATCATATAAGAACAGAATAGCATAATATAACAATATAAATACATGATGTGTGATGTAATATGATATAATAGGATGTGACATGATGTTATGAGTCATGACATGATATATTATGCTTTTGGGAGAAAGGGATGGGGGGACAACTCCCTCCTATTCATCCATAGAAGTTTGTAAATTCCAACCAATAAAAATTATCCAAGAACCTAGGATTATAGGATTTTTGAGCTGAAAGGGACTTTAAGAAAGATTTGGTCCAACTTCCCTCATTAATTAAGGAAATTAAGGGCCAGAAAGAGAAAGAGACTTGCCCAAGGTTTCACTGGTAAAATGTGGCAGAGTTGGGATTTGAATCCAGATCCCCTGACTTAAAAGTCCATCTTTCCCTTCCTCTTTGTCCACCCCCCCCCCCATTAAATGCTGACAACATTGCTCCATTGCAAGCTTCTGCCAGACCAGGACCCCTCCTTATTTCCCTGCCCTGAGCTAAGAGTATTCCAAGTGAAATAAGAAGGCCCAGTTTAAGACCTGAGCCATCTCTTATGACTGTAGTTGAGTCATTTTTTTACATCTCTATTGTCTCATCTTTAAAAATGAGTCTAAATGCATGGACTCTGATTCATACAACTTGTCATGAGGGGAAAACTACTTTTGAAATTTCAAAACTTTGTAGACAATTGAAAAATTCTGTTTAATTATTATTATTATTATTATTATTATTATTATTATTACACTCTGCTAAAGTCCTTCTCCATTTCCTTTGTGAGATGGATGTGAAGGTGACCCTGATTCTGCACCATAAATAGTGGGGTATTGAAGCCAGTTTGAATCATCTTGTGAGAGCCACTTATTAAATTTTTAGTGTGAGCATTTACACCTTGGAAATTAGGCAAATACTACAAATCAGGCCTTGATTGATTTTTTGTTTTGTTTTTATTGCTTTGTTAATCCTCTAGACTTAAGAAAGTACTAACAATGCAGATTTTTAACAATAATTTAATATAAATATAATTATTATAATATAAATAGAACATGTAATATTACTTAATGCAAAAATATTAATAATGCAGATTAAATTTAAAACAATGTCAAGCATGCTTTACAAGCAAGCTTACATTTTTTTCTACCAAGCTGGGTTTTTAAAATTTTTATTTATTTAAGGCAAAGGGGTTAAATGACTTGCCCAAGGTCACACAGCTAGGCAGTTATTAAGTGTCTGAGGTCAGGTTTGAACTTAGGGCCTCCTGACTCCAGGGCTGGTGCTCTATCCACCCCTAGCTGCCTGCAAGCTGGTTTTTCTCTTTCTCTCTTTTTTTTTTTTTTGCAAGGTAATGGGGTTAAGTGGCTTGCCCAAGGCCACACAGCTAGGTAATTATTAAGTGTCTGAGACGGGATTTGAACTCAGATACTCCTGACTCCAGGGCTGTGCTCTATCCACTGCATCACCTAGCTGCCCCTGTAAGCTGGTTTTTAAATATTTGGTAGTATGTTTCTTCTCAAAGCTCTAAGTCCCACCAAATTGAAAAGGCTTCAATTCATATATGGACCTGGCAATGATTTAATCTTTCTGAGCTTCAGTTTCCTCATCTATAAAATGGGGAAGTAATCCTGGCATTACCCACCTCATCAAATAAATTAAACTTGCTTCACTTGGTTCAGAAAGAAGAGATTGGAGCACTGGGGAGGAGTTTTAAGGAAGTACACTGAGGCATGATGTAGATAATAAAAATGCTATTTAGCTATAGGCCAGATGACAGACCATATTCTGTCATTCAAGGATGAGCTTTGGCAAGTTCAGAAAGTTTCTTATGGGATTAGTCATAGATTGTTATACTTTTCAGTCATTGTCCTTTGTTCTTGAAGAAGACATCAGGAGATAATGTCATGACATGCAAGGGAATTGGATTTAAGAAAGGGGGTACTGTATAATGTCACCAGTCTCACTTTCTTTTCTGGAACCATCTGGGTCTGGGGGCCAGACCTGGAGATGCCCTGAATACAGTGGGAGACTTTGGTCTTTTTAAAGCTAAGGTTTTTTCCCCCAATGCCAAATCAGCCTCACTTTTTAGTCCCAGTAGCAAAATTACACTGAACTGGTATACCAGTTGACTGAAAGACAGCAGAAATATCTAAGATTATGCCACTATTTACCTCAACTTGGTTTCTATTCCCCTTCCCTCCTTTCTGACCTAGTTTACCCCCTTTTCTTTTGCATGGGATTAAATTGCTTTTTCTCTGCCTCCTCAAGTTCAACTTACTCTTCATGATCCAACAGTACTGACTTCCCAAAATATCTTAAATTTTATTGGTCTTCATTTCTTGACTACCAGAACCTCTTAGGGTCTTACACACACATAGTCTAGCGCCAGATTACAATGTCACATGCATGAAAGGGCATTGATAATTGGGGCAGGCTCAGAAAATGGAGACTAGAATGGAGATCAGGATACACACAGGAGAAACTGGAGAAATGGGAATGTTTGGCCTGGGAAAGAGAAGATTTAAGAGACACTTGATAGTTGTCTTCAAGTAGTTGAGAAACTGCCCCATGAAAAATAGAATAAATTTGCTCCACTTGGTCCCAGAAGGAAGAGCCCAGGGGAGAAGTTTCAAAGAGATAAACTGAGGCATGATGTCAGGAAAAACTTTCTGACAATTAACTGTACAAAAGTAGAATGGACTCACCCCAGATATTATTGTCATCAGCATCATCATTATTGTCATTGGCATCATTGATAGTATTTAAGTAGTATTTTAAGGTTTGCAAAATATATAAATTAACACATTAGATTGGAGGTAGATGTTATTATTATCCCAGTTTCATGGAAGAGGAAACTGAGGCTGAGAGGGTTAAGTGACTTGTCTATGGTCACCCAGCTAGTTAGTATCTGAGGCAGAATCAGCCAGGTCTTCCCTTCCTCCAAGTCAAACTATATCAAGCTGATGGGGTTGATAATACATACAGTAGGAGAGGTGGAGATCAGGACTGATCATATACTATGAAGGTACCTGGGAGGTTTCTGAAGGGTTTTGGAGTTTCCCAGGGGATGGGCCCTTGACTTGCTGCCCCCACCTTCCTTTCCCAGATCTGAGGCTCCCAGCTCAGCTATATTGCTTCAGAGTACTTGGTGAATATTAATTGACTAGCTTTTCTCTGTATCCTGGAGACTCCTTACCCTGAGGGAGATTTTGCCAAATTGCTATACCATTTGTTGAAAAAGTCCAACTCATCCTGGAATAGGAATCTCTTCTACAACATCCTTAAAAGGTAGATATTTCCCCATTTACTTAAAGACCTTTGTGATTTTTTAATTTTTAGGACTTCAAGCTTCAGTGCCTCTTTACAACCTGCATTTGTCGATCCCAATTCTACCTTTGGATCAGAGCAAATATTTTTCCATATGACTACCCTTAGAAATTCTTTTTTTTAAATTTTTTTTTTAGGTTTTTGCAAGGCAAATGGGGTTAAGTGGCTTGCCCAAGGCCACACAGCTAAGTAATTATTAAGTGTCTGAGACTGGATTTGAACCCAGGTACTCCTGACTCCAAGGCCGGTGCTTTATCCACTAGGCCACCTAGCTGCCCCTAGAAATTCTTAAGCATAGCTGACTTCTTAGTTTTATTCCTTCATTATCTTTCTTCTTTCCATCATTTTTCTTTCTTCCTTTTCTTCTTTCTTTCCTTCTTTCTCTTTTTCTCTTTCTCCTTTCCATTCTTTTTTATTCCTTCCTTCCTTTCTTTTTCTCTCATTCTTTTCCTTTTTCTTTCCTTCTTTCCTTCCTTCTTTCTCTCTCTTTTTTCTCTTCCTTTCTCCCTTCCTTTCCTCTTTCCTTCCTTTATTTTGTTTTATTTCTTTCTTCTTTTTCTCTTTGCCTGTCTTCCTTCCTTCCTTCCTTCCTTCCTTCCTTCCTTCCTTCCTTCCTTCCTTCCTTCCTTCCTTCCTTCCTTCCTTCCTTCCTTCCTTCCTTCCTTCCTTCCTTTCATCATCAATACATGGCCAAATAGGCAGTTTATCTAAGAAGTTATTATTGAGCAAATATAGGGATACCCTCTTGACTGGTTTTAAGAGTAAAAGCAAGAAAACAAGAGAAAGTGAATACTAAACAGAACTCTGTCCAAGGTCCATCGTCTCAATAGAGCCTTGTTTTACTGCTTCAGTTCCCAGAGATCTCTTCTTGTATTGACATTTCAATAGCACTTCCCATCTACACTAAAACCAAGATCTCACTCTTGCTCTTTGCCTACTTTGAATTATTTTGTGATTACCACATTTGTAGGATCAAAGACTGGCTTCTCAGTGAGACTGGAAGTTCTGAAGGTGAGGAAAGGATCACTTTCTCCTTTTTCTGAGTTCCTTGAAGCCCAGATCGAGTGGCGGATCAAAGGAGGTGACTAGTGGTACATACTATCATAGGATTTTAGAGATTTTAAGAAAATTAAAAGTGATTTAGAGCCTTGAGGTGACAATGGATAGAGTGCCAGACCTGGAGTCAGAAAATCCTGTTCCAGATACTTATAGCGTGATCCCGGGCAAGTCATTTAACCCTGTTTACTTCAGTTTCCTCATCTGTAAAATGAGCTAAGGAAGAAAATGACAAAATATTCCAGTATCTTTGCCAACAAAACCCCAAATGGAATGGAGGCAGACATACCTGAAATGGCTGAACGATAGCAGAGGTTAGTTCTAACTCTTCATGCCAAGAAATTGGAGGGGAGAGGTGATTAGTCTAATATCATGCATAATGTGAGGAGGGTTATTCAGAACTCAGGTTCTAGTTGACAAACTCCAAAACCCTTGCATTATTCCATACTCTTGGGAAAAGAACAATTTTTCCCTCTTCCATGGGATCCATACCCAACTTTAGGAGGTTGTCAGCGGGCAGAGAGATGAGAAATTCCCCAAACCAAGGGGTTGGGTTGGGCAGGGGACATAAGCAGGTTGAGGCACATTCCTAGGATGATTCAGTGATCCCAGATCCCCTCTGCTGATTAGCTGGATCCCTGCCTGGGGCCCAGCCTCCCTTTCCCCTCATCACTACCTGTCCCATGGTCTGTCCCAGATGGGACTATAAGACCTTTCTGGGGAGAGGAGGGGCCTTCACTCCACATTGGATGTGATCTCAACAACATGAAGTCTCTCCTGATGCTCCTGGTAGTGGCAGCCTTCACCATAGGGCAAGGTAAGGGGGTGAAAGTCTGGGGAGGGAGGTGACTACTGTATGGGGCTTGGTACTTTTCTGATGGGGGGAGATATAAATTTTGTCCTGGACCCTGAACCCTACTTTCCTCAATACTCCCTTAAACCCATGATTTCATTGGTATGAACATTTAAAAAAAAACAAATCCTAACTTTTTCATACTTTAGCAAAACGTCTTGTTGATTAATTAGTGCAGTAGATGAAAAATTCATCATCTGGTGGTCAGTTTATGGTGGAAGCGCCACCTTCACTTAGCTAGGCTGCTTCTTGGATGACAAATAACGATTCTATCACCAGGTCCATATTTTCTGGTTTGGTGGAACCTGCTAGGGATTAGGGTCAATTAATAACTTCTCAAAGCCCAGTATCATCCCCATAGCACAAGGAAGGGTTGAATCACAAAATGAAAAGAATACAAAATTTGAGAATGTTACAGCTACCTGGGTCATAGAATGTCAGAGGCAAGAGGCAAAAGGAGCCTTAAAACATAAAATATATTATGGGGTATTGAGTATTATTATTGGGTAAGTCTTAGAAAGCAAAATGCTAGAGTTAGATGGAATCTTAGATCAGCATGTTCATCCTCTTCTTTAGAATGTTTACCCCACTGCCTTGCAAAAAAAAAAAACAAAAAAAGAATGTCTGCAATAAGAACCAGAGAAACTGACTTGCTTGTGTAAAAAAACCATAACTACCTATATCTTTATTCTAATACTATAGATACTATAATATATTATCTCTACTCTTTCTATATAATAAATACACGCATTATATTTATAATAATATCTATATGATAGTGGGTTTTTAGGATTTAATATAAATGTTAATTCTCATTTCTATGAAACTTCACAGTTTACCATTCTCACAAGACAATCCTAAAAAGTAGATAATACGAAACTATTATCTCCATTTTATAGATAAAGAGACTGAGGATCAGAGAGTATGTGACTTGTTCAGGTTTACTTAGTTAATTAAGAATGCAATTTAATTCAAATCAACTTCACTCAATAGAGTTGACCTCTCTGTATCCAACCCAATTCAACATAATTCAATGCATGGCAATTTGGTTGAATCAGAGGGAGATTAAAATTCTATTTCAATTTATTTTCAGTTCAATGTAACTGACACAATATCAGTGGGAAAACTATAAACCAGGATTTCTAACCATAGGTTTAATGTTCTCTTTATTATTCAACATGATTTCTTTTAGTGAATAGGTTTATATTTTTTAGCAAGAATTTGGCATATTTTTCACTTTTTATATGATGTTAGGCAACTAATTCACTTTCTTAACCTCAGTTTTACAATTTTTAGACCCTAAGACTCTATTAAAGAACAACTTTTAAAGGTGTAATTATGGATTTAGGATTATTGTTGTATGTGGGACTGGAGATTATATTCTGACCCTCATTGGAACTTGATTATTTGAACCTCACACCCAGTTTAATCCTTTTCTCCTTCACACAACCTAATCCAGACAATGACCCCTGCTGCCATCTGGGGACAAAAAACAGAAATTTCTTTCCTTGGTTCTTCCTTTCTCCTTCCTCCCTCCTCTCTCCCCACTCTCTCCTTTCCCCCTCCCCCTACTCCTCCCAGTTTAATAGCATCTACACCCAGTTAGTATTATTTTTAACTATGATTTCAGGAATGAAGGCAAGTTTGTGTTTGCATGTGGCTGTGGGTAATCTTGTCTGAACTCATAGCTGTTACTCTTATGTGGTTAGAGTGATGGTTCTAGAGTGATTTTGGTTTTGGGTGAATGTGTGGGACTAGATCTTAGTGTAGAATTTAAAAGTATATCATTTGATTATGCATGATAGTATTTATGGTTGTGTATGAATGTGGAAGAAGTTAAGGGATGATTTGCCAAACATGAAGGAGAGGTCTTTTTATTTTGTTCTGTTTCTTTGCAAGGCAATGGGGTTAAGTGACTTGCCTAAGCTCATATAGCTAGTATCAAGTTGTCTGAGGTCACATTTGAACTCAGGTCCTCCTGACTCCAGGGTTGGTGCTCTATCTATTATGCTACCTAGCTGCCCTAATAGACCTTTTCTTTTCAAACATAAGAAAAAAAGTCTTTCTCCTGGTTTGTCTCTCCAATAGACCTTCCCTTCCAACCTCATACCTGCAAAGAGGTACTCAGGGGATCCCTTCACTTCTGCAAGCTCCAATCTCCTTTCTCTCAGTTTATTCCTGAGACTCCCTCTATTCTCTGTCTATATTTATCGTATTACAGCTCTTCTTGCCCAGTTTAATCCTGGAGCCTTCCTGTTATTACTGAAATTATCTTCTGATGGGGGGGTGAAGCTGGAAAAGGATCTGTCATAGAGAATTTGGTGGAGATAGATTTCCAATGGATCTCAGAGGTCATCTAGTTCATCACCCACTCCCAGTTTTATAGGTGAAGAAATTAAGACCTATTAAGAAGTTAATTAATTAAGAAATTAAGAAGTAACTTGCTCAAGATTGCACAGGTAACAAGTATAGAGGAGAAAGTTGGAGCCAGGTCCTCAGGTTCAAGCCAATGACCTTTTTTTATAGAGTAAGCTAGTGGTAGAAAAAAGAGAATCTTTGGGGGGAAAGGGTAACCTCGAGTTAATTTGAATTCCATTCCATTCAATTGAATTACAACATGCATTCATTTCAATTCTGTCCAACTAAATTCAATTCAACCCAAACTCAATTCAATCTAATGCAATGAAATTAAAGTCAGTGGAATAAAATTCAAATAAATTCCATTCGATTCGATTCAATTGACCTTTTTCATTTGACTCAACATAATTCAATGTTTCTACTTAATGGAATGAAAGTCAGTTCAGTTCAATTCATTTCAGATGAACTTGATTTATCTCAGGACACTGATTGATCCCCTGCCCTATACTCTGTGGTCAAGGCTACAAGACTACAAAATCTTGTCCCATTTTTAGAGATAAAGTGACATTAATAATACTTGTACTATTGACCTCTAAGAGCATTTGTGAGAATCAAAAAAACAAACATGAGTCAAGCATTATGCTTTGTTAATTTAAAAATATTATCTCATTTAATCAGAGCTAACAGATTGTATAGAAAATGTTTTATCAACCTTAACACTGTCTAATATCTGCTATGATTATTAAAAACCACTCATTTTCCAGATGATGTAACTCAAGCCCAGATTGGGAAGAATGAATAGAAAACAGTGTTAAAGTTAGTTCTTGAATGTAGATTTACTATCTTCCTTTGGCCTACACTGCCTTGTAAAGCAGCTGCTTGTAATTCAAAGCTAGTATGATACTCTTTTGATAAAGTTTTGGGATATACTCTTGCCTAAAAGTTATTCTTGAGAGTCCCTCTATTCTCTGTCTATATTTATCGTATTACAGCTTTGAAAAAGCAGGAATTTCACCTGAGACTTACAGGGAGCCAAGAAGGACTGGTCCAGGGCACTGGCAAGTTGAGGGACAATCCTAGATGTTGTGAATTGAGGCTAGAGGTGCTAAAATAGTTTAGAATAAAGAAATTGTATGTTTTAAAACATACTTTGTCAAAGGCACCACCAGATCTAGAAGGCTCAAATTGGTTCTGTGAAAGAACCCTTTAACAAAGAGAATCATGTCTATGGTAAGCCAAAACCTATAGTTGGCTTGTCATGGAAAATGGGGAACTAGGTGGGACCACAGATTAATCTTGGGACACAGTGAATCACATTTCTGTGAAGTTTTGCTTTGGGATTATGAGGCTATAAAATGAGAGTCACTTGGTAACAGAACATCCACATTTTCTGCCATTAAGTATGGAGGGTGGGGTAGAAGTAGGAGGGCATAAAGTCATAGGGAGCTGATCTTCGAAGGGGGAGGACTATCAAAGTGTATACAAGACCTAGCATTTCCTGGATTCGGTGTCCCTCTCCCCTTAAGAGAAAGGTGGTTCTTTTGTTAAGATCATCTTAATCAAGAGCTATTTTATAAATCACTCTAAACTAAGTATTCATAAGCCACTTATAACAGCAAGTCACTTAACATTTTGTTAAACCCAGTCAGAATAGAGAGTATCTTTATGGAATTCTTAATGTCAATGAAATCAGAGGTCTGGAAGAGGAAAGGAAAGGAAAGATGGATGGAGAGGCAGAGAGAAAGATAGAGATACAGATAGACAGAATCACAGAAAGGGACAGACATAGAAACAGAGAGAGGGAGAATGAGAGAGAGAGAGGAAATTGGACTATACAGAACTCAGGATAGAGTTCTATGCTATGTTGCACTAGAAAGACCTCAATTTACTACTTATTGTGATCTTGAGTCAACAAAACTCTGTGATCCTCAGTTTCCTTATTTGTAAATTGAAGAGATCCTCAAGGACTCTTTCAGTAAACTCTTACTTTTGACTGGTCCACTGACATGCTATGTAACCTCATTCAACTCTTTTACCTTCTCGTGATTTGAGGCTAGAGGTCTAAAATAGTGTAGAATAAAGAAATTGTGTATTTTAAAATATACTTTATCAGAGGCACCACCAGATCTAGAAGGTTCAAAATGGTTCTGTAAAAGAATCCTTTTACAAAGAGAAGCATGTTTTTTTCTGTAAACTGAAATCTATAACTGGTTTTCCATAGAAAACAGGTAACTAGGTGGGAACCAGTTTACCTCTGTAATATAAAGAGTTGGTACTTGATGATTTCTAAGATCTCTTCTAGGCCCCTACTATCTACCACATTACATTGCCTCAAGCTCTCAATCTAGGATTGTTCTGGAGCCAGTTTAACCAGTTCCAGAGACTAGATTGTTGACTTTTCAGTGTGAACATTTACACCTCAGACACTAGAGAACACTATAGATCAAGGCTAGATTTCTTGTTTTGCTTATTGGTTAGATTGAAGATAGTGAAAGAGAAATTTTAAAAATGAAGATTAAACAGTATATTAGTAAGCATGTTTTTTCCCCCCTTCCTGGATGTCAATTGTTAAACATTGACCAGCACACTCTGGGAATAGTTTCATAAACACAAAAGTCCAATCCCATCCAATGCCAGTATGGTTTATACAAAAAGGCAAACCTACAGTCAGAGGAAAATGGTAGGAGTTGAGTGGGGACAACAGAGACAAAAAAAAAAGAGGGAGGAGGAAGATGAGCAGAATATCAAGAATTTCCTTCTTGGGGCAGCTAGGTGGTGTAGTGGACAGAGCACCCACCCTAAATTCAAATCCGGCCTCAGACAATAATTACCTAGTTGTGTGACCTTGGGAAGCCACTTAACCCCATTGTCTTGCCACAAAAAAATAATAATAACAAAATAAAAAATTAAAGAAAAAGAGCAACTATAAATATTTTTTAAAAAGAATTTCCTCTTTTGGAAAATAGGCTTTTATAAATGCAATCTAAAATCATTGAAATTCAAAACCTAAGTTGGAAGAGATTTCAGTTTAACCCATACTACCTCCTAAAACCTTTTCTATTACACTCCCTACAAATGTCTGAAGATCTTTAGTGAAGCGGAACTCCAAAAGTTGTAACTGGTAATTCTAGGTGAAAATCTTGGGAAAATTCAACGATCAATATCCACTTAACTCCACTAAGTTTTTTATTCTTTCTCTAGACTCAACATCCCCAGTATCTTGTCTAATTGCTTTTCTCAAAACTTGACTTGAAGAATCTTCACTATTCTAGTTGCTTTCTCTAAGAGCTATCCTCTCCCAATTATCAATTTTCTTCCTAAAATGTAACAATCACAACTGAAAATAAAGCTTCATCTGTGCTCTGACCAGGGTAATATGCAAGGTGATCATCTCTCCACTGACCTCAGACATAAGATCTCTCTGGGATAGCCTAAGACTTTTTTTTTTTTGGCTGCCATGTCACATTATTGATTCTGATAGAGTTTGCCGTCCACTAAAACTAAAGCAATTTGTTTTTTTTCCAGATGAATTGATGCCTATCTATACTTCACATGCCTTGTACTTGTGAAATTTATTTTTTTAAAACACACTTGAAGACCCTGTGTACTCCTATGTAAATTCCATCTTATTAGATTTAACTGAAAATTCTAGTTTGTTAAGATATTTTTGCTTCCGAATCTGGCACCTAATATGTAAATCTTGGGTCTCTGAGAGGTCCTCATGACTAGCCTAAGGTCACAGGTAGCTAGTAAGTATTTGAGATGGGATTTGAACTCATGTCTTCCAGATTCTAAGTTGAAGAGTCTTCCCTATTGTGCTATTTTGCTACACACATACACACACATATACGCACACACACACACACACACACACACACACATGCACATGGATGTATATACAAACACAATATTCAAGGGGGCAGAGAGTGTTTCACTATTGTCTTTGTATTCCTAGGATATAGTGGGTGCTTAATAATTGCTTGTATTTATTGACTGATAAATCAGAAAGAGAAGGCTGATTGGTTTTTTTTGAAAGATTTTATTTATTTTGAGTTTTACAATTTTCCCCCTAATCTTGCTTCCCTCCCCTACCCCCCACAGAAGGCAGTCTGTTAGTCTTTACATTATTTCCATGGTATATACTGATCTAAGTTGAATGTGATGAGAGAGATCCTTAAGTTAAAAAAATACATGTGATAGCAAAATTACATAAGAAGATAACATTTTTTTTTCTAAATTGAAGGTAATAATCTTTGTTCAAATTCCACAATTCTTTCTCTGGATACAGAGGGTATTCTCTATCACAGATAGCCCAAAATTGTCCACTGATGGAATGAGCAAGTCCATTAAGTTTGAGCATCACTCTCATGTTGTTGTTAGGGTGTACAGTGTTCTTCTGGTTCTCCTCATTTCACTCAGCATCAGTTCATGAAAGTTGAGAAGGCTGATTCTAGAGAATCATTTGGGTGCTATGGGGGCGGGGTTGTTGCACAGGTATGGGTTGAGCTGGATGGTCTCTGGAGTCCCTTGAATCTTTGATATTCTTTGAATCTGAAACTGTAGGATAAGGCCAAAGAGTAATCAACAATGAATATTGGAAGAGAGGAGAAACTGGAAAGAGACTTGTAGCTTGTGTTTTAGATCCACACAAGTTGTATTCTGTGTCTGCCTCTGTCTCTGGGACAGAACTCACATGGGTGGAGGGGGGGTGATGGTCTTGTTGGACCTGCCAAAGAAGCTGTGGTTTCTCCATTCCTACCCTCTCATTCCTACTCCAAACAAAGGAGGCAGGAAAGGAGTAGGTCAGCTGAGAACTGAGTCCAGAAAGGATACTTGAACTAACCCCTCAAGGTTCAAGATTTGTGTATGAGCTCACTGAGTCCTGGACCATCTGACCACCCTCTTGTACCCACAGCCCAAGCCCTCCAGTGTCATGTCTGTGAAAGTTCTGACAATTGCAAAACCGAAAGAAACTGCCCTTATTCTTCTCAGTTCTGCAAAACAACCATCAACTGTGAGTATCTATCTGACAAAAGGTGGAGAGATATTTCCTTCCATATTCCCCATCTCCTCCATCCCCCAGTCTGGGACAGAGATAGGAGATACATGAAGATTCTTGGAGTCAACAACCCTAGGAGGGAGGAGACCTCATCCATTGGGGAGATCATTTAGGGTTGATGGAGTACAAATTCTGGTCAGGATGGGGTACTCTCAACCAGAATTAAATGGGAGCATTTGATGATTAGTGACAAAGATAGTGACGGTGGAGACTATTGCCATTCATGATTATTGTGATGATATGAAGATGATGATAGCAATGGTGTTATGGTGATGGTCATGACTATAATGGTGATCATGGTAATGGTGGGATGGTGCTGGTGAGGAGGTCATGATTGTAATAGAAGCATAGTCAGGTGGTAGAGGTGATGATTTAGATGATAATGATGATTTAGAAAGAATGAAGATTCCTAAAATGAAGGCACTGCCAGAGGTTGCAGAAAAGTGTTAGAGACAGGCCAAAGTCTGGGAGTGGAAAGAAAATAAGTTTCAGAGAATGGAGAACATGATTTTGGGAATTAAGGAGTTGATGGGAAGACTTCAAAGGTGTGTGTGGATGATGTCTGCATGACAATCTCTTCTCTGCCTTTCTCTTCTAGATCAGCAATTGGCAGGAAACCTTGTAAAGAAGGAATGTGCTGACGTCTGTGTTCCACAGAAAACTAATATGGGTCACATCCAATCCGAGGTCCTTTGTTGTAAAACAGACCTGTGCAATGTTAAACTGGAGAACTCAGCTCCTGTCCACACACTCCTCAGTCGTGCTGTCCTGGCCCTCAGCCTTACTCTGACTTTGGTCTCTGCCCTCATCATCATGTAAACTATGGGACCCTTAGCCAGGCCACATCCCAACCCTGCACCCCAACCCTGTTCTGGAAGGTCCTGAGCCTTCTCTCCACACAACTTCAATCCAGCTCCATGTCCCTCCCCAATCCATTCACTTCCTTTCAGTCTCACAGGATAAGGGTCACATAAGGAGGGGGGTATTCATCTAGCTCCTAGGGTTCAGGAGATCAGTTCTGTTTCTCCTCTCCCTCAAAATATCAACATCTCAATTGACCCCCTCAGAGAGTCACCCTCACTAGGTTCACCTGAAGATCCAAACCAGGGACTCAGAGATCCTGGCCCCATTTACCAAGATCACTTCTCAGCAGACCCTAGGTTTTCATCCAGAGGTGGGGAGGAAGAATGGGGAGTAGAGAGGATCACAGCATGGTGCACCAGATGGAGAAATGGATTTGGAAACTGGAGAACTGGGTTTGAATCCTGATTCTGTCATTTGCTGATTACTTGGTCCTGAGTAAATTGTTTCAATGGATCTTAGTTTCTTCTACTGTATAGTGAAAGGAGTAGACTCAATTAGTCTTCAGTTCTAAAATCCTGTGTTCTCTAAGAGCTATTATGAGCAGGAAGACAGAGATGGGGAAATCATTTCAATCCAACCAGCTTTTTTTTATTGTTTCTGTAAGCTTGGGTTTTTGTTTTCTATTCAATAATAATAAATGACTGAAAAGAAGACAACAAAATCGTGTTTTTATCTATTGGGTGTGGGAGGGTAAAGGGAGGGCAAAGGCCTGGGAAGGGCTAGGAAGGCTCTCTTGGGCCCATTCTGGGCAGTGAACTGCTCAGCAGGATTAGATGTAGAGTTAGGCTACCTTCTATCCTTTACTTTAGGGAAGCCAAACCACATCCAATCCCTATGGAATCTATCAGCAAATACTCTAAACCCTGGAAGAGCAAGGAGGAAGATGAGGTGCATGTACACACACACACACACACACACACACACACACACACACACACAAACACAGAAACACAAACCTCAGAATAGTACCCTCAAATATATGTATACCCAGAAAAAACCCATGGCATGGCATTGTAAGTAGAGGATTAGACTTGGAAATCTGGGAATATTGGGTTCAGTTTCTGATTCAGATATTAATTAGTTACATGGCTTTGGTAAAATCACAGAACCAACCATTCTGAGTCATTCTTTCCTTATCAATAAAATGAAGAGGTCCTTTAACTTCCCATTCAATACTAAATCTAAGTTCCTACTACAGTATAATAAAATAAATACTTATTAAGCCACTGCATAATTAAGACCTAAACAAAATTTAGGTTAGATATAATTCCTACCTCAAAGGACCTTACAGTCTAACCATACTTGCATGTATGGATAGAGATGCACATAAAAATAAACCAGGCACATTAAAGTAAAACAAATGGAAACATAAATACATATAAATAACACAAATATACACAAAGCAAATACACATGTGTTCCTCCTGTAATTCTCATCCTAGATCATTAGAGATCTAGAAAGGTCAATACTTAATAGTGATGGAAAAAGATGGAGGAAACAATGTAAAGGTAGTAGGAAAGGAGGGAATATAAAGGAGAAAAGATTTAGGAAAGAATTAGTAATAAGCAAAACAACTTTGGAAGTAAGATTGTGAAAAGGTGTTTAGAAAGAGAGAGATAAAAAGGAAGGAAGGAAGGGCAAGAATCTGATAAAAAGGGATTGAGGAACAAAGAAAGGAAAAATGTATGAAAGAATAGGATAGAGGTGAGTACATAACTGAAAGTGAATGAAAATAAAAGATAGCAGAATATATTGGAAATGATATGTTGTTCACAAGAAATTTGCAAGATATACACTTGAAACAAAAGATTTACAGAGAATTTCAAGAAGAGATTGGGACAAAACTATTGCACTTCCTCAGAACTCAAAGAAAAGGGGAAAAAGCATGATTTCAGAAAAGTAAAAATAAGACAAAAGAACTGAAAGGAAAACTATATTTTACTTAAAGGAATCATAAACAATGATTTTTTTGTTTATGACACATATATACCAATTGGCATAACATGTACATATTTAAAGGAAAATCTAAATGAGTAGTAAGGATAATCTCAAGGGTAGTGGGGAAAAGTATTAATCCACTTCTTGTGAACTCGTGAACAGCATCAGTAGTGAAATCAGTTACACAAACATTAGCAACTTCATCTGCACAATACATTCATCTGTGATCTATTGACATTAGCCTTTTTTTCTTGAATTAGCCTTTGGGACTCTTCTTCCAAATCATATACTGAACATGTTCTCGTTCTCTCATGAAGTATTCCTTCTCTTCCCTCAAAATGATGGAAGTGTAGATTATATTTTCCTGGTTCAGTAGTAATCTTATTGTTCCTAGGGATTTGTGACTAAAGGAGCTGAAGACCTAATGCATCATTATAATACAAAAGAAAGCCCAATATACACTAGAATATTCAGAACAGCAATATTTTTACAGTAGCAAAGAACTAGAAACAAAGTAGCAATTTTAAAATATGGTTCACAAATATGATGAAATATTGTTGTGCCATGAGAAATAATGAATGGAAGGAAGATAAGAAGATATGGTAATATTCCTGCAAACTGATGGAAAAAGTCAAGAAAATGATATAGGCAATGAACACAATAGACGTAGAAAAGTATAATGCTAATAACTATACTGAAACTGAATAAAATGTAATCAGAGTAAACATCTTGATTCTAAAGAAGGGATAAGAGCTATCTCTCTTTGAAGAGATGGGGGATTCTAAATGTGGAATATTGTCTAATTTGATGTGTCAGGTTAGCTTAATTGAATTGGTTTTCCTTCTCTTTCTTTTTAATTCTTTTGTTATTAACCATAGCTTTCTGGGTGGGTGTGTAGAGCACACACTTGGAAATTTTTTAAAATTCAACTTCTTGAAAGGTCAAATTGAGGTATTTATACTTTTTTTTCTACTCAGCATGCCGCAGTCACTTGGCATCATAGAAAAAATTAGCATATTTAAATTGCTTGATTTTTGTAAAAGAAAAAATGCAAGAATTCTTTAGCAACTCTTTCAAATAACTTGCTAGGTGATAAGCAGCAAAACTTGTGAAGAAAATACTAGCACTAATGAAATTTGGGTAATGAAGTGTTTTGAAGGCTTTTTGTTTCCCTTTTAAAGACTTGTCAAATAAATACTGAATGTGAAGTAGTTTCCTTTTTTCCAATATTTGAATCTAGAACTCTAAAAATGATTTTATGGTATTATATTGCTAGACTTTTCTCATATCTTTTTAAAATATATTTTTTATTCTTTCTGTGACTTGTCTCATGAATTTAGAGATTCAACTCTTTTTTTTACAAACCTTGACAACAGTTTGGATTTGGGATGTAAGAGATAGTGCAGAATCTAGGTTGATTTCCAGGCTGTAAATGAGCCTGAAAGAATGGGAAGAGCAGCTGAGAAAGTTCAGAGGTAAAGATAATGAGTTCATTAGGTCTTTACTCTTTCTGTGAATTCTTTAGGACAGACCAAATCCAAAAATATTTCTAGCAGTTCTTTTTGTAGGAGTAGAGAAGCTGCACTTGATGGGACATCCATCAATTGGGGAATGGTTGAACAAGTTATGGTATAAGAATGTGATGGAGTACTATTGTTCTGTAAGAAAATCATGAGGTATGGAACTTCAGAAAAGCCTGGAAAAGACTTGTATGAACTGATGCTGAGTAGAGTAAACAGATCATCATATACATTAATAGCAACATTGTGTGATGATCAGATATGATGGTCCCCATCTCTTTAATATAATAATCAGACAATTTTTAAAAAATGTTTATTTATTTATTTATTTATTTATTTATTTTTCCAACTATATGTAATGGTAGTTTTCAACAAGCAATTTTTGGCCAGGTTTTGAGTTTTACATTTTCTCCCTCCCTCTGATAGAAAACAATCTAATATAGGCTATCCTGTATAACCATGCTAAAGATAAATTCATATTAATCACATTGTGAAAGAAGAGTCAAATCAAAATGGGAAAGAAAACATTAGAAAAAAGCATAATATATGACAATTTTTAAAAATTGAAGATAGTAAGCTTTGTTATGCATTAAACTCCATAGTTTCTTTCTTGGACATGGATGGTTATAAGTCCTTTAGAATTGTCTTAATCAAAGACTTACTACTTTCAAATTTTTAAGTTGTTTTATGTTTTTGTTTTTTTCCCCTCTTGTAATTTTTCCTTTTTGTTCTTATTCTTCTTTCTCAACATGTTTATTATATATGTATAACCTATATTAAATTTCTATCAGGGGAGGGGGGATAGAAGGGAAGGAGTGAGAAAATTGCGAAAAGTATTTCTAGCAGGTAGTTGGAAAAATAAACAAATTAATTTTATTTTTTAAAAAGAAAGATAATGAGTTCGATTTTGGACATATTGAGTTGATAGATTTTGCAATTCATCAGTCCATGAAAGACATCTTCTGATGAATAATTCTAGACATCAGGTCATGCCCCACAAGACATTTCGTAGATGCTAATTTTTACAGTGATAGGTCATGTAGTTTCCACCATTTTCTTGCGTAATCTACCTTGATTACTCAATCTGAGCTCTTAAAGATAATAAAGAAAAAAGGAACAAATAAGTTTAAATAAATTGAAATTCACAAAATATGAATAGATCATTGTAAATAAAGAAACTTTTTTAGTTTCTGGTCCTACATTGCTATCACAAACCCCTCTGTTTCCAGGAACAAATCTGCACAACTCAGATATTTTTCCTTTATTTATACAAGAGGCAGCTAGTGATGCAGTGACTAGAAAGAAGATAATAGCTCCTGCCAGGGTTGTTGTGAGGATTAATTAGTTAATATTTGCAAAAGTGTCAAAGTGCCTGGTGAATAATATCTACAGAGCACTTGATAGAGCACCGGCCCTGGAGTCAGGAGGACCTGAGTTCAAATCTGACTCAGATGCTTAATGTTTTCCTAGCTGTGTGATCTTGGGCAAATCACTTAATCCTATTGCCTTAAATAATTTTTTTTTATGTTTTTGCAAGGCAAATGGGGTTAAGTGGCTTGCCCAGGGCCACACAGCTAGGTATTTATTAAGCGTCTGAGACCAGATTTGAACCCAGGTACTCCTGACTCCAGGGCCGGTGCTCTATCCACTGTGCCACCTAGCTGCCCCTTAAATAAATTTTTAAAAAATTAACATCCAAAGACATCTTAAACTCAACATGTCAAAACTGAACTCATTATCTTATCTTCCAAATCCTCCCCTCTTTTGAACTTCCCTATTACTATTTTTTAAGGTAAAGGGGTTAAGTGACTTGCCCAAGGTCACACAGCTAGGCAATTATTAAGTGTCTGAGCCAGGATTTGAACTCAGGTCCTCCTGACTCCAGGGCCAGTGCTCTATCCCCTGTGCCAACTAGCTACTTTCTTCCCTATTACTGTTAAAGGTACTACAATTTACTTTTATTTTTTAAGTTTTTTTTTAATAGTAAGTCTAATTTGAGTAGTAATTCCTTGGGTTTCAGCATTAGTACATGAAATGTCAATTATCTTTTCACTCTAAAATTTATATATTAATTTCCTACTGACTCCCCCCTTTTTATTGAAGTGCTAAGGAAAACATGTTCATTGAGTTCCAAGTCAGGTCTTTTGCTGTACAGTCACATGGCCTATCTGCTACAAGGAGAGTCCTTGGAAAGAAGTTATTCTGCTCCTCTGACTTCATTGGATCACAGCTGTCCATCACTACAGATTCCATGTCAATCGGCTAGTCCCAGAGCTCTGATATTCTGCATCAAAGTTCAAGAGTCCATTAGTCCCCACTGTGGGAACTTTTGACATATCAGCAAATTCTCCTACTTGCTTGCTACTTTTAGCATAATGCCCACTGCATTACTTTCAGAACATTTGTTCCATCGCATCAATTTGTGCTTCCAGGAAGCATAAATAGATGAACCTAACCCCTGGGACTTCCAGGCTCTTCTTTATCCCTACAGCAAGGGTGGGGAACATTTTTTTCTGCCAAGGGCCATGTGGATATTTATAACATCATTTGAGGACCATGAAAAATTATCAACTTAAAAATTAGTTTGCTATGGTTCATCAAATATTTAATTTATTCCTAGATTTATTGAATTTTGAGTCTTGCTTACAGTTGCTGTGGCAGCACCAGAACAAGTGATTTCACAGTCTGGGGCTGGACATTTCCGGCCCCTGGTGGACAGATAACAGAGAAGAGAAAGCTTTATTTGTTTCTCAAGGAACAGGCCCCAATCAATTACAGAGATTGAGGCAAAAGCAAAAGACCCAAGAATCATATTTATCCTAACTCGATTTCCCCACCCCACACTGATCCACACTTGTTAATGAGGAATGTGGTCTTCACAATCTAGATGATAAATTAATTTAAGAAAAAAGAGCATATAATTCAAACCAAAATCAGATTATCTCTTCAGCCCCAGGAATTGAATGGACATCCAGATAAGATGGGGGTCAGTTGACTCTTCACCAATATCCCAGAGTTAACTATTCTCCAATCTATAATATTCTACTGAAGAAAAATCTCAGACTTTATCCCACTCAGTCCCTCCTCTTTTATTTTGATGAGATTTCTTCAAATTTCTGAGTAGGCCCTTAAATCTAAATAACAACTCCCCGATTACCTCCTTACTTCCAAGGGTCCCTTTTAGATAAACCCTATAATCACCATGATAATAAGCACATTTCCAAATTTGCTGTATCTCCTTCTACTGGCATATACAGGTCTTTAGAAAGGTCTTCCTGGCTTCAAAATTGATCAAAATAAATTCCTGATTTTGTACTATTGGACCAACCCCAAGAATAGCTAATATACCTAGTGATGTTCCTTAAATTATTTTTCTTGCAAATGGCCATTTCCCCACTTTCCTTGCAAGTCCATACTAACTCATAATCAGAGTTTCCTTTAACAAGTCCTCCAGGTATCATCATTAATCTCACATGAGTTGGAGGTCACCTATTTCTAAGTTGTACAGTCCAGAATGCAGACCTGCTTCTAGACATGTCCAGACATCTGCTACTCCCCAGGTAAATATCCTGGCCAGTCACCTATAAACAATAGTCACCCTGAACTGACTCAGTCACATGCCACTGGTGTCTCTCTCCTCTGGATCAGAATCCTGTGCCACAGTGCACCTCTGACCAGGGACTGAGAATCGAGGTTAGACTCAGGGGTACTGCCACCCATGGCCAAGTCTCAAACTGTTGTGAACTACCAGTTAGCCACACTGAAAGACTGGGTGGGCATTGACTTCTGTCAGCTGGACTCTCCTTCCACCTTTACTAACACCCCATTGTCTAAATCAGAGATAGGACTCTCCATAGATAGGATATACAGACTCATGTAGGTATAATCATGCCACCCAGTAATCTCTCTTTCTCTCACCCTGCCTCCCCTCCTCCTTTCTATAAGGAGAAGGGCATAAGTAGGGGTGTCACACTTATAGAGTCAAGGGGAAGTTACAGATAAACAATGTACACATAGGTGAGAGATGGTAGAGATGAACTGGTCCAGTGTCTCTCCTTTCTTCTCTTCTCCTTTACAGGCATCCAATGTCCTTCTGCATCATCTGAGTCTGTTCCAAAATGTCCTCTCCAGCTCTGGTGACTAGTTGTCTTCTGGTAAAGAAACTGCTTAGGGGCGGCTAGATGGTGCAGTGGATAAAGCACCAGCCCTGGAGTCAGGAGTACCTGGGTTCAAATCCAGTCTCAGACGCTTTATAATTACCTATCTGTGTGGCCTTGGGCAAGACACTTAACCCCATTTGCCTTACAAAAATCCTAAAAAAAAATGAAGCAAAGAAGCATAGCTTCTTTAAAAATAAAACAAATTTAACCTTTGCTCTCATTATAATAACGAATCAAACATCCTTAACCAAAATGAATTTTTTTTCCAAATATTCCCATATTTTCCTTTTCTTGGTGTACTTATCTAACTCACATTCCTTTCCTTAAACTAGACCTTGAAACTGCAATTATCCTAAGAATTTCCCATTCTTCTCCTACCTAAATATCCCCTCTAACACAAAAACTAAGGAAACTTAATTCCTATCTTAGCACGTAGCTGATAGCAGTTGTTAGAGTCAGACACCTAACCTATCTCTGGCTATTAGAATCAGTTCACCTAAAACTTCTTTTTCTAGTTTGCTTAGTAACTAACTGTAAAGATCCAGGACATTAAAGGGAAATTCCTTTACAGATATAAGTATTGAATGTCAGTGTCCAGGCAGAGGTCACATGGGTAAGTCAAATGTCTTAGGCCAGATTTATTCTTCCAGGTGAGACATTATCTAAATATCATTTTGGGGAACTCAAATCAAAGGGGTCCAACCTCAGTCATACTGAGAAGTCTCCCCTTCAGGGGCCCATTCCTGTCTCCTGACATCTTTAGCCCATTGGCTTCCTTGGCTCCAAGAACATGACATTTACACAGTAGCATTTCCTTTTGTTGATCATCCTGGTATCTGATATAAGAGAAAATTGATTAAAAGTCCTGTGATCTAGAATAGTTATTTTACCTAGTTAGAACTTCCAGTGAATACAATTCACTAAATTCCAATTATAATCTTAATGGAGTCCCAATTAATGAAACCCCTACCTAAAGCTCTGAGTATCCTTCCTGGGTCTTTGCCTAAAACCAGGTATTCTATGACTGGCCCTACAGGCCTCATCTCCTACCTCTTACTAGAGACATCCCTTTGTCTGAAATCATATCTACTCTACCTCTATATAAAGATGGCATATAAAGATGGTACATCAGATTCCCCTAGGCTAGAGAAACCTCCTTCTAGCCTGTTGTATCTTACAACAAATGCTTCCTTTGTCCAGGAGATTGCATAGAAAAATATCAAATTTTCTTGTGTTTATCTTTCTCATATTATATGCTTTTGCTTCAAAGCAATCACCGCTTTGGAATATACATATAGATCTAAAATATTCCCAATTCACAAATATAGTTAGAAACTTCTATACATAAACTTGTTTACCTACTAGACATCCTCAGCATACAAATGGTTATTTTTCTTTTGGCAAGGCAATTGGGGTCACACAGCTAGATATTCATTAAGCAAGGCCTGATTTAAACTCAAGTCTCCTGACTCCATGGCTGGTGCTCTATCCACTGCACCACTTAGCTGCCCCCTAGCATAGGAATTACTTTTCAGAATTCTTTAAAACCATTAGAATACCTTAGGTAACTTTAAATTTCTAACATGTGTTATTAATTTCAATATAACAGAACAGCAATAAGAGTAACAGAGTAACACACAAATTATTAGATTGTACTAAGAAATCCTTCCATTATTATATTATTCATGAACCCACAGGTCTATCCCAGAAAGGGTCATACTTTTCACATGTTCTTTTTTGCCCTTCAAAGCAATCACATTAATCCCAGGCTTTAATGATACAGTATTTAAACGACATTCACAAGAGATAGCTAAATCTTGCAAATATAATCTCTTTGCAGGTACAAAAGAATATCACATAATTGATAAAAACATTTTATTCATCAATAAGTTACCTTACCATGGGACCCACACAATTGCCATTTACTACATGATCCCCCACATCAGCTGTTTGCAGTCACCAAGAGAGAAGTTCACATTCTTAGAATTAAACATACATTAATCATAAGATTCTTATTTAAACATCTCATTCCCCTTGGAACAAGAGCAAAATGAATATCCCATCATCCTTACACTTTTGTCTCTTTACCCAAATTCTCAGAATCCAATCTCATACATGATACATTTGAAACCCCTATCAATAACAACTAAATTTCCCAATGGTTTAGTGTGATAAAACTTTAGAGTACCTTATACAGAGAATCCAGTACTCACATTCCAAATGCTTTATCCAAAATAAAAATACAATTGTAGCATTATTAGGCTTAACATTAAAACAAATTAGAGCTTTTCCCCAAAAGAAATCAGTAAACATCCCTGGTAACATAGGTATTTCTCTTCTCAGTTAACCCAATACCACTTTTCTTTAACCCAAAGGTGTTACAATAAAGTTTACAATAAAACTTAAAATCCCAAATCACTTAACTCCTTGCAAAAATTACATAATGTTAAAATAGTTTATAATCCCAAACTAATTTAGCAGTCTAGGTTATTTAATTCCTCCCATTCTATACAAATTTTGTCAGAATGTTACAACATTAATATCCCTCTTTTAAAAACCTCAGTGTGCTTCCCAAAACTCTAGTTCAGAAACCTTAAACAGTGAGAGTCATTATTTTAAGGCCACGTGGCCAGAGAAGATATTCATTAAACATGATTTCCTTTCAATAAATGTATCTCCTAACCCCTGGATTTTATATATATATATATATATATATTATATATATATATATATATATATATATTTTTTTTTTTTTTTTCCCCTTTCCTATCACATATCCCACTTGTGATGGGGTCTCTTTCCCTTTAGGGCTTAAGTACTTGGGGTCTTCTCTCTTCTCCTCTCTGTCCATGGGCAGGTGGGGCTCTCAGGTGGACTTGGTCTAAGGTTCAAGTCTTAACAAGATGGTGGATGGGATTGAGACCACCACGTGTCCAATCCACCAACCCTTCCCCCAACCCAGAGAGAAAGCATAAGGATAGGAAATCTTCCCTTCTCTAACTTCTCACTCTTTCCCTTAAAGGTTCTTTCTTCTCTTGAACTTCTTCTAAACTCTCCCCAAAGCACAGCTCTGCACACCTAGCATAGCTGCCATGGCTCAATGAGGGAGGGACTGATTTTCACGTGGGGGCTGCTGCACAACCACTTCCTTACCTTCTTAGAATGATTTGTAAACCACTTTAACAAAGTTCCCAGAATCCATCTTTGGTGTACAAAGTCAAACCTGCTCAAGTCTTCTATCTACATGCTTCAAACAGTTTCCATACTTAACAAATGGTTCAAAAACCCCAGTTGTCTCTATGTTTGGATTTTCTTCCCAGTACTTTCAGAACCTCTGACCTGGACTATACAGCTTAATATATTGTTCTACCATTCCTTTTCATTAGGTCTTCTTGGCTTTAATTCATACTATTCTGAACTAGAGTCACATAGCTTATACAGCTATATAAACCACAGATAGGATTCCGCTTTTCACAATACATTTTCCATTTTAAGCTTTTAATATTTAGCATTTCTTGATTACAACTGCTAAAACCCCGGAGAAGGCAGTCATCCAAAAATCCCATAGCCTAATCAGAATATTCCCTGCCCCCCCCCCACTTCAAATAGAGTAAGCTGAATAACTTTTATAGAGGGACAATTCTTTCTGGGGGGGTGGTTGATCTTTTCTTAAATTCTTAAATGTTCCATAATTTTCTGTAATAACCAACATTATCAGAATCTATATTGATAAACTGAAGTTCTAATGTTACCATATCATTCTGGAAAAAGATTATTTAGTTCCTACTATACTGGCATATTTTGGTAACTACATTATATACTTTAGGATTAACCTGACTCTCTAGTCTTTCTGAAATTTATTTTCTAACAACCTCTTTTTTCATATTAAAATAGCATTTCTTTCTATGATAATATTCACTGTCTCTTTCCTGTTTCTTTAACTTCAAAACAAGGCCCCTTTTAACATTTATTTTACTAATTCTTCCTGAAGTAACTTAGTAACTCACTCACTCTCTCTCTCTCTCTCTCTCTCTCTCTCTCTCTCTCTCTCTCTCTCTCTCTCTCTCTCTCTCTCCTTCTTAGTACTTTTCCTAAAAGAGAGTTGGGGGGGGGGGAACACTCTAGCACCAGAGAATCATGGAGAGCTGGGAAGAGAAGGGAACATAAACAGGGAAGGGGGGGGACCCTTCTCATAATGGTAGAATAACAGGGTGAGGAGTTTGACCTCAGCCAATTTAACACCACAATCCATTCCTTTTTAATCAAAATAAAAATCCCTCTTTTAAGTGCTCAAGAGACAACCCAGGAGTGAGGAGGGAGGGATCATATTCATTGTAACACAGGCAGAAAGCAAGCTCAAGGGAAGAGCCAGGGAGAGTGAAAAAAAAAAAAAGACTTTCAACAGTTCTGACTCGGATCTATCTTGCTTTTTACTACACCAGAGCTCTATAACTTTACATCCACTTCCTACTAATGCCTACCTACATATATTAAAAACACACATGCTTATGTCTATATGTAACAAAGGTGTGGTACCACACATAGTGGGTGTGAGAAGGTTGCAACAACTCTGAGCAAGAGTTTTTTTCACATATGCTGTCTCTGTGTGAACAACACAAAACTACCTCTCACTGCCCCAAGTGGCTATCTGCTTTGATAGGTGTTTCCTCACTTGGACTTCCTTATATCAAATGGTATGAGTGGATAGAGCACTGGTCCTGGAGTCAGGAGTACCCAAGTTCAAATCGGGCCTCAGACACTTAATAATTACCTAGCTGTGTGGCCTTGGGTAAGACACTTAACCCCATTTGCCTTGCAAAAACCTTAAAAAAATGACATATAGATTTAGTCCAGAAATGACTCCAGATAAAAAAGGTACATGAAAGAAAATGGGGAATCAGAGAGAGACAGAGAGACAGAGAGACACACAAACACAGAGACAGAGACAGAGACACAGAGAGACAGAGAGAGGAGAGAGGAAGCAAGAAAGGAAAAAAGAAAGGAAAGAAGGAAGGAAAGGAAGGAAGAGAGAAAGGGAGGGAAAGGAGAAAGGAAGGGAGGGAAGAAAGTAGCAAGGAAGGAAAGATAAATGAAAAAATATATTAATATATTAATTACACATATGGTTTACATATGTAGCGGTCCACACCTACTTACACAATTATATACTAAGGCAATGGGTAAAAATACATATTCCACCAAGGGAAACCAGGATGACCATCTCCCTAACAACCAGCCAATTGGAGAGGGGGAAGATGGAGCTCATCCCACCCTTATTGCTATAGTCAATCAGGGGCTCATCTCCAGGAAAATTCCTTCATCTATTAATTTGCTTTGCCATTTCCTAAATGCTTCCTGTCTATCCCAGGCATCAGTTCCTCAGATAATCTCAGCAGCTGTGCAGGTGTCATTAGGAAAACTATTCTCTCCCAGCCTACCCATAATCTATCCCCATACATTACTTCATACCACTGACTCTAGGTTCTAGGGCAATGACAGCCAGTGAGAAGACCAGGCAAGGCCTTCACTCTCATTTTCAATGGGATGGAGTGAATCAGACAGGATGAGCAGGCATGGATGGGTTGTTATATACACCATGGACTTCATTATTTTTCCAAATAAACTTGTTCCTCTTCTAAATTTACCTTTTTTTCCTGTAGAGAGCACAACTATCCTCCCAGTCCCATGTTCACAATCCTGATGTCAACTTCAATTCTTTCCTCTCACTCATCTCCCTCCATAAAATCCAATCTGTTGCCAGATCTTGTTTTGCCACTTTCATGATATCTTTGCATCCCTCCCCTTCTCACTGCTAGTACCCATAGTTCTGGCCCTCAGAATTTCTCACAAAGGCTATTCTTAGTCAGTCATTTCTCTCTCAAATGTCTTTTTCTCCAAACAATCCTCCCTACAGCCACTCCTGGGATTTTCCTAATTACACCATTCGCCTACTCAAGTAACACTCCATTGAGTCCCTAGGATCTCACCTGTTTGGTATTTAAAACCTTTGACAACCTGTTCTCATTCTACCTTAAGAGAATCTAAGACTCTTTTTACTATCCTTCAGTCAAACTGGATCTCATAAACAAATTCCATCATGTATGCTTGTCTTTGGACTTGATAGTTTCTATGACTCATCTTACCTGGCCCCCATACTTAAACGACACTCCTTCTCCACCTCTTATTCTCTTATGCTCCTGTTTCTTTCAAAGTACAGTCAGCTGAAACACCACACTATGACTGAGGTCTTTGTCAATGCCCCTAAACTTCTAGTGTCTTCCCTGTCCAAATTCTCTGTCTTTCTCTCTCTCTCTCTCTCTCTCTCTCTCTCTCTCTCTGTCTCTCTGTCTCTCTCTTTTCCCTCTCTGTTATGTATAAGTATATCTATTTCCTTAAAATGCATACATTTATACTATAGTATGCTTACTTATTTCTAGTATGAACATGTTATATATTTATAATAAGCATATAAACATATGCATACATTTTTAAGGTGTCTCCCACATAAAATGTAAGCTCCACAATGGCAGGTCTATTTCTTTTTTGTCTTTATATGCCCAGCACCTAATACTTAAAGTATTGGGCACATATTAGTTGATAACAAATGAATTGACTGATTCATTGATGGAGGAAACTTCCCAATAGATGAGATGGCAGATCCATTTGGCTGTTTCTGAGATGTACCTGCTTGGTTTCAATGCCAAGCTTAGCTGAGTCCTCAAATTCATGAACCAAGCCACAAGAAGAAGAATATATTATTTAGTTTGAAGAATGATCAAACCAAAAGAAGAAAAATATATTATTTAATTTGAAGAATGATGTAAGAAGAAATAAATAATTCAGTGTCAAAAATTGCAAAGTTGTACATTCAAGTACTGGAAAATGCCGTGAAGTATTTTTTTTATTCAGCATTGCCTGCCCCATCTCCACCCCCACCCCCCATACCCTCCTCACTCTCCGTTGCCATTCCTGGATGCTCTCCTTCCCAACCACTCACTGTTAGGATCTCCAGCTTGCTGGAAGACTCAGCTAAAGCACCCACACAGCTACGAGCTAGCACTGATATCGAGGTTTAAGGCTGGCAAAGAGCCTTGCATCTATGATCTCCTAACAGTCTTGGCTTTGTTTCATTGATGAAAAACTCGAAACTGGGAGAGGTTCAGTGAGCACCCAGGAGTGCGCAGCAGCTAGTGAGTATCTGACTGCAGATTCAAACTCAGATGTCCTTGATTCTCCCCCCAGGCCTGGGCTCTTACAGATCTGGGCTCTCTTTGGGGGAAAGACAGGGGAATAATAATAGCATCTCCTTCACTGGTGTGTTGAGAGGCTCAGATGAGGTCATCTTCGGAGCCCCGGTCTATGGTAGAGAAAAGAATTGGTCATTCCCTGGTCTCCGAGGGTCGCCCGGCTCCCCCCATCCCGCCGCCCCCAGCCCTGCTCCTGTTCCTAGGCTTTCTTCCAGAACCACAGGGAAGGTCCGGGGACACCGGGGAGCGCAGGCTTTGAAGCCTATAAAGTCTTAGAGATGTTTGCCTGCCAGGGACCGGCTCCCTTCCCCGGCCGCCCCCGGTTGTCATTTGGGCTCTGTGGCCCCGCCCAGAGCTCTAGGGGTGTGAGGATGGGCTGGGGCTGGGGCTGGGGCGGGGTGCCTAAAAGTCTCCAAGCCCCGATCTCTGCCCAGAGGAGTCAGATCTCCGGAAAGGAATCCCAAGGATCCTAGGGACTGCAGTAGCCCCTGCAGCTCCAGAGCAGGACGTGAGTGGGGGTGGCTGGGGAGGGCAAAGGAAGCAAAGGATTGCTGGGGAGCCGAGGGGAGGGGGCACTGGATTCATCTGCATGGGGCTGGGGGTGGGGGAAGGGGTGGAGAACCAAAGGTGTGCAGGACAGCCAAGGGGAGGGGTGGGAGGCTGTCAAAGGAATCATGTAATCTGAGCTACCTGTCTCTTCTGTTGCCCAGATTAGTCTTTTTTCCTGGCCCCCAACCTTATGGCCCTTTCTCCTTCCCTTTCCCCTAGTGACACCCTTTCCCCTATATTCCCTCACTTTTCTCCATTTCATTTCCTCCTCCCACCAAGGATCTCTCTTCCACAGGGCTTTCCTCCTTCAGTGTCTGCCCTTTCTTCCTTTAGCCCCTCAAGGATTCTTCCCAACCAATATTTCTAATAATTCTCCTTTTTTTTTCCAATGCCCAGTCCCAGCTCATTACATTCTTTTCAATACCTGGAGGCTGGCCTAGGTTTTTTGGTGTCAAGAGGGTGGGTGACTCATCCTGATGAAATCATCCCTATGACCTTTTTAATGTTGCCAGAATGGAAAACCATCCACCTCACCACACCCAAATGAAGTCCTCTATGATCTTCCCAGACAGTCTCCCTTTTGTCATTCCCATGAAAGTAGCTCAGTCAAGCCTCCAACTGAGGGTACCAAAATACAGACACAAATATGGACAATGAGTGCCATAGAATGGGCTTTTCTCTATTACACACATGATATTCCTTGTATTGAACTGTAATTTCTCTTGCTGCACTGGAGTTCTCTTTCCTGAATGGAGTCAGAAATATTTTCTTAGTTTTCTTTAATGCTAATAATGCAGTCTTGTTAGAGTTTGAAGGGAACTTCTATTCTGGATCTGATTCTCATGCCAAAAGAATTGAGAGCTGGAATAATGGAAGCCATGAGAATTAGGGAGTTGAGTGTGTGTGTGTGTGTGTGTGTGTGTGTGTGTGTGTGTGTGTATGATTGGGAGGGGCTGTCAAATAATTGCTACCTTAGAGTTTCTGAGAAAGAGAGAAGGAAAACTAGAAATAGAATGTCCCTGGATAGTGGAAGGGTAGATTTCAAAGGGTTTGGAGAAAAGTTAAGTAGTAACTCACAGGAGAAGTGTCCAGAAAGAATTGGTAAGATATCAAGAAAGAAAGATGACCTCTTCTGATGAAGTAAATGGGAAAATGTCTAATGCAGACTTTCTTAACTTGGATAGAGTTTCAGAAGGTCTGTAAATCTATTTTTAAAAGATTTTTTTATTATTTTAATATAATGTTTCCTTTGTCATTTTAAGTATTTTATTTTAGACGTTTAAAAACTTGATTCTGATTAAGGTTCATAGGCTTCACCAGACTGCCATAGACGTCCATGACACAAAAAAGGTTAAGTATCCATGGTCTACAAGGAACTGATTAGCCAATTTAGACATTAAAAGACATGTATGGAATGGAGATAAAGGTGGTTAATACAGACATAGTCCTAATATCTGTAATGATGACTGATAAATAGAGTGCAAAGAATAGCCAAAGTGGTATTTGGGAGAGCTTTTTAAAACATATATTGGGGTAAGGCAGAAGAGAGGGGGAAATGGTAAGATAGCTTTTTGTGTGTCTCTAGACCTGTGGATGACATTTGGGAGGAATGAACTGGTGGGTGGATTTGGGGAGCTATTGCCAGTGAGCATCCAAGATCCTGGAGATATATGGCAGGAATGGGAAAGTACCAATGTTCCAAATTTTGAAAAGCATAAAGGCTGTAATCTATAAATTCTAAGCAAGTGAGCATGGATTTGATTCCTGTCTAAGTTCTAAAAACATTTTATTAAAAGTAAGGTTTGAAAAAGAAGTAATTACAAAGAATCAACCTGACTTCATCAAACAGAGGTCATGCTAGATGAACTAACTTTCATTTTCTTTCAGAGCAGATTGGTAGATCAGGGGAGTTTTTAAGATATACTCAGCCTGGATTTCCAACAAGCATTTGCTTGAGTCTATCAAGTTATTATTATTGTGAACAAGATGGAAAGATATGGAATGACAGACAGTATAATTAAGCTATTTCAAAAACAGTTGAAAGGCCGCACCAAAACGATAATGATTCAGTGTGAACTTGGGAGGGAACTTCTGCTGCTTCAGGCATCTGGTCCTTGGTTCTTGCTGTTTGATTGTATTTTCAGTTTCTTTGATGAAGGCATAGAGAATTACCACATTTGCAGATAGTTCAAAGTTGAGCATAATAGATGACAGAATATAAAACATTCAATAAAGACTAGAATATTAGACCAAACCCTAAGTGTTTAAACCCAATGGAGAGAGATATAAAGTCCCTAGAGAGGCAGTTTGGACAGAAGTTAGTGTGTTGAGGGGCAACTAGGTGGCAAAGTGGATAGACACCAGCCCTGGAGTCAAGAGGACCTGAGTTCAAATTCGGCCTCAGACACTCAATAATTAACTGGCTGTGTGGCCTTGGGCAAGCCACTTAATCCCACTGCCTTGCAAAAAATAAAAACAAAAAAAAGTTAGTGTGTTGAACTTAAAGTCAGGCAGACAAGGGTTCAAATTCACTTCTGATATGTATTAGCTTTGTGAACCTGGGCAAGCCACTTAGCTTCTATGAGGCCCAAGTTTAGCCTCAAACATGTATTTATCCAATTATGAACAGATTTCAATCTATGTGCACAACCCCCCAGATATTACTTTGTTATTTTAGTCATTTTCCAGGCATGGCCAACTCTTTGTGGCCCCCTTTGGAGTTTTCTTGGCAAAGGTAATGAAGATGTTTGCCATTTCCTTCTCCAGTTCATTTTACAGATGAGGAAACTGCATCAAATAGGATGAAGTAGCTTGTCCAGGGTTATACAACTAGTAAGAGTTTGAGGTTGGATTTGAACTCAGGTCTTCCTGATCCAGGCCTGGCATGCCAGACATTGTGCCACGTAGTTGCCTCAAAGAGATTACAGGTCGGTATGATAGTGCTGAAAGAGACTAGCATTATCACATACTGACATGACATAATTATAAAACATTACACTTGGGTTCCAAATCAATTTTTTAAGTACAAGAAAGAGATGGTATGGCCCCAGTGGAAAGAACTGAGACAATGGATAGAATTTGAAGAAGTCAACTTAGGCTTATATTGGGCCTTAGAGGTGGATTTTGATAAACATAGGGAAAATGGTGAAGGGTATGAACAGAAGTGGGAATGCATTAGGACTGGTGAAGAGGACAAAATAATCATTTAGTTCCCAATTAACACCTTCTTTTTCCCTACAGCATCCCCTAGACTGAAGAATCTTGCTTTGGCTGTCATCTCCTGCCCCAGTTCCACACACCCCTTCACTTTCAATCATGAGGTCCTTTTTAGTCATGTTCCTTGTAGCCACCGTCATGACCAAACACCTAGGTAAGGGGAATGAACCTATGGACTTTTAGGAGTCAAAGTGGGATGGATGAGGTATTCAGAAGTGGTTAAGGAGGTTAAACACCAGGATTCTGATTTCTCCTATCTTACCTCATTTTGGTGACCCCTTCCTGAAAAGGGATGCCAGTTTTGGGATTTTGGGGGGGGGGATCAGCATCAGAGAAAACTTTCCCCAAATTAGAAGGAAAGGAACTGCCTCAAGAAACAGTAAGTTTCCCATCATTAGAATTCACACAGAAGTGAAGAACCATTTGTCAAGGATGGTACAGAGGAGACTGGGTCAGAGCTCTTTGAAGTTTCAATTTTGAGATTTAGTGTTTTATTTGTTTTCTTTTTTAGCAATGGGAGAAGTATCAGTTCTAAGTCCTCGATGGAGTAGGGAGGAGAGTGGAGGAGGGCACAAGATGGGTGCTACCATTTGACTAGGGATGTTGGGAATTGTGATTGGGAAAAAAAGCTGCCCAGAGATGCTCTTTTTGGTGAGAAGAACTGTGACCAGAGCCCTTAAGTCCCCTTGAAGACTCATAAGAAGGGCACATATTTCTGGCTGGCTCCAAGCAGAAGGGTGGTGAGAAGGGTAGATTGGGTAGAATGGTTTCCAATGATTGATCATCTGTAACACCATGGTTTCTATCTGTCTAATCTCTTTCAGCCCAAGCCCTAAACTGTCATGTTTGTACAGCTAATGGCAATGACTGCTCAAACCCAGTGCAATGTCCAGGGTTAAGCATCTACTGCAAGACCATTCAGACCTGTAAGTTAACCCCTTGATTCCCCTTAGGGAAGCTGGAGGAAGGGGTAATAAGAATAAATGGGCCAGACACTGTTCTAACCATTTACTAATATTATCTTATTTGATTTTCATGAGAACCCTGGAATGTAGGTGTTAACATGATTTTTATATATTATTGATTTATTAATATATAATTGAAGAAATTGGGACAAACAGGTTAAATGACTTACCCAGGGCCACCCAACTCCTAGCTATCTGAGAAGAGATAAACTAATCAACAAGGAGAGAACAAAAGTATCCTTGTTGAAATTGAGATGGAAGCAAAGCAGTGGGAGGAAGAATAGGAAGAGAACATTAGATAATGATTTGATTTTTGAAAAAAAACTTTGTCTAAGATATCAGGAATATTTCTAATTATAGTATTAATGTTATTATTTAAAGTGTGTTAAGGCTTGACATTGCCCCAGATTGCAGAGAAGAATCCTGAGGCTTACAGGGAATTTTGGAGTGAGCTCTGGATCTATAATCTTAGAACTTGGACTTGTTATTTACTGACTTTGTGACCTTATACAAATCATTTAAGGTCTCTGGGCCCCAGTTTCTTGATCAATTAAATGTGGAGTTTGAAGCAGATGATCTCAGTTGTCTGGGTTCAGATCCAAATTTTCTGAATTTGAAAAATTCATGTTTTGTGTAGCAGTTGAGTTAGATGACTTTTAAGGTCCTCTCTAATGAAAGTCCAGTTAGCTGCATCAGATTGGAAGACCCTGAACAGTGAGCAGAGAGGTTTGGAAATGTATTCCATGGACAGACAGGAAACCAGGGAAAGGAGACCCAGGAAGGGTTGTGCCTGAGAGAGAAGACATGAATTCTAGTCTAAGGGTTACATGTCTCAAGGATTTGGAGGTTGGTTAGCAGGCAGAAGAATATCAGTTAGGATCAGAGTGGTTGAGTCATGATAAGGGAAAGGAAAGGCAGCTGCTTAAACCAAAAGCCAATGATGCAACTCAATGTAACAAGCATTTATTAAAACCTACTGTATTCTGAATCATAAGCTTTGTCCTAGAAGCTCAGAGTTGAAAATTGATATGATTTCTGCCTTCAAGGAATCTGTAGTTTAAAAGGCAGAGAGGGAATGCATGCACAAATAAATCTGATAGGAAGAATGTGATATTGAGGAAACCTATTTGCTTATTGACTCTCCTCCTGCTCTGGTTGTATTCAGATTCTCCAGATGTGGTCCTCAAATCCTGTGCAACCAGCTGCATCAAGGATAGTGTGGAGGAGATCCAGATAAAGCAAAATGCCAAAGTGTCCTGCTGCCAGTCCGACCTGTGTAATGGGGCTGCTTCTTGGGCCTCAGGCTCCACAGGTTTCCTCCTCACTGGTCTCCTCAGCATCTTCTGGGGCCTGTTTGCTCTTGGCCTCTGAGCTTTAATCAGCAGGCAGGCAGGTGGATAAATGAACTTCCCTCCCCTCCTTTGGATTTATAGCTCAGCCTGGCTCCCCTTTGTCACTAAGGCTCCACATAGAGCACCAGGCCCCTTCCAACCCTCCCTTCTTCACCTACCATCTACCTACTGATGTGTCTCTGTTTGGGCTTTGATTTTCCTCTCAGTAGAATAGTTCTGGCCATCTTCCTGATACCTGGGGGTGAGGGTGGAGGATGACTCTTATGATAAGATTTTGATTTGGAAGGAAATCACAAAATCCTAGATTTAGAAGCGACTCCAGAGAGCATCCCATGGAGACTTCATTAGAACAACAATTCCCCTTTATGATATCCTTGACAGGGTCTCATCCAGAGTGTACCTGAAGAATACGAAGGAGACTAGCTACACTTTTCGGAGAGATCTAATAGGCTCCTTACATTGAGCTCAAATCTCACTCATGGCAGTTTCTAGACCTGGTTCTTAATTTTTTTCTCTAGGACCAAGCAGTCCAATTTGAATCTGTCTTCCACATGATAAGCCTTCGTGTATTTGAAAATAGTTTTGTTTCCCCTCTTCCTTCACCTCTATAAATCTTCTCTTTTCTAAACTACTTCCCAACTCCCCATGCCCCAGTCTCTTCAACCAGTCCTTTAGTGATAGAGACCTCCCAGATCATCCTATTTTAGCCTCCTCATTTTACAAAGGAGGACACTGAGGCCCTAAAGAAAGTCCTTGCTTTCTTAACACAAGTAGGAAGTATGACAAAGGTAAGATTTGAATCCAGGTTCTTTGACTTCAAATGTAAAAGTCTTTCCATTATATCCCAATTTGTCCTCTTTTCTGTAGAAAGCATCCCAGCCTCTGACCCTCTACTAGGGTACTTCCCTATTTTCCAGTTTCAGGAACAACTTAAAAAAGACCAGAGATCCAAGGGGAAGGAGAAGAAAAATCTCTTGATTCCCTCTCACCCATTGGGGGAGGGGTGGAAGTAGGGGACAAAAGCAGAACTATGTTCTTGGACTGGCTCTAACCTCCACAATCTCAAATGCCTGTTGGTCTGCCAGAGTTACACCAGGCTCTTTCTATAAAAGGGAAGGTAGGGGGAAAGCAGCCAGACTGGCATTGGCTCAGTAAGAGGAATTCTGGAGGGAGGAGAAGGGAGCAGAGTCCATTAGGGTTTTTTTTAAGTTGCCTGATACAGCCCTGGGATGGAAAAGCAAGACCTCTGCCCTTAAGGAATCTCTCCCAGCTTCTCTCTCCAGTGGGAGAGGGCAAACATGATTCTTTATTCCAGTTACCTCTTCCAAGGGAAGAAGTGTTAGGCTAAAATAATCCAATCATACCCCAGGCAGACCTACCACCCTCTGGTTTAGCTGGATTAGCTTCCCCCTCACTATCATTTCCCTGAGAGGAAATAGGTAGTATGTTCCATCATCCACCCTCTGAAGTCAGAGATTCTCTCCTTTTTTTTTAAATAGCTGAGGAAACTGAGGCTCAAAGAAGGGAAGAGGCTCATCCAAGTTTACATACAGCTAAATAGTAAATAAGAAATAGCAGAGCCTGGACCAGAACATAGGTGAAGCAATGGATAGAATGCTAAGTCTGGATTCAGGAAGACCTGAATTTGAATCCTGCCTCAGATACTAAGTATATGAATACAGGCAAGTTACTTCATCTGTCTTCCTCTGTTTTTTCAACTATAAAATGAGGATAATAACAACAGCACTTACCTCTCAGGGCTTTTGTGAGACTCAAATGAAATCATATTTGTAAAGCACTTCACATAGGGCTTGGTACATAGTAGGCATTATATAAATGCTTGTTTCTTTGCTTCTGATCCCCAAATTCAATATTCCCTACACTTTGCCTTTTATTTCTGGAAAGGATCATAGTGGTCAATTTTTTTTTTAGTTTTTGCAAGGCAATGGGGTTAAGTGGCTTGCCCAAGGCCACACAGCTAAGTAATTATTAAGTGTCTGAGGCCGGATTTGAACTCAGGTACTCCTGACTGTATCCACTGTGCCACCTAACCACCCCTGTAGTGGTAGAATTTAAAGTTCCCCTTACCACCATACACACACACACACACACACACACACACACACACACACACACGACACACCTTCAATGATACATCCTTCAGAAGTTTGCCTGGGATGAATTAGGGAAGGGAGGTCTTAATAACCAGATTCATCCAAATGGAGAATAAACTGTCTTTAAAAACAATCACGTCATAAGAGCTAACCCTTCCTTTGTCTAGGAGAGACACTTGCTCAGGTACAATGAACTAGGTTCACTCTGATTACAAGATCATCTTAGGGTAGAAAAGAACCCTTTCCTTTTACATTGGAGGAAACTGATTCCCTAGATTAGGGGGCCAACTTTTTAGTGTTCTTGGCTTCATCACCCAACAAAAACACATCAGGGGCCACAAAGAGAATTCAATACCCATCCAAGAATATAATGCAGCCCACATCACCATACAACAAAAATGCAGTAGGCTCTCCTATGAATGGGTCTCAAGGACTGCAGTTTGGATAATCCTGCTAGGTTCAGTGACTTTCAGGTAGTGACACTAAAGACAGATTTTTGGACCCAGGAGCTCTAATTCAAGAATCGACACTTTTTCTCCTACCATCTACAAGGCTGAGTGCTCCTACCCCTTTTGGAATTCTCCAAAAATACCATTATGACAGTCATAATAATAAATCATAATAATTAAAATTAAAATAAAAAATTCATATGTTTGAGAGGCAATAGGATATAGTGGACAGCATAATGAATGGGGGAGTCTGGAGCTGTCCTCACTTGTCTGCTCATTTTTTGGCAGCCTCATCCCCTTTATCTGCTCATTATCCTCTTAATGAGCATCTTTTTATTCAGAAACCTTCAGTGACTTCCCATTATTGACAGGATAAAGTATAAACTCCCAATGTCATCCAAGGTTCACCCATCAGTTGGCTCCCATCTGCCTTCCCTACTAGATGTCATTTTACTTCTTTTCCTTTGCTCTATGCTTCAGAAAAACTAGATAACCCTTCATCTTTCATTCTTAACCTGACCGTCCCCATCTCCGTATTTTTGTCCATTTCATCATCCCACATCCCTTCTCTCTCTCTGTGGAAGACTTTCCTTTCACCTTTCATAGTCCAATTCAGGTGCCACTTTGTCCCTGAAATCCCACCCCCCCCTCCATCCCTGACTTCCCACTTAGGTCACATGCTGTCCCTGACATTTGACTTTCTTTTCCTCTCTCCCCACTCTCTGGTGACTGAATTGGCATCCAAATAAAAGATAATGGCAGACCAACCTCAAAAAGCTCTCCCAAAAATAGAAATCTTAATCTCATTAAAGGAGGAAGGCCCAAGATTGTACTTTCAGGTACAATCTCAGTCTGACTCCCAGACCTTTATTTGGCCTAACCCTGTCCCAAACTGGAGCTCAAGTGGACTTTGTAGATACTACAATCAAAAAATAAATAACTAAAGCTAGACAAATTTGAGAGATTTCATATTTGGATAAATTCAGAGTTATGTGTGTATGGAGGATTTCTTAAGGAGACCAATACTTCCTAAACATAATTTTTAAAGTGCAGTTTAACAGTCAATGAACTCTTCTCAGAAGGTTCCTCATTTCTTCAGGTTCTTTTGACATACCCCTGGGACCTCCTCATCATGCATTTTTGTGCACCTTTTTATAGATCTACCATGAATTAATGATTGGCATAGATGCATGTGTACATCCTAGTTGAATATTCTCATTGGCCCTTCTCCTCAGAAGAAAGTATCAATAGGAAGGTTCTCCCAGGGTGTGCTGGTGCACCCACTTCATTCATCAGCTAAATATGTCCGTGATTATTGAGTTTACCAGTTATCTGCTATTTTAGCATATTGTATACTAGGCTATAAGCTCCATGAGGACAGGCACTCTGTCTCAAACAGAGAAGCTGGGCTTGGAGTCAGAAGACTTATATGGCTCCCTGGGTGCCGTATTTGTCTGACTCTTTATTGTCATCTTGTCTTTCTTAGCCTTGGTATCCTCATCTATAAAATGGGGATGATAATAATCCTTGTACTGCCTACCTCACAGCATCATTGTAATGATCAAATAAAACATATAACAAGTATTTTGTAAACCTTAAAGCTTTAACAAATGTAAAACATTATCTAAAGTTTATATTACTCTGAATACCTATTATGAGTTCTTCATACAGGAAATGATGAATAAATATTTGCTGAATTCAAAAAAAAATCTTTCTCTGTCTAATTCATTATCCATACTTATTTGGGTGGGTTGGTAGGTTGGTTGTTGTCCTTGATCCCTGATGAAGACCAAAATGTCACCACTATGTTAGAGTTATGTTATTATGTGTCCAACTGTGAGTTTGGAATACTCTGCCCCAGTGTGGGCACATTAAGCCATGGGAATACCTGAAAAAGGTTTTTTAAATTTGTGCATCTCACATTTCCTTTGAGACTTATTTGGGCAACATATAATAGAAAGAGGATTGCATTTGAAGTCAGAAGGCTTGAGTTTAAATCCTGTCTCTATTACTAACTACTCCATGATCAGTTGTTAGGTGGCACAGTGGAGGGAATCAGCAAGATGAGTTCAAATACTCAAATGCTGACTAAATGTGTGATCCTGGGTAAATCACTTAACTTCTGTTTGCCTCAGTTTCATCAACTGTCAAATGGAGAAGTTAACAATCACACTTACCTCCCAGGGTTATTGTGAGGATCAGATGAGATAATATTCTAAAAGTACAGTGCAAATCTATTATTAATTCACTTATCTTCTATAAAAATGAGAAGATGGGATCACTTGGGAGGGTATCTCTAAGGTTCTTGACAGTACCATTTACTCACTTGCGAATAGATTTCCTATCTGGGGAACATACTGTCTATCCATCTCCCAGATGTAAGAGCCACTTAGGTGGGGTATGAAGGAAATGGATTGTATTACTCAGTTTAACTCCTACATAAATAAAATAAAAACATCCATTTTTGTCCATGAGGACAAAGTTCAAATTCAGGTCAACAAAACCAAGACTAACACAATAAATTATTTCCAATTGGCAATGGTACGATGAGTGCTTAATGAGACATATCTAAACAAGGACAAATTGGATTCAAGGTCTATTTCATCTCTAGGTAAACTTGATCCATTATAGCTAATTAGTGTGGGTACTTGTGCAAATGATGAGTTGTATTTTTCTGCAACTGAATGTGAATGATATGAAATCAAAAGTTACACAATCTTTGGGTAGATATGCTCCCTGGTATTCAGCCTAAACTTGACCTCAATGGAATTCCCCCATTTTCCCAACAGCATTACTGAAAGACCAATTCATGGAAATATCTATTGTATTTTTTAATATCATTTATTTTAGTAAACATAATAAAATAAACCAGTTTCTTTAATATGCATACACACATATATATTATATATAGGTATATATAATATATATATATACATATATATATATATATATATATACTCAGAGAAACCTTGCAACTTTTAAAACAGGAGCTATATTATTAGAATGTATCAACAACTATATTTAAATTTAAAAATGTTTAATTTTGTCTTATTTTTAGAATGAAATAAAATTCTTTTTGTGATTTGTTTAAGCTATAAATACAAACATTTAAAGGGGATTTTATCAATTATATGATGTCTCTTCCATTACCTTTCTTCTATTTTAAAAATATGTTTTGTTAGAAAATTGTGATGAATTATGATTGTTTTATTTGAATAAAATATAAACTAATATGATTTTTGTAGATTATGAAAAATATCACATTTTAAAACTGATTTGCTATTACATAAAGTTAAGAAACTGCTGCCTTAAGATGAGAGGGATAAACAAAAATAATTCCCAAATCCTATACTTTATAGTCTAGTTTCAACACTTCCTAAACTGTGTGACAATTGAAAAGACTAAAATTAAGGCTCTGAAAGCCTAAGTTTCCACTTTTTATAAAATGAGGATAATAACACTTGTACTATCTGTCTCAGGGTAGTTACAAGGAAATCTTTTCATAAATCCAAAAACTTTAGAGAAATATGAGTTGTTAATA
This sequence comes from Macrotis lagotis, assembly GCF_037893015.1. Taxonomy (NCBI): domain Eukaryota; kingdom Metazoa; phylum Chordata; class Mammalia; order Peramelemorphia; family Peramelidae; genus Macrotis; species Macrotis lagotis. Next base: position 617,081,577 of record NC_133666.1, on the reverse strand, counting down.
TCTTCATGTTAGGATTTATGATAACCTCAATCAGAAGTGATCTGCCTTTGTGACAACTCTGTGCAACTCTGTCTCACTTAAATTCATTTCATGAGCCAGTTAAGACATCATCCCATGAGGTCACTGGTCCCCAAAGGTTGAAGAGGAAGAAGAGCTAAATTGAAAAAGAGTAAGAAGAGAAAGGAGAAGGAGGAGAAAGAAGAGAAGGAAGGAGAGGAGGAGGAAGAGAAAAAGAATAATGATAGGAGCAACAACAACAAAACTCCCGAAACATTTTTATTTTATTTTTTTAAGGCAGTGGGGTTAAGTGACTTGCCCAAGGTCACCCAGCTAGGTAATTAGTAAGTGTCTGAGACCAGATTTAAACTCAGGTCTTTCTGACTCCAGGGCCAGTGCTCTATCCACTGTGATATCTAGGTGCCCAGACACTTTTAATTTAATTCAAAGAAAAGCAATTGATACAGAGGATCATAGCTCTCTAGAGGATGAACTGACCTGAGAGGATATTCTCTCATTCTCTCTCTCTCTCTAACAGACAAGGTCAAGGTGGGTATGAGAGGAGCCATATGAAGGAAAGTAGCCTTGATTGACCCTAGGAAACAAACAAAGAAAACTTCCATTTATGTCAGTCCCTCTTGGTGCCTACTTCTCATTCATTCCCCATTAAGGTCTGGGGAGGACAGAAGAGAAACAAGGCAAAGTGGGGGCCTCCAAAGTAAGGGATGTGAGCCTGGAGGACTCCTGTAAGAACAGGGGTATGTATGTGTGTATGTGAGTGTAAGAGTTCAAGGAAATTTAATCTAAGGTCCCTTACTTTTCATCGTCCTGTTCTCACTCCCAAAGGGAAGTGAGAGATGAGATACTACAGTTTCTCATAAGCCCCTGGAGGTCTGTAAACCTGCTTTTATTTTTTATTTTTTGAAAATTAAAAAAAAAATTTATCTAAGGCAATGGGGTTAAGTGACTTGCCCAAGGTCACACAGCCACACAATTATAAAGTGTCTGAGGCCAGATTTGAACTCAGGTACTCCTGACTCCAGGGCCAGTGCTCTATCCAGTGGCACTACCTGGCTCTCCTGTGAACCTACTTTTAAAAATATTTTGATAACTGTACTCCAATGTAATTACTTTCCTTTATAGTCCAATGTATTTAATTTTGTGCATTTTAAAATCACGATAATGAGAAGGGGTCTATAGACTCTTCCCAATTGCCAGATGAATAAATGGCACAAAACAGACTTAAGAACCCCTATAAGGAATACTGGTCTTTCAAATGGCAATTCCTCCAAATCCTTATTTCTTTTTTGCAAGGCAATGGGGTTAAGTGACTTACCTAAGGTCATATGGCTAAGTAATTATTTAGTGTCTGAGACTGGACTTGAACTCAGGTCTTCCTGATTTCAAGACTGGTACTCTGTCCAAATCCTTATTATTGACTTTATTGATAAATAATCATTGATTTGGTTACAAAATGGGATCATAGAACACAGAAAACAAAAAGTTCTCAGATGTCAATTGGCTCCTCCCTCATTTTACAGATAAGGAAACTGAGGCCCAGAGTAGGTGACTGATGTGACAGCCTAAGGTCACACAGTTGATCAATGGCAGAGGTCTTTGAGGGTCTAGATTTGTGTCATAAGGGTTGGAAGCTCCTTTTTTGTCTTTCTATTCCCCCTCCCTCAGAGATTAGCATAGTACCTGATATACAGTAGGTGCTTAATAAGTGTTAATCCACTGACTAGCTCCATAAATGCAGATCACCACCTCTTGGAGACTCGATCAAGCCTTCTAGAGTCCCTGTGATCAGAGTCCTTGTGTGGTCACCAGCCAGGTGAGGAGGCTCTCTGCATTGAGCAGACACAGCTTTTCCAATATGGAGGTCTAAACCTTGGAGCCAGAACCTTGGAGAACTCAGAGTCTCCCCCACAATGGGGGAGGCATCAATGGAGAACTTTAGTGGAGGAGATATTTCTGAATACTAGTAATGTCAATTACTAGTAGCATCAATTAATCAATAATTTGGGGTTTGGGGCACAGTCCAACCTATGATTTCTGTGGGAAGGAAATTCCCTTTCCTAGATGCACATCTGCTCTGAAAATCCTTTTTTAGGAAATTGCCCTAACTCTGAGGGATTCAGTGACTTGTTCCATCACCTAGAACTAAGACATATACCTGGGGATTTCTGACTGCTATGTAATGCGGTGTCTCAGTTTAATAACAATACCTATCAATTATATAGAGCCTTAAGTTCTGCAAAATGCTTTTCAAATATGTTTACTTATTAGATCTTCACAATGACCATTCAAGGTGAGTGCTTTCATTATTATTCAGATGATGAACTAAGGCAGCAAGAGATTAAGAGGGTCCCACAGCTAGTACATGTCTGAGTGTGATGGCTCAAAGATGAAATGACTGAGGAAAATAAAGGTTCCAGCTTCTGATCATTTCAATTGATTAAGCTATGCTTGCCAATTGCCAAACAAATCAAGGCCATTGGCCTTACTCAGCTTTAGCACTAGACTCTGAATACTGGGGGGGGGTGGGGAGACAGACTCATACATGTTAAAGACAATCAAATAAGGCCAATTAATTAAAAGGAAACACCACAAAATAAGGTCATCTGACTTCTAACTGTATGAAAGAGTAAATTTCCCAAGTAGGAGAAAGAGAATCAAAGATGAATTCAGAAAAAAGAAGTATTCCATTCCTCCCTAGAGTCTGTAAGCAATCAAAGGCATATGGAAACAATAAATGATTTTTCAGTACAGAGTCAGTTTTCAGATAGGACATAGGGATTATTTGAGGTAAGTGTGAAAAAACTCCTTTTATCAATCTTTGGGTCTGACTGAGTTTCTTGTTAATAAAATCCAAGTCCTCAGTTAACATCTCTAAGTAGTAGGTCAAGGTGGTCTACCTTCCCAGCCACACAAGGCTTGATTCAAACAATGCAATAAGGTTTTCTCATAATTCCCATCATTGAATAATTTCTCATAAAACAGAAATTCTAATTAAATAGAAAGGGAACTTCACTAGTTCCAGAACTGAGTAACAAGATAAAGTCACTGAATTAACTCACTAAATTAACACAATTAACCACTTACTGTCCTAATCCTCTCCAATTCCCTCATGAGGCAGATTCAAACTCAAATCTTCCAAACTCCAAGTCCATAACTGCACCACCTAGTTCTTAATATAATTAGTTTCAGACAAAGAAACTGAGGCCCACTGAGGGAAAGGACTTGCCTGGAGATAGTGTCAGTAGCAGAACCAAGATTCAAACCCACATCCTGAGAATGCAAACATTGTTCTTTCCATTGCTCCATGAAGTCCTTTTCAAAAACCTACATAAAAATTGATCCCAAAGTTCTGAAATTTAGTGAATTTAAGTGAATTAGAATTTCACCCTTGGGGTGAAAAGTAAGAAGAGATTCTTAATCATTGTCCCAGAAAAACAGAGGTGGTGTAGTAAATAGAGTCCAGGACTCAGAGTCAAAAAGATCTGTGTTCAAATTCCACCTCAGACAGTTCCTGCTTGAGTTACTTAGGATGTCATTGTCTTTCATAACCTTAATTTCTATTTCTATAAAATCTGGCTAATAATACCATTTCTTTCTCATGGGTTGTAATGAAGATCAGATGAGATAATAATTGCAAACCTTCCTTTTGTGTATGTGTTCCTCCATTAGATTGTAAGCTACTTGAGGGCAGGGACTGTCTCTATTTCTTATCTCTAGAGTTTTTAGCATAGTAGCTGACCTATAGAGGATACTTTTAAAGATTTATGAAACTGGAGAAATGCAATACAAACTATAAATCTCTATTTCAATTCTAGCTAGTATTAGATTTTTAGAGTTTTTAAATAAAGTTTTTAAGTATTTTAAAATATTCTATTATTAGATTTTTTTGTTATTATTATTCAATTGTGTTATTGTGCTGGGTCAATACTTGGAGTTTTCTTGACAAAGATATTGGAGCAAACCACCATTTCCTTCTCCAGGTCTTTTTAGACTGGAGGAAACTGAAGTAAACTGGGTTGAGTAACTTGCTCAGGGTCACATAGCTAGTAAGTATCTGAGGCTGGATTTGAACTCAGGTCTAGTCCTGACTCCATACAGGAGGTTCTGTCCACTGAGCCACCTATCTGCCTCTTGACCTCTTCCCCCTTCATTCCTTACCCTGCTGGTTCCCATTTTGAGGGATACTTGTTCACCCATCTTTAATTAGATTTTTTTTAAAGCAAGTCACCACAGTGATTCAGCAGGGACATCCTCAGCCCCAGCATCAAACTCCACCCTTTACTCCTGACTCATCTTGAGACTGACCCAACCTGAGCCTGGCCAGAGTGGATCTGTGTTCATTCTGGTGATGGAATTCATCATCTCCTGCTATGGGGTAGGGCTTCATTTCCAGGGAACTGAAGTGCCTGCCCCAGTTTTTGGTACCCTCAAGTGGGTGTGTTGAATTTGGATTTTTGGCCCTATTTTTGGAACCAGAGTTTTGGCCCAGAGAAGTTTTTCCACAGGAGCCTATTTGTGAGGTTGCATGAAGTAAGGTCTAGTGAAGAAGATCTGAGTTCAAATCCTGGCTTAGATTAAAAAGCATTAATTAAGCATGGGATGTATGTGAGTCACTGTTCTAAGTCCTGGGGATAAAGAGAAAGGAAAAAGACACAGTCCCTTTGCTCAAGAAGCCCATATCCTAGTGAGATGTATGCACTATATATGGAAGAGGAAGTGGGAAGACCTCCTTAAGAGGGTAATATCTGGACTGTATTTTTTTTAAAATTGATATTTTATTTTTCAATTACATGTTATAGAAGTTTTTCAACATTTATACACTTGCATATTTATTAAAATACACATTTTTCTAATACCCTCCCTTCCCACCCACCTCCCCTTGGTAGCAAATATTCTGATAAAAATTGTACATGTACTTTTTTGATTAAAATACATATTAATCTTGTGTTTGAGGAATTAGAATGAAGGGAAAAGAAAGAAAACCATGGAATAGGAAGGAAAAACAAGAGAAGTTCTTAAAAAAGTGAACATAGTATCCATTCAGACTTGATGGTTTTGGGGATTTTTGGTTTTTGTTTTTCCTCTAGATGTGGATGGCATTGTCCATAAGAGATCTCCCAGATTGTCTTAAATCTCTAAACTGCTGAGAGGAGCTGCATCCATCATAGTGATCAACTCACAATCTTATTGTTAATGTGTAGAATGTTCTTTTGGTTCTGCTCCTTTTGCTCAGCATTACTTCCTAGAATTCATTCTATGCTTCTCTAAAGAACAACCATTCATGGTTTCTTAGAGAGCCAATAGCACTCCATAATACTCACATGTCATAACTTGTTCAGTCATTCCTCAATTGACAAGTATTGTCTTCATTTCCAATTCTTTGCCATTACAAAAAGAGCTGCTATAAATATTTTAGAACATGTGGAACTTTTTCCATTTTTTAATGATTTCTTTGGATTTTAGGTCTAGTATTGGTATTACTGGGTCAAAGGATATAATCAGTTTTATTACTCTTTGGACATCATTCCAAATAGCTCTCCAAAGTGGTTTGATTAGTTCACAGCTCCACTAACAGTGCATCAATGACCCAATCTTGCCACAGTCTCTCAACCATCGCTCATTTTCCATTTTTGTCATGTTAGCCAATCTAATAGGTGTTGAATTAATTTGTATTTCTCTAATCAATAATGATTTGAATAATTTTTTTCATATGACTACATATAACTTTAATTTCTTCTTTTGAAAACTGCCAGTTCATATCCTTTGATCATTTATCAATTGGGCAATGACTTATAACCTTATAAATTTGATTCAATTCTCTACATATTTTAGAAATGAGACCTTTATCAGGACCACTAGCTTTGAAGATTGTTTCTCAGCTTTTGGTTTTCTTTCTAATATTAGCTGCATTGGTTTTATTAGTGCAAAAACTTTCAAATTTAATAATAGTCAAAATCATCCATTTTGCAGTTTATAATGTTTTCTATTTCTTGTGTAGTCATAAATTTTTCTCCTTTCCAGAGTTCTGACAGAGTATTTCTTGATTTCTTAATTAGGTTATGGTATTGCCCTTATATCTAAATTCTGTACTAATTTTGACCTTATTTTGGTATATGGTGTGAGGTGTGGGTCTGTGCTCGTTTTTGCCATACTGTTTTCTAGTTTTCCCAACAGTTTTTGTCGAACAGTGAGTTTTTATCCCAGAAGTTAATAACTTTGGGTTTGTCAAACAGTAGATTACTATAGTCATTTACTACTGTTTCTTGCTTTATAGTATAATTTTTAGATCGCATTTTTCATCAGTTCCCTTGATATTCTTGACCTTTTGTTGCTCCAGATGAATTTTGTTATTGGACTGAGTCTTGAAAGAAGCAAAGGGAACTGAAAGGAGGTGGGAATTCTAGGCTAGTGGATGGAAGATGACACTTATTTTCCATCCCTTTTCTTTTCTCCTCACCATCTTCTTTTCTCTCTCTTTCACATTCAAAATTAAAACTTTGCCAACCCCTTGCCTGAGCTTTCTCTATGATCGTACAGTCATAGGGACTGTATAGATTTCTAGTCTCATCAAGTTCAGGTGATCACTACAAATTTGAAACTAATACTCCAGGCTGTGAGTACTAAGGAGAATTACTGGTTCAGATGAGATGTGGTCTAAGTTTTTCTACTTTATTCTTAATTAAAATTTTTCTGGAATAATTCAGTCTGTTGTGATCATGTTTAAAAGTCTGCCCCACAAAGAAGAATTCACACGTTCTGGTCTCCTCTCTCCAGAAATTTCTCAAGGAGACTTTCATTAGCCCTACATCTTGACCTTTTCTCTCTAGAGATTGCCAAGCAAGCAATCCATCAGCCCTGCATCCAAGTCACCTGTCTGTGTTCACCTCCTTCCTAAGTTTTCCCTGGGAGTCCTGAATCAACCTTAGCTTTTGCCCTAAGGCCTTATCCAGAGTTTAGAAGTTAATTAAGATCAAACCCAACTCAAATTAATGGTTTCTGATTCCTGTCCAGACTTTCCCAGAGTGAATGTTACCTGTTAATTCCTACAGTGAGTTAGGTCTCCTGTATACAACATCACCACCCACCACAAGGTCATTCATCCAGAGAGGATCTTGAATGGTTTAATCACCTGCCTCCCTCAATGGACCTCTTTCTAGCTATCTGCCTGGACTCATTCTTCATTGATTAACATTGTTCCCATCTCTCCCCCAGATCATATTTTCTCCATCCCAATGATCCTATTGCTGAAAAACCCCATTTCCCATCCTCCACTGCCTGTTCCCCCAGTCCCATTCTCAGTAATCCTACTACTTCCTTCTTTTTCTTCTAATGTCTCACTCCAAATCTACCTACCCCCTTTTTCTGTGCTTTCTGGAAAGCTTGCTCTATAGCAAAAAAAATGATTTTCATCTTAACCATTTTCTTTATCATTCCTTCTGTCTTCTGATTCTACAGAGAATCATTATATTCTACAGGAATATAATCTTCCTGATTATATTGCATCCCAAGTCATACTTTGCATTTGGGTTGTAACTCCAATCCCTTAGTGAGTAGTGGGCACACAGAACAGAAATCATTCTCCTAGTCTATTGGGAATCACCTTCAGTCAGTGTCAGAGATAGAAAAAGACCTAGAGATCTTCCTATTCAACCTTTTCATTTTTCAAATAACGATGATTTGAGGGAAAATCACTTGCACAAGGTTATCTAATTAGTAGGTAGCAGAGCTAGGATCAGGAAACCTGATTTGTATGGTGGACTTAGGGGGTGGACTCATCTTTTGATGTGGTGGACTCATCTTTTGATGTGGTGAACTCATCTTTTGATGAAATATAGGAGAATTGGAGAAAAGGAAGGAACTAGACTTTGGGGACCTGCAGAGAGGTCAGTCAATAACTTTTAATAAAACCTTACTGGGAGCTAGGCAGCTCTGGGGATATAGAGAAAGTTAAAAAAAGTTACTGCTTCTCTAGGAACCCATAATTTAATGAGAGAACCAATATGCAAACAACTATGTATAAGCAAGATAGATATAGAATATTTTAGAGATAATCACAGAGGGAAGGCACTAACACTAAAAGGAAATGGGAAAGGCTTTTGTGGAAGGTAGCGTTTTAGCTGTGACTTGAAAGAAGCCAAGAGATGGAGATGAGAAGGGAGAACATTACAGTCCAAAGGCACAGATACTGGAAAGTCATGGAGGGGGATGTGGAGTAATGTCATAGTGAGGAATGGCAAGGAGGCCAGTGTTGTTGACTCATTGTGTCCAAAGAAGAAAGGAAGGTAAAGCATCAAAAAAAATGTGAAGTTATGAAAGACTATAAAAGACAAAAACAAAGGATGCTCTATTTGATCCTGGAGAGAACAGGAAGCCTCTGGAGCAGAATGAGGGTGGAACTTGAGGTGGAGCGGCATGGCCAGACCTCTGCTTTAGGAAGATCGATTTGACAGAGAGAAGCTTCAATGAGGTCTGGATGCCCTGAGTCCTTTTGAAGGACGACAACAGAGACGAAAAATTCAAACTGCAGTGATGTCCCAAAGGGAGAGAAATCATTCTATTTGCCAAATGTCTCTCCTCATCCCTATTAGTGTCAGTATTGTTTAGAGCAGAACTACTGTGGGAAATGTGGGCCCTGACAAGATGCTTTTCCCCTAATTAAAATTTGCCTATGTATTTGTTAAAGAGCACTTAAGTTGAGTTTTCAAATACAGTTGAATGAATAATTCTCCAGGGAGCTAGTGAGTGAGGGCAAGTCCCATTCACTGAAGCCATGAAGCTGGAGCCTTCCAGGTCATCCAAGAGCTAGGTTGGCCTTCCAAGGAGCCTTGGAGCTTTTCTTAGCCTCCAATCCTTCTATCAGGACTCACAGGTTAAAGGTATCTCTGTTGATTGTGGACACAAGATTCACATGCACCTCACAAAGGATACAGAGAAATAAGATGGACAACATTTCCTTCCCTCCCTCCCTCCCTTCCTCCCTCCCTTCCTCCCTTCCTTCCTTCCTTCCTTCCTTCCTTCCTTCCTTCCTTCCTTCCTTCCTTCCTTCCTTCCTTCCTTCCTTCCTTCCTTCCTTCCTTCCTTCCTTCCTCCCTCCTCCCCTCCTCCTCTCCATCCCTTTTTACTTTGTCTCATTCTCTGACTTTCAGTTGTTTTTTTAACTGTGTGCCTCAATCTTTCCCTTTCTTTCACTCTTTCTCTTTGTAACTCTGTTTCTTTCTCTCATTTCTCTCAGTCTCTCAAGTTACTATTTTTCTGAGTGTATGTATCTCTCTCTCTCTGTCTGCCTCTCTCTGACCCTGCTTTTGATGAGCAAAAAATGGTTGCTATTTTTGCAAGGGGAAATTTTTCCCTTCTCTCAGTCTTACTCCTTATAATTCAGTCAGCACAATATTAATCAAAGTGAGTTCAGTTTTGTCATCCAGAAAATGATTATTTTGTAAATAGTGACCAGTTAAGAAACAGGGAAAGAGAGACTCTCAGATCTGGTTGAAGCAGTCAGCTAAGGTTTGTGGGTCAGGAGATTAAGGGTGGCATGGGATAAGAGCAGTGTGAGGGTCAGCAGTTCACTCTTCCCTGCTCACATCTACTTAGCAGTGCAGGGCCAGTGTGGCTCCTAACTTGGGATCCTAGCACCCCATCATCTCCCTGCTTCTGGTCATAGCTCTTCTGTGCTGGTTCAAGTCTCCATCAGTTCCAATGTCTTTTCCTGTATCATCCCCCAACTTCCTTTGGTTTGGACAAGATTAAGTCTTAGAAGTTCCTTCCAATTCTCTAGTTCCCAGAAATCTGTTCAAGTTCAAGGTCAAAATCATAAGTCCCCTTCTACCAAATTTCTATGGCTGTGTTTTTATAGTGACAGAAAGCAAACTTTATATCTTTTTCATTACACAAACATTTATTAAGTCCTTTCTGTATAAGTTCCCTATCTCTACTGGTGAAAGAGATAATACTTAAATAGAACACAGTTCTTGTAGAATTTATAGTCAGATGGAATGATAAGACAAGCACATAAACATTTATTTAACTTTTATTATGTGCAGGGGAACTGGCTCTGAGGGAGACAAAAAATTTAAGAGTAGACCTAGTCCTTATACGTGTAGTTCCCAGTCTAACCATTAATATGATATTAAACATTTGATATTAATAGCATCAGAGAGATTCAAAGAGAATTTTGGAGAGCGATCTAGGAATACTTCATGGAAAAGGGAGCATTTAAGCTATTCTTTAAGGGATGGTTAGGAATTCCTAAGATCACAGATTTAAAGTGAGAAGGGATGTTAGAAGTCATTTCATCCAACACTTATTTTGTAGTTAAGAAACTAGAGATACTAGATGACTTGGCTGACATCACATTCTAGTATAGCACAAAGGTAAGATTGGAACCCTGTTCCTTGTCTAAATCCATTGCTGTTTGTAAGAGAGTGGAACAAGACATTCAGGCATTAATGGGAAGCTTCAACAAAAACCAGGGGGTTAGGGAGAGTTTGGGGATCCAAGATAGTCCAGTTTAGTTGCAGACAAACATCTATGGGAAGAGAGCTCTGCTATAAGATGAGACTGGAGAGGTCAAGTGATACCAGATTGTGGGGAGAGCCTTCCATGCTAGGTAGATGAGTTTGAATTTTTACTGAGTGAGTTTTTACTATAGAGCTACAGAATGCTTCTGAGCTGAGGAATGAGGGGATCAAATCAATGCATAACACAAATTCTTCTGCCTTCTGCTTCTCCCCAACAGTGGAGCCCCTATAAGAAGAACCATGTGTGTAAGGCCTTAAATGACTACAATTGGGAAGACTCAAAGGAGGCATCATCTTCAATGAACGTTGTTGCTCATTTTAAATAGGAGGAAGTAGCACTCCTGTGTTTTGTTTTTTATTTCATTCACGTTAAACTTTAAAAAGTACTGTTTACTTTTCAGAGAGCCAGGTGTTAATTATCCTCAGCTCCCCCTTACATTGGGTCTAGGCACCATCTCTCGGATTTGAAAGATGAAGAATCTATCTATCTATCTATCTATCTATCTATCTATCTAATTTTCCTATTTACTTCTGCTACTTACTGCTATTCACTTCTGCCTCATCATCAAGAGGCAGCACTTCTAAACCATTCTTCTCAGGTGTTTTGAGGAAAGTGTTTTATAAGAATAGGAATTGCTTCTCTTCCATCAACATCTTACTACTCATTCTTTCTCTTCTTTCTCAGTGTAGCTATTAATGAAACTGGATTTCTGGTTACAAAGAGATATGCATGGTGTTGTCCTAACACTCTAAAACCAAGACAGAATTCATAGTTGTTTTTTGGTGCATCACTGACTTATGTAATGACAAACAAAAAGAGAGAGGGGTCCATGTAAGAGCCAGGTAGGATCCTTGTGGTGGGGATTGGCTATGTGGTCAGTCTCCCAGGATTCCTCCCCAGGAATGGTTTGTGATGTCCTGGGGTAAGGACATCTCTCCTTGGCTATCCTGTCTATTGCCCCAGGAGGAAAACAGTCCTTTCTGGGCACAGTCTTCAAGCAGGGGGTCTGGCTAAGTGGAAGTCTTTTTTGGTAGCTTTATTTCCTGTCTCTGCCTGTGCCCCTTTGAAGGGACTGTGATTTTGTTAAGTTAGATAAACATCCTTTCTTAGAATGCCAGCCCTCAAAGTTAGTGAGATGTTTAAAAGAAAATTGCTGTCAAAAGGAGTAAATTTGGAGTCAGGGGGAACTAGATTCAAATTCTGTTTATTGCTTCTGATATTTATTTCTGCTATTTACTGCTGAGGTGAGTTTGGACTCATCTTTTTCCCTCCCTGGTCTCAGGTTCCTTCTCTCTAAAATAAGGTTCTCAGATTAAATCAGAGGTTCTCAGTCTTTTTTAGCATCATAGACCTCTCTTGCAGTTTAGAAAAACCTACAAACTCCTCCATTGTCCAGCTCTATAAAGGTAAAGGAAATAGATTGTCCTATGACAATCACAGGATTATTTCTCTCTTAGTCATTGCTGGTAAGAGTCTTGCCGGTATCTTCCTCAAGAGGCTAATCCTTCACTTGGAAGATGGTCACCTCCCCGAGAATCAGTTTGGCTTCAGAAAGGGTTGAGGATATGATGTTTGCTGCCCGACAATATATACAATATTTGTAGATCTGACCAAGACCTTTGATACCATCACTCATGAGAGTTTATGGAAAATTATGTCAAAATTTGGTTGCCTAGAGAAGTTCATCAGTATTGTACATCAATCTCATGATGGCATGCTTGCCCAGGTTCTTTTTAGATGATGCCTTGAGATTTTCCAGTCATCAATGGAAGGCAAAAAGGACATGTCCTTGCTCCCTTGCATTTCATAATGTTTTCAGCCATGTTATCAAATGCCTTCACTGAGGATGAACATGGCCTCAAGGTCAGCTACTGCACTGATGGTATATTCTTCAAATTGAAAGGCTACAAAGCCAAGACCAAAGTGGAGGGAATGTTGGTGCATGATCTATTTGCACATAATTGTTCACTCAATGCAGCCTCTGAAACTGAGATGCAACAAAGTATGTATCAATTTTCTGCTGCTTGTGCTAATTTTAGTGTAACAATTAGCACCAAGAAAACAGATGCTCCATCAGCCAGCTCCATACCATCCATATGTGGAGCCATTAATTACAGCAAATGGAGAAGTTTTTAGTATTATGGACAAGTTCACTTACCTTGGCAGTGTCCTCTCCAAGGAGGTACATACTGACTATGAGGTTGACACATGCATTGCCAGAGCTATCTCAGTATTTGGGAGGCTCCAAGAGAAAGTGTGGGAGAAAAGAGGAATTAGACTGGCTACCAAACTGAAGGTCTATAGAGCTGTTGTGTTGACCTCATTGCTATATGCCTGTGAAACCCAGTCTACCAGCACCATGTCAGGAAATTGAATCACTTCCATTTAAATTCTTTTAGGAAGATTCTGAAGTTCACCTGACAGGAGAAGATACCAGACCCCGAGGTTCTTTTTTGAGCTAAACTAACTAGCATTCCAACATTATTACAGAGAGGGCAACTATGAGAGGCTGGCCACGTTGTTAGAATGCCAGATGTACACTTGCCAAAAAACCCTATTTTATAGGGCAAGCGCTCATGAGGGGGGTCAGAAGAAGCTATACCAAGATAGCCTGAAGATCATACAGCTTGAGAGACCCTGGCACAGGACCACCCAGCATGGCATGCCCTCAACAGTGAGGGGGCTACACTCTGTGAGAAAGACAGAATTGAAATAGCTCAAAGGAAGCATGACATATGTAAATTTAGAGTACTCAGCCCAGGTGTTCACAAGGACTATTTGTGCCCAGTCTGTTGTAGAGCATTTCCAGCTTGTATTGGTCTTATCAGTCTCAAACATAGTGATGTTGTTTTGGTCTTCTTGGATGACAAATGACAAGAATCAAAAGACCCCCCCCTTCAGAATATTTTAAGTTTATACATTAAAATATGTAGGATTACAAAGAAAACCAAATATAAGATTGTTTTGAAAAAAATTAATAAAAGTAGACTGAAGTATAGACTTCAAGCTGGATCAGTTTATTAACAGTGATGTGTATAATACAAAGCATGTCAGACTGTTAACTTTAGTAGAGGCAGTGAACCCAATGAGAAAAAGGAGACACTCTTTATTGACATACAACAGACAAGGTGGCTTGGTAGGTGTGGAACATTAAGACTGGCTATACTAAGGGGCGGCTAGGTGGTGCAGTGGATAAAGCACCGGCCCTGGAGTCAGGAGTACCTGGGTTCAAATACAGTCTCAGTCACTTAATAATTACCTATAGCCACGTAACCCCATTTGCCTTGCAAAAAAAAAAATCTAAAAAAAAAAAAGACTGGCTATACTAAGAAATATGGGCTGGCATTCAGGTGAGGTTAATCATACCCTCTCTGACAATTAAGGCATGTTAATTGTTTTATGGGACCCATTTGTATCTCGTAATCTTTCCTAGGAGATCAAAGCTACCAGACTTGCTGTCTCCTTGGGAGAGATTAAAAACTCCCCTAATTACATAAAGAAAGAAAAGGATAGAAGATATAACTTTTTGGAAATGGAAGTTAATTTATGGGGTTCAATGATAATAAATAGATATCCTGGAAGTATCTTGGGGCAATGGGTAAAAGAGACTTTTCATTACAACTTTAAACTAACTCAGAGGGAAAGCTGGTTTCCTGAACTCTTCAAGGAGGAGGAGAGATGAAGACTCACTTTAAAAAAAAATCAATGTAGTGTAAAATCAATTACAATGTAGAATCAATGCAGTAAGATCAATATAGGTGAAACTTGAGGCAATATTAATTTTGATCTTTTTAATTAAAATACAATTATCAAATTTCTTTTATAACAAAAGTGGGTTAAGAACCCCTGGTTTAGATGATCTCTGATTTTCTTTCCTGCTAAAAAAACCCTGACTGAGGGAAGCAGATATAGAATTGAAACCCAGATATAGGGTTCAATTCAGTTCAATCTCACAAACATAGATTAGGTGTCTAATGAATAAGGGCTTGTGTTTGTCACTGAGGATACCAAACAACAACAGCAACAACAACAACAAAAATATGTCCTATGGTCCAAGGGATGGTAATAGTATAATTGAAAGACCTTGGGCTTGGAATCACAACATAATGCTTTCAAATCCTGACTGATCTTTACTGGATATGTTTACTGTGAGCCACTAAGGACCTCAGACAACTCCCTAAGACTTATCTACATAGGAGGAATTTCCACACTGGGATTTCCCTATGTTGATGATATTGCAGAGCCTCCTTAGTGAACCCCAAAGAGTCTACTATCATCCTAAAGAAGAAGAAAAGGGACTCCAGTTGGATGGAGCAGACATCCCTTACATCACCCCTGCCCCTCCTGAGGGAAAGGGTTCAGAACAAGTAGAAGGGAATTCGAGGGGTCCCATCCTGAGCTGTGGGGATTTCTCCTCTGAAAACTTCCTTGACTTATCACATTGCCTTTTCATTTGACTGTTCACAGGACTTATTGCTTGGAAAAATAAAGGCAACAAATTGATATGATTTTCTTCTTTCTTAAGGTCTAATGGAGAACTCTCAGAGGTCTAAAGATTGGGGAGTTGAGTTTTGATGAAAGCTTCAATCTACCACAAGAGTACCAGAACTGGGAGAGACTTCAGTAGGAGAAAAGGATACTCCCTCAGTGATGGTGGAAGTGCATTGTCAGTCTCCTAGAAAGGTAGGAGCCTCGTTAGTAGAAGTATCTGCCTCACTCCATGATAGCACCCTGGCTCAAAGCCCTGTTTGCCATGTGTTAATTATGGCTCTCTCAAGAACCAACCTCTTTTCTCCAAGATAGAGCATGCATTCAAGTGTTTACCACATGGAAGTTATTAGGGATACAGGCAAACAAGTTATCCCCTACCCTCAAGGAATTTACAATCTAAAAGAAGAGGACACATAAAGAGGAGATGGGGGAGAAGGGAGCCGAGGCAAGGGATCTGGTGAGGAAGAAGAAAAGAGGTCAGGTGAGTAAGCTGAGGCATGAGTGAGGTGAAGCCCGCCTGGGGCCCTTTCTGAAAAAGGGGTCCAGGTCAGGGAATTGCCAATTAGGATAACAGGGGCTCAAAGTAGAGGTTCCATGGTGGATCATGACTGCTCAAGGATTCCTAGCACCCTAGAGAACCCCTAATCTAACTCCTACCAAAAGCATGAACCCCTTTCCATAATCCCCAACAAGTAACCAGCCTCCACCAGAAGATGTTCAGGAAATGGGAACCCATAACCTCTGAAGCTGAGAAATTGCAATTGTGGATATTATAAGCATGATGCAGAAGTAGGGTTGAAAATAACCTCAGTAGGGTGGCTAGGTGGTACAGTGGATAGAGCACTGGCCCTGCAGTCAGGAGTTCCTGAGTTCAAATCTGGACTCAGAAACTTAATAATTACCTAGCTTGTGTGGCCTTGGACAAGCCAGTCAACCCCAATGCCTTGCAAAAACTAAAAAAAAATACCTCAGTATGAGAATCCATGCTATAAAATTAATGAATTAGGCACATTAGACTGTAGAGTCCTTAATCTAATTCCCACTCGATCTAACAAGTCAGACCCCCCAGAGGTCAGTTACATCTCTTCCTCAGTATTACTGGGTAATCCTAAAAGGTTTCTTCTAATACTAGCAACTTTACCCCCATTCCTATGCATGTCTTCTCCCTAGTGTCAATTGCCCAGTGTCAATTAATATTTCTTTAATATTATCAATATCAGTGATTAGTACCCCTCTATTAATTTAAGCAGCTGATTGAGCTTCAAGATTGATAAACCATTTAATGCCAATTAGATTTTACAAAGCAAGATTTCCAGAGAAAATACAACTGAGTTACAAAAACCAGAACCAAATAAAAAACCCAACCCTCCCCTTGAATTAGAGCGAAGTCCAAGTTCACTCCTAAGTCCGGCATAGCCAAGGCATGAGTCACTACCTCCTTTGAAGAACATGGTAATGAAGTTGCCAAGTCAATCCACTACTGACCTGGATCCCAAAGGGGTTTGGGATGCTCCTCAAGAATAGTTTCTTCCTGGGTTTAACTGGTACACTTCTGATGATTCTTCTAACCTTTCAAAGCTTAAGAGATCACAAACATCCATACTATTAATTAATGATAATAATGGAATAAGAATTATATAATGTCTACTATATGACAGACACACTCTGCCAAATAAGTGCTTTACAAATATGATCTCATATGTTCCTCAAAAACCTGAGAGGAAGGGCTATTATGATCTTCATTTTACAATTGAGGAAACTGAGGCTAAAGTTGAGTTGCTCAGGTCATGTAGCTACTGAATGCCTTAATTTGGATTTGAATCCATATCTTCTCACTCTAGGTCCAGTACTCTATTCCTACTCCACCTAGCTGCCTATGGAAGGAGGAAGAAGAGGAGAAGGAAGAGGAGGAGGAGGAGGAGGAGGAGGAGGAAGAAGAAGAGATTTATATGTTCTAAAAAAGAATTCTAGAACCTACAAATATCATATATCTCTAATACTCATTTGAAGAGGCATAACAGATAGGGGAAACATCAAAGTTACATGTCTTCTCAGGAGAGGAGAGAAGGTTCCAGGGTTTCTTCCCTACTGGGCGATTTATGGTATTTCTTCCCTTGATGGATATTAGGCAAGAAAGACTGCTATCTTACCAGACTGTGCCATTTGCATGCTAATGAAAAGTATTTTTCTTTACTGTGAAATAAACTATTAGGGGCGGCTAGGTGGCATAGTGGATAAAGCACCGGCCTTGGAGTCAGGAGTACCTGGGTTCAAATCCAGTCTCAGACACTTAATAATTACCTAGCTGTGTGGCCTTGGGCAAGCCACTTAACCCCATTTGCCTTGCAAAAAAACCTAAAAAAAACCCTAAAAAAAATAAACTATTAGGAAACAGTCATGGAATACTTGTGCATGCTCTGACTTAGGGATAGTTCAGTTGTTCAATTGTGTCTGACTCTCCTATTTTAGGGTTTAGAGATACTGGAGGGGTTTGACATTTCCTTATCCAAATCATTTTACAGATGAGGAGACTGAGGCAATGTCACATAACTATTAAGTATCTGGGATCAGATTTGAACTCACAAAGAAGAGTTTTATTGACCCGGCATCTACTGTGCTACCTGTGAGGAACTGTAGAGGCAAAAAGCGTAAAATGATTTGCCCAGGGACATACAGATAAGATTGGAACGCAGGAAGATGAGCCTTTGGACCTAACTTCCTCTGACTTAGGGATAGGGTCCCTCTATTATTTCTTATCAGACTTTTCCAGGAGCCCCAAGCATCCATGTGGGTTACCATGAAATTCTACAAGATAGAAAGACTGGATTCTTAATGCTCATTCCCTTGGTACATTCATGGTTTGCTAGATGCTTTACAAAAGGTTTTGAAATGACTTGTTCATTCATTCAGCATTTTTAGAGTGCTTTTTTTATGTAATAAAAACAAAAAAAATTATTAAAGACCCCAGCAGTGTGCTATGTTAAGGAATGAAAGGGCATTTATTAAACATGTGAATCCCTCAACAACATAACCAAAGCTCTTTGCTTATGAAGGAAAACTCACCACCTACTAAGGTAGACCATTTTACTTTCGATAATTTGCTTTTCCTCATAAAGCCAAAATCTCTCTCTTCTCTTTCTTTGTCTCTTCTCTGTCTCTCTCTCTGTCTCTGTCTCTGTCTCTGTCTCTATCTGTCTCTCTCTCTCTCTCATCAGGAAGACTCAAATTAAGTGACCATGGACAAGTCACTTTATCTCCGATTGCCTCCATTTTTCCATCTATGAAATGTGAATTATAAAAGCATCTTCCTGGCACAGGGCTGTTGGAGGACCCAATGAGATAAGGACTGTGGAGCTCTTAGTCCTTAGCCCAGATCACATTTCATGTGTTATATCATTATCATTATTGTGGGAGCCCTTCAAACTCTTGAGGACAGCTCTCTGGCCTCCCCTGCTGAGCATGGCCAGATCCAGCAGCTGATCCATCTTGGCTTCATTTCTCCAGAGTTCTTTAGACTTTGAATGGTTTTCCTAAAATTAAGGGCCCCACACTGAACAAAACACTCCAGTATTCTACATGTGGCAAGGTGGAGGCAGCTGGGACTGGCATGCTTACCCCAGGGTGCTCCTGCCTCACCTCCTCTCTTTTCATGATTTTCTTCCATCGCTCCTGGTTCTCTTCCATATTTTTCCTCTTCCTCTCAAATCCCTTTGCTTTGGGGAGATGCCATATTGATGCACACTGTAGCTCTCTAACTGCTTCATTTTACTTTAGAAGACACTGAGGCCAGCCAGAGCCAGACTGAGAAAAAGGAGAGAAACAGACAAAGGCTGAGAAAGGAGACAGAGACTGATTGAGAAAGAGAAAGGAGAGAGAGAGAGAGACAGAGACTGAGAAAGGAGACAAAAAGGAGAGAGAGACAGACAGAAAGAGAAAGGAGACAAAGAGAGACTGGTTGAGAAAGAGAAAGGAGACAGAGATTGAGAAAGGAGAGAGACGGAGCCAGACTAAGAAAAAGGAGAGACAGAGGCTGAGAAAGGAGACAGAAAGGAGAGACAGACACTGAGAAAGGAAGAGGGGAGAGAGACAAAAGGGAGAGATAGATAGAAGAGAAGTGTGGGGAGAAAAGAGAGAGAGAGAGAGAAGAAAGAGGGGAGAGAGAGGAAGGAGAAGAGAGATGGAGCTAGACAGAGTCAGAGTGAGAAAGAGGACTCTGTGATTTCCTTGGAATAGGCCCTTGTACTCAGATCACAACCCTTCTCTGAGTTGGCATACAGTCTAAGGGAGCTGCCCTGAGCTCAGAAAGTCAATTCCCCATGGTCACCCTGGCAGACCACATGAGAGGTAGTATAACCCCGACCATTCCATTTGGGGGGATCTCCATGTCTGTGTTCAGAACACTTCCCCTTTTGCATGAGACTCTCACCATCTCCATCTCTTGAAATCTCTCCTCTGCAAAGGTCCAGCTTAGGTCCCATCTCTTCCATGAAGCCTTCCTTGATTGGCTCCATTTGAAAGTGATTTCCCTCACCTCACAGTTCCTGCCACACCTGACTCTTCTTCATCCCTGTCAAATTCATCCCAATAGGGGCAACTAGGTGGCACCAGCCCTGAAGTCAGGAGGACCCAAGTTCAAATCCAACCTCAGACACTTATGCTTCTTGAGGACAAAGTCTGAATCTTTATTTTTTATTTTCATCTTTGAATCCCTGGTAAATACATAAGATTCTTCACATTCCATTGACCTGAATTGAGCTCATTCAGAAATACTAACCCTAACCTCTGGTTTAGACTAACGACTGGGAGAAATGAAGGCTCTATTGAATGTCCTGCTTCCTGTCCCCTATTTTAAGGAGATCTTCAGCACATTTCCAACTTCAAAACCAGGTGAGGTCAGCAAATGGCGGCACAGGAGAGCTATGAGAATAAGAAAGAATTTCCTTACTTTCAACTTTGAAGATCATAGGACCACAAATTTAGAACTGGATGGGAATATCTCATATAATCCCCTTATTTTACAGATAAGGAAACTGAGGTAGAAATCACTTCAATGACTTGCTCAGGAATCCATTCCTAATGTCCCATAGAAGTAATGGCCTTCCCTCTCAGATGGTGTTCTATCCACTGTGCCACCTAGCTGCCCCAAACACTCCCTTTCTTAAAGAACTCACACCAACCTTTACCCTACCATCTGACACATAGGTGTTGTTCTTGTTGTTTTGTCCTTCATTCTTGAAGAAGACCATGACATAGAGGAGATGATGCCATGACAAGCACATAAATTGGACTTGAGGGAGGGGGATGTGTGCTAAGTCACTAGCCTCACTTTCTGCTCCAGAGCCAACTGAGTCCAGTGGTCAGATAAGGATTAGGATGACTGGAAATGGCCCTGGATGTGAGGTAGTCAGGTCAGCTAGATGGTACAGTGGGGTGGATAAAGTTCTAAATCTGGAGTCAGGAGAATCTGAGTTCAAATTTGACCTCAGACACTCAACATTTATTAACTGTGTGATCTTGGGCAAGTCACTTAACCCTAGCACATAGGAGACAATGTGTAAAAGAAACTTCAGTTACAAAAGTAGAAATGCTCAGGAATGCTAAGGGTTCTCTTGTAACCAAATGACAAGGTCTAAAGGTGCTGAGATTTCATCAATAGGTCCAGTAACAGTACCAGGAGAGGCAAGGTGGAAAGATAGGCCAAGTGGCTCTCCATTTTCACCATAAGCAATGGAGCCCACTTTCCTTATCTCATCCCAATTATATGAGAAGTCACGAAGTTCAGATGGACTCTGGGACCAGGGAGGAAGATGAGGGAGGAAGAAGAAGAAGGGAAAGAGTATCCTCTATGGAGGGAGGTCTTCCTGACCCCTTGCTATCTTCAATGTATATGAAATGAATGATTGAGTAAATGAACAAATGCATAGATAGATGAATGAATGAATGAATGAATGAATGAATGAATGAATTTGCAGTAATTTCCCAACTGATGAGTTGTGTCTTGTCTTGTCTTCCCTTGAACAAATCAATCCTTCCTATGTTAGGGCATCCAATCTGGCTCCTTCAAATGTGATCATTGTGAACTGTTCAATAGTACTTCAGGCTTCTGCCATCTGATCATCTATGTCAAGTTACCTTTTTTCTTTTTTTTGGTATAATTCAGACGGAGTATTCTAAACTGAGAGCAAGTTCCTGAAGGAGCATGGACTTTATTCACACCTGTTGAAACTAACCTGTTGATAGGAAGGTCACAACGTGACCTTGGGTGAGTCTCAGGGAGCCATCCTGTTCTTCCCGTGTTGCCCAGACAGAGTCTGTGTGGTGTTAACACTGTTTGGAGTGTCTTTGTTCTTCACCTTTATCTGTGTCAGCAGGCCACAGATCGAAAAAGCTCTGGGTCTGGAGTCAGGAAGATCCAAGTTCAAATTTGACCACAGACGCTTCTTAGCGGAGTGACACTGGGTGGGTCACTCCACTTCTGTCTCTCGTTTCCTCATCTGTGAAATGAGGATAACATTTAGTGCCTTATTTCCAAGGTTATTTTGAGCATCAAATGATCCAGAAAGTGATTGAACTTGGTCTACAAAGAGCTAACGTAAGAATTAACAGGTAGAAGTAAGAGAAATTCAGAACAACCCAACTGAAACATATTCTCAAATCCAATGGCACGACTGAACTAAGCACAGGTTTGGGGTTCAATTTAGGATAGAGCTTGGTTTAAAATGATTAATGATATTATTACAAATGACTTGGTGAGTACCTACCTTAGGGAGGTGAGAAATTGATTTGACTGTATTAGATTAGATTCTGGATAATCTATTTTTAGAGATAAATGTGTGACTAGGGAATTTAAGGAAAAAAACCTTCCACGATTACTGAAATATTTTTTTCTCCTCTATTTTTATAGAGAGACAAGATGTTACATCAAATATTAGAGAATCCTGTGCAAATGACTGTACCTTCCCTATATCACTCTTCTTTTCTGCAAAGAACTATTTTTCTTTGTGCTATACTTTTAGCTATTGCAATAATCTACAGTATTCCACAGAGGTGATAGGAAGTAACAACAATGCCCCAGTATTAGGCTTCACTGCTAGTCTCTTCTCTGTCCACTTCAAGATTATACTGGAATATATTGAACTGGAAGACTGAAACTCCTCCCCAAACCCTCTCTCAATCTGATCACATTCCTTGAGTAAGAATTAGAGGGGCAGGTAGGTGTTACAGTGGATAGAGCACTGGCCCTGGAGTCAGGGGGGACCTGAGTTCAAATTTGACCTCAGACACTTAATAATTCCCTAGCTGTGTGACCTTGGGAAAGTCACTTAATTCCATTTGCCTTAAATAAATAAATTAAAAAAAATAATATTAGGTCTAGCTTTGTTATTGGCTTCTTAAAATACCTTTGGTAAATATGTCTATAGTTTCAAATCCTGATTCAGCTGGTTGGTTGGTTGGTTCTTGTCCTTCGATATTGAAGAAGACCAAAATGAAATCTCTATGTATGAGACAAATTACAATGTGGCTGATCAGACCAATACCTGGTTCAGCTATTTTCTTATTAGATATGAGACTTTGAAAAATAACCTAACTTTTCTGGACCTTAGTTTCTTCCTTGAACAAAGGGACCAAGACCTGTGGATGATTTCTGAGACAAATGTTGTTTGCTTACCTTTTCCTGTGATTCCCCAGTGACCTTCTTCTCTATTCCAACTATGCAGATGTTGTAACTGCCAGATGACTTCATCACTTCTCTAGAGATGTTACTTTTGAACTCTCTTGACCACAATGTTATAACATTTTTACCTTTCTTCCTCTCTCTCAAAGGGAAATATATTCTTTATTCTTATGACTTGACCATTGTCATCCTATAGTCTTTTACCATTTTGGGTGTCCTCTTCTTCACATACACAAATACATATATAATCTATATATATTTAGAGTTTGAAGAGACTTTGTAGTAGCATGAAGGGAGGAAAAAAATTTATTAAGGGTTTACTATGTGATAGGCACTGTGTTAAGTGATGGGAATACAAATACAATGAAAAATAAATCTAATCCCTGCCTTCGGGGAAGGTTACCTTCTAGTGAGAATAGGTAACGTACAAAAGGAAACTGAAAAGGAACATGATTTTGAAGTGTAGAAGAAAAGTAGCATAGTGGGGAGGGGAATGAAGGCTTGGCTGGCCTGGGCCCCTCCTCACCATGGAGGTCCCAGGTGGAACTCATCGGCAGGAGAAGGGGTTGCCAGTCCGGTGGAAGGATATTCCAAGGTGAGGAAGAATGGTTGGATGTCACAGGGAAAAGAGATACCAGGCAATGTGGGAAGTTCCAGTATGAGATAACAGCTGAGGCATAATTTTGAAGCTTGAAATTTCAGGATGAGGGTTTGAAGAGGAAAGTTTTTACATTATTTTACATCTGAGGAAACTAAGACTCACAAAATTTACATAATTTATCCAGAATCATGCTAGTAGTTATTTCCAGAGAGAGGACTAATAGAGCAGATTGAAACATACTTTATTCATTCCACACACTTGCTTAATATAATTATATATATGTAATAGTATAAGCACATATATGTAACAACACATTTATATGTGTATTTATATCTCTCTATATACAATATTGGCAGTAAATATATCTATGTATGTATATGTATGCATAATATAATACTGGCAGTAAATGCCAAACCCAGGGTATAAACTCGGGCAATGTTATTTCAATGCAAATCTACTTAGTTCACTAATCAGCCTATCAATTAATTAGCAAACTAGTCTTTGCTATTCTAGAGATTGCACTAGGTTCTGAGAATACAAAGACAGAAATGAAGCAGTCTTTGATACTGAGGCTTATATTCTGTTGGATGAGATACTATGTACACAAAAATGCATATTCAGAATTTAGAGATTGGAGAAGCTGTCAAGAACAGGCACAATTATTCACTGTAAATGGAACAATTAATCATCCTGAAAAACAAATTGGAACTATTTCCCTCACCCCACAATAAAAGAAATACCCCACAAGAACTATGTCCCAAAGAAGAGGAGGTTGCATATACCAAAAAATATTTCTAGTCATGTATATATATATATATATATACATATATATGTATGTATATATATATATATATATATATAAAATATACATTTTTGCAAAGCAGTAGGGTTAAATGACTTGTACAAGGTCACACAGCTAGGAAATATTATGTATCTGAGGTCAGATTTGAACTCAGGTTCTCCTGACTCCAGGGCCAGTGCTCTATCCACTGTGCCACCTAGCCACTCCCTCTAGTCATACTTTTTGTTGTAGCAAACACAGGTAAACAAAGTAGATGCCCTTTACCCAGATGATAAGAAATGAAGTTTAAAAAAAAGAAATCAATTGTGATATGTGAATGGAATGGAATACTTTTATACCCTAAGAAGCGATGAGAATGAAGGATTCAGAGAAACTTGGGAAGACTTATATGAATTGATATTAGGAGAAACAGGTAAACAATAAACACCATGACTGTTGTTGTTCATTCATTCAGTGTCTGCCTCTTTGTGACCCCATGGATCATCACACTCCAGGCCCTTCTATCCTCTACTATCTCCCAAAGTCTGATCAAATTAATGTTTATTTTTTCCATGACATTATCTATCCTTCTCATCCTCTGCCATCTGTTCCTTTTGCCTTCAATCTTTCCAAATATCAGGGTCTTTTCCAATGAGGTCAGTGTAGACACTATGACAGAAACCATGCAAAACAACCCTAATGCAACAAATGAAATTGAATGCTGTGAAGTTATAGTGTCCAAATTTGTCCCCAGAGGAAGGATATTAAAAGATAAGTTTCCCCTATACCTTTGCAGAAGTAATCACTATGGTGTGTGTGTGTGTGTGTGTGTGTGTGTGTGTGTGTGTGTGTGTGTGTGAGAGAGAGAGAGAGAGAGACAGAGAGACAGACAGAGAGACAGAGAGAGACAAAGAGAAAGACAGTCAGAGAGACAGAACAGAGAGACAGAGAGAGCAAGTGTGTGTGTGTGTGTGTGTGTGTGTGTGTGTGTGTGTGTGTGTAACTGCATATATACAAAAAAAAAGTTATGGCAATACTTTTTGTTATAGCAAAGACCTAGAATGACTGTCCATTGGTCGGGAAATGACTGGAAAATTAGATTGTATTGATTAATTGTATTTGTATTGATAAATTATAATTGCCTTAATAATATGATTAAGCATCTACTACAAACCAGGAGTCAACAAGTAGATAGAGCACTAGACCTGGAGTTAGGAAGAGCTGAGTTCAAATGCTGCCTCAATTATTGACTAGCTGGGTGAACCTGAGCAAGTCACTGTTTGCCTCCATCTACTAGAGAAGAAAATGGCAAACCACTCCAGTATCTGTGCTAAGAACATCCCAAACGGAGTCACGAAAAGTAAGACATAATTGATTGGCTGAATAGTAAAACACATGTGCCAGACACCAAATAATGAGGATGCAAAAAAAAATGAAGGAAAAAATCCCCACTCGCCAGCAGTTCTTGATCTAATGGAGAGACAAGATGAAAATGACTAGCCACCAACTAGAGATGGATGTAGGGTCCTAGAATTAAAAGGGGGTTGGGAAAAGCTTCTTTTAAGAGATAAGATTTTCACTGAGACGAGAAGGAAGCTAGGAGGAGGCAATCAAGAGGGAGAGCATCCGAGAAAATGGCTGAGAGATGGAGTGCCTTGTTCATGGATTCTAGACAACACGGAGGGTGCATATGTGGTGGGGAGAGGAGAGAGGGTATCAGGTGAATACTGGCAAAGTGGAAAGGGAGTCTATAAGAAAACATTACATTGTAAGACATGATCACATGAATTTAAATAACTTGGGGGAACTGACAGTGCAAAACGAGTGGAACCTGGAAAATCCTTTATTCGCCAACTACAAGGATGGAGAGTGCCTCTGAAAGGTTTCAGCATTCTGATCATGACTTCAGCAGAATGCTGTGAAGCCGACCTTCTGCCTCTTGGCAGAGAAGGGAGCAATCAGAGGTGCAGAGTGAGACAGACGTTTGCAGATGTGGCTAACATGGTGATAATATTTTAGCTTGATTTTACTGATATACTGCAATGGAGTTTCTGAGACATAAGTAACACAATCAGAGAAGGAAAAGACCATCAATTCAAAGAATTTAAAGAAGCAAAAACAAGTTCAAAAGGGACATAAACAGCAGCTAGGTGTTGTAGCTTAGGTGACCTTGTATATGTCACTTAAACCTCTATTTGCTTCAGTTTTCTCATCTGTTAGTAATAGTATCTATTTCCCAGGGCTGTTATAAGGATAAAATGAAATGAATCACAAAAAGTACTATATAAATGTTAGCTGTTTATTATTATTATTATTATTATTATTATTATTATATATTTACTACTATTAGCATAATTTTCTTATTGTGAAAAGTTTAATATATTGAAGTTCCAAAGTCTTTATGAAGTCTTAAGCTTCAAGTTGAAGACTGAGCAAAGAATATTGGGGACATCCTCAACACACTTTAAAAAAAGCTATATGGAATAGAGATTCAGTGTTTTCAATTCTTCTTTGGTTATTGAAATATTTGTTTATTGATCAACTAATCAGTGATCATTAATTAATCATCCACTATGTGCCAGCCACCATGATATAGTGATATTAAAAAAAATACCAGGAATGAAACTATCCCTACTTAGAAGTTTACTTTCCAATGGGAGAGAAAGTATATCCATGAGTATATGCAGTGTAACTATTTTAAAAAATAAATAAATACAAGTTAATTTAGGAAAGAAGGCACCAGCAGCTGGAGGAGATCAGAACACACTTCCTAAAGATCCTCTCAGTGAAATTCGAGTAAGGAGAGAATGGTTTCCAAGCTTCTCAGTTAGCTGGTGCAGATGCAGGAAGCCAGGAGATAAGGGAGGATCACAGACTAGGCCAGTCTGGCTGATTCTGGAATACAAGAGAGACAGTGATGTCCAGTAAGACTGGAATGAGAGGTTGGGGGCAGGTTGTGTAGATCTTTAAAAGCTTATATTTGAAGAGCTTATTACTTTGTTCTTTGAGGCCATCAGAAGTTATCGGTGATACATTGGGAAGGACCAAGAGCAGGCCAGTTGCCTGGGTGAGAGGTAATGCAGCCCTGAATGCATATGAGAGCTGTGTGAATGCAGCAGAGGACAGGAGACATATTGCAGAGACAGGAACAGCAAGATTTGGCATCTGGATGTCTTTGGGATGAGACATTGATGTGGGGTGAGGGAGGGGGAGGAGTTGAAGATTGTGCTGAGGTTACAAATCCAGGGACCTGCAAGAATGGTCATACCTTCAACAGAAAAAGAAAAGTTTGGAAGAGGGGATGGATGTAAGTGAAAGAAAACAAGTCTGGTTTGGGGCATTAAGTTTGAGATGTCTTTAGGACATTCAATTTAAAATATACAATAGGATATTGTTGATGTTTGTTCTTCATTCTCAAAAAAAGACCATGACATTAAGGGAGGTGTTATAATGACAAGCAAGTAAATTGGATCTGAGTAAAGGGTGCTGTGCTAAGTCACCAGCCTCATTTTCTCCCTCAGAGTCATCTGGGTTCAGTGGCCAGAAATGAATCAGGATGAGCAGAGATGACCCTGGATGGAAGGCAATCGAGGTTAAGCGACTTGCCCAAGGTCATACAACCAATGTCTGAGATCAGATTTGAACTCAGGTTCTCCTGACTCCAGGGCTGATGCTCTGTCCACTGCATCACCTAGCTGCCTCTGACAGGTGACTGTTAAAGCAGGATTGAAGTTCAAGAATGAGATGCAGTGGAGATGAAATTTCTTTTGTTGCTTCCTCTACTTTGTGATGGATAAACGTATCATTAAGGCAAGTTAGGAATCTATTAGCTGTTCCATTTTTAATGGAGACCCAGAGTGTGAAACAGGTATAAAGGAGAGTGGGAAGAGAAAAAGCAAGAGGGAGAGGGAGAGGGAGAGGGAGAGGGAGAGGGAGAGGGAGAGGGAGAGAGAGAGAAATTCATTGTCTGGATACCTAAAATTCCTCATCACTACTATTGTGTCTTTGTGACAGACATGTGACATTTCTGTCTAGTCCATAGTTTATTCCCAATGAGTTTCTCTTTCCATTGATCTTCACCTTGATGCACCTTGCCATACTCTCATCCTCTGGTTACTGGATTTTTTCTTATAGGTTTAGTTTCTTAAAACATAAACTATTCTGGGGCAGCTAGGTGGTGCAGTGGATAGAGCACTGGCCCTGGAGTCAGGAGGACCTGAGTTCAAATCCAACCTCAGACACTTAATAATGACCTAGCTGTGTGGCCTTGGGAAAGCCACTTAACCCCATTGCCTTGCAAAAGCTAAAAGCTAAACATTAAAAAAATAAACTGTTCCCCCTTTTACCCATCCTATTTCTTTGTGATTAGCCATACCCATCCACAGTTCCATCCCACTCATGGGATTAATTCCCCCTAACCTCAGGGATATTTACCATGTCAAATTTTTTACCTTACATTAGATCCAAATCACCCCAAGACATTAAGTTCATAATGAAGAAGGAAATGTATGTGTGTATAGATGTGTATATCTCTATACATACTGTATTTTCTTTTTCTCACACAAGCACAAAATAATAATAGCCAGGTACTGTGCCAAGGGTTTTACAAATATCATCTCATTTGATTCTTACAACCCTGAGAAGTTGAGGAAATTGAGGTAGACAGAGGTTAAATGACTTGCCTCAGGTCTTATAGTTTGTAAGTGTTTGAAGTAGGATTTGTACTCAGGTCTTCCTGACTCCAAGCTCAATGAAAGCTCCACTAAGCCAACTAGCTGCCAAGTTTGAATTCATGCATAATGAGATGTTAAAGCAGGACTTTGTGAACATATCTAACTTTGATATGTAAATATGTATATTTATAAATATGTAGACATGCATATTTATATTACATGTAAACACAAATATATTTGTAGACACATATGTTTATAAACATGTATGTATGTACACATACATATATGCCTATATATATAAAATTAATATTGGGTTATTGGGGGAGGCACTAATATATTGGGGGACTGGGAAAATTCTCTTTAAGGAACAAGTATTTAAGTCAAGTTTTGAAGAAAATTAGTAATTCTAAGACAAGACATTCCAAAAATGAGAGTACAGCCTGAGCAAAGGCTGAGAAACCTTGCTCAGAGAATAACAGTGAGCATCACAATATAGACCTAGAGTTCAACCTGGTGAACTGAAAACCAATAAGAATCTGTTGAATAACTTCCATAAGCCCTCCAAGAAGGAGAGAACAACCTTTTACATGCTTGCAGTCCTGGGTATCAGAAAAGTGGGGTCAGCAGCAATAATTATTGGACCTACTTTCCAGGGTTTTATTGCAAGAATCAAATGAGATGAAAACATTTAGCCTGGAACATAGTAGTCAACATATAATTTTTTTTATTGTTCAGTCATTTCAGTCAGTTCAGTCTGACTCTTAGTGACTTCATTTGGGGTTTTCTTGGCAAAGACCCTAGAGTTATTTGCCATTTCTTTCTCCAGTTCATTTTACGAATGAGGAAATTAAGGTAAATAGTGTTGTGACTTACCCAGGTCACACAGCTAGTGTCTGAGGCCAGATCTGAACTTCTCTTCTTGACTCCTAGCTACCCCCTTTTCATTCATTCATTCATTCATTCATTCATTCATTCATTCATATCTCTTGGAAGATAAAGACAGCTGCTGTTGTGACTAACCATAATGATGGCACTGGAGCTACCTTCAAGCTGTGGATGAAAGCAAGGACAACCTGAATGAACTTCTGAGCTGATGTTCCTAAGGTGACCTTGATCCTTCTGCTCTGAGATGACAAGAAAGATTTCTGGACTCAGAGTCAGGGAACCTAGGGTTTGAGTCCCAGCTCTGGACAAGCCTCTTAAGTTCTCTGAGCCTCCTCTATAAAATGGGAACAATAATACTTTCTTATCAAATGCATGGGCAAATCATTTCATTAATTCTTTCATTCCTTTCTAGGTTCCATTCCTCGATCTCTAGGTTTTTCTTTCTACCTTGGAATTTCATTCAAGCCCCCCCCCCCACCTCTTTCCTCTGCCTCTATGGCCCCTTCCTCTAATTGCTCAATTCCTCCTGGAAATTCCTTTTTTTTTTAAAATTTATTTTGGTTTTGCAAGGCAGTAGGTTAAGTGACTTGCTCAAGGTCACACAACTAGGTAATTATTAAGTATCTGAAGTCAGATTTGAACTCCTGGGCTGGTGCTCTATCCATTGAGCCATCTAGCTGCCTCTGTTTTTTGGGTCTTTTTGGTTTTTTAAACACCATTTTCAAGGAATATGCCAGGCCAGGTATATTCACTTCCTCCTCCCTCTCTGTGTCTGTTCTTGACTTAACAAGTCTTTTGTTTTTGCATCATGTCTCTGCCAAGATATCTTAACTTTTCATATTTTATGTGTTAACTTTTCTCCATCATATTGAAAACTCCTTGAGGGCAGGAATTGTCCTTGCACTGATATTCCCAAGACTAAGTACAGCACCTGGCTCATAAAAAATAGTTAATAACTGTTGATATGTGATGATCAACTATGAATGTCTTAGTTCTTCTCAGCATACTATCCCAGGCAGTTCCAAAGAACTCATGATGAAAAATGCTATCCATAGCCCTAGAAAGAACTGATAGACTCTGATCAAAGCATACTATTTTCACTTTTCTATTTTGTGTGTTTTTCCTTTTTGACTATTTCTTCTTTTGTAATTCAACTAATATGGAACTATGTTTTATGTGGTTACATATATATGACTTGTGTCCAATTGCTTACCATTTTAGGAAGAGGAGAGGAGAGGAAAAGAGGGAGGAAAATTTGGAAATCAAGATTTTTTTAAATGAATGTTTAAGATTGTCTTTACATGTAATTAGGAAAAAATAGGATACTATTAAAAAATAAAGGAAAAATCCTAGAGAGAAAAATAAAACAAAATAAATCCTTGTTGATTGACTGATTTCTAGAAAGACAGGAAAAAATTCCTAATAATTGGAGATATCTAGAAGTGGGTTCCCTTTCCCTGGAGGTCTTCAAGTGGAGGTTGAACCCCTGACAGTGATACTATACAGTGCCCTCTTAGATAATGTCCATCTCTGAGATTTCTTTCTTTTCTTTTCTTTTTTGCAGGGCAATGGGGTTAAATGGCTTGCCCAAGGCCACACAGCTGGGCAATTATTAAATGTCTGAGGTCACATTTGAACTCAGGTTCTCCAGACTCCAGGGCTGGTGCTCTATCTACTGGACCACCTAGATGCCCTTATCTCTGAGATTTCTAAGTCTTGACTCTTCTGGGTCTGTTTTATCCCCTGTAAAATGAAGTGGGCAGGGTGACTAAAGACCCTTTCCAACTCTAAAGTTCTGTGATTTTTTGATTCTGGAATCCCCCTTTCTCCCTGTACTTTGCAGGAGTTGCATAAAGGTTGATTGTTGATTAAGTTCAGAACTTGGGTCAATCATTGGGCTATTATATCAGGAGTCACAAATACCTCCACCAGAGGGCAGTCAAAGGAAGGGAGAGTTTATAAGGCTGGACTAGGTGATGATGATGGTGTTTGTTGAATGGGGTGGAAAGTATTACTGTTTGGTTCTTCCTAGAATATATGAAGTCCAGGGAAGTAGACTTTTTTCCCTGAATGACAACACAGAAGAAATGTAGGGACAATGGCAAGAAATTACAGCAAGGCAAAATTGAGCTCCATGTTAGGAAAAAATTCCTGGAATAAAAATTGCCCAAAAGTAGAACGGAAGGTAATGAGTTCCCCATCCTTAGAGGTCTTCAAGTCAACTCAGGCTCTTTGACCATTTGTCAAGGATGGGTTACACTAAATGATCACCAAGGGATCTTCTATAAGACCTGTTAGGAAGTGTTTGCTATATGCCAGACAGAAAGAGATGATGATTGAGGAGTTCATTAAATGACTTATATAATTGGGCAAATCACTTCTCTTTTCTGAGCTTGAACTTGGGCTAGAGGACAACAATGGGCCTAGAGAATAAAAGGAGAGTCTCTCTCCTCCTAAGAGATGATTGCCACATGGTGAGCATCCTAATTACTTCCCTCCCTTTGAGGTTTATTCCAACCATTCTTGAGGTTGTGGGTGGCGCCCACATCTCATATTTCCTGAATTGGCAGAAGATAGGAAATATAAATGACTTCTGAGATGTCCCTGAGTGGTCCTAGGATCAGAGAAGACAGTCTACCAGTTTGTTTGACTCCTCAGAGGGAGTGGACCAGTGACCAGTACACATTAATACAATCCTTTTGAACTCAGACTTATAAAGATTATTTCCCATTCAAGAAATATCTTTCCTTCAAGGAGTATGTGTGTGTTTAGCAGACTGTACATTAGTCAATGACTATTAATCTTCGCCTTCACTGAGATTCTATATCAAAAATAATCACTATTGTAATAGTTCACATTTCTATTGTGAGTTTTGCAAAGTATGTTCCTCTCACCAACCCTATAAGGAAGGTAGTGAGAGTATAAGGTGTTCCCATTTTGCAGAAGAGAAAAACCAAGGCTCAAAAATGTAGTATTAGAGTGCATCAATGGATGGGGACAGATTTGGTGTTAGCTGGTTTGGTCTCATATGCTAGAACCAGTTCTAATTCTGTGTGACCTTGGGACTCAGTTTTCTGAGCTGTGAAAATGAAGGGACCAGATGGCCTCTGAGGTCCCTTTCAATGCACCATCTATTATCCTATGACCCAAAACAATTTGTCTACAGTTATATAGATCTGGACCTAGAACCCGGGTCTCTTGACTCCAAGACCAGATCATGCCACCCACATACTTCTAAAAGCTGATATCAAAATTCAATTTGACAATTATTTCACTAAGCGCCCACTCAATGTAGACAGTGGATCAAAGGCTCATGGAATCATAGAACTAGAAAGGACCCCTGAGGCCAGGAGGTTCAACATCCTCATTTTACAGGTGTGGAAACTGAGATCTGGGGAGTTTAGATAATTTACTTAAGATCACAAAGGTAGAAATTGATGCCAACTTGTATGGTCACAATCAACCAATCACCATTTATCTATTGTCACCTACTATATATCATTCACGGTGTTTAAACCCTGGGGATATAAAAGGAGTTAAAAGGCAATCCCTGCCTTTGAGGAGTTTACAAACTAATAGGAGAAACAACAAACAATATATACAGGAACCATCTAGATTCAGTATATATAGGAAGTAATTAGCTGATGGAAGGCACTAGGATAAAGAGAGATTAGATAAGGCTTCTTGGTACTTAAAGGAAATCAACAAAGGAGATAGCAATAAGAAGGGAGAAAATTCCAAATATGGAAAACAGTCAGTGAAAAAGACCAGTCAGGAGATGGAATGCCTTGCTCATGGAACAGCATTCATAAAACAAATAATTTTTTTTAAAAAAACCTTGCTCCCAGAGAGCTTACATTTTACTGGACAAAGCCAAAGCAAGGAGGGACCACAAATACAGAGTTCTGCAGTTATTTTCAGGCATATCTGACTCTCCATGACCCCATTTGGGGTTTTCTTGGCAAAGATACTGGAGTGGTTTTGTCATTTCCTTTTCCAGCTCATTTATATAGGAGAAAACTGAGGGAAACAGGATAAATGACTTGCCCAGAATCTGGATTTGAACTCAGGTCTTCTTGGCTCCAGACTCATCACTCTATCCATTACATCAGTTAGCTGCCTCAAATACATAGGTAACAGTATTCAAAATAATGTTGAAGTGATTTCAGAGGTTACCAATAACTGGAGGAGTCCAAAATGTCATGTCTTTTAGAGATGAAACTTGAGTTGACACAAGAAGGGAAGTAAGGGCTCCAAGAATCAGATGGGAGCAGGGAAGGCCTTTCAGGCAAAACATTGTGAACAAACATGGAGGTAGGAGAGGGGACATCATGAATGACCAACATCAAATAGGCTGTAAGAGATCAGGCCACCCATTCTTAGAATAATAATAAATAATTAGGCTAATAGCTAACATTTATATAGCATGCTAAGGCTTGCAAAGTACTCAACATATATTATCTTTGATTCCTGGAGCTAAAAGGGACCTGAGAAATCATCTAATCCAGAAACTTAGATTTTTACATAAGTAGAAAGTGAGGATTAGGGAAGGAAAAGGGTATATCTAAAGTCATATAGGGAGCAAAGGTGGGAACACAAAATAATGATACTAGAATAGATACTCTTGGGTCCCTTCTAGCTCTCACAATTTACAGTCTAGCTTATAAACATAAGGTCCTTCCAGCTCTAACATCCTATGCTCTAAGGTCCATTTTGGCTCTGACTGCCTGTAATTCTAAATATAAAGGTCCATCCCACCTCTGATATTCTATATTCTGTGGTCTCACGTCCTTTCCAGCTCTGGTGTTCTCTACTGTAGATTCGCAAGTCACTTTTGCATCTGAGCTTCCATATTTAATGTGTTAAAGCCCTTTCTAGCTCTGTTATTCCATGTTCTAAGGTCCCATTCCAATGTTTACATTCTAGGTTCTAAGATCCCTCCCAACATTTGGGGTTCTAATGTCCCTCTCAGGAATTCTAAGAGTTTAGATTCTTCTCAACTCTGTGTGTAGTGCTGGGTCTGAAGTTAGGAAGACCTGAGTTCAAATCTAACCTCAGACATTTACTAGCTATGTGACCCCGGGCAAGTCACTTAACCTTATTTACCTCAGTTTCCTCAGATGAGAAAGGAAATGGCAAACTATTGCAGTATCTTTACCAAGAATAAACCAAATAGAACCATGAATCATCAGACAAACATCATTCTAAACAACAACGACAACAACAATGCATTGAATCTGTCTTAGCTCTGACATTCAATGCTCCAGTTCTGACTTGCTCTTTTTTAGTTGATCCAGTTCCAGGTGTTCAGCAGGTTTGAAAATTCTCTCCAATCATGGGTATCTTCCTTCAACTTCTGGTTACCTTCAGGCATACAAGATTATGCCACTGATAGGAGAAAAATAAAAATAAATAAACAAGGGTGTTTCCTAGCTTCATCTTGGCTCCTGTAAGCCAGAACTGTGAATCTGGAATTCTAACTGAAGCCACTAATTTTCCTTATACTTATTTCCTTATACTTACTGACAGGTCAATATTTACTGATCGCCTACCATGGGCCGTGTCTCATGATGCTAAAGAAACAGTGGGAAGAGGAGGAGTAGACCTAGTCCTTGGCCCTGGGAAACAAGATTTGTATGGGTTAGCCTCATATGCAGGAAGAGGGTAGAAGGCTCTGCAGGACCTCAGACACTAGCTATGTGACCCCGGGCAAGTATCATCACTCAAAATACTCATTAAGTCTAATGACCCCAGCCCCTGTGCTAGGAACACATAGGAAACAATAAAAGGCAGTGTGAGACCAAGGAAGGGCTTGGCCGGTGGTTCAGACTGGGAGGTGATGAGAAAGTTGGTATCAGGAATGATTTCAGAGGATCAGAGTTGAGGGGGTGCTGCCAAAATACTTGTTGAGTGATTCAATCAATAAATTTGGAAGGGACCCATCATCCTCATAATTCAAAAATCCCTTTTATGGTCTCTTTATTCACTCAACACCTCCAGGAGTTCTGCACCTTGACCATCGGAGGTTCATGTTTAATAGGGGAACAGGTCTGATTCTTAGAAAACCTTTTTAGGGATATAAGTAGCCCAGGAACAATGGGATTTTGCTTCGGGGTGCTGACTTATCTGCTCCTTCCTTTTGTGACTCCTATCTCCCCAAACTGGCTGTGTGGTGTTCTGCCAGTCCATGCTACTTTTTGCAACCACTGTCCAGGGTTTCCTTTCTCATAAAAACCAAGTGGGGACAAAGGCTAAACTGCCCAAGGAACAGGTCACTCCCTTTCTTTCACAGTTGCCCAATGACCACATAGTGTCACCAACCATTCCCCAATAAATACCTCAGGTGCAAAGATGATCAAATTAGAATTACTCATAATGCTCATGATCCCATGTTGTGATGACCCTTTGCCAATGCTCCTAGCTTCTCCAAAAGTATGGGCTTTAAGCAACTGTAGAGAGGGGTTACTGGCTGGAATAAGGAGTAGGAGTTGTCCAAGAGCTCAGTCAGGGACAGAAGAAAACATTTCTTTCAATGAAGTCGACTGTTTCATCCTGGAACTAAAGAAATCCATAACTTGGGCTACTTCATCACTGACCTAGGTATGCTCCAGAAATAGTAACCTTTAAAGTCAGTGAAATTTCTTGATCATCTCTCTGGATTCCCAGATTTTGAGTATTAGGCTTTGAATCTGGGAAGAAGAATAAACTATCCTTGTTCCCCAATACCATCTCCTTCATCTCCTTTAGAAGTAGCTGTCAGGAGTCCTTCTTGGGGAGAGCAAGAATGAAGGACCTAGATTGGGGAGCAGGGATAGAGCAAGTTTTATCACGTGGATTACTAGGTTTGTATCCCAAAGAGATTATAAAAGGGAGAAAGGGACTCATGTGTTCAAAAATATTTATAGCAGTACTTTTTGCTTTAGCAAAGAAATTGGCTAAACAAGTTATGACATATGAATGTAATGGAATACATTGGGATGGGAGGATTTCAGAAAACCTGGAAAGATTTATGTGAACTGATGTTGAGTGAAGTGAGCAGAACCAGAACACTGTACACAGTAGCAGCAACATTAAGTGATGATCAACTATGATTGATTTAGCTCTCAACAATGACATGATCCAAGACAAAGGACTCATAGAAAAAGGACTATAGAATCTGAATGCAGATTTTTCACTTTTTTTCTTTCTCATGATTTTTCCTTATTTTCTGATTTTTCTTTCACAACATGACTAATGTGGAAATACGATTGCTATGATTGAACATGTAAAATCTAAAAAAATAGTCTTATCAGTCTAACTCTATTATAAATCTTCCTTTGGACTCATTGACTCAGAAACAACCTCAGAATATCTTTGGAGGTACAAAAGAGATGAGATTGCCCACCTTGATTATATAAAGCAGGGATTCTTACTCTGGGGTTGTGAACTTTTTTTTTAAAGGTTGATAACTGCATTTCAATAAAATGATTTTCTCTATTATCCTAACATTTTATCTTATATAATTGAAAACATTAGAGTCTATAAACTTTAGTAGCCTTTCAAAAGGGTTCAAAATGACAAAAAAGATTCAGAAATTTTAATCTAAAGCAATCCCAAGAAATACTCCAACCTACTTTAAGGCTCAGCATTCTTGAACAAAACAGAAATTTTGGAGGGTATGACCAATTTCTACCAATAGGCAGATTTGGTACCTTCTTCCATAGTGTAATATGACCAATATTAAAAGGATCCAACCTGTCCCAAATTATCATCCCACAAGCCTGAGGAGTCTGCCGTTAGAATCATGTCTTAATATCCAATTCGATAATATATCTTAACAAATATTTGTGAAAATACCAGATGTAGTCAAGGTTCTCTTGTATAGTGATGGGTAGGGGTAGGGCTAGAGGGGGAAGAACAGTCAATTGGTAGAAAGAGATATACCTAAATAACTAACTACAAATTTTAAAATATTTAAATGTAAAAAAAGAATAATTTTACCTGAATGTTTCAATGATGAAAGAAAATACTTTTTGTTTGGGAAGGAGTGGAAGGATGGAGGGGTTCCTTGGAGATGCTCTCTGTAGAGTATAAGCTCTTGGAGGGCAGGTGCTGTTTTACATTTGTCTTTGAATCCTGAGGACCTTCCACAATGTCTCACATTAGAGGAAGCTTAATAAATGCTTTGAACTACAGTGATCTGGAGAGAGAGAAAAAGAGAGAGAGAGAGAGAGAGAGAGAGAGAGAGAGAGAGAGAGAGAGAGAGAGAGAGAGAGAGAGATAAGAAAATGGAATCTGAACCAGACCTTGAAAGAAAATTTTTTGAAAAATATGAAAGGTAGAGAGGAAGAGAAAGCTTATGCTTTGTATGAAGAATGATTTCTGCAAATACATGAAGGTAGGAAATGGAATAGCTCATTCAGGGAACTAGTCTAGTTGGGATGGAACACAGATTGCCTGAAAGGAATAAACATGAAATAATGTTGGGAAAATAGATGAAAACTAGACTGTGGGTAGCTTTAAAATGTCAGCCAGGAGAATTCATAGGCTGTCCTAGAAGCAATAGGGAGCCAGTCAAGGTCTTTGAATGAGGGAGAAGATAAGGTCAGACCTATACTTTATGAAGATGATTTTGGCAGCTATGTAGAGGATAGATAGAAATGGGAAAGAAATTGAGGCATGAGTATTCATTAGGAATCCATTAGAATGTTGAGTCCGGAGGAGGGAACTCAGTGCCGACATCAATATGATGCATAAGCTGGTTCGTTTATTGATCACAGGATACATACTTTTATACTCTACATTTACGTAACCAATTACATAAGCGTTTTAGCAAGCATTTTTTTCACATGCATACCTTGTGTATGTCTTAGGTGATTGTTTTGAGAACCAAACAGTGTTTTGATAAACAGAGTGAAGATTGTTTTGAGAACCAAACAGTGATTTGATAAACAAAGTGCAGAAGGTAATTATCTCAGAATGTGCTATCTGAGCCTGGGAATACACCTTGTTAGCTCAGACATGCAGCTACTCCCTTATCTAAGCTCTGAAGTACATCTTGCTTGTTAAAGCACATAACTATTTCTGTGTTAACCCTTCATAGCTCTTAGCCTGGAATACATATGACACAACATTAGAAAAATCCAGAAAAATGGTGATGAGAACCTAAATTAGAGTTTAGGTCATGTGAGTGGCAGGAAGGGAATGGTACAAGAAATGTGTAGGTAAAATCCACAGAATTCCTCTAGGGTAGTGATATGATCAGATTTGTACTTTAGGAATGTCAGTTTAGTAGGTGAATGAAAGATGCATTGGGGAGAGAGATGAGGCAGGTAGACCCACCAGTTGGCTATTGCAATAATCCAATCTAAAAGGACCTTGAGATTAACCTGGATATTCTCAATAGAATTAGGGAAGTCTGTGTTGTTATCACAGTGATTGGGGGTAAAAGAGAACCTGTTCACTGGAAGAAATTCCCTGAACTGCATCTCCCAGGCAGGAGCCCACAGTGTTTTGACTTCAATGAGCTTGAACTCTGATTCAATAGAAACACTTTCAGCATAGATGTATAGTCAATAAGTGGAGAAGATAAAGGGATATGGAAATTATATTATTTTTTCTTTAGAAAGATTTTATTGGCTGGGCTGGGCCAGAGCAGCCCAAGATGGCCGACTTCAAGGATCGGGTGTCGGATGAGGAGAAGGTACGGATAGCTGCCAAGTTCATAACTCATGCTCCCCTGGGAGAATTTAATGAAGTGTTTAATGATGTCCGGTTACTACTTAACAATGACAATCTTCTCAGGGAAGGGGCAGCTCATGCATTTGCCCAGTATAATATGGATCAGTTCACTCCAGTGAAAATAGAAGGATATGATGATCAGGTCTTAATTACAGAACATGGTGACCTGGGTAGTGGCAGGTTTTTAGATCCAAGAAATAAAGTTTCCTTTAAGTTTGATCACTTATGGAAAGAAGCGAGTGACCCCCAACCTGAGGACATAGATGGAGCTCTGAAGTCATGGAGGGAATCCTGTGACAGTGCATTAAGGGCCTATGTGAAAGATCATTATTCCAACGGCTTCTGTACTGTTTATGCTAAAATTATAGATGGGCAGAAGACTATTATTGCCTGTATTGAGAGCCACCAATTTCAGCCTAAAAACTTCTGAAATGGTCATTGGAGATCAGAGTGGAAGTTTAGCATCACCCCACCTACACTCAGGTGGCTGGAGTGCTAAAGATTTGGGTCCATTACTATGAAGATGGTAATGTTCAGTTGGTTAGTCACAAAGATGTACAGGATTCAGTAACTGTTACTGATGATGTATAAACTGTCAAGGAATTTATTAAAATCATAGAACATGCTGAAAATGAATATCAGACTGCGATTAGTGAGAATTATCAGACAATGTCAGACACCACATTCAAGGCCTTGAGCAGGAAGCTTCCAGTCACCCGAACCAAAATCGACTGGAACAAGATACTCAGCTACAAGATTGGCAAAGAACTGCAAAATGCTTAAGTCTGGATATGAAATTCTCTGATTGTAACATGCAAAAAAGAAGAAGAAAGGGGAAAAAAACGATTCAAAGTTTGGTCTTATAAATAGGTGGTTTATAAACAAGTGCGATCTTTTGCTAGGGCTTTCAAAGTTAACAGGTTTTCTAGCCTCTTGGAATACTATTGAACCAATAGCATTTGTCTTGATGTTTTTTTGTGTGGTCCTTACCATGTAACTTCCTATTGTGACTGTATCTACTTGTAGGATTTTTTTTATTCAATTATTTTTAACATTGAAAAAGAAAGAGAAAGAAATATGTCTTGGAATTTATGTACTGGTTAGAAAATTTCCTACCCATGAAAGCCCTCTCACAAACAAGCAGGTAATGTTTCCAATACTCTCCCACCCTTATCCTTAATAGCCCTCTGCTCTGGTACACCAGTGGTTTTTACTGATCAACCAATAGCTAAAGATGCTATGCTGCAAGATAAATCTACAGACATCCTTTCTCTTCTGACTGCTGATTGCCACTTCATGGCATACTGGTAGCTGTAGATTTTTAAATATTTGGAATGGGGTTTTTAAGGTCCCTTTGGTAGAAAAGGGTTTTCTGGAATTCTATAATGACCAGCTTCTCTGGGGAAAATTTGGGGGTTTTGTGTTGTTGTTTATTTTTTAATCCAAAGACTTGAACCACATTCCCTCCAAGTGAACTTGTTTGCTTTCTTCTTTTTTTTTCAAAAATTCCTTTCCCTCCAATAACTTGATTGTTATAGGCATCTGCATTTTTAGAATATAGTTACCCCATTTATATATTTTTTTATATTCAAGAACTGCTGACACAGTCTGGATGTAGAAGAATAAACATTAAAACTTGAAAAATGCAGATGCCTAATGAATAATAGGCATATTGTGCTTGGAAATGGGAAGGATGCTGTTGATAACATGAACCTAGAGAATTGAAGTAAGCTTAAGGCTAGATGTAAAGATTTGGGAGTTATTTACATGGGGATGAGAGCAAAGATTTGGGGAGCAAAGAGATCAATAAATTAGTGAAAGAGGGGAGATAAAGCCAGGGCCTTGGGAGACATCCATTCTTAGAAGGCAGGAGATGGGTGGTGTACCAAGAAAGTAGAACATGAAAGTGCATATGGACATATGGGAGGAGAAATAGAAGGGAAATCCATCAACAAAATAGAGATAGGAAAGAAAAGATAGAGGTTAGGAAGGCTGTTAGTAATATCAAAAACTATAGAAAGGTGAAGTAGTATTAGAACAGAAAAAAAAGTCCTAAGAATTAATCAAACATTAATACATCATCAGTAATATTTGAAAGAGAAATTTCAGGTAAGTGGTGAGGTCAGAAGCTAGATTACAAGGAATTTCTTAAGAATGAAAAAGTGGGGAAACAAATGAAGATGACACGTTTCAATAACTTTTCTAGCAGTTTGACTATGAAAGGGGGGGCAATACCTGGAGAGGATGGTTGAGTTGACTGAAGATTGGGTTAAGTATGGGGAAGACTTGAATAAATTTTTAAGCTGCCTGGGAGAAATCAACAGATGAGAGATGATTAATGATCGCAGAATTTCAGACTGGTGGTTGGAAGATACCCCAGGGAGCACCTAATCCAGCTCATATTCAAGAAGCATCCCTTCACTGTAACAGATCCTACAAGAGCTCACCCAGCCTTAACTTGAAGACCTTCACAGAGAGAAAACTTCCTGCTTCTCCAGATAGCTCATTCCACTTTGGGATAAGGAAGAGCAAAGCAATACATTTTACAGTAAGGGAAATAGGATTAAAGGCTCAAATCCAGGATTTGTCCTCGGCCAAAAGAAGAAAGCATCTTTTCCTCAGAAACTGGAGGAATGGAGGGGACAACAGGTGAAAATGTATAGGGAATTTTGAATTGTGGAGTATTAAAGGCAAGGGAGTTCACATTCAATGCCCTTCATTTTCTCAGCAAAGTAGGAGATGAGGTCATCTGATGGATAGAGCAAGCAGGTTCTCAGAAACTTTGTTTTTTTCTCCCTCAGCAAGTTTTTGCAAATGAATTTGCAGCATTATTCTTGGCTTCCATTGCTCTCAGCTTGGCAGGAAGATCAAACATTTACTGGCTGAGGCATTCTCTGGCCCCGTTCAACCTCTAATATTTTACTTCCCTAAAGAAATAGTAATGATCTAGAGCATTCTGAATATTTTCTGATCAGAATGATCTGGATTCAAGACTTTGCTAATTTCCACTTTCCATAAGAGATCACAATTTATTTCAACAGTTGGATTGTAGCTATTTTAATTGCATGAAGTTTTTTCTCATCTTTAATCATTCTTCTGTTTTGGTGTTGACATTTGTCTTTGGTATAATCAGTTAATGATCTGACAGAAAAACAATGATTCCTATGACACCATATAGTCATTTCCTGCCTGTTTAACAGACAGAGGCTATTTCATTTTTTTCATTTATGATATTTTTCAGTATTCCAGAAGTAGTAATGGTAGAGTAAATAGAAAATTGACTTTGGAATTAAAGACCTGAGTTCAAGTATCACTTATTTAAAATTATTTTTTCAAGTTCTACTTATGATGTATTCTGGGAGTAAATTTCGATGTGCTACAGACAATGCTCTAATATTTCAGGCTGATCTGTATTGGTAGAGGGACTTTATTCACTGAGAGTTTCCTATGACAATTCATTGGGTTAAAAAGAAAAAGAAAAAAATTCAGTTCTCACCATGTTCAGTGTTTTCTGACTTCTTAAAGAAAGTTTGCAAAGAAACATTCACGATATACAGGTTTTTGAAATTTTTTTTAAAAAATAAAATGACCAAGATGACATCCATGCAAAAAATAAATAAAATAAACAATTTTAAGAGTTGATTTATTTTGAAATTTTAAAATAATTTACCAGAAAAGGTCAAAATGAATACATGATTTAGATAAAAGAAGATTTTATAAGAAGACTAGAAGAACATGGAACATATTACTTATCAAATTAGGGATAAGAGAATAATTTATGAATAAACAAGAGATAAAGAGTTGTTAGTTGTAAAATGTATAATTTAGATTACATTCAATTTAAGAGATTTTTTCAAATAAAATAAATGCAGCAAAGGTTAGAACGAAAGCTGAAAAAATTTCATATTTTTTTCACATAAAGGCAACATGCCTCAACTATGTAAAGAACTTTGTCAAGTCTCAAAATATTAATCATTACCTCAATTGATAAATGATCAAAGGATTTGAATAGACAGTTTTCCAGTGAAGAGATCAAAATAATTTATAGTCATGAAAAAATGCTCTAAATCATTTTTGATTACAGAAATAAAATACAACAGCTTTAAGATATCATTTCATGGGGTGGCTAGGTGGTGTAGTGGATATAGCACTGGTCCTGGAGTCAGGATTACCTCAGTTCAAATCTGGCCTCAGACACTTAATTACTTAGCTGTGTGGCCTTGGGCAAGCCACTTAGCCCCATTGCCTTGAAAAAAAAAAGATATCATTTCACACCTCCCAGATTAGCTAAAATTATTGAGAAGGAAAGTGAGAAATGTTGGAGGGAATGTGAAAAAATGGAACTTTAATTCACTGTTGGTGGAATTGTGAATTAATCCAATTATTTTGGAGAGCAATCTAGAATTATGCCAAAAAGGTTATTTAGGTTATTTTAGGTGGTTTCCCTTTTCCCCTAATCATTAGGGAAAAATGAAAACCACCTAAAATCTTTATGGCAGCTTTCTTTGTATTGGCAATGAACTGAAAATTGTAGAGATGTCCATCAATTGTAGAATGACTGAACAAGTTGCGATGGATTGAAGAGAAGGATGGATTGTGATGGATTTCTACTGTGTAATAAGAAATGCTGAGTTCAGTGATCCTAGAAAAACATGAAATAACTTGCACAAAACAATGAACAAAACCAAACATAAAAAGAATATTGTATATAGTAACAATAATATTGTTTTAAACATGACTTTTAGCAAATAAGTCATTTTGACTTTTATAAATACCTCAATTAACAATAAATATATGAAGACACTACATTCAGAGAAATAGAAGTTATGTATATAAAATCACTAATAGTTTTGAATAACATCATAAAAACATACTATGCTGTGACTATGTAATATAGAAATATAGAATAATTTTACATCTATTTACTTATTTGTGTCTAATGGTAATCATCTCTATGGGGAAGAGAAAAGAAAAGAAAAAAGAAATTTACATGATAATTTTATTATGTATTTAGAAGGAATAGCATAGATTTGTAGTTTGATGTGAAATCATATTTTAAATATATTATGTTATGAAAATGTTTGCTTTATTTCATAATTTAAAAGCAAAATAAATTTTTTAAAAAGATGACATCCACCACTGCTGACTCATATGCTGAATTTCTTGGCTTCATAAAATCTTTATGAGAATGGTTTTCACATACATCACATTATCTCTAATAACTTTGATATCAAAGCTCCCAAGGGGGAAAAATATGAAAAAGCAAAAGGTAGACTTTCACAGGTGGTTTCTGTAACAGACCATATATTCAGTCTTCCAATTGACCAATTAGTGTAGAGAAGTTGAGACCCACTATATCCACTGTTTATTGATCCCCCTCTCAAAAAAAGGAAACAGAAAAAAAAAGTCAGAACAAAATGACTCCTTGAATGAATCTCTGTCATATGAAATAAAATGAAATTATATAAGGCTATATGGTGCAATCAACCTAGAGAAAT
Source organism: Macrotis lagotis (assembly GCF_037893015.1). Taxonomy (NCBI): domain Eukaryota; kingdom Metazoa; phylum Chordata; class Mammalia; order Peramelemorphia; family Peramelidae; genus Macrotis; species Macrotis lagotis. The sequence goes on along the minus strand of NC_133666.1, from coordinate 617,036,717 downwards.
CTTTTTCCCAATAATATGCTAAATATTATAATAAATGAAAAATAATAAAATATATTCACCAATAGTTTTGAATATCATCATGGAAAACATATTTTGCTGAAACTGTTTCATCTAAAATTGGTATCTCCCCTATCTGTTAGGACAGGCTCTTCCATTGTATCATCTCATATACACCATTTCTCCCTCACTCATTATAGTGTTCAAGGGCATCAGGAACTTGGCTTGGAAATAAGTGGAATCAGGAAGGGACAAGAAATGCAACTGCAGCAGAGTGTTTTTCCAGCCAAAGCTGCGAATATGGAAATTAATGCTGCATACTGATGGCTCTGCTGCTTCCCTGAAACAGTTATTGAGTTCCCTCATAAAACTCTGCAGTGAGCTAAGGCCAAAAGTGACTTCCAACTAGATGATCAAGGCTAGGGAAAGTACCAACCTTCATGTCTTCATGAATCCCATTTCCCTCTATTATATTACATTTGTAAAGTGCCTTGAAAACCTTAGAGCACTATATCAGACTCTGTCTCTGTCTCTGTCTCTGTCTCTCTGTCTCTCTTTATATATATATATATATATATATATATATATATATATGCATGTGTGTATATGTATGTAATATTATATATATATATATATGTATATATATATATATATATATATGTATATATATAAGTCCTAGCTCTTATTGTTGAATGAATAGAAGGAAGGATGGTTTATAGTAACTTTTTTCATATTTGCTGTCTATTTTAGTTGTGATAAACCTAAACTAATTGCCAATAGATTTTAACTCATTCAGTATACATAATTTCTTGTAAGCTATTTAGCTTACATGGCTCTCCCCCACCAACCTTACCTGAAAATCTTGCTTCATTTTACTGAAAAAAATGGAGGCCAATTTACTGTGAGCTCTCTCTTCTCTCTTCTTCATCTTCTGCTGCTCAGATATATTTTGCTACTGTCTTCTTCATCCCTGATTCATATGAAAAGGTGGCCTTACTCCTTACCAAAACCAATTCTTTTAGTTGTACAAGTGATCCAATTTCCATTCTATTGTTTCTAACAATTGACTCCTTTTATCATCCCTATTCTATCACTTATCCTACTGCCTACAAATATGTGCATACCTTCGCCATCCTGAAAAAAAAAAAGATCCCATATTTCTTCTGCTCTTTGTAGCAAGATTCCTTGGGGGAAAAAAATTCATCTTTATAGTTGCCCCCTCTCTCTTCACTCCTTTGTTAATTCTATACAATCTGGCTTCTGACCTCAACATTCCATCAAACCTGCTCTCTCTGAAGTTACCAGTGATCTCTTAATTTCCAGTTCCACTGACCTTTTCTCAATTCTCATTCTTCTTGATCTTTCTTTAGATTCTGATACTGCTGATCACCTTCTTCTCTTTGATACTTTCTTCTCTCTAATCAAAAAACTCCAGTGGCTTTCAATTATTTCCAGGATCAAAATAAAATTCTCTGGCATTAATAATCACTTATAACCTAGCCCCCTATTACTTTTCTTTACTTTTCCAGATTTTTTAATATCTCACTCCTCACCATATACTCTTTAATCATTAACATTGGCTTCCTGGTTATTCTGTGTATAAGCTTTATCTCTGGACATTTTCTCAGACTGTCCTCCAAACTTGAGATGCTCTTCCTTCTCATCCCTACCTCCTTTTTCTGGCTTCCTTTAATTTCATTTAAAATCCCTTCTTTGGGGGTGGCTAGGTGGCACAGTGAATAGAGCACAGGCCCTGGAGTCAGGAGTTCCTGAGTTCAAATCCAACCTCAGACACTTAATAATTACCTAGCTGTGTGGCCTTGGGCAAGCCACTTAACCCCATTGCCTTGCAAAAAAATAAAATAAAATCCCTTCTTCTAAGGAAGAGTTTCCCACTGGAATTGGGAAATTCTTAATTCTAGTGCTTTCCCTTTCTTCATTATTTCCTATTTAGTTTCTTTGTACTTATTTGTTTGCATTTTGTTGCCAACATTAGACTGTAAATTCCTTGAGGGCAAGAACTGTCTTTTGCTTCTTTTAGTATTCCCCAGTGTTTAGCACAGTGTTTGGTATAAAAAATGTTTACCTTATATTAATCCTTAGAAAAAGAATTCTTGCCCTTATTTTAGTATCATAGACACTTTGGGCAGCCTGGTTAAACCAATGAATTTTTTTTCTCAAAATAATATCTTTAAATGCACAAAATAAAAGACATGATTACAAAGGAAACCAATTATATTAAAATAAAACTACAAAGGGATACAGTTTCAAAATTAATTCACAGACCACAGGTTAAGAACACCTGTAATCTCCTTCATTCTTCTCTCCATTTATTTTATCTGTTATTCCTGAACATCTGCTCTCTAGACCCCTTTCTCCCAACACAATGTGATGGTCTTGCAGCCCACCGGGACTCTTTTTTACACTCTGCTAGCTCTAGGCCACTCTCTTTCCTGTTATCCAATGAAGCAGTGAAAAAAAAACTGAATTTAAAGCCAGAGGATCTGGGTTCGTGTCCAAGTATGCTTCTTATCTACCTGGGTAACTTTGAGCAAATCCACAACCCCCACCTCAGGTTCCTTTTTTTGTAAATTGAAAGCTTGGCAGCCCTGTCTGGTTCTAAGGTTCTAGGATTCTATAACACCTTAGTAAAAGAAGGTACAGAATGATTCTTTGGACAGAAAATTAAACTGGACCATCTCTAAGCTCCCATCTTATCTTAAGATTATCATTCTACATAATGTGTGATTTGTAGGACTGTGGCCTTTACATACCTCTGAAGGGATTTCAGAGCTATCTATTCCCAACCTCTTCCCTAATATTCAGAAACCAAGATCCAAAGAGATTAAGTGACCCTGGCCCACTCCCTCAGGGTCACAGAGAAGACCAGGAAGAGCCTGGAAGAGCCAGAGGGACTGGGAAAGTCTTCCTATACAAGAAGGGATTTTGAAATGGAACTTAAAGGACGATAAAGAAAGGTAAGGATGAGAAGGAAGAGCCACCCAGCTTTGGGGACAGTCTGAGAAGATGAACAGAGATAAAACTCGTTCATGGAATAGCCAGGAGGCCATAATACTAACTCTATTAGTGTTAAGATGGCAAATTACTCTGGCTCTTAATAAGCACCCACGTTAGATAGAGCTCCCTACAAAGAAGTAGGTGTTACAAAAGAAGGACCAGCAATGAGAGAATGTACAACAAGCTGGTTGAGTAGGATAAACAGAAATGATTATAACACCTCTCCAAGAAGGTAGTTTTGATGACAAGCTAGATCTTCCCCCATGGCCCATAACTCACATTCCAAGCAAAGCTGCAATCATCCAGACCAGTACTTAAATCCCCAATGGACAGGAAGTTGGCCTCAAGGTGCACATTGGCTTGTGAACTCAAACAGGGTTAATCCCAGAGGGAGTGACCTATGCCAATACAGTCTGAGACTGGATCAGTGTCATGACCCTATGTACCTTAAAAAGCATGCCAACTCCCCCACAGGGCTGCCTGGCACTTCCTGCAGGCATGGAGCAATTCAGTTCACTGTTACAGGACAAGACATATTAATAATTCATGTTTATTTTGAGTCACACATTGGACATTTGGTCATCTGCCAACTTCTAAGACATAGCTGAGACAATATAGGTATACATTTATCTATGGATGTACTTGGATTGAATTTAAAATTTATAAAACATTTCCTAAATATTTAAGAGGTAGCTAATATAGGCATATAAAAATTGTGCAGTCATATACATAAACACAACTATACATGTAGATTATACACAAATATAATTGTATTTATATTATGTATGTATATTTATGCATATAAAAGATCCAAAACTGTAGTGCCATTTAAAAGCTCATTAAGGCTTAAAACAGCACCAAGACTGTTGGGAAAGCTTATTTTTGTGTGTGTATATGTTTATGTATTCAGCTTATACACACATACGTGTGTTTGTGTGTGTATATATCTATGTAGTCTGCATGTCTGCATGTGTGTTTATGCATACAGCCTGTGTGTGTGTGTGTGTGTGTGTGTGATTGTGTGTGAGTAGAAGGAGAAATGGAGGCAGAGACCACCTAAGATTTGCCAGTATAGATAAACACCTTCTTTACAGTTTATACTCTTAGATGAATTTTGGAGGACCTAAGAAGTAATGTCACAGTCACTTGGTTAGGGTGACACAACCTTTGCAGAGCAAAGGCATTTCTTGAATACAGGTCTGAATGCATCCTATTTCTCCCCTTTAAAAATGAAACTGCTGTATCTATTACTAATGATTCTTTAATTGACAAATTTAAAGTTCTTTAATCAATCCTCATCCTTCTTGATCTCTGTGAACTATTATTTTGACCCTACTGACCACCCTGGATACACACCTCTCTCGATTTAGGGGGCTTCTTTCCTAGTTTTTCACATATTTATCTGATAATTCCTCAATATTCTTTGCTATAGCATCTTTCATATCACACAAGCTAAGTGTGTGCTCCACAGTTCTGTCTGGGACCTTCCACACTCTTGATGACCTCATCAGCTTTTATGAGTTCCATAATTATCCCTCTGTAGATGGCTCCCAGATTACCTATCTATCTGATAGATTTAATAATAATCTCTGTGGAGATTATCTATCTGTCTGTCTTTCTGTCTTTCTATCTATCCATTTATCTATCTATCTATCTATCTATCTATCTATCTATCTATCTATCTATCTATCTCCAGATTTATAAACCCAGCTCTCATGTCTCTCTTAAGTTCCAGGTCACCAACTGCCTCTAGGACATTTATTTCACACTTGATGTCTAATAAGCATCTCAAATCCAATACATCCAAAAATGAACTCATTCCCTACCCCATCCCCCAAATCCATTCTTCTTCAGAAAATCTACTGTCACCATTAAGAGTATCACTTGGAAGTTCCCCAGGCTCACTACCCCACTTATGTTTGACTCCTCAATCTGTCTCAGGCCACATCTTCAATCAGTTGCATCTTGTGCTCCTTCATGTTCTCTGTGGTCTGGCCAACCTGGTCCTTTTTTGTTTCCTCAGAAATAATATCCCATCTCTCATCCCTAGGCCTCCAAGCATATTCCTCTGCCTGCACTCCCTGCGTATCTCCTCCATTTAGAATTTCTTGGTTTTTTCCAAGATGCAACTTAATTCTGTGTGGCCTTGGGCAAATCACTCCCCCCAGCTTCTTCTGCTCTGACTCCTAAAGTGCCTTGTATCTATACCTGTACAGGTGCATATTTGTTTTTCCCTTGAGGTTAGATCACTTCCCAATTTGTAGCAAACTTATTGTTTGTTGATTGATTAGCAAACTGAGCCTCAGAAATGAAAGTGACTTACCTAAGGTCAAAAACCTTGTAGGTGATAAATTTAGAACTCGGACCCTAATTTCCTGGCTCCAAATCCATTGTTCTTTTCTCTAAATCATAACCCTTCTCCACCATGATTGTTCCCAATAAGAGCCCCATGAGATGAGTAATCCAAAAATTATTATCCCCATTTTACAAATGAATACCACAGATATGAGGTGCCTCTCCAAAGGTCACACAGCAGTTAGTGTCCAAGCAATAATGAGAGTGAGGAAAAACTCTAGGGCTTCATTGTTGTTTTTAAAATTACAAATGAACCAAAGGAAACTCTCCTAGAAAGTCTCCAACTTCACTTTCTCCTCTAGAGCCATCTGGAGCCAGTGACTGGCTCCTCCTTGGGAGGTTTAAAGAAAGATGAAGATATTACCAGATACAGAGATACAGCGGGAGCCAGAGTATAATCTGATGAAGTCTGATCATCTCTCTTTCTCCCTATTTATTGCCTCCTTTCTCATCATTTTAAAATTTATCCTAAGGGCAGCTATGTGGAGCAGTGGATAGAGCAGTAGCCCTGGAGACAGACAGACTGAGGTCAAATTCAGACACTTAATAGCTATATGATTTTGAACAAGTCACTTCACATCATTATCCCACAAAAGTTAAAATACAAAATAAAACAAATTTCATTACAATGAACATTCTGTGATTATATTAATAGCTATTATCGATAGAAATTTGTCTGTATTATCTCATTTGATCATCACAATAACCCTGTGAAGTAGGTATAATTTATTATTATCCCCACTTTACAGATGAAAAAACTGAAACTGAGCTAGGTTTAGTTATTTATCCAGGATCAAACAGGATTGGAACTCAAGATACTGAAATGCTTTTTTTTCCCCTTCCTCCAAAAATGGCTCTCTGGGTAAGGAGACGGAGGGGTATATTCAGACATGAAAGAAGAGGTAAAGACAGAAGATGGCACTTAAAATCAAAATGCAAAGTTTTACTTATCTATTTCTATTATTATTTATTTGCTTTCATTTATAAATATTGAATAAGCACACATAAAGCCTTGTGCTAGGGTCTGGGGACACTAAGACACATAATAACAACTCCTCCTTTCAGGAAACTTAAAAGAGAAAAGCAATGGTCTATTAGGTAGGGTGCTGGATAAAGACTCCGGAAGCTTTAGGTTTGAATCATGCCTCAGAGCACCTTCTAATCTGTGTGAACTTGGGCAAGTCACTTAGCTTCTCTTGATTTTGGGGGCCTCATCTGAGGGGGTTGGACTCAGTGATCTAAGGTCCTATTCAGCTCAATATCTATAATGTCACAAACTTTTATAAAGAGCAACAATAAATAAAAAACCCGATGGATTCAATCAGAACATCTGAATCAAACTTGATACACTTCCATCTTTAATTGTTATGTTCTAGAAGGTTTAAAAAATAAAATAAACATTCTATGGTCTGTATTTTAAGGTCCCTTCTAGCTTTGGCTCTCCACATTCTAATGTGGGGTAGCTGAGTGGCATAACAGATAGAACACCAAGCCTCAGAACTGTTTCTGAGTTCAAATCTGCCCTCAGACATTACCAGATGGCTGGCCCAGGAAACCCTGGTTTGATTCAAGCCTCAGAGCACCTCCTATCTGTGTGACCCTGAGCAAGTCACTTAACCCTTTTCACCTCAGTTTCCTACTCTATATAAAATAAGTTGGAGAAATGGCAAATCATTCCAATATTTTTGCCAAGAAAGCCACAAATGTAGTAGATTGAGCAACAACAAAAATCTAATGACCTCACCTCTAATATAATCTGGATTCTAGATTGAGTTTAGATTGGATAGCCTATCTTTCGGCAGACTCCTGTAGACTCCCATATTTTGTATTCTAAGATTGCTTTTAATTCTTACATTTCATGTTCTTGAGTTCCCTTCTAACTTTCTCACCCTGTATCTCTTCGATTCTAGTGCTCAGATTAAGGAAAACCAAAGGGAGGGGTTCAAAAAGATGCTGAACCTGTTCTCAGGAGGTTTTTTCAAGGAACCCAAGGAGGTTGCTCCCTCCCCTTTGAGAAAGGAGACCACAGGCAAAGATCTAGATGTGCCCTAAGGTAACCACACCCTGTGACTGACAGAGCCTCCCCAACCCCAGGGCCAGGGAGCAGCCAGGGGGTGAGAGAGATAGAGACTGAGCTCTTATGAAGGCAAGAGATTGGAGCTGGCAGTTGTCCAATGATAATAATAACAAAAACAATGATGATGAGTCATAAACAATGATACCTCCTATCTTTAGAGTTCTCACATGAGTATGTCCAATGGAAACAAAGTCCTTTGAAAAAAATAAAACACAGAAATCAATGGAGTCTTCTGTTGATTGATTTGGGAGGTGGCCAAGCCCAGCCCTCCCTGATCTTCACTGTTGACCTTCTGAGAGTTTCAACCTTTTGATGATGCTGTCTTCCAGAGGATTCCAGTCTTGTGAGATTTCTGTTGTTCTGAAGGTTTCTTTCCTTTGATTTAACAAACATATTTATAATGGAGATTTAGTCTTTATGAGCATGTGAAGTAGTCCCTGATACAATCCCACATGTAGATTTTTTTTTTAGATTTTTTTTGTCAAGGCAATGGGGTTAAGTGGCTTGCCCAAGGCCACACGGCTAAGTAATTATTAAGTGTCTGAGGCTGGATTTGAACTCCAGGTCCTCCTGACTCCAAGGCCGGTGCTCTATCCACTGCACCACCTAGCCACCCCCCACATGTAGATTTTAGAGCATATGTGAGTATTCTAGGGCTATGTCCTGTTCCCAGTGAACTTTTTGGCAAAGAGGAGGCAAAGAGTAATCTTTTGATTGATTCACGAGCCAGAACAAGGTCTGTATATGAGAGAACAGTGAAATGGATTCCTCTCTTCTTGGTTGAGTGAGAAGGATGAAATGCTATTAGCCTCTGAATAGGCAGAGGCTTCAGGTCTTTAACTCCCCATCTAATACATGATCTGCTATTGCTTGTCTCTGTGGTGTCTATTCTTTCCTACTTGTAGTTGAAGGAGTATTAGAGACAAGAGCAACCTGGTGAGTTTCAAATAATAACAGTAACTCACATTTTGATGGTACTTTGAAGTTTGCAAAGTACTTTTTTTTCTCATCACAGAGTTATCTTTTTTCTTTTTTTTCCTACCTAGATCTGTGATTCCATGGATGTCTCCTTAAGAAAATTTCTACCAATGAGGTTTGACAATCATTCTACACCTTAGAGAGTTGCTTGGAGACATTGGACATAAGGTTAAGCAAATTGTCCAGGGTCACAGAGGTATTCCGTACTTGGTGGATGGGTTAATGAGATTTAATGCAATTATAACATAGCATGCAGATATAACAACTAAAATATCAGTGAAAATTAATTATCAGGCATTTTAAAGAGCATAAAAGACATCAAATGAGGCAGCTAATTTAGTGGGAAGAACCTTGGGATCAAAGGAGCTTCTCTGATACTTAATGTAAGGCATTTCGGTTGTTTGAAACTCAATTTCCCCATCTCTAATAAGATAGATTAGATAAGACAACCTCTGAGATTTCTTCTCAGCTCCAGAGTTATGATCCTATGACAAAGGTGACTGGATTGAATGAAGAATAGTAGATAGGCAAACTGAATGCTTCACTGTTGGCCATGACATTGAAATAGAGCCCAGGAAGGTCCACTGGGCTGGTGTAGAGAAACTCTGTCTGAAGTGGGCATATCACTAAACTTCTCAGTGACCTTGCTAATGCTCTCAGGCTATAAAAATTAGTGAATTGTTTATCTGAATTGGTAAAGGAAACTTCTATATTGGGAAGTTCTCCAAAACAATAATATCACTAGACTAGGCAAAAAAGGGAAAAAGTTGGAAGCAAGAAAGGAAGGAAAGGAGAAAGCATGGAAGGATGGATGGAAAGAAGGAAGGAAGGAAGGAAGGAAGGAAGGAAAGACAAATACAGTCCAAATGTCATTGACAGTTGATAAAATGAGAAGTGACTTCTTAGAGGAGGTGCTTTGTAAAGTGGAGCTTAAAGAATGGATAGGTCCCACAGAATCTCTGACACTGCTACTGAATTGACTTTCATTAACTTTAAAGGCCGGGAACCCTGAATAAGGACTCCCCTACCTCTCCAAAATATTGTTGACCCTCAGTGTATTCAAGGTATTAATTATAATGTCTGGAATGATGGGGTATCATTGGAGCCTCATAAAAATGTGTATTTGATACCACAATTAATTTAATAATGTATTATTATGCCTCCCCCTTTCGCTGATGGTGGGATATTCCAGTTAGGTTACATTCTTCCTCTTAGATCCCTTACTACCAGAGGCAGAGGAGGGGGGCCTTCCAGACCCTTCCTTTCCCTCTCTCAGGTATGGGAAACCTCATGCCAAGAGAAACACAGAATCAGGGAAGTTTAGAACTGACTGGAACTTTAGAGCACAGACCATAGAATGCTAAAGCTGGAAGTGAACACAGAATCTCTGAGTTAGAAGGGATCTCCAAGGCCATGTAGCCCTATCTGAAAAAGAATCTCTACTAAATACACCTGACAAGGGGTCATCCTATCTCTACTTAAAGGCCTCCACCCCTCTTATCAGAGGCAGCACCTGCTTCCTTTTGATGGCACTAATTGTTAGGAAGTCCTTCTTTAGGCAAAGCCTAAATAGTATCAGCAATAAGGACCTAGGGCTGAAAGGGAACTCCAAGGTCATCTGGCACAAACCCCTCATTTTAGAGATGATGATACTGAGGCCCAGAGAGATTAAATGATTTGCCTAAGGTCACCCAGATGAACAAGTGTCAAAGATGGTATTTGAACCCAGGTCAACTGATATTAGATTCAGCCATCTTTCCCCCACATCTCAATGTTCCTGGTTCTGCCTTATGAGACCGGTTTCCTCTTCAATATGTCAATCCTTCAAGTATTTGAAGGCCCTGATCTGTTTTAAATCTTCCATTCTAAGGTCTAGCATCCTTATTTCCTTCAACCACACCCCATATGGCATAAACTTGAGTCTTTCTACCATTCAGATGACACTGTTCCAGTTTATACTTGTTCTTGCTAAGATTGAGAGATTTTGTTGTTTGGTTGTGTTAGACTCCTCATGAACCACTTGGGGGTTTTCTTGGCAAAGATACTGTAGTGTGGTTTACTGATTTTTCTCCATCTCATTTTATAGATGAGGAACAAAGGCAAATGAGATTAAGTGACTTGCCCAGGGTCACAGTTAAAAAATAAACCTCAACCTGAAGTTGGAGCTGAATTTAGGAAGATGAGTCTTCCTGATTTCAAACCCAATGTTCTATCTACTACACCACCTAGTTGCCTTTCCCTCCTACCAATCTATAACTAGGAACACTGGGTCTTTGGGTAATCTAGATTAAGATGAGAGAGGTAGGATAATAAAGAAAGTGGACCCTGGGAAAGACAGTTTGATTGTCTTACTGTCATCAGAAGATGGGTAGCCCATCATCTCCTTTGTTACCCCCCCCCCAAATCTCTCCCAGATTATGATTTAACTCCCTCCCCCCATCTCAGGGCTCTCCTCCCCACACCATGCTCCAAGATCTAGAGAAACAAGATCAAATAAAGGACTGCGAAGCATGGGGAAAGAGTTTCCAGACCATGAAGTCAGGAAATGCCCCTTAATTATTAGTTCTTGTAACAAAGTCCCAGTCACTCCACCTTAGTTATGGTTCTGCCTTCATAAACTATGATATCTAGAACTATGAGCTGGAAGGAATTTTAGAGATTATATAGTAAAAGCTCCTTACAAATAAGAAATCTCCGTGGTTTTCCCCTCATGGTAAAAGAATTGTCCTTTTTAGTGATTTAGCTATCTTCCTTGAACTTTGTTGCCAGCCCCACCACCCAGCTTCAGGAATACACTTTTTCCCCCTTTTCTCTCCCCCACCCTTGCCTCTCAAAGGTAATTATTCACAACGAATAGAATCTCATTTTGACAGCAATACAAGTTCTGTTACTATTGGCAATATTATGTAGCAACATATTGTGTAAGAGCTCAGTCATCCCAGGCAGGATGAATAGATATAATCCAATAAGTGTGAATAATGACTTCCTTGAAAAAAGTCATATTATTAGAATTATTAGTACTGCATATTGTTATTGAGCTGGAACCAATTACCATATATTACCCAATTATAACTTCAAATAATGTAAATTTGAATATATGCAGCTGCTTCAGAGGAATCATTATTCATTCTTGTTGGGACTCAGCTATGCAAAACTCATCTCTATCCAACTTTAGAGGTAGGGGATGCAAGTCCTTTCATTCAATCTGGATGTTTTTTCCTAGTTACTACAAACCCATAGATTCAAAGACTATCAGAGAGGTGGAAGGAACCGTAGAACATAAAATGTTAGAGCTAGAAGGTGCCTTTGAGACAATCTAGTTCAATTCCCTTTTCATATGATGAAACTGAGACAAGAAGAGAAAGAAAGTGTGATTTGTGCAAGGTTACCTGGGCCAAGCTAAGGCTAAAATTCAGGTATCCTGAGACATCCCCACAATCAGCCTGGAGCTCTTCTCTCTGCTTCCCACTCAGCTTCCATCATACAATGAAAGGCAGTTCACCACAGCCCTAGAGAGACAGATAAATGTTATTTTTTATGTCTGCTGAGAAACTAAGATTCCGTATTTCCCATGGATACCTGTTTGTATTGAGAGTAGACTGAGTGGAATTCAAAAAGGTGAGATTTTTGGTTTAGATTCAAGAAAAACAGCAACTCTTTCCAATAACTACAGCTATTTAATGATCAAATGGGTTTTGTGGAGAAGTAATGAACTCCTCTTTCCTAGAAATGACTGAATATTTGATAACCTTATGTCAAGGTTATTTTAGAAGGGCTTCCTCCACTGTGTGGGAAGTTAAACTAAATGTCTTCTGAGGTTTCTTATGACTCTGTGACCTCAAGATTCCCTGAAATTCTATAACAGGTAGTAAGGATCAGGGCTCTTAGACTGCATTAGAGTGGGTAACATCCAGAAAAAGGAAAGTGATAACCCTCCTATCTTCTGCTCTGGTTAATTTATATCTGGAGGACTGGAGCCAACCTGAAGGGCCACATTCTGGGAAGAACATTGACCACTGACAATGGAGTGAGGGAAATGACTAGAATGATGAGGGAACTTGAAATCCATGCAATATGAAGGTTAGTTGGGGAAATTACAGTTATTTGAACTAGAAAATAGAACATTTGAGTAGAACAGAAGAGCTGTTTTACCAAGCCACTTTGGAGTACTATATAGAAGACAGATTTAGACTTGTTCTTAACCTCATACATGCAACATCAGGAGTAGTAAGGGCAAGTTGCCAAGAGGAGGATTTAGGGTGTATGCAAAGAATAACAATCTCAATAATTAGGTGTTGGGATGGAAGTGGAATCTTTATCCCTGGAGGTCTATATATAGAAGTTGGATAATAACTGATCAGGGATCTTACAGAGGACACTCTCCTATATGTGTGTATATATATATATATGTATATATACATATATATATATATACTTTAGGCTAAATGATCCCTGAAGTCCCTCCCAAACCTAAGAATCTGGGAGCATGAAGAATGCTTGTTTTCATTCATTCATTCATTCATCTCTAGGAGATCTGCCCTCAGGCCAGTGTCTGGGACTGACAGTCTGACTCGAAATCCTGTGATTCTTAGAAAGGGTTCTGCTCTGAATTTTCCACTTGTAGTGATATCACCCAGTTTTTCCCAAATTTTAGAGACTCCCCTAAACAAGGAAGTTAGGACATGACCCAGTGGAAAGTAGATGTTAGGGTAGAAATAGTCTGAGGCAGGGGAACAGTCTGGCGGGGGGGGGGGGTCCTTTGGTGTGAGAGGAGGCCTTGCAGACATTTCTGTGTTATGAAACTTTCTACTTATATTCCTCAAACCTAGACATTAATGCAGTGGGGGACATATTGGGTGGTATAGATGCCAAATGGTACTTAAAGGGGCATTTGATAGCATCTTGATGAACTCTATCCTTTTACAGAGGGGAAAACAGGAGACCACAAAGGCTAGAGGAATTGCCCAAGGTAACATAGATAATAAGTAGCAGATTCAAGATTTGAACTCAGTTCCTCTGTCTTGACATCAGATATTCTTTCTACTGCCTCACATTGACACATTACTTTATCCCAGCCCTCTACCTGATCCCCATTGGGGACCTCAGAAAAAAAGATGAAAATGGAAGCTTCTATTTCTCTAGCACTTTGGGACAAATGTCATTATTCCCATTTTACAGATGATGACACTGAAAGTCTAAGAAACAAAATGACTTGCCTAAAGTCACATAGTCTAGAAGAAGTAAAACCCCATCTCAAGTCATATCCTAGCAAGTGAGAGCTAAGCCAAACCTAAGGTACCCCAGATTCTGGAAAGAGATGTGACCTCATATTAATCTTTTGACCTTTTGAAGCAAAAGGGATGTGTCTTATTCATTCCATTCTCCCCAAAGCACTGAGCTCCCCAAAGAACTGATAGTTATAACAGTCTATTCTGAGTCTCAGAATTCTCAGGTGCATTGAAAAGAGTACTGGCACTCTGGCATTGTGATCTTGAACAAATCCCTTTGGTCCTCCATTCCTTTGTTTACTTCACTGTAAAATGAGGGGTTTGGACTGAACAAATTCTAAGGTTCTTCCTGACTCTGTAATTTTGTGATTACATGAATTTAGGGGACGGGTCAGAGGTGCCTTCAATTTCCTCATCTGTAAAACTGGGATAATAATCTCTATCCTTTCTATCTCGTGGGGTTTCTACAATGAGATTAGTTAGCAGGATATTATTAAGGGTCATTCTGGGTCCAGTGGTAGTGTTCATTGGGTGTGTGACCAGATCAGGGCAACAATAGACCTCCCTTCCACCATCCCTGTATAGGCACTTGAGGGAATCTCCAGACATTAAAGATATTCTAGCTTAGCTGTAAGAGAGACAAGACATCATGAAGACCAAGTATTTGCACTTGTGGTTACTAAGTCATCACTCTGCTGTCAAGTATCTCTGGGGTGTCCAGGAAGATGGTGTAGTAGGGAGATCCACAGAACCAGCATCAATGAATCAGAACTAGAAACATATAATTTGATTGATGGAAGTGGAACTTTTAAATCATAGGCCAGTCATAGAATCTAGAATTGGAAGGGACCTAGTGAAGCCACTTGATCCATCCTCCAAGCCTCTAGGCTGTGTTTATGAAATTTGTCAGCTTCCTTGGCTATAAATCTGAGCTAATATTGGCCTCATCCTGTATTGATGTCTGCAAGGACTAATTAAAGATGATAAGGAGCCATCTAACATTCTAAGCATTTTTATAGCTGGGTACCCACCCTATCACCCTTATATCATTATGATTTCCTGCCCCAAACTACCTACCTGGATATGATTGCTCTCTCCCTCTACCTTGGTCTTTTTCTCCCATTGGCAGGCACTTGTGTAACCAACCAGGGCTTCCTACAAGGGCACAACATATCCTAGCTAGTGGTGATTCTCATACCCAGATTGCACCAGAAGCTGGGCTGGAGAACAAAGGAGGTAGAGGAGAAGAAGTTGGATTGGTAGTCCTATAGAGTGGAAAGAAGGTTGACTCTGACACCAATCCTCTGACCTTAGACAGCTTAGTCACTTATATTTCCTAGGTCTCAGTTCTCCCATATATAGAATATGGGAGTTGTACTAGACAGCCTGTTTGTCCTTTCAGCTCCAGATCTCAAATCAAAGCAAATTAGGGGAAATGAGGAAAGGTTGCCTAAAGGAGATGATCCTAGAGTCAGGAAATGTAAAAGGAGTCAATAGATCCCAGTTGAACTTCCTGCCTCATGATGTTCTTTCCTGATCTTGGATTCTGTGTTTCTATAATCCCTAGTAACTAAATTTCAGCAGGGATGCCAGAGAATCATAAAAAAAGAAAATGCAGTAGAAAAATTGTGTCTGTAGGCCATTAACATTAAACCAAGATTCCCTCAAGTGCCTATATAGAATGGTTCCTAACTCCAGAGTCCTTGTACTTAGAGACAGGTGAGTTACCAGTTGAGTTTAGTGCTAGACCTAGAGTTAGGAAGACTTCAGTTCAAATATGACTTCAAACATGTTATGTGATCCTGGACAAATCACTTGTAAAATACTTTGCAAACCTTGAAGTGCTATGTCATCATTATGGACTTTCCATGTGGGATAACTCAATGTTTTGGAGATAATAGAACATTAGTTTTTCCAAGACCTGAGTCATATTCTAGTTCCCTCCTTGATTCTCTATGACCTTACCCGAGCTCTTTTCCTTCTATAGCTTCTGTCTCCTTGTCTGTCAAATGAAGAAGGGGGAATTGATGATGACTTTCCTGACTTGCTCAGCCTCAATTTTCTCATCTTCAAAATAAGCATAACCTCTGCCATATCTTCCAGCTCTGACTACTCTACCCTGGAATTTTACTTCTAACAAGTAAATTCTGTAGGAATCACGATATGTAAATTGGAAAGGGGTTCATCTAGTATAGTCTCCTATCTTATAGAGCAGTCATCTCAACCCCCTAATCATCTAGATTGTAATCATAGCAAACAACAAGGGAATGATGCTTTTTCTCAAAGCACTAACATGATGGGTTGGGAGGTGAGGGAAGGAGTAGAGAAAAGCAACTCCTCACCCACAGCCATCCTGAGGTCATCCTCTGTCTGAAGGATATAGCATCCTTCTTCTAGTGCATATCTTTCCCTCTCTCAGGATCTATGAAGTCAAGGATCAGATGGTCCATGAATCTATTGTCCTCTGCACCAACAGATTCCCAGACCCATTGCTTTTGTCATAGGCAAAACTATTTTGAGTTATGGTTCTGCTTGCTATAGATTCAGCTTAATACCCCAGGAGCCTTCATGATCTCTTGATGGACTAACACTGTAGAAATCCCCCAACTTCCTGATGGTCTAATATTAGTAAGGCTTCAGAGTCCTAGGCAAGGGCTTAGGAAAACAGATGATCTCAACCACTATTATAACAACCGCTTGCAGCAAAATTTATAGTTTTGTTTAAAAGGGCTTCTCTTTATTAATGTTATTTTATTCTGCTTTTTAGTATATGTAAAGATAGTTTTCAACAGGCATCTTTTTGTAAGCTTTTAAGTTCCATATTTTTCTATCTCTGTTCCTTTCTTCCCCCTTCCCCATAACAGTAATAGGTTATACAAATACAATCATGTTTAACATATTTCTATATTAGTCATGTTGTGAAAGAAGAATCAATAGTAAAGAGAAAAAAACCATGACAAAGAAAAGAATTATAAAATAAGGTTTAAAAAGTGAAAAATAGGAGGGTTGGAGCCGGGGACAGGATGGCCAATGAGGAGGAGGATCCTGCTTTTGAGGAAGATAATGAAGATGTGGGAGGAGGAGTGGATGGTGGACAGGGTAAAAGGAAAAGACTTTTCTCTAAAGAATTAAGGTGTATGATGTATGGCTTTGGCGATGATCAAAATCCTTACACTGAGTCAGCGGATATTCTGGAAGATCTTGTGATAGAATTCATCACTGAAATGATTCACAAAGCAATGTCTATTGGACGACAAGGTTGAGTGCAGGTTGAAGACATTGTCTTCTTGATTTGAAAGGATCCAAGGAAGTTTGCCAGAGTTAAAGACTTGCTTCCTATGAATGAAGAATTGAAACGGGCTAGAAAAGCATCTGATGAAGCAAACTATGGATCCTGACATCTTTTATGTTCTTCAAAGTTCTCTCTACCTTTTAGGATGTGTGGGTGTGTACTAGACCTATGTATTTTTCATCTTGCCAAAAATGAAAGGTCCTAACATAATTTAAGTACTTCATTATTACCTGTACATTATTACCTGTATTCAATTTATTCTGTAAATGGAAAATGGAGCAATCCAATTGACACTGTAAATGGAAAATGAGCAGCACTCCATTACTGCCTGACTTTGACTTTGAGGGATCTAAAAGTGGTATGTAGGTATTGAATTGCCTGTCTTTCTTTGTTATACTTGAAGTCACTCACTAGATTCAATGATAGCAGGGAAGAAAGTAAAATATTTTGCAAACCTTACAAATCATTGACTTTTTGAGGTGATAAAAACAATTTAACAAAAGTAGTATTTATGTTCTGGTCACTTTTTTGCCTTTGAAGCTTTATATAATAGCATAAAACTCTTTCTGGCTATTTTCAATCATATATATATATATATACATATATAAATATATATGTGTGTATATATATATATATATTTATATATATAATGGTTTTATGGATTGCTATAGGAAACTTTTCCATACCGTGTGTTGGGTTATATTCTTAAGGTGTTGTTAATTTCTCTTAAGGAAAAGGAGGGAAAACATTCTATATTCTTTTGCACAAGAGTAGATTTCTTAAAATAAATAATGTTTTCATTTCTTTCACTGGATATCAGTGAAAGTTATTGTTCCCTTTCAAAATTCCATATGAAAATTTAAGATAATTTGATAACTTTTTTGGTTCTGATTAAAAACCTTTATGGCCTATTAATCTCATTGTTGAAGTTTTAGGAAAACTAATCTCCACAGAAATGGTTTAAATTCTGAGATTCTTAAAGGAGCAAACTGTAAATTTTAGTAAAAAATGGAAGTACTCTAAAAATTTACTTTGTTCATTGTGGAAATAGCTGCCAGTATCTGTACATATGTGACTGTAGGTGCTGATACTGTAGCTCAGGATATGTAATTTTTGTATGTATTTAACCATAATGTATTTATTTAGTTAGTTTAGTATTATAATTTGAAAAAAAATCTTTAAATTGAGTCATTGAAAAATCCCTTTTGTGTGAAATGACCACTTTTATTTGCTGTTTATGAACAATCTATAAATCAATATTTGGGAAATTCTGCTATTCTAATTTTTTATATTAAGAATAAAGTAATTAAGAAAATTAAGCAAAAAAAGTGAAAATAGTATGCTTTGTTCTGCATTCAGACTCCAAAGTTTTTCCTCTGGATGTGTATGACATTTTCCATTACACATCTTTTAAAAATTATTCTTGATCACTAAATTGCTGAGAGGAGCTAAGTCCATCACAATTGATCATTACCCAGCATTGCTGTTAATGTGTACATTTATGTACTCACTTGACTCAGCATCGGTTCATACAAGTCTAAAAGGACTTCTTTTATAGTTGTAAAAAGTATTTGGTTTCTTTCCCTTTGCCTCTTGTCCTAGAACAGGGAACATGTTATTCTAATAATAAACCCAACCAGTTGCATTCCAAATATTCCCCCTTTCTCCCTTGACTCATCCCCTTCTTTCTCTATTCATCCCTCTCATATAAAATGTGCTATTTTTCTATCCTGTTAGCTCAGAATACTGCTGATTGGATGTAGACTTTCATAGGGTTTTCCTAGCGGACTAACACCTCTGGTTGTGAGGGCTTGCCAAGTCCTTTTCAGGGCTACTCATCCACCTTTGGTGACCACTTGTCACTCAACTCTTACTTGTAGCATGTACATTAGCCACATCCTAGTCAACCCTCTTGGCAGGCAGACGAAACTAGATTGAAAGTAACTGAAAGGTCTCAAACCTATATGTGAGTTTGGGGGTTATATACCCCAAGAATGTGAAGGATAGGTGGATGACAACAATCTATTCCAATGTCTCTGAAGATGGCTGAAGCAGATGCTATGGAGCACTTAGAGCTTAGTCAGACATCGAAGACACCAAGGTTATCTATTGCATGCTGGGTTGTTCCCAGTTATCCTGATTTTTGTTCTGTCATTGGACTTTGTTGACTCTGGAAAAGAAAATGAAACCAATGACTTCGTGCAATTCTGCCTCATGTAAATTGAACTCACCCATAAGTCAAGATATCAAATGTCATCGATCCTCTTTGGAAACAAAGGATGGGCAACAGCAACTCTAAGTCATGAAATAGATATGAAAAAAATCAAATCCCTATTATAGGAACCTGAATCTACTATCAGTGAGAACAGATTCCTTGGTATGCTAATAAATCTATTTACTTTCTGTCTGACCTCCTATCTCTGACCCGGAGATCTTACATCTCTTCTGGCTATGATGCCTTTCCCAAGAGTTCAAGAATTCCTCTCATAAAGGACTTCTGTTTCTGACTGCCTCATTTTGAAGATGAAGGGGGGAAAAGGCCCCAGGTTCATACTCTTGCAGCCTAGATCCTCTGACAATACAAATACAATGCTCTATTAGACAGAGTTCTGGATTAGGAGACAAATACTAACTGTTAAATTATTATCAAGTGTGACCTTCAGTCAATTAGTTAATTTCTCTAGGTCTCACTTCCTCACATATAAAATTAGAAATTTGGGTGAAATATTCTTGAAATCTCTTTATCTTTAAACCTAGGACCTCATCATCCCAAGGATTTTCTTCTGAACCACCACACAACACTTTCAGTAATGGGACACTCACTTACCCAGGGGAGGTGATGCCATGAAAGCTCATGAATTGGATTTGAGTGAGGGGGTGCTGTGCTAAGTCATCAGACTCACTTTCTCCTCTGGAGCCATCTGGATCCAGTGGCCAGATATGAATAAGGATGACTGAAAATGGAGTTGGTCCTGAAGTCAGGAGGATAGGAGTTCGAATCTGGTCTCAGACACTTGATGCTTCTTAGCTGTGTGACCTGGGCAAATCACTTAACCCTAATTACCTTGCATTCAGAGCCATCTCCTGATTCATATCTGGTCACTGGACCCAGATGACTCCGGAGAAGAAAGTGAGGATGGTCACACAGCACAGCAACTCCTCACTCATATCCAATTCATGTGCTTGTCATGGCATCACTGCCCTGATAGCATGGTCTTCTTCAAGAATGAAGGACAAAAAACATTACTCATCATATCAGAAGCAGATTGTAATAGAGGAATAGCTCTGATATTAGAAGATTCATCCTTATATTGAACCAAAGAATACCTTGTGGGGAGATGATCATTATCCTTAAAGATATTAAGGATTACCATGGGAAAGGATGATTAGTTATACCTGGACCCAGAAAATAGAGTTAGGAGCAATGACTATATGAAAAAAATGAATGAAAAAGTATTAAGAGGTTTCTACTGTATGACTTTTGTTGTTGTTCAATAGTGTCTGATTCTTTGTGACCTTATTTGGATTTTTTTTGGCAAAGGTACTGGAATGGTCTGTCATTTCCTTCTCCAACTCATTTTACAGATGAGAAAACTCACAGTAAGTACTATTCTTATTCCCACTGTTGAGGAAACTGAGGCAAACTCTTGTCCAGGGTCACACATCTAGTAAACTGTCTGTGGTCAGATTTGAGCTCAGGTTTTCCTGACTCCAGGTTCAGCCTACTATCTACCTTACCATCTAGCTGCCTCAATCTGACCCTTAGTCAAACCCCTTTGAGATCTGACATTGTGTAAAGTGCCTATACACTGGGAGTGCAAGTGGGAAGACTTGATTTCAAATCAGGGCTTTGGTTCTCCCTAGCTGTGTGACCCTAAGCAAGTCACTTACCTTTTTCTGAACCTCAGTTTTCTTCTTTGTAAAATAGAGTTACTCAAATCTGCAGTACTTAACTCACAGGATGGTTGTAAGTTTAATTAATGTCTGACTGTTAAATTTCTGTTAAATGAAAATTATTCTCCGGTTCACATTCTGTAGATGAAAGATTTGGAAGCTGCTAGTTGGCAATTTCCCGTGGTCCTTTTCTCTGGTCTGCTGTGCTCATCCTGTGCCACCAAGAATGCTTCTGATCCACATTAAAGCATGATGCCATGACTATTGTATTTCCACTCCCCCTTTTTGGGGAATGGGAAGGGAGAGCCCCTTAAGATTTTCAAGTAGCATTTTAAGGTATTTTCAAGGTTCCTGCTATCTCACCTGTAAATTTGGTAACTTTTTTCCCCATTTGAAAATCAATAGTGAGAACTCCCAAAACAAGTTAGCAAACATTTGTTAAATGACTATTCTGTACCAGGCACTGGGTAGGGATTGCAAGTAAAGGCAAAAACAGTGTTTCTGATCTCAAGGAGCTCCTATTCTAATGGAGGAGACAACATGAAAATAGCTCTATATACATGATAAATGCAGATTAAATGGAAGGCTATCTAAGAGTCTTGGATGGGAGAAGAGAAAGGGGTAGGAGCAGAAAATTCTCTTTAGCTATAGGGTTAGAGGAAGAGTTAGGAAGAGCTTTCAGTGAAAAGAACACTGGCTGGAGTGGCTAGGTGGCACAGTGGAGAAAGCACCGGCCCTGGAGTAAGGAGTACCTGGGTTCAAATCCGGTCTCAGACACTTAATAATTACCTAGTTGTGTGGCCTTGGGCAAGCCACTTAACCCCATTTACCTTGCAAAAATCTAAAAAAAAAAGAACACTTGCTTTAGAGACATGGGACCTGAGTTCAAATTCTGTTAAATTTACTGTCTGTGGGACTTTGAGCAAGTCATTAAACTTCCTTGAACCTCAATTTCCTCTTCTGTAAAATGAGTGGGTTGGACCAGATGTCTCTGATCTTGAGTCTTAAGAATTTGGAAATGGGCCCAGACATAATTCTGACTTAAAATCCCTCTGTCCAATTTTGATCAGTGTCAATTCTTATTTTCCATCTGCCCAGGTATTGCTTCTTTGACAAGGTCTCAGAGAATGTACTAATATTTTGTAACTCAGAAGTTGTTATTAATAATTTAATAAAATATGATTAAAATAGAATTTGGAAATGGAAGAGGGGACAAGGAGAGTATTGAATTCTAGCTCTTTCATTTACTTCCTTTATGATCTTGGACCACCCTTTCTGAAACTCAGTGTCCCCATCTGTCAAAAGAGGAAACTCAACCTGGATTATTTCAGTCCAGTCTGGCTCTAAGTTCTAGGATTCTTAAGACCCCTTGAAAACTGGGAGCAAGCCCATCTCACGGGGGACAAAAAGAGATAGCCCCCAAGTGAAGGGCAGGTAGGCTTCAACTAGTGACTCATGCTGCTGTTTTTTTTTTCCAAGCTAATTGGCTAGTTCAATTAGCAGACCCAGGAAGCCCTCAAGCCTCACTGGGACAAAGCCATATAAAGGCGCCTTCCAGACGCCCTCCTCCAGTCTCCAGAACTGGTGAGGACTTCCCTCAAGATGAAGCTATATCTGCCTGCTTTGTTTCTATTGGCTGCTTTATGTGTGAATTTTGGTAAGGTTGACTCCCTACCTGCCCAGGCTTTCCCTGGTGGTGGGCATGGTGGTCATAGTGGTCATGGTCATGGTGGCATGGTGGTCATGGTGATCATGGAGGTCTTGGTGGAGGTGAGGAAAGCAAGAAGGATGGGATATGACCCCCGAGAAGTTCTGGGGATGGAAAAACAGTCAATAGAATTAGGAATAATTTATTTGGGGAATTGTATTTCTGAGACCTGAACTTTAAGTCTTTCTTTATCTGGGGGATGGAGACAGAGTATGCTTGGATTCCTTTGGAGTCATTCTTCTTTATGTAGCATTTACTGAAATTAAGCCCTTGTCTCCCTGGTTCTTAAAAAATGTTTGTCCTTTTTAAAAGGTAATAATAGTTCTATAGTTTTTCTATATTTTCTATAGTATTTGTTCAAAATAGTTTTTTGATGTAAGCAGTTTGAGTATTTTTATATGCATATTAGAGATGGGAAAAGTGAATCTCAAAGGTGGGAAAGTGACTTGCTCAAGCTAATAAGCAGCAAAGACAGAATCTGAACTCAGTTTGAAGCTCACAAGATTTTGAGCTAGATAAGCCCAAATGGGCTGAGATACTTAAAAGTGTGTAGATAGTAAAAGACAAAGCCAGGTGTAGAAACAAAATCTCCATTGTTGCACAATTTCAAGACTCTTGCCTTGATCTCCATTCAGGATTGTTTGATGGTATAACTTGAAGGATTCTAAGCAGCTAGATGGATAGAATTCGAGACCTGCAGTTAGGAGGACCTGAATTCAATTCAACCTCAAACACTTACTAGCTGTGTGTCCCTGACTAAGGCATCTAACTCTGTTTGTCTCCGTTTTCTCATCTGTAAAATGAAATTTGGAGAACGAAATGGCAAACCATTCCAGTATCTTTTCTGACAAAACTTCAAATAGGTCATGAAGAGTCAGAGATGACTGATCAATTAAAAACAACAGTTGAAAGATTCTTTGAAAGACTAACCTTAGGGGCATCTAGGTGCCGTAGTGGATAAAGCACCGGCCCTGGAGTTAGGAGTACGCGGGTTCAAATCCGGTCTCAGACACTTAATAATTACCTAGCCTTGTGGCCTTGGGCAAGCCACTTAACCCCATTTGCCTTGCCAAAAAAAAAAAACCTAAAAAAAAAAAGACTAACCTTATCCAAAAACAACTCTCTTGAAATTCCATTTTTAGAAATTCATTCCTTTGGTTTTAAAAAAAGGCAAGTGCCCCCAGAAGAGGTATTATGCAAAAGTAGAGTTCATATCACTTACTTTATGGGACTTGAGTTCATCTCTTGGCTCTGAAACTTATTTTCTGGACAAGTCAGTCCTCTTCTCTGAGCTTTCATTTCTCTACCTGTAAAATGGGTTTCAAAATATTCAAACTCCCTACCTCACATAATTGTTGCCAGCAAAGTACTTTGTAAACCTTAAAGTACAATAAAAATTATTATTATTATTATCTAGCACCTTGAAGAGCACCTGGCACCTAGTTTGAGTTCCCAATAAATGTTCATTAAATTGGACTTTATACAGCAGACATTTATAAATGAATGTTGAATTGCATTTCTGTAGACATAAAGCTGACAAAATGCTTTGATATATGAAAGCTTATTTGACCTTTCAATAGTCCTTGTAGAAGCTAGTTGCCTATATTATTATCACCATTAAATATACGTTATGAACTGAGGACCAGAGCAGGATGGTGACTTGCCTGAGGTGAATCATTTTTAGAGCTTGGAACTAAAAACTCTGTGATCTAATCTAATCTAAGATGGCTTCATCTTCATGGGTACCACACTGTTAGCAGTCATCACCAGAAGTTATGAGTCACTCCTGCTTAGATGATTGGGACTCACCTTCCCAACAGCCAGTTTAAGATGCATTTCCCTAATGATAGGAGTTTTGTTGTTGTCATTTTTATTGTTTTTTTGGGCAAGGTCGGAAGGGGACATTAAATCTGGATTAGAGAAGCAGGAAAAGCAGGTGGGAGACTGCAGTGGAGATGAGAGACTGTCCTGGAAGAACAAAGAGAAGCTGAGAGGTCTCAGGGTATTTGGGATTTTTACACCCACCCTGCCATGGGTTTGGGCTCATTTTACAACTCCCCAAATAAACTAACCCAAGATAAATGTTATATCACCCATCTCAATGACTACTTATCTTAAATTTCACTTCTCCTCATGAAGTCTTCCTTGATTTACTCATGCAGAAATTTCTCCATTCCCTTCCCAAGGATGCTTACACCCCAATTTCTGTCCCTCTCCTCTGGCCCTTTCAAGGCTACCTGATACTGTATCGACCTGTGTCCACGCTGGAATCCCTTTGAGAATGCAAACTTCATGAAGTTAGGGACTGTTTCTTATTTATCTCTGCTCCATTCCCCCCCAAGGTCCAAGTCCAGTAAGTGCCTTTTGAATGAATGAATAACAATTAAAATTAGATATGTGAGGTCTATTGAGGACTTTCTGCAATGCTATTTGCTCACTTCCTCCCCAGATAATGGGAGAGATGTCATATTCTTACAATCTCCCTGGGGTTACCTCCGAGACAATGGTGATAAGTGGAAAAAGGCCTGAATGTGGAGTGAAAGGCATGGATTCAAATTTGCCGCTCACTAGCTCTATGGTGTTAAACAAGTCACTACGACTTTGAGTCTCAGTTTCTTCATCTGTAAAGTGTAACTAGTAATGATTCCATTCCTAACTTCATAGGATTGTGGTAAGAAAAAACACTTTACAAACTTCAAAGCAATGGAAAAATGTGAATTAATGATATTTCCAACTCTTTCCCTTGGGCAAGTTTTCCCTTGTCTGACCCTCATTTTGCAGGTGTGCTGTAATGAAAAGACCATTAGTTCTTGAGTCAGTAAAATGAACCTGAAGTTTAGCTCTGCCTCGGACTGAATCTGTGGCTTTGGGCAAGTCCCTTCACCTCTCTCAGCCTCAGTTTCCTCATCTGTAAAATGAAGGTATTAGACTAGAATTGACTTCTAAGGTCCCTTCCAGCTCAGATATTTTGGAATTTTATGAAAAGAAAGCAAAGATGTTTCAAGGAAGGGACCTAATTAAAGTCTGTGAATATTTGAGGGGGTATCATAGAGAACAGCTGCCTTGCTCTGTGTGACCTCCAGAGGATAGTAGAACTAGGAGCAAAAGGAAAAGTCACCAGGAAGCAGATTTCAATGATTAGATGAGCACATATATATAAAGATATGTTTTTAAATGTTCGTGTATGTTATGTGTATGCTGTGTATATGTGTTATATGTGTATTATATGTGTATGTTATGTGTATTATATGTCATTGTTTATTATGTGTATATTTCAGTGTATTTGTATGGCCATATGTGTGTTGTCTTTGTATTATATGTGTAATCCTAAGAGTCTATGCCTACATGATCTTGAACTTTTTTCACTTTTATCACTTCAGCTATTTCTGTTTCTTTTCTTACTCCTCATGCAGAGAGACACAGGACAGCTAGGTCCATCCTTGAAGGTCAGAGTTAATCCTGCATGGGGTCCCCACTGCTGCCTCCTACGGTGAAAGGCTCCCATATGCCAGAGGCTCCCTCCATAATCTGCAAGGAAAGCCTCATCCCTCCAATCCCAGATCTCCATCCCCTATTTGACCTTCCTTATCATTCGTTTCCTCCCCCAGCTCATTCTTTAGAATGCCACGTCTGCTGTGGGCCTGAGAGCTGCCGGGCTCCTGTCGAATGCTCCCCAACAGACAAGTACTGTCTTATTACCCGGGCAAGTGAGTATTCCCACAGCCCACCCTCTCCCTGGTCCCCGTTCCCTCTAACATCCCCTTCCCCAGGTGGGAACATGGGCTAGGGAGTCGAACCTCTAATAAGGCAGGACTCAATTCCCCTCCCCACCATATCTAGGAAAATTCAGAAATTTCCCCTCCTCATTCCCCTGCCCTGGGCACCCTCCAAAACAGTGGGGTTTTTTTAGGTTTTTCTTGTAAGGCAAATGGGGTTAAGTGGCTTGCCCAAGGCCACACAGCTAGGCAATTATTAAGTGTCTGAGACCGGATCTGAACCCAGGTACTCCTGACTCCAGGGCCCGTGCTTTATCCACTACACCACCTAGCCGCCCCTGCTCCAAAACAGTTTTAATCATAACAACATTTATAAAATGCTTTAAAGTTTACAAAGAACTTTTAAAATATTATCTCATTTTATTCTCACAATAATGCTAGTCGACTTCACAGATGATTGGTAGAAAGAGAAAGGTTTAGTGACTTCCCCAAGGTCACATAACTGATAAATGTCTAAGACTGGATTTGAACCCAGGACTTCTCTATACATTGCTCCTATCAGGTATCTAGATAGCATAACTTGTGATGGCCAAGGTAATGGAGAAATCTCAAGCAAAGGACAAAGAGTCCTATCTAGTTTTCTGGCTCTACTCTAGACTCAAGGTAGAAGTCTATGCCTGGCCAGGAAAGGTTAATGTATATTAAATGAGAGGCTATTCTGGGCAGAGCCCTATCATTAAAACACTAGAAATCAAGAAAAGAAAAAAAAAGAGATTCTTGATTCTGTGGAGCTCCTGTCCTTGGGAATTCTCTGATCTGAACAGAGAGCAGTCCCCACCTGGAAGGACAGATGGGAAAAAAAATATCAGACACTTCTTCGAATTGTCTTAGGATGCTACAGTAATTATCAACATTTACAAAACCCTTCAAGCTTTGCCAACTTTCTTTATAAGCCATTACTCCAATTGAACTTGGAAAGAAGATGGTGCAATTATTACTATTCCCATTTTACTTACTTTCATGGCAACCAAGGCTAGGCGAAGTGCCCATGGCCTCACAGCAAGTAAATGTCAGAGGTAGGATACAAACCCGTGTCTTCCTGTGCTAAATCCCCAGCTTTTTTCATTCTACCATATTGCCTTCCGTATCTTCAAAATCACATAATATATTTTGATATTTGGAAAAATGTGCAAAGAATATAACATTCAAAATAAGGAAGTCTTGGGTCCAAATTCTGATTTCATTATGTGATTATAGACAAGTCACTTCTCCCCTCAGTTTCCTCATTTGTAAAAAGGAGACACCTTTGGAGACATTATTATTCAGGGATTATGAGAATCAAATGAGATAAAGTATGTCAAGCTCTTTGCCAACTTCAAAGCATCACATAAACATCAGTTGTTGTTGTTGTTATACCTGATTGCATCACTTGCTAACCTAGTAAAAATTAAATCTACCCTTAAATTATATAATCAAGGTGCAACTAAGGTAGCTCCTCATGGAAGACTCTCTGTAGGAGGAGTTTTCTCATAGAACTCATTAATCTCAGATTGGCTGTCTCCAGCCAAATTCTCTCTCTTATCTATGCCCCTAAAAGAGTCACCCTTTGCCCCAGGGTGAGGGCAGGGGGCCAAGATTAAACCAAGTCTATAGATTGAGTATGAATGATATTTTTAATGAAATGATCTCCCATTTTATAATTCTTGAGAATTCATGAAGAGTTTTCTTCATAACTATATTAAGTAGGTCAGTCAGTTAGTCTGTCAATAATCATTTAGTAAATGCCTATAAAGGGTCAGGTATTACAAAATGAGGCAAAAGACAGTTCTGCTTTTAATGAGCTTACAGTTTAATAAGGGGAGATATAAAACAAACATATATACATATTATATATATAATATGTATATATATATATATATATATAAAACAGCTATATGTGGAGTGGGGAAATAGATATTTAAAAGAAGGAATGCAGGATTTTCTAAATTTTATTCGCTTGAAGGGGCTCCTGCTCTAACTAGGTGACACAGTAGATAGAACCTTCAGCTTAGAGCAGAAAGACCTGAGTTCAAATCCACCTGTAGACATGTATTAGCTGTGTTACCCTAAGCAAGTCCCTCACCCTGTTTGCCTCCATTTCCTCACCTGTAAAATGAGCTGGAGAAGTAAGGAAAAGACAAATCATCCCAATATCTTTGCAAAAAAAAAAAAAAACAAATGGGGTCACAGAGAGAGACACAACTGAAACAACTGAATAACAAATTTGCTTGAAGTAAGGGACATCTTTCCTAAATGCCTCCATGGGAAATCATAAGCAGTTAGATCCCTGTGAAAGTTTATCTCCTGAGTCTCATCTGGAAAAGATGATATTTAAATGGAGGGGAGGCTAAGACACTCTAGAAGTGTCCACCCCCCACATCCTATCCCAAATTTTCTCCCTCCTTTCACTGTCTTAGGGCCTGGAATACCACTATTAGAGGTTCATTCATTTGGCTTGAGACTCAGTCCCCCGCTGAAATGCCAGGCTCCCAGAGAGGATTTCTCTTATTAAGCCATTTTCAATCATGTATAACCCAGAGTGAATGAAGTAGTAGAAAAAGGCTTGAAAGTCAGAAGAGGGACAGCTAGGTGGCACAGTGAATAGAGCACCAGCCCTGGAGTCAGGAGGACCTGAGTTCAAATCTGTTCTTAGACACATAATAACTACCTAGCTGTGTGACCTTGGGCAAGTCACTTAACCCCATTGCCTTGCAAAAAAACCCTAAAAAAAAGTCAGAAGAAAGAGTGGAGTCTTGAAAGTCCTTCTCTGGACCTCAGTTTCCCTTTGTTTAAAAGGAAGGGAACTGAATGATCTCCAAGGTCTGATATTCTAAGTCATATGGATGTACTAAGATATCTTAGAGCTCTAAAACTCTAAGATTCTGAGTTCTGATGATCCAGGGGAGATGGGGTGCAAGACCTGGCCATCTGTTGAAATCAATTCATAGATTACCTTTTCAAGGAATCCTTCCCTGCCTCATTCCTATCTCCCATTTTCTCCTAGGTAGAAATGATCTCTCCTTCCTGGAATATCTCTTAGCACTTTTCCTGGACCTATCCTTTATACTTATCACTTCTTTCCCTATATGTCTGAGACTTCTCTCCCTATATTTAGATTGTAAGCCCCTGGAGGGCAGAAATTGTGCTTCTTTTTAAAAAATTTTTGTATCCCTAGGATAAAAACCAAGAGACCAGGGCTTGGGTGCTTATTTAATAAATTGTTTGTTGTTTTTCATGCAGAAGAACCTCTACTCCTAAATTTTCCATTTCCTAATCTTGGCCTATTTTATAGATCCATGGTTTCATCTGATGCTAAATTCTGAGATTCCTGAAAGCTATTAGACTCCTGGATTTTAACTCAAAAGGTCAGGAAGTGGCCATCAATGAAGATCGGTGGCTCAAACTATCTCACCAGTTAAACCTCCAGGTGCTGGCTCCCCTAAAGTGGGTGACTCACCATCCCTGTGTCCTATCACTCATGGGAGCTAGAAATAATCCTGCCCTAAGGATAACATAGCACAGTATCCTATGAACCCAGAAAAGATGGTCAGATAATATACCTACACAATACTTCCCATGCCTACTTAATGACAGGCCAAAAGTGGCTTCAGAATAATAGCTGCCAGGCTCTGGACCTAGAAGGTTGTTATTATCTTGGGGAACAAGGGTTTGATGTAGCAGAGACCTAGATGTTGGTCTCCTAGTCCAAATATGGAGATGGATGAGGGAGCCACCACTCCCCCAAATTCCCAAAATCATAAGGTGGAAGAACTGGAAAAGGGATAGAGAACTATAATGAAATATAGTAGAAAATGCCTGGGTGTGAATCCCCCAAGTTCTTTTTTTACTGTCTCTATATATGACTTTAAGAAAGTCATTTTTCTTTGCAGGGTAATGTTTAAGGTCCTTTCCCAGTCCTATTCTTGTGACTTTTTGACTTTTGACTTTTTGATTTTCCAATTATGAGAAAATTACCTACATCTCTTTATGTTTTTTTTTCCTGAGTGATTCTGAGTTATTCTTTAGAAACTTATATAGAGGGAGTAAAGGTTATTTATGAGGTATTTTCATTCATTCACTCATCCAATAAACACTTATCAAAAAGGATCTTATGGTTGGAATTACGGGAGCTCAGAGCTCCAAAATTTAGCTAAGGTGTCTTTCCTGCCCTCTTGCGATATATACCAGTTCATCTCCCTTCCTGCCCAACACAAACTATCTGAAACCTCTCCATCCCCTTCATTCTGAACAGACTCATGTCTATGACGCATCCTTCTCATCCCTCCCCATCCCCACATCTAAGTACTGAGGACAATCATTTAGCAACATCAGCTCTGAGGTTTGGCGAAGTCCCTTTCCTATCTATCTCCATTTCTACATCTGTAAAATGGAACTATCACTCCTTGCACTAACACACATATTTCCTTCCATATTTGAAATGGAAGGTATGATTGGCATTTGTCTCCTCATCTCTCTTATATGCCAAATTATAAGCTCTGTCACTAAACTACCCATCCCTACCCCCTACAAACATGTAATGATTTTAAATTCTCACTTCACTTTTCTGGTTATAAGACCAGAAATAAGGGGTTTGGGCCCAATGATCCCCTAATTTGTTTTTCTAAACCCTACAATTCTATTAATATATAACTGACAGTAGCTGTTATTCTTTGGAGAGGGTCCAGCTCCCAGGACTTCCTTGGATCCATTACATTATTTATGAATTCTCCTTTCCCAAGGACTCTCTTTGGTTCAATTTTACTGAGCAAATATTTAAATTCCTACTGCAGGTAGAGATCTAGGCTACATCTGGTTGGAAATATCAGAGAAGGCTTGATAAAAGAAGGGAAGGAAATGATTGGGAGGGTGTTTCCTAAATGCTAGATCTGGTTTCACCCATTAGAACAAGGGCTGGATTTCCAGTGGTGGGAAGGAAAGAAGAAAATGTTTTTAAATTCATAGAACAAAATACATTGGCTCCCAAATTATATTGAAAAACAATTATCAAAAAATTTTGCTCAAAATTCCTAGATTAAGAATTCCTCCATTTTGAAAGAGACTCTAAATTAACTACTTGCTGCACATAGCTTTTAAAAGGACTCTGTTATCTTCATCTGTTTTACCTTCTAGCTAATGAGAAAGGGATGTGCTTGACTTTTAGAATATTTGGGAAGGTCTCTGCCTTTGTAGCATCAGGCTTCCTTACATCTGACCACCTAATAGCAACGAGGAGAAAAAAAAGAAAAAAAATCATGGTTGGTTTATTTCCAAATGTAATCATCTCCATTTCCCCCCTCAGTCAATAATTTCCATATTAAGTACAATCTCTCTGACTCATCAGGAATTCAGTGATTTTCATAACTTTTATTTCTCTAGCTTTGAAAGATTACAAAGTGATCTCATGACAAACTAATAATGTTAATAATAGCAAATTATAAGATTTTAAGATTTGCAAAGACTGTTTCATATATTATCTCACTTAATCCTCTTACTGCACTGTGAATTAATATTAATATAATGATAATGATGATTACTATTATTGTATGGCATTTATATAAAACTTTTAACTTTGCAAAGCACTTAACACTATTATGTCATTTGATTCTCACAACAATCCTGAGAGGCAGGTAAGTAGAGTATTATCCTCATTTTCTAGATTATGAAACTGAAGCTGAGAGAGAGATCAACTCATTCTAGGATCACAAAGCATCTGAGATATAATTTGAACCCAGGTCTTCCTAATACCTTAGACATAGGATTAAGAATTGGGAGGATCCTTGGAACTCATCTAGTTGAAACTAACAGAGGAAAAAAAAACGAGATCCAGAGAGGCCAAGTGCCTTGTTCAGGGTCATAGAGGTAGTAAGTAGTCAACAAGATTTGAACACAGATCCTTTGGTACCTTAGACAATGTTTTTTCCTACATTACATCATACTTTATACTGGCATGGCCTTACTCCCTTCCCTACCATACTCTACACTACCTTATAAACAGATATATGTAAAAATTAAAATGACTATACGATAGAACATAAACACCTTGAACTAAAACATTTCCTCATCTTTGTGTGTCCACCTAGTAGAGTACTTAGAATATAGTAAGAACTTAATAATGCATATTGGATTTTGTAGTATTAAATTGTCTCTAAATTGATTCCTTTTCCAACAATGGGAATCCCTTCCTTCTTAAATCCTCCCTTCCCTCCAAGTTTGGCCAGGAGTTTCCTTACTTCAGGTTTTATTTGATTCCACATACTTAAAGTCTTTCCTAGAAATTTGAACATTCTCTCCAAGTTCCTTGTAACAAATATCAGCTTCTATTGCAAAAGGATATTGTAAAGTTTAATGTAAGAAAATATTACCTAACTAATGGAGCTGTCCAGCATTGTTCTGGGGACAGCTCAAACTGGCCAAATCTATCTTCAGTGTGAACCTTTACTGAGTGCAAAGTGGGAAGTATTATAAATGAAGGCTTACTTTATTGTTTTGTTAATTGCCTAGATTTTAAAAAATGATGGGGAAAATTATAATAGCGTGAATTAGTACCCACCCTGGAACTGGCCCAAAGTTACATGAGCTGAAGGAAACCTCAAGTTCTCCACCATGTGAAGTCTCCAAGTGGTTGTTAGATAATCATTGTGATAGAGAATCCTGAGTTGAGTTAGATAAATCCTCCCTTCCCTCCAACCCTGAGATTCTCAAATGTTGTGATCATTTGAAAATATAAAATAAAGGAACATTCAGTCAGATGAAGCTAATCAGGGAAACCTCTGGAGTCAATAAATTCAATTTAGAAAGAATGTAAAGTGTCATGGACAGGTTTTTTTAAGGGGTCTTAGTGGAGAGTGCTGAGACAATGGTAAATGCCAGTTTCTCTCATACAACAGGATCTAGAGTGTGCTTTCCAACCTCACGCATCTCTTTTCTTTCTTCTCTCTCAATTCCAGTCAACACAATCAACCCAAACCATATCCTGGTGATGAAGTCCTGTGCTCCAACATGCCCGAACAGCACCATTTCAACTGATGGACATGCCATTTCTGTTTCCTGCTGTCAAACAAACAGATGCAATGGGAAGTTCTCAGAGAGAGATTCTTCTACTAGCCTTGTTATCAGCCGAGGGGTTCTGTGGGTGGGTGTCTCCACCAGCCTCCTATGGGTGCTCCTCCAAGCTTCCTGGTGAGGAGATTTTTCATGTCCCTACCCCCTTTGCTGTCCCAAAAGTCCTCTGTTCCCAAGATCTCTTTACTCAGGACAGAATCTCCACCACCAAAAGAAAGACTTCCTCCCAAGGAAAAAAATGGACCACAGGATAAGATCTTGCTCCTGGAGTCCTATAGGGGATTCAGAAGGGGCATTCTGTCCAGTGGTCTGGA
Source organism: Macrotis lagotis (assembly GCF_037893015.1). Classification (NCBI taxonomy): domain Eukaryota; kingdom Metazoa; phylum Chordata; class Mammalia; order Peramelemorphia; family Peramelidae; genus Macrotis; species Macrotis lagotis. The sequence goes on along the minus strand of NC_133666.1, from coordinate 617,003,039 downwards.
TCCTTGGGTAGGAGTCTGGTCAAATCCCAGTATTATCATTTTTCTTTTACCTTTCCTCTTCCCTTTCTTACCTGGAATGCTAATCCTTTTACTGCTGGGTTTTTTTTTTTTGCCCCATGAAGACAAAAAAAGAATTCTGTTTGGGGGTGATACAGCCACACTTGGGAGGGGGAGGGAAGAGGTCATGGGGGAACTGTGAAATTTTAATGTTTTAATTAAATAATCACTTCCTTCTTTCTTCTTTTCTACCTCTGTCCTACTCAAAATTGAGTACCTTTTCCCTCTTTAATTCTTGGGAGGCTCAAGATAATCCTCTCAAGGACAACAGGGTGGAAAACCTGATTAAAGGAGGCCTCACTAAAAAGAACATCTTTCAATCATTTCTGCTCTTTAAAGGGGTCAGCCATCATCACATGACCACATAGCTTGGAGATGGGGTGGGGGATGGCGATGCAGGGTACCTGATTTCCTCAAACTCGCCATATGAGCACTTTTGGGATGGGGGAGGGTGGAAGCATCTCAAGCATTACGTTTTCCCTAAATGGGAATAGGATGGATGATAGTTGAGGAGCTGGGGTTAGGGTGAAGGGTGCTAACATTGCCTAAATCAGAGAGTCCATTGTGATGTGCCTACCTACCTCACAGGGCTGTTGTGAGAAGAAAAATAATAAAACTAATTGAAATTCCCTTTGTGTCCACCTTGAAGCCTGAGAACTCAGAGAATATAGGCCAGAGTCCTGGATCTTGACTTAGCCTGTGATGAGGATGACTAAGATGATCTATGACATTTCTGTGGGATCAATGTTTATGACCTTAGGAAGGGCTGAGTTTATGACCAAGAATTGAGTTTCTGGGTTTGGAGTGAGATACATATGTGCAGCCTCTTAAGACCTCCACTATAAGCTTGTTCTTGCCTCCCAATTCCAACACCAACATTCATGGTCCACAGTCTAGATCTGGCCCTCTGACTTCTTCCAGTCATTGAATATTCAATTGGAAAGAGAAATTAGATATCATCTGATAGAACCCCAATTTATTAGACTAAGAATCTGGGACCCCCCAGAATCCTCCACAGTCAGGAGCTCTCCTCCCCCATCTTGAGTGGGAGCCACTGGGTCCCCTCTGCTCAGGATGGGAAAGTCTGGACCTGCGTCCTTCGCAGATTTCCTGCTGTACCCTGGAAGGAATGTGGTTGGCCAAAGACCTGACTGCACTGTGATTTTGCCTTTTCCTACCATTTCCAAAGTACATGCAATAATCGAGATTCCAGGTGAAAGCAAGACACATTTACTTCGAGATTGGGGTAGCCTCAATGGTATACACCTTGTAAGACCTATTGTGTTCCTAAGACCTGGGGTGAGCTACCTGTTGAGGGACCAAAACCTGCTAGTCTTTGCTGACCTGCCTTGCCAATATCACCATCTGGGTGCACCCTTACTTCTGAGCCTCCAGGGGGCTCTAAAAGTGGAAGAGATATCCAGTATCCCTGGGATGGGGGAACCACAGTTCCAGCGGACTTCATGGGCTGAAGACTCAAAAGGGGAAGAAGGAACACCTCAAAGTTCCTCCCTGGCAACATGCAGGCAGCAATGGAGAGGAAGATGAGCAGCCAGTGAATGTTGAGACTGCTGTGAAGGTCTGGGTGCAGGTTGCCAAACTACCAGTCCAGTCCAAGGCGAGGGTCAAGGGAATGCCTCCCCAGAATATGGAACAACGTAGCTTCACTCAAATAGTAAGAGCTCTCTGGTTATGCAGAGGAATTGTGGGGAAAGGCAAAGAGTTTCAGTGATCTTCACAGGAAGCACAAGTACAACAAGCTGTGATGGTGCTACAGGGAAATCTGGCTAGTTCTGTGCTAGAAACCTCAGACTTGGTGAAAGATCAAAAGGATCTGGCCCTAGAATAAGGAACATGGAGACCAGTTTCAGAGGCCTGTAAAAAGTAAACAAAGGTGGGATATGAACTACTTGCTTTGCTTAGATTTTACCTTTATTTATTAGAGGGACTTATCTTCTTAAGCCTATGAAATCCTTGTTAGTTTTGTCCTTAAGAGTCTGAGGGTATTCTCACAAAAATCCTTTAAGCTCCCTGTGCTTCAATTTACCTTAAAATCACAGGAAAGATTTGTTTAATTTTTTAAAAAAATTTTGAATTTTAAACAAAAATAAAAGAAGATAAAAGAAAAAAAATAATCTGGGACCCAAGAGGAGAAGGGATGTGTCCAAATCACAGAGAGAGAGTCAGACAGAAGAAAGACCTGAACTTAAGATTCCTCACTCCTATTCAAACCCATGAGCATAAAACCAAGTAATTAAGGAGGTCATCAAGCTTGGTTGCCTACCAACCTAGACTCCGGAAATCTGGGATGCTGAGGGTAACATTATTTCTTCCCTAACTTGGGGGCATTGATGCAATGATAGCTGAAAATCTGAATTTTGGCATGATGGAATTCTGAGAATCTTGTTCTAGAATGGAGTGTTCTGGCCTTTTTGTACTTAGCAGGTCATAAGTTCTAACCACATTCTTCACTGCTCACTGAGATCCCCTAATAAGAATAGCTTAAACTAATATTCACCTTTGAATAGCTAATCAAAAGACCTTCTTTTCCAAAAATAGTCACCCAGAATATCTACTCATGCACCAAAGGCACATCCCTTACATGTCTTCATGTTTCTCCTTGTGGTATCTCCCTACTTTCCTCCACATGGACATGCCTTCTGAGGCATTCTAAGTATGCACCAGACCCTCTTTTTGGAAATATACCTCTTCCAAAAAGAATGGGAAAGGTAAAGGAATGGAGATAGGTATTATATATTAAGAAAATATGAGGAAGCTCAATAACTGAAATTTGGAAGTATGGTATAAAATGTTAAGATTAGTATCACTGTAACCAAAGATCAAAGTGATATAGTCATCAGAATACCAGAACTAAAGTGATATTATAACCAGAATATCTTACAGCTCACCTGGACAGAAAAAGGAAATACAGAGTTTAGGAAACAGATCAGGAGGATGATATAGTAGCATGATATACTATTGAAATGAGATTTCAATTATTCAGATATTGGCTAGAGGCTTCTCTCTGCTTAAAACTTAACTGCTAACAATTTCTTGATATAAGAATGATAATTTCATTCAACAGAAAGTGAAGGAACCAACCAGAGGAACTACTATTGTGGATCTGATTTTCATGAACAAGGAATTCCTAGTAGCCAGGATGAAATCAAAGGGAACTTCAGAGAAAAGTGACAATATCATCTTAGAATTTGTGATGCAAGAGAAAAAGCTGGTCACTGTCTAATATGTACCCTAGATTTTAGGACAGAAGAATTCAAAGAGGTCAGAGAAATAATGAGCACTATTCCAGTATTTAAAACTCTATAGAAGGTAGCCTTTGAAAAAAATCTGAAGACACAAAGATAAACAATTCCAGTTGTAAGGACAAAGAGTAATTATCTGAAGACTAATGTGTATGGACAGGGAGCTCACTAACCAACTCAGACTTAAAAAAATATGTACAGTTAATAAAAACAAGAGTAGGTGACAGAATTCAATGAGAAGTGTTGGAGATATAAAATCTCATAACCACAGAATGAATGATTCTTAAAGTTATATTGGGGGAAGGGAAGAAAGAAGGCCAAAGGACAGCAAAACTTCCAGTGGAGGGCATGGAATAATGGTAATTGAGGACAGGGCAAAATTGCTTAACTACTATTTAGCTTCTGTTTTCTCCACCAGGGAAAATAATTTTCTGACCATAACAAAGAAAACAAAAACAATTAATAAGGAATTTATGTCTAGGATAAGTAAGGATAGAGGAAAATGATACTTCATTGCCCTGGATGATTTTAAATCTCAAAGCCCTTATTTTTGAAACACCATGAAAGAAAAGAAAGAAAGAAAGAAAGAAAGAAAGAAAGAAAGAAAGAAAGAAAGAAAGAAAGAAAGAAAGAAAAGAAGGAAGGAAGGAAGGAAGGAAGAGAGAAAGAGAGAAAGGAAGGAAGAGAGAAAGAGAGAAAGAGAGGGAGGAAGGAAGGAAGGAAGGAAGGAAGGAAGGAAGGAAGAAAGGAAGGCAGGAGGGAAGAAAGGAAGGGAGAGAGAAAGAGAGAGAGAGAAAGGGAGGATAGAAGGGAGCAAGGAAGAGAGGGAGGAAGGGAGGAAGGGAGGAAGGAAGGAAAGAGAGAGACTAGAGTCTGCAAATAATAAACCAGTGACCTTTATTTCAATTTCCAGCAAAAATTCTCATTAAAGAGATAGTAAATATCTGAAAGAGGATGTGGTGGTCACAAAGAGTGACCAGAATAACTTCAGAATAACCAGATGGGAAAATCAAGGAAATGCAATAGATATCCTTTTACCTAGATTTTGATTTAACCATTATATTTCATTGCGGAAAGCAGAGTTTGACTGAGGAGAGAATTACCACTTCCCCAAAAGAGGCAAAATTGATTCTCCTATACCATATCTGTCTCCCAAAAAAGGGACCAGTTTTTAGTGTAGCCTTCATTTCGGTCACCACCCTCAACTTATCACTGACTTCCTTTTTTTTTTTGAAAGATTAAGTGTTTTGCCTGGGTCTACTATAGTTGAAACAGTTGGGCAATATAAACAATTAGAGGGTTTACATTTTCATCTTGTATTTTAGCCCAGGGGCAATGGTAATCAGTACCATAGGAATCTCTCTGCTTTTTGGAGGCACTTAAGAATACAAGTAATAAAAAATTATCACAGCTCAACAAGCCCCAAGTTTGATTATTTACAAAGTTGGGCAGAGATGCTGATTTCTAATTTGTTTGAATTCTTTGTATTCAATATAGCCACTGACATCTCCCTATTATCCTTTAGGTATGTATTGAAAAACATATGACTGGAGAGCTCTAAGCTAACTTTAAAGTACAATTTAAGGCATCAAAAAACAGCATAAAAGGAATTTAGAATTTAAATACCCATAATTTGTTTTGGTTTTTTTTTTTTGGATGGAAGACTAGGAAAATGTTCTTCATCATCCTCTTGACTTCTTGGCCAGAGAGAAACTGGCTAATAATCAGGTATGTTCCACATTTTGTATGGATGAAAATGTTGACCCACTAATAGAGTATGAGCACATTTAAAATCATCAATCCATTTGTATGCTACTTTTCTATGACAGAATGATTCAGAAGTCCCTCATATGAGGGAAAATTCTATTCTCTGAGTTCACAATTTCTTTAGAAAGGTCAAGCCTGAAATCAGGGTCTAAAATTAAAGACAACAGTAAGGAAAAAAATGTCCCTTGCCCCGTAAGACATATTGCCATGCTTTTACCTAGCAGGTAACACTTCCCATTTCCTAGTGTCTCAGTTTCTACAGTCATTCATTGTGACTTCTGCAGGTTGGCTCACATTAACAGAAGCAATCTACAAATTGTAACTTGCTCTTTCCTTGGATGTATAAGCTCCACACAGTTCAGTGATGCTTCACTGTGGCTTACAGTTCACCCTGCATTCTCACAATCTATACCAGCAGAATAAAAGCTCTGGCACATTCTACCAAACTATAAAGGCTCTAAGTATGGGTCTGGTGATGAACTGGCACACATAGCTGTTTTTAAAAGATTAACCTAGTAGTTAAAACCAAATAGCATCATACTGAGGCCATGGGGTGATTAATTTTCCCCGCAGTTAATTTTTGACAATTATATACTAAGTTATAGAGATATCTGAAATCTTGTCTTCTTAAAATGAATAACTTTTACATTTTATAGGAAAGACACATCTATATAATTGGAAAGACACATCTATATAATTATAGTCTCTTGAAGAAATGAAATGGCATAAATAAATAATCTCTGAAAAGTAGAAGTTTATAGGAAGTGAGAAGAGAGTCAGTTATTGCAGCTGGGGCTTCTCTTGTTATAATTATTCAATTCAATTCAATAATCATTTATTAATACTATATGCTGAACACTAGGCTAGATACTGGTGATACAAAGATAAAAACAAAATAATTCCTACCCTCAAGGAGCTTACATCATCCTCAAAACAGGTAAGGAGATATAACATATCCAGAGATAAATTTGAGGAGAGACAAGATAATTTTGAAGAGAAAAAGAATAATAGCAACTGGGGATAGTGGTACTGAGATCAGGAAAGGCTTATTAAAAGAGTTGCTAAATTGAACCATGAAGGAAGACAAAGTTTAAGAGGATATGTTCACTATACTAGGTGGCTTGGTGGATGCAGTATTTGACCTGGAGTCAGGAAGACTCTTCTTCCTGAGTTCTAAACTAGCCTCAGACACTGTCTAGCTGAATGACCCTAGACAAGTCACTTAACCTTATTTGCCTTAGTTCCTCATCTGTAACATGAGTTAGAGAAGGAAATGGCAAACCACACCAGTGTATTAGCCAAGAAAACATCAAATAGGATCATAAAATGACTTAACAAGGATATGTCCAGGGATTTTTCACTTCTGCTCAGCTCTGTCGATTAGTATGGGGATTAAAATTATCCTGCCTACAATGAAAGAAATTGGGGCTGAGGTCGGAGTCAATGACACTTCATTAAATGGTCCATCGTTCCCTCTAATGAAATGATCCTCAGATCTTTCTCATAATCTAAGATGCCCCTTTATTTTGAGACCTTATTTTTATAGGGCTTGATACTTAATATTGTGAAATACAGAATTTCATTGATTGATTGATAGACCTTGCTCTTGAGGGTCAAAAATGACATATTAGTAATAGATTGAATGAAGCAGGGGGCATCTCCACTGACTAAGTGGCCATAGGCTACTTCTTAGGCTAGGCAAGGGGAGATGGTTCAGGATTTACATCCTGCCTTGTTGGTCATAAGATAGTCACTTTCCTGGTTCAAGGGTACAAAAATAAATTGGGATTTTTCATGCAGTTGAGTCATCTCCACTATCAGGGGTTTGGAAACCATGACAAGAAAAAAAAGGTGGTGGGTTTCTAGCTAGCTTCCTATGACTGCCCAAATGATTTTACTAAATGTATTACACAACTCTGAGACCCAATCCAGAGCCCAGAATCATATCAGATAGATTGATACTAATTAGAATTTGAGTCCTCACTCATTAAAACAACTTTATCATATCCCCTTTGATCCATAGAAAGAGTCCAGTCTTTCTATGAATCATTAAAACTAATGAATGGAGAACAGTCTTCCAAGACCAGTAGGAGGCAGTTCCCTTCACTAAGGTGCAAAGATGACAACAATAAAGATGACAAAAATAAAATTGGGCACAAGTTATACTGATTATGTTACATTTGATTAAACATTAACTCATAATATGCCAAATAAATATTCAATAAATATCTAAGGTGACTATTAACCAAGAAGCATGAATGGAACATATAAAACATGCCAACGAGATATGAAGTGCAAAAGTGCAAGCATTACATGCTTAGGTTCTGGAAACTGATGGAATTGTTTGTTTAAATCTTTGTCAGTGGAAGAGCAGGAGCCTAAATAGGAGACCAAAAAGGAGAATTCAAGGTTCCAGTCATTGCAGGCTCAGGAACAAGTAGGGTAAAGAACCCTTTGTTCTTAGATGATGATGATGGAGGTGTCTTCCTTGCTCATCACATCTCATGTAGTTGTCTCTTAAGAATACTGGAATGAATGAGACTTCAGAACAGCTTCTAGTAGATTTGCTTCCCCAGTTAAGGTCATTTGCAGAGATCTCTGTTAAAAATTTCTGTCAAAATAGATCTTAATACAATTCCAGTTTGTTATTACAATAACCAGGTGAGATAGTGAGAACCAGTTCAAATCATAATAGTACTAAAATAAATTGTCACTAGATCAGAGAATTTATCATTTTTAGGTTGACAAATTCAAGTAGTCACTGACATTTTTTTTTAAATTCTGAACTCAAATTTTATAATTGGTATATATAATTACCTAATCTTGTTGCAACTGTTTATTAAATCAACTGAAAAATTGTCACTTTGGCCATTTTCTTCTATTTATTTTTGGCTGCTTATCCCTCCCCTTGGAGAATTAGATTTTGTTAAGGGAACTATTAACTCAGCACTTTTAAAAAAAAATTGATATGATGATGATGATATGATGATAACTGAATTCATTTAAAAGTTGCCAAAATAATTTCAATTGTAAGAAAAAGTTCTGAGATTGGATGTAGAAATACACTGAGTCGTCAAATTTTGGGACAGTGTGGACTGAATAAGCTGTTAATAATAAAGCATGATTAACTTTCAAGATATTCAACATTCAGGTGGTAATAATAAACCCAAATAAAATTGGCTTTTCCCATTTTAGGACACTAGATAGTCTAACATTTTTTAAACCAGCACTTGAAATTCTTAATCTAATTATTTTTGCAAGACTATGGGGTTAAGAGACTTACCCAAGATCACACAGTTAAGTAAATATTTAGTGTCTGAAGTCTGATTTGAACTTAGGTCCTCCTGACTCCAGGGTAAGTGTTCTATCCACTGCACCACCTAACTATACACTTAATCTGATTTTAAAAATTGTGTCACATCTCCTACTAATCATATTATCATGATGAAAGAATGTTATAAGGTGGAACTGAATTCAATGTTTAGAATAGCAGTAAACTGAAGTCTCAAAAGACTCTTCCTCAGAAAGCAAAACTTCACTAACTATAACTTAGAGTCAGATAATTGTTTATATATATATATATATATATTGTTTATATGTGCGTGTATATATGTATATGTTATATGTGTGTATATGTCTCAAAATTTCATCTGGAATTTTTTAAACTATTTCCAAATTACATCTATTCACAGCTATCATTCTCACCTTAGTCTGCGGATAAAGCCAAAGGTAGAACATCATACCATTTCTAGAATACAATGGGATAAAAATGAGATGAGATTTTCCCAGCAGAATCCATTTAGGCAAAAGAGTCATAATTGGGCACAATTTCAAGGACTGGGAATAATAATGAATTTTTTTGGTAGGTGTTCAGAGTGGTGGTGCAAGTTAGCAGATTGACGTTAGTGGATGTGACTTGAAAGACAAACTGATTAAAAGTCACATAAGTTGGACAAGAGGCTGTCATTCAGGTTGCCACTGGGGTGGTGTCTAGAGTAATCCACTCTTGCTTAATTAAATCTATTATCCCTTGAGTACCACACTGATGATTCTTATGAACTAAAAAAGTATACCTGGTGATAGAAGTTCTGGGAAAGAGAGACCTACCTTCCTCAGTCCCTCAGATCCAAGAGACCTGTTTAGTCTTGCATTCTGTTTCTACTTCTTCACCATAAGTTCATATACAGTGAATAGTTGGTTCAAAATAATGGCTGTAAAAGATACCAATTACATGAATTTCCAAATGATGTCCGCTTTATTATTCAAAAATTTCATTTTTCTACTTTGGATGGGAGAGACCTTATTTCCTCAAAAAACAGTGCTGCAGAGTTTCACAATATCTTGTCACCTCACAGACAAAGATCTCCCAAGAAGACCATATCATATTTTTCTTCCCATAGTAAGTCATTTACTATTATTGTTATTATATTCTAGTTTGATTTTAAATATATCAAATGACGGTATATCTATAATGTAAAAATATTCAGATTGAAAAGAAGTTCTCTTAAAATTCTTATATTTTAGACATCACCAGTTAGATGTTAATAATTTAAATGCCTTTTAAACATATCATTTAATAGAAAGTCATTTATCTTATTATCCCTGGCATTTTCATGCTAATTATAGTAGCTTATGTAATACTTAGTATGTGCCAAGCTTTCTCTATGTCTTGAAAGTTCCTTAAGCCTATTTTATTATCCTTTAAAATGTTTAATATATAATTTCTCAATTTAACATTTTATGACAATCAGAAAAAAGCATCTGTAAATGATACAGCAATTCTAAGAAATTTTGAACACCACAGTACTTGTCCTTTACACAAGCCAGGCACTGGGTGAAACTCTTTACAACTGTTTTTCCCAAAAACCCAGGAGACAGGTGTAAATATTTATTATTCTCTTCGCACATACAAGAATTGATTAGATTCCCTATTTTACTATCATTTCAATATTTTCAATCTGATCAATTTTGATTTATAATCACCAGAGAAAATAACAAAGCTTGATTTTACACAAGGTTCCATTATTTTTAGTTGATTTATATTTTTAAAAAATCATGGTGACACTTCCAACTTCCCATTGCTGTTTCTTCATTTTTTTAATTTACCAAAGAGCCAAACCAATTCCTTTAAAATTTTCTAAGTACCTAGTCCTTTAGCATGACTACTGAAACCAAAGGAAAGAAATAATACTTTCCCTATCAATCAATTAACATGCATTTTATGAAACATTTTGTTGTTTTATATTAACTGGGGAAAGAAGATATGCAGGGGCATTACTAAAAACAAAATGTCTAAATCTTTTCTATTTCAGTGAAACTAAGACCCTCTCTGAAAAGTCAAAATTTTTCAAAACTCCAGAACCCTTTAGTTTCAAATACTAAATCTTCTCTGAGTCAGATTCTGATTTTCCTTACTCTTTGACTCATTCTTAACTCCTCTAATTTCCTCATGCAACAGTATTCCTTCTTAATCTTTCTAACTTTCCTTTTTGCAACACTGTTCTTTCTTTCTTCTACTTGTTTTATCCCTCTAGTGAATTCCATTTGGGTTTGGTTTGGTTTTGATTACATTTCATACCAATTTCTTTAGAGGCTTTTGGGCAATTGTATTTTATGAGAGGCTTCTAGTCACAGATTTAGTGTTCAGACTCATAATACTAAGAGATCCCAAAGAAGACCCTATCTGGTGGCAACTTCTATGAGGTGTACATACATTTAATTTATTTCTTTATCTAGCCCTTTTTAACAAAAATTCATATTCTTGTTTAAGCCTATCTTTAATATTTCTTTCCCTAAATTACTTGTAAAATACATATTTATTTATATAATTCATATTTATTTATTCATTTTATTTACTTATTGTTACATTTATTTATATACTTTGAACTTATTTTCATTAAGCAATAGATTTCAGCACAAGTTTTACTATATTTTTAATTTACCTAAACAATTGGTTTAAACTGCAGTAGTCTCATTAAATGTCACCTCCCTTTGGTTGCTTTCTGATTTCAAAATAAGTTTTCTTTTTCTAGGAGCAGTTTGGGATTCACCTTCAGTCTGAGATCCCTTAATCAGGACTTGCTTATTATTTGTTATTTGTTTAAAAGCAGCAATACAACAGAAGGGTTCTACTCACTTTTATTCTTTTCTGAAGATGTTTAAGATTTCCTTATTCTGCCTTCTAAATAGTAAAATTTTTGTTCCTGCAATAAACTTATCCTAACTTTAAGTATAGCTTTTTAAGTTTACCTTTATTCTACACTAAAATTAAAATTTCACAGATTGATACACCAAAACTTCAGACTTAAAGATTGGCTAGCTGAAACTTCTTCAGGTTTAGCTAATACTTTTTCTTTTTAAATTCTAAATTGTTAAATTTTGTAAGTTCTCAAGAGTCTCATTCTAAATTCAGCTATAGTGTTTTCTAAGTTTTTTAAATCACTTCTCTAAATTCCTATTTCAGTGAATATTCATGACTAATAAGACAATTCTTAAAATCAACTTTACTGATATCTTCTGAACATATATAATGACTAATAAGATAGTTCTTAAAATCCAGCTAAAATTAATAACTAGTCATTTTAAAGATCCCTCTTAAAGAATAATTGATCTGTGAATTTTGTTATTTTCATTAAACTCTACAGAGTTTGATAGTACCATTATAGCTGATCAAAATATTTATAAGGACATCCAGATTATAAATTAGAAATGACATTTGATTATTTCTTTTTCACAAATGTGGTTTCCAGTTTTTTAATCTTAGTTTCCAAATATTTTCTGTATCTGTCTTTCAACTCATAATTTCCAATATGGTCAGTGCTGGAAACAGAGAGAGAAAAAAAGCCTCTTTGAAGGCTTTTCTATTTGAAAGTTTACTTATTTAATAGTCTGTTTCCTTTGGTAGATCATCGCCCCCCCCCCCAAATAGTGACATAGGTAAAATGCCTGTTAGCTATGAGTTAGCACAAACACAAACAGCATCTCACAGACAACAGGCACATTTCCCATTCTCTTAAAGATTTTCCTGATTCTATAAGCTCCCTTTCAATGAGAAGTAAAGAACTCACTGTTCATTAGTAAAACAGATACACACCAAGCATATGAGAAGACACAACATTAAATCATGCCTGAACTTATAAGTTTTTTCTCAAAGACATTTTGAAGTCAAGATCTTACTTGTCTCCTCTATTAATTATAGAACTTATGACCCTCTTGTAGCTGGGGAACCTGCTGTCAGTTTAATATAATTTTTCTGTTTTCTCATTAAGTGAATACTTTTAGAATTGGTAAAACATCTAATTTAATAACAATACAAATTGTTTTAGACTAATTTGCCAATTGGGTCCACCCATTTTAAGTTTACTTTATATTTAGAACAAGTCCCTAATAGGTAGAAGAGCTGGTCAAAGTTCCATTCCTCTAGACTTTTTTCCCAAAGTATAATCACAGGAAGTAAAATTAAGAATTATGAAGAATGTAACAATATCAGTAGTTCATTTATTCTAATCTTATCTAAGAACATTATTCAATAAAATTCCCTAACTTTCTAAGTAATCAAAAGTTCCATGCTTTGTCCAACAGATTTACGAAAATGCTTTGTATTTTCATACCAAACTCTGCACAGCCTATTGGCTCTATCTCTAGTCAGCCTCACCTCCTGGATAAGGAGTCCAGCCTTTTCCCAGCTCATGAACAGTGATCCAATAAGATGCATTTCTTCTCTTATACCTGACCCCATCTCTCCTGGAAATATCACTGAGCAGGAGTGATACTCTTCAGAGAAACTTCCCTCAAGAGAGAGTTGGACTAGATTCCGGAGGACCTAACTACCCTTTATTAGCTATTTTTTTCTGAGAAACTTCCCAACTAAAGGCTCTGGAGACAACCTACCTTACATATGAAGCAAAGCAGGTAATTTCCAACCTATCTGAGGCCTACCTTATGGACCTGTTATATTCAGGGATATCCCTTTTGGCAAATTCTTCAATGCCTCCCATTCTCAAATTCTGGGCTTAATCTATAGGGTCCTAAGACTGGTCAACTAGGACCTAAAAGTCCATTATAAATGAATATTCAGCAAAATTCATATCTACTTTTCTTTAAAATTTCCTGAAAATTTAGTTCTGATTATGAGTGACTTAATCCTTTCTTCATCTCTGTAAAATCAAAATGAACCTTCTTCTCGAGTCAAGGAAGATAGAATTGTTTCCAGAATGGTCACATGCCTTAACAGCTTATTGTTGAGGTAAGGAATCTTTTCCTTAGTGCTATCAGTTCTAGACTAAAGTGTTGCTTTCTCAAAGTTGTGTCACAGTACTTGAATGGGGAATTATTCCCCCCAAATCTTACCTAACCAGGGACAGGTCATAGTATCTTTTAGATGGGTTAACTTTGCCCTTTGTGAACCATCAAAAGTACCATCTCAATCAATTAAAGAGATTTCTCTACCAATGACAAAAATTTAATTTATTTACTTAAAATTTAATTACTCCATATTAAAAGAATTTAAAGGCAAAAGAAATCTATTTTAACCTTGCAAACAGGAAACTTTAAATTTAGTGGTGGTTGAAAATAAGGAACTAGCAATTCCATTGCTGAATCTCCCTGGTCTTTACAAAATGAAAGTAGGAAAAATATAGGAAAAAAATAGCCAATGTTTAGAAAGTCAAAACTGACCATATAATTTTTTATAAAAATTAAATTTGCATGTTTCAGTTCTTATAAATATGTACAGAATAGTCAAATTCAAACAGTCCCTGTTAACCCAATCAAGAACTCTTCTTAAGAAAATGAATTCAGGGTAAAGCAAGGCAGACTTACTAATCTTAAAGAGACTTATCTGAGACTCAGAGAACTTGGGTACAAACAGTGTAAGGAGTCCATTTATAAATGAATATTCAGCAAAATTCATACTTATATCCTGGTGTCTGTGGGGGAACCATCAGCAAGAATTTGACTAAGTGTATGCTTCTCTTTTTGGATCCCCTACAGGGGCTGGTCAAAAGAGGTTGAGGGTCACATACTGCTGTCCCTTCATGGTCATCAAAAATGTGGTAATTAAAATAGTCCCACCTACAATAAAAGAAACTGAGGCAGTGTTCTGAGGCAATGTCACTTTATTAAAGAATCTGTGATCCCCTCAATGAAGTGAATCTCAGATCTTTGTCACAATCTAAGATGCCTCCTTCTGGGACTTTATTAGTATAGGATTTGATACTCAAACATGCAAAAGAAGCATATTGAAATACAGAATTTCATTGATTGATAGACTTTTCTCTAGAAGGCCAAAAATGACATATTAGCAGGAAGATCATAGATTGGGTGAAGTAGAATAGGGCTGAGAGAGACCTGGACTTGAAAACAAGAGACTGAAATCTAGTCTGGGCTTGGTCACTGACATTTCCACTAAGGGCCATAGGCTACTTCTTAGGTTAGGCAAGGGGAAATGGCTCAGGATAGACATATACCTGACATCATAAGATGGTCACTTGTTTGATCCAGAGGTACAAAAATAAATTGGAACTTTTCATGCTATATGGAACTTGGTAACAAAGACAAGGAAAAACAAGGTCCTCTTGCTAGCTTCTAATGATTGCCCAAGTGATCTTACCATCTGGATTTCACAACTCTGGGATCCAGTATTCAGAGCTCAGAATCATATCAGATTGATTGATACTAATTAGAATTTGAGTAAGGATCTTCACTCATTAAATTAACTTTCTCATTAGCTTGAGAGACTTGAAGCTCATAGACTTGAAAAAGTTATCCCTTTTCCCTCCTCCCCAGATTCTCCCAACTGAAAAAAGGATCTTAGGAGGAAAAACAAAGGTATGCTAGAGATTATATATATCCTTATCCCTCATAGGTTGGTTGGCACATAAGCCTCAACTATCTTCTTTAGTCTAGCATAGAAACAATGGAAGTTAACATTCATATGGCTCTTTTAAGGTTTGCAAATCACCACACATTTAACATTGAATCCTCACAACAACCTTATATGGGAGGTGCTATTATTATTTCTACTTTAAAAAGGAGAAAACTGAGGCTGAGACAGGTTTAATGACTTCTTCACCTAATATCTGAGGCAGGATTGGAATTCAGGTCTTCCTGACCCTAAGACCTCTGCTCTGCTCACTATATACATATATATATATATATATATATATATATATATATACTATATATATAATCATATCAGATGTTTATTAAATATCTTTATTGAATTGAATTGAGTTCTCAAAGTCCTCAACTGAGAAAGTAGAATAGGGCTGAGAGAGACCTAGACTTGAAAATAAGAGACTGAAATCTAGTCTGGGCTTGGCCACTGATTTGCTATGTGACCTTGAGTAAGGAATGTCCTCTTTCTATAGCTAAATTTCTTCCTCTGTAAAATAAAAGAGTTGGACTAAGATCTCTAAAGCCCTTTTCATCACTATTATTATATGATCTAAAGACCCTGTTATCTCTTAGCAATGTAAGTTCTAAGGCTCCTCTAGTTCTGGCATTTTGTCCCCTAAGACCCCTCCAACTCTGATATTCTTTATTCAGAGTATAGGTTGATACTGAAAAAAAATTGGAAATACCAATTGGTTCAAATCTGGGATTAAAATTCAATCTAAACATATCTGGTTGAATACTTCTAAAATATTACATTCTTTTATTGAAGGAGGAAAGTGAGGTACCTCTCCCTTTCCACTAATATAGTTTCAATTCTCTTTGGGCCTGAGTAAATGGGCCTTAACAGGAACTGTGAGAAAAAATTTAAATCCAAAGTCATATGGTCAACTTTCAGTGATCTTCTCTACCCTTGGATTTGTCCTCAGGCAACAATTGCACAATCCATCTCTAATCCCATATTCAAAGAGTTTCCAGCCAGTTAGCACCAACCAACCAATAATTCAAGAACCTCCACGCTAATGTGGAAAATCAAGATATAGATGAAGGACTTTCTAAAATGCAATATATAAAGTATTTCAATATGCATATACTTGCCATGAAAGATGGATGTGGTATGGAGAGTAGAGAATATGAGTTTCATTGGTAAAAGTAATTCATCATCTTTTGACCAATGTATTTCTTGATGTATCTCAATGATGTATCTCTTCTCACTTAGTTGGGTTGGTTATAGGATCATAGATTTAGAGCTGGAAATAATCTTAGAGGTCATCTAATTCAAATTTTCTTTGTTCAGATTGGGAACGTGAGGCTCAGGGAGATGAATGACAGGTACATGGATCATTGTGTAGCTTTTATGCAAAGTCTTTCCAGCTTGGAAGGATTTGATATAGCTATACATACATATGTGTAGGTATGTATACACACATATAAATATATGTAGATAAATGTATATATCCATATAAATATCTTGGCTCAAGAGCAGACACTTACTTATATAACAGTGTAGGGAAGGGTGGGGATTAGGCAAGTGAAATTTTCATATAGGAAGAAAAGTTTTTGTTTTTAAGGGTATAACTTCCATACAAGTAGAGAAAACATGATAGTCTAGTGGAAAGAGCTCTGGATTTGGAATCAGTAAATTGAATTTAAGGAATAGCTAAGTGGTTGAATGGATAGAATGCTGGGCCTGGAGTCAGGAAGATTCACCTTCCTAAGTACAAATCTTGCCTCAAACATTTGCTAGCTATGTGACACTTAACTCTGTTTGCCTCAGTTTCCTCGTCTGTCAAATGTACCAGAGAAGGAAATGGCAAACTCCTCCAGTGTCTTTGCCAAGCAAACCTCAAATGGCATCATGAAGACTTGGAAATGACTTAAATGACTAAACAACTCTAACAACAAACTGGATATAAATCCCACATCCCACACTCATTAGCAGCATGATAATGGCAAGTAGCATCTCCTGAGTCTCAGTTTCTCCTTCTACCAAAAGGGGTTGGTGTTTGTGTTTATTATAAATAAAAAATATGAAAAACAAGTTGAATCAAAATTTAAAAGTAGGGTTTCAAGCTGACTTTCACTTAAGAAATTCTAGGGCATTTTCTATGATACCAAGTAGCTCCCCCCACCCCCACCCCTATCCCTATCCCAAACCTTTCTCCTTAATATTATATTCTCCCTGGATGGGACCCATGGAACACCAGGTTCTCCTCAGAAAGAACTATAAGTACAATTGACCCAAAGATAAATGGGGAGATGTCATAATGTGCTTAACTAGGCCACATGGTAAAATGTAAAGAGTGATAGACTTGAGATTCAAATTCTGGCTCATCCATTTACTTGTGACATGATCCTAAACAAATCACTTTCTCTCTTTCCTTGGTTTCCTCACGAGTCAAATGAATAGGTTAGAGTAAATGATCTTTAAAGTTCATTACAGCTCTAAATCTTCTAATTCAATATGAAAAAAGACAATTCATCCATTATCTTCTAAAATTTTTTGAGATTAGGAAACTGAGTCTGAGAGAAGGAAGGAAACAAATGCCTATTATGTGCAGAGTACTCTACAAATATGGTCTCATTTGATCCTCACAACAACCCTGGGAGGTAGGTACTATTATGTTTTCCATTTTATAGATAAGGAAACTCAGGCTAAAAGAGATTATCTTGTCCAAAGTTACATGATTAATAAGTATCTGATGCCATATTTGAACTCAAATCTTAGTGCCTCCAAACTCAACATTCTAACCAATATAATCATGATGTAAAGGAACAATGTGTCTCAGTGGAAACAATCTCATATTGGAAGCAAAGGACCTGAGTTTGAATCCCAGCTATGATTCTTATTACCTGGATGACCTTGGGTAAGTTGCATAACTTTTCTAGACCTTCAGTATACCCATCTGTAAAATGAGAGGGTCACACAAATGACCTCTCCAATCCCATTTAGTGCTTGCTCCATGAATCTCTAAGCCAGTGGTGGAGAACCTCTGGCCCACAGGCCATATTGGTCTGCTATTGTCAAGGTAACCTCAGGAGGGGGCTGGAAATTCAATAAATCTAGGAGCTTTTAGGGCTGAATTAATTAAATATTTGATCAAATATAACACACAAATGATGTCATAAATATCTAAATGGTCCTTAATAGGAAAAAAAAAGATTCTCCACCCCTGCTCTAAACCAATAACAGTAGGAAAAGGGAAGGATTTAAAAGAAAAAAAAAAGGATAGATTAGGTGTTACAGTAGAACTCATGAACTAATTGACTAACTACAATATTTAAAAAACCCAAAGAATGTGGGGAATCTTCCACAGAGGATTTTTGGAAATCTAGGGATAGAAATTAGTTTGAGATTTTATTTTGGGACTCAGAAGTGGTGAGATTTTGGAGATATAGATGTGGCAGTGTTTTGCACAGAGGTGGTAAATGAAGCCATATGAATGGATGATATTGTCAGAACAGAGAATGTGATAAGACAAAGATGATTTGCAATCTGTAGCAATGGAAAAATTGGTGGGTGCATACATATATTTTACAATGTGTATAAAAACAAAAGTGCACACACCATAATGTAACATGTATGTGTCACGTGAATGTGTATGCCACCTATTTATTGTGTGTATATGACATGCTTGCATGAGGGCATGGCTATACACACATGTATAGTGCACACGTTTCATGTTGTATTGTAATGTGCGTGTGTGTGTGTGTGTGTGTGTGTGTGTGTGTGTGGTAAAGGACAATAGCTAAAACTGCTTCCATTTCTTTCAGCTTTCCTATGGAAGGCAATGCCACACTTTAGGTCTTCTTGTCCATAGAACACCTTCTGTGCACCCCCTTGTGACAAATCTAGGAACTTCAGGTTTGCCTGAGACCAGAAATTTCCCAAGTTCACACCCAATGAAGACTAGGGGGAAGACACTGCTCTCTGCTGGCCAACAAGAAAGTGTGATCTTTATATTTAAAAAATATATGTATGTATATATATACATATATATATATATATATGTATATATATACATTACAGTCATGGAGGGCATGTGTTTTTCTTGACAAAAATTTTGGAGTGGTTTTCCATTTCCTCCAGTTCATTCATTTTATAGATGAGAAAATTGAAGTAATCAGAGTTAAGTGATTTACCCAGAGTCTCCCAGCTAATAAGTATCGGGGATCGGATTTGAATTCAGGAAGATGTCTTTCTGAAATGCTCCAACCACTGCACTACCAAATATAAGATCTTCTTTTTGTATTCTTAAACTCTTCACCACCTGACCTCATCTCAACATACTAGACTCTTGTACTAATTCCTCTCCACATATTCTGTAACTTTACTGTTCCTAGCCCACAACAATTTATCTCCTAATCAGAGTATATAGAGAAGTCTGACCAGGGCAGAGAACAACTAATGAAGATAGTTGCCCACCAATCCCTAGTCTGGACAATATTTTTTCTTTAATTCAACAAAAACTTCAATGAACTTTTTTGGTTACCATTTTAGGCTCTGCTCATTATGAATTTACAGTTGACTAAAATCCGGAGTTGCTTTTCAGACAAGCTCTTATCTAATCATATCTCCCCTATCTTGTACTTGTGAAAACAACTCTGTAACTCACAAGGGTAAAATTCCATAATTATTCCTATTTAATTTCATCTTTCAGTCCAACATTCTGTCCAGTCAAGATTTGGGGGGTCTTGGCTCTATCATCCAATGTACTAAATACCCCTCCCCTCTTTACACAATCTATGGATTTTATAAGGGTGTCATCTTTATCCAAATTGTTATTCAAAATATAAAATAGTAGTGGACCCCTCAGAAATCCTGAGGTCTATTCATTAGAGCTGTCCTTTCAAATCCATTACATAACAAGCATTAATAATTGTTCTTTGAGTTCCATCATTCAACCAGTGCTGAATGCATCCAATTGTGCAGAATATAGTTATAAAGTTTATTTGAGGACAAGGATCATATTTGCTTCTGGCCAGAGCAGACATGTGGAAGACAGACAGTGATTATGTTGTGGGCTAGGTATGGGACTTTGAGCCAAAGAAAAATTACATAGACCTAAAACGCTAATCAAAGTTAGACCTTGAAGACAGTTCAGGTAAATTAGTCAACATGATAGTCACCTACCCTCCTCTGGGTAAATTCTATTAAAAATATTTCTAGTTGTCTTCAATTCTGTTAGCTACCCCTCCTTTTAAATATAATTGTCTTCTTTGTCTTCCAAGATAACATACTGTTTTGAACATCCTTCTGTCTCTCTAAATGGTTCTTCATCTGCTCCTTTTCCTTTTTCCCTTCTACTAAAGTGTCCCCCTAGCTTTTCTCTCTTCTCTCTCTCTCTCTCTCTCTCTCTCTCTCTCTCTCTCTCTCTCTCTCTCTCTCTCTCTCTCTCTCTCCCCCTCTCTCCCTCTCTCTATGTCTGTCTTTCTGACTCTCTCTCTATATATGTGGGTGCTCACATTCTCTGTTCTGACAATATCATTCATTTCTGTGGCTTCATTTACCACCTCTGTGCAAATAACTTCCACATCTACATATCCAAACTCTCACCACTTTTGAGTCCCAAAATAAAATCTCAAAGTATTGAATGGATCCTAAAAGAAGTCAAATAAATTTTGTTTGAAAATCCTAGGTAATGTCCACTCCACAGATGAAACATTATTATATGGAAGTTTGGTTTAGATGTATTGTATTTGGCTTTAAAGGGCAATACTATGACCAGTGGGTGAAAGGCATGAACTAGGATGACGGCATCAGGCAATGACTACATCCAGTATGCCATCTCAGCTACCAGATCATCATACTGATTAATGAGTAGAATAGAGCCCACTACAACCCTCAGATCTTTTTTGTCATAGCCAATACAGGAGCTTGTTTTGTTTGATTATGTGTTTTTCTTACAAGGATTTTGTTTTTCTTTTTCTCTTTTCTCCCAATAGGGAGGAGTGAGATTATTGGAATAGAAGGTAGTCTTTTTTTCATTGGAAAAATTATTCTTGTACTTGTGAAGATTACTTTTCTGACCTTGAATAGAGTGCACAGGAGTTTTGCAGGAGAGAAGGAATCAGACTGCCCTTTTCACTTTTCCAATCAATTATGAGTGAATGCTCTTTAAATTAGTGAGTTTGTTGTGAGTCAGTGGACACATGACAGTAAAGGTATAAAATATATGCAACCTAATGATATTTATTGAAGGATCTTCTTTTTACAGTTAGTGGAAGTCTCAGGGGAACTGGAGAGAGAAGGGAAGTCCTGTGGTTCTTTTAGTATGTACCTCATGTGGAGTCTCCACTAATCATCTGGATAGCATAATGCCCAAAAGGTCTTATGGTAATGGCAGTATCAAAGAAGCCTCCTCTGCTTTTCCTTTGCATCCCTATCAATCACACAATGCTCCTCCAATTTGCCTATTCCCAGGGATTCTAAGGCAATGACTGGTTAAATGGGAAGGCAAGGGTGAAACTAGAACAATCATTTATCCTATCTTTATTCAAGGTCTCCTAGTTAGAAAAGGTGGAAATCTGTTATCTTCACTTCCAGGGACTAAGGTGTTACAAAAGGCTATTCCACTTAGGTTATGAGGGGTCTTATTCATGAAGCCTGAGCTAGGGAAAACCAGAAAAGATATTTCCAAGAGTAGGATTTGGGGAGAGATACATAGTCCAGACCTGTGATTTTTTTATCCTTTTTGGGAGGGAAGAAATGTCCTCCACTGAAGTAGATCAGCAAGCTTTCTGCAACTTAAACCTTTAGAGAAGTTTTTGGAAGCATTGAAAGTTCAAGTTTAGGATGTAAATCAAGAACACCAGGGAGCAAAAAAACCTGAATAGATATACAAGAAAATAGACAATCTGTAATGTCTCAAAAAATCTGACTTATGCTAAAATTATGTGACTATTGCCAAATTAATGACTTTGAGATTTGCTTTTTATCAAGAAAAGAATGGATTCTTTAATCAAGCAGTTTATAGTTTTCTCTTGGGATTTTGCACAACTGCTGGGTTGTTTTTTAAGACAACCAAGTCAATTCACAGACAACCAACAAAGGAAACCTAGCACTTCTAGTTACATATATATGTATATATATATGTATATATATCTTAAGTGATAAACCCTTTTACATAAATATGAAGAAAGAGGTAAAGAGATCATGGTAACTACAAACCAGAAATGGAATAAACTATGGCAGTCATACTGTGGCTAGCCTTAACATAGAACCCAAATCTAAGACTCAATTTATGCTAGATATGTTCTGTAACATTCAAACTGTTGAGATCTTTGAATCCTGAACATTCTAGAAGATTCTAGCCTGTTGTGATCTTTTTGAATCCTGAGTATGCCATCCAATAAATGAATAATATGTCAGTTTTTTATTATTTATGAAAATTGATAAGTAGACCATATCTAGCTTTATCTAAGTCAGTGATGAAAATATCTACAAGAGCAGTACTTACTTGGAGTAGTCCACTAAAAAGCCATCTTTCAAAGATCTCAGTTCATTAAAAATGGCACCATTTAGGGCTAGTCATTTAGCTACTTTCAAATTCATATAATTGTATTCTGCACCGTGAAAGTTTGGCAAATGCTTTACTAAAATCTAGATAAATTTCATTTCTAGCATTCCCATGATTTTTATCTTATAAAGTGTCCTCCAGATCACTGTAATAAACCACCATGTTTCCTCTCTAGGGATTTTTCATCAAGTCATTCATTCTTCATCAAATCATCAACAAATATCAAAAGGTGGTTACTTTTCTAATAGTCTTTTCTGGAAGGCAATCAGTTTGCTGAAGTAAATTTCTGGGCAGAATGGTTTGACCTTCTGTTGTTGTTCAATCAAGTTGGGGTGATAAATAAAGGGGCAAACCAGTGTACTTTGCACTGGCACAATCTGATAGTACAAATGTCATGTCCACTGACTTTAATGATCAGAGTCTCTGTCTATGACATCCAGAAACCTTCTGGTGTTGCTTCTCCTTAGGAGTCTGATCTGGTGGCCAAAGGAACTTTATTTGCTCCAAGCTGACAGGACCAAAAATCTCCTCCTTGGCTAGAAGTCAAGAAACCTTACCAAAAAATAAAATGAAGTTTGCCTTAGCCATGTTCCCCTGCTCCTGAATTTTGGTATTTGCTTTACTGAAGTTGTATTAGACCCTATTAATAAAGTTCATCTTTTTAGATTTGACTCAGCTTGAGACTTTTTTGAATTTCTGTTCCATCACCCAGTGTGGTAACTAGTCCTCATATCATCCTCAGTTTTGATAAGCATGCTCTTTAGGTTTTCATCCAAGTTTTTGATTTAAAAAAAAACTTTTAATGAACAAACAAAACAAATTTGGAAAACTATTAACAAACACACAAATTTAACATCTCAGGACCAAGGACAGATCTCTAAGGCTCTGCTAGAGATCTCTCTCCAGGTCGATAGCAATTGATTGGTCATCATCATCATCATCATCATTGCTAAGATTTAAATAGCACTTAGTATGTTTCAGGTATTGTGCTAACTACTTTATAACATTTGATACTCACAACAATCCTGGAAGATAGCTGCTTTTATTAACCCTGTTTCACAGATGAGGAAACTGAGGCAAGAAGTGGTTAAGAGACTTGCCCAAAGTCACACAAGGGTCCAGGTATGTAAATGCTTCTGAATCTTTTCAAATGTATCCAGTACCCTTGTCTTCATCTCATCCATCATGAAAACATGAGAGCCTTTGTCCAATCCTTTGCAGATATCCATGTATAATTTTATATATGGCATTCCCCTAATTTACCTATCTAGTGACCCTATCAACATAGGAAATGGGAGTAGACTAGCAAAGTCTAGTTTGGATGAAATCACCACATAAACCTGCACTTCCCTTTCTGAATATTCACATACCATCCTTTTAATAGGAGACATTCAGGAATTTATTAAGAAACCAGAGCTATTTTAGTGGCCTATAGTTTGAGGACTTTTTTAATCTTCCTTTTTTGAAAATTGGGATCATGACAGTTAAATGCAGATTGTGAAAAGGATCATAAGATTGATCAGGTTCAGGACTTTAGAAGTTCACATTAGAGAGAGATCTTATGGGAGCAATCATGGAAGATACTGTGAGCAAGATTTCAAAGACTAAGTGGATGGAATGGGTAGTGGCATTGAAGATGCAAGAGTTACTTGAATCCTAGGATTCAAAATAAAGGAAGACTAAATTGGAAAAGTGGGAGAGGAAGGGGCAGATTCTAGATACTGAAGGACTTTGAAGTCCAGGAAAATAAATATATTCAGTAAACAAATTATTTTTTGACATGAGAGTGACCTATTGAAATGAATCTGAAATCAGGGGTTAGGGGAGGGGTAATAAGTGATAAAGGATTGAAATGGGGTAGTCTACATTTGAGTAGAAAGGAAGTGACAAACATAATAGCTATTTTAAACAATTATATTAATAGATTAAGGTTTACAAAGTGCTTTTCTCCCAACAACCCTGTTAGACCCATTTGTGTCTTTGGATGGTTGCTTGTCAATGTCTATCTGTCTGTGCGATTGATGACTCTGTATCTGTGAATGTCAGTATAACTATGGATGTTTCCTTCTAGGCTTGTGTTACTGTCTCACTGCCCCTCATTACCAGTTCTAGTTTTGGGGACAGGTTGGTCCAAGAAAAAGGTGGGGTATTCTAGGTTCAGCTCTGGAGAGGCCAAGGGGAGTTGAGCTTGAGGAGGGTAAGCTTGGGGTAGTTCAGAGTCAGGAAGTGAGGGGCAGGATGAGCTTGGGACTGGGGACAGGGACCAAGTTCTTGGCTGAGGTCTGGATGTAGAAGGTTCCTGAACAAAGTAGGGGTGGTAATGATGCAGGGAAAGTTTTGCCGCAGAGATTATGTAAGAATTGGGAAGCAGGTTGGGAGGGGTGAGGAGAACTCTGCAGGGAGGTGATGAAGCTGATTTTGCAGAGGTTTTGAGTAAGGTGGGGAGACTGCGGACAAGGATGGGGGAAAGGTGGGGGGAGGAATGACTGCAGTCTGCACTGAGGGAGGGGGAAGGAGGCCTGGGGCGGAGCCCAGAAAGGACTGCAGAGGCCCGGGCCCAGCCTAAGATGACAGTATGACGTCTGGGTTTCTTTTGGACTAAAAGATTAATTTTGGGAAAGGGGTGAAGATGTGGGGGGGGGTTGGGGGGTAGGAAGAAAGGGGTCCTGGCAATAGTCTGAGGCCAGAACTCAGACTTGGGGTAGGATTCTAGGCCAGGAGCCAAAATTCTGCAGTGGGAGGTGGGGTTGGAAGAAAGGAGGGGGCTCTGCAGTAAGGGAGCAAGGGGCGGAGCCGAAGGGGGTCTGGAGAGGGGGCGGAGCCTAAGAGGGTCTAAAAGACCGCGGTGCGGCTCTCTCCGCTCACTTGCGCCGCAGCCGCCGCTGCGGCTGCAGCTGCGGACTTGGACCTCGATGGACCTCGATGGACCCCGATGGACCCCGATGGATCTGGACGGACTTGGAAGGACCCGGATGGACCTGGACGTGAGTGATGTATGGGAAAGCCGAGGTGCTGGGAAGGGTCTCCTATGAACTCTACCAGTTACTGTGGACGGATATTTAAGGGGTTCCTCAGGGGAAGGGAGTCAGGGCAGATAGAGGAATCTTCTACCTACTGCAATGGGCTGGGGTCTTCTACAGAAGCTCCACGCAGTCTTGTATCCATCATTCAGTGTCCTTTCTGGACCTCCCATTGCCCCAGCATTATCTCTCTCTCTCTTTCTCTCTCTCTCTCTCTCCTCCGCTCTCTGTCTCTCTCTCTCCTCTCTCTTCTCTCTTCTCTCTTCTCTTTCTCTCTCTCTCTCTCTCTCTCTCTCTCTCTCTCTCTCTCTCTCTCTCTCTCTCTCTCTCTCCTCCGCTCTCTGTCTCTGTCTGTCTCTGTCTCTGTCTGTCTCTCTCTTCTCTCTCTCTCTCTCTCTCTCTCTCTCTCTCTCTCTCTCTCCTCCCTCCTCCTCCTCCTCCTCCTCCTCCTCCTCCTTCTTCCTCTCTCTCTCTCTCTCTCTCTCTCTCTCTCTCTCTCTCTCTCTCTCTCTCTCTCTCTCTCTCTCTAACATCTTCACTTCCTCCTCCAATCTTTTGCCCTCACTTTCAACAGGGCTTCTCCCCCATAATCCCGGTCTTCCCGCACTCCACTCTCCGCTCCCTTTGTGCTCTAAAACAATTCTCACTGTTACGTTGGATATTATTTCGAGGATTGCTGGCTCTGTATAAACTACTTTGAGGTGTGCAAATCGCTTGGCATGTATTTTCTGAGCTGCCCCTCGTAGCAGCCTTGGGAGAGACGTGAGATAATTAGCCCCACTTTACAGGTAAGGAAATATGCCTCCCGCCCTCCCTAGGCTGCTTTAGAGCCCCTATTTGATTGGGGGGCCGGGGGGCGGGAGATTGCGGCAAAGGTGGGGCGGGGCGGGGCCGGGAGTTTGGCACTACAGAATGCTGAATCATGGGGACCGCAGTGTTGACGCAATCTTGGCGCAGTGGTGGCGCGGGGAATGGGGACAAAAATAGAGACTGGCTGAACAGCTAATGAGTCCTGGGAAGATAGCAACACAGTGATGACCTTTCTTCTCTTAGCTTCTCGTCGCATTCGTCGCAAAGGATGCCCTGGATCCTTTGTCGCCTAGAACGGGGTTAGAGACTTAGTTAGTTGCGCCTTAGGGAAGGATGCTTTTTCACGGGCGCGGATAGAAATCGCGAGGCGTCACAAATTAATGTACAAAAAAATGGGGGTAGAAAAATTTAACAATAGCCTTAATGCGTCCTATTTCTATGGTACGGTACAGTCTGAAAGCTGGTTTCTCAAAATACTCCTCCGAGGTCATTAGTGCAAATATGAGTCTCATTTTGCTGGTGCTGCTTAGAAGGCGTCTCAGGGCTCCCAAGGTCCTGCAGAAGTGGGCGGGGCGGGATCCTGGTACTGCAGAATGCTGAATCATAGGGACCGCAGTGTTGACGTAATGTTGGTGCAGTGTTGACGCAATGGTGGCGCAGTGGTGGCGCAGTGGTAGCGCACAGACTGGGAACAAAGAGAGAGAGAGAGAGAGAGAGAGAGAGAGAGAGAGAGAGAGAGAGAGAGAGAGAGAGGATGAACAGTTAATGAGCCCCAAGCCTGCGGCCGTCCTGATGATCTGCCTTCCTCAAGCTTCCTAACACTTTTTTATTTTCCCAAAGAGATGCCCCCTCCCATAGGGTTGGGGCGTGGGATTGCTAATGGGGGCTCACAAAGAGTTCTCGGGTTGCTGCAGAGGGTGGGGTGGGGGTGGGATTCTGCTACTGCAGAATGCTGAATCATAGGGACCGCAGGGATGGCGCAGTGATGGGGACAGACGGAGCTGGGATGAACAGTTTAATGAGCCTCTGGAAGGTACTGATGTCTCCGCCCATCCTCTTAACCCTTCCCAAGCCTGCTGCATTATAAGAATGGGCGAGGCAGGGGCTGGGCACTGGATGTTTAGACAGACACTATACATCCAGGTGGGAGAGTCTGGGAAAGGTTTTTATTGTTGTTGCTGCTGCTGCTGTGCCTTTTGCAGTATCAGAGGCTCCTTTCTTGAACAAAGATTTAATAAGCTGACTCATATCTCCTCCCCTTGCCCCCAGTCTACCGCTCAGACATCCTAGTGGCATCTCCTGAGCCCTCCCCCTTCTGAGCGGTGTCGTGCAGAGCCCAGGTGGGAGGGGGACTGCGGCAGAGAGAGATGAAAGGAGGGGCTCTCTGGGAGCTCACAGTCCGGGATGCGGAGAGCATTAGCCAACCAGCATCCCGAAGGCCAGATGGGTGTGGCCCAGACTCTCCTACTGAAGAGACCTGGAAGCCATTCATGGGAACACCTTTGGAAGGAGCTGCGGATGTTTAACCTTCAGAAGAAAAGACTAGGGAGGGAGGGGATCTATAGCTTTAAGCATTTAAATGCTTTCCTATTATATAGGGGAAAAAAAGTGGGTGGCCATAGCTAAGATTTTGACCAAAGATAAGATCAGTCCTACAGAGGAAGGGACTGTCTCAGATGAAGGGTTCCTCTTCACAAAAGCCTTTAGGTGAAGACTGCATGGGGATTTTTCAGGTTTACTGCAGAGATACATGGGCTACATGGCAAGGTCATATATTTGAGGAGTTTATTAGGAATGTAAGAATTGATTAAAAACAATTTGGACTAGAATACTCACAGGACCTTCTGGCGGAGGGGGGATGGTTTGAGCTTGCCCTTGAAGATAGCTATCTTCCATAGAGCCAATGTCTTATAAATACTTGGTTTCATTTATTAAGAGCTAGAAGGGGCGTAATAGGCAACAGGACAACATGGTTAGCATGCTAGACTTACAACTTGGAAGAACTAGATTAAAATCCTACCTCACTCTATGACTGATCAAGCATGTAATGCCACTGAGCCTCAGTTTCCTCATCTGTAAAATTAGTGTAAAATAGCATCTCCTTCACAGACCTATTGGGAGGATCCAATGAGAATATCTTTAAAGTGTTTTGCAAATCCCGAGATGATATATAAATAAGAACTTCATTTTACAGATGAAGGAATAGAAGTCAAATGAACCAACTGAAGTGAGGGACAGAGAAGAGAGAGTGATAGGAAGAAAGACAAGGAATGCTTTAAGCAGAATTGGACAGGAGCAAGGATGTGAAACTTGAAGCCTTTATTTAATTCTTTCTGA
The DNA here is from genome assembly GCF_037893015.1 of Macrotis lagotis. NCBI lineage: Eukaryota > Metazoa > Chordata > Mammalia > Peramelemorphia > Peramelidae > Macrotis > Macrotis lagotis. Next base: position 616,974,371 of record NC_133666.1, on the reverse strand, counting down.
CTGTGCTTTTTTTTCTCCTTTCCCCTTAATCTTCTCTCAAGGCTGAAGAATCCTGCCTGCAGCTTCCTGCTTCAACTTAGCAACCCTTCCCCCTGCTTTCAACCATGAAGTTTTTTCCAGTCTTGCTTCTCATGACTACCATGGTCCAGCCACTCAGTAAGGAAGAAAAAGAGTTTGACATCCAGGGGTGAGAGTGGGATGGGGGGAGGTGTCCAGAAGGACAGTATTCTAATGCATCTCCTCACCTCATTCCAGCAATCTTATTCTAGGAAGGAATATATGGAACCATAGCTAAAGTTAAGGGTTACCAGAGGTGGAGAGGAGGGGGTAGGTTGTATGAGCTTTGTGATGCTAACAACTTGAGATATTAGAAAAAAAGATAGAGGTAAATGGGAACATGGCCTGAGCCCTCAGGCCAGCCCCTTGAAAATGTACCTGTCTGGAAGGTCTCTTTCAAACATTTCCAATGTTTGAACCCTAGACAGAGATAGAGAGTACAGACTGGAGGAAGGTAATGTCAATCTTTTAATGACTGTTTTGTGTCTCTATGCACAGCCCATGCCCTGGAATGCTATGTCTGTGAATACAAAGGGTACAACTGCTTCAAGCCGATGAGGTGCCCCGATTACGTCAACTACTGTATGACCACCCGGACTTGTAAGTAATTCATTCAATCCCTTTCAAAATTAAAGCTAGAATTTCATTATGTTGCAACAACAGAGCTGATGAACACTTTAGTGATCATCTCATTGAATTCTCTCATTTAAACTGAGACCCTGAGAGAGGGAGAGCAAGGTATTTATTATATCTTGTAATACCAGTGGCAATGCCAGGGGTTAAGAAACAAGACTAGGCTTCAAGAACTCCTATCATTCTAGTAAATACTGCCTTGTAATTTTTCCACCTTTAGATGATTATGTGGGATGTGACTCTTACTCTTTATGCCCATCCTTTTCTGGGTTGCATGAAGGAAAGGAATGTTTGCCAGATGGTGTCTGCTCTGCAGCTACTTAATATACGGGGGCCCTGCCATGAGTGATTTCAATCACAGTCTGGAAGAAACAGCGGAATAGTAAATTAGTTCCTAACCTCATGGAATCAGTCTTAAGGAGAACTGGGGCTCCCACCTTGGGGGTAATTACAACTGGGAAGTAAAAGAGCAAAAGGCTATCCATTCCTGGAGTCTTGAACTTGTTTCTTTTTCCTCTTCTCTCCCCTTCCTATGGTGTTAAGATATCACTCCAACCAGGGTAACAGTCAGCAAGTCCTGCGTCCCCACCTGCTTTGAGACCCTGTACGATGGCTATACCAAGAATGCTGCCACCACGTCCTGCTGCCAGTACGACTACTGCAATGGGGCTAGCCTTGGGGCCCAGGCTTCCTCAGCCCTGGCCCTCACCACAATCCTCAGCACGCTCTGGGGGCTGCTTCCCCCCAGCCTCTGACCCAGGCTAACTGGACCCCTTCCCTTTTTCCAGATCAACTTGGCTCTGTGAGAGATGAGGAGAACATGGCGACTTCATAACTGTCCCTGGCCCCTGCCCCACACATCGAGTCCTTCCCATGGCCTCTTCCCAGGACCACTTCATCTGCCACCAGCCCCCAGCACTCATGGGATGTCAGACCCTCCCTGAGTGCTTTCCTTCCAAGTCTAGATCCTCCCAATGCTGAAATAGGCCTGGGAATCCTTCCCAAACCACCAGGGGATGGGAGTGGTCCTCATTTCTAGCTAATCCAGGGACTTCTTCTCTACCTGTCATTGGAGTCAGAGGCATCTGTTTGGAGCCCAAAGCTGGGCGACAGAAGGGTAAGAAGCTCTTGGATTCTCGAATTTCCCCATACCTTTGTTCCTGGACTAGTTTTATTTTGATGCTGACCATCTTGGAACTCTTCACACTTCTGCTCCTCAACCCCATCCACTTTTCAAAATGTCTGACTTTGAACTTGATTGACTAATGTGGGACCTGACACCTGAAATGTTCATGGATCTGCCATCCACACCGGACTCCTTCTGCAGGGATGAGTGTTGGGGGAAGACCAATTTAGGGTGGGGTATGAAGTGGGGGGGAGGCACATACATAGGGGTTGGACAAGTATGGTTTTTTGTTACCTGTTGAGTTCTGATGGGGGTTTGGGGGTGGGGGTGGAAGTAATAGAGTACTGTTGCTGGGGAGGGAGTGGAAGATATAGAGAACCTGGTTAAAGGGGGGAAATACCCCCATCCCCAGGAAGCCCCTGGTCTGAGATGGATTGTCATAGTTAACCCCTTATTTCAGTTGGCTCTTCCAGAGGAATGGGAAGAGGTTGGTTCTTCAAGAAGGTAAGGCCTACCCAAAGACTTACACATACCATGGAAGGTTGAGATGGAAGGTAGCTTTTCCTGAGCTGTCCTGGGAAGGTCCTCACAGACAGAATTGCCGAATGTGAGAGCTGGAAGACCCCTTAGAGACCATCTAGTCCAATCCTCTCATTTTACAGATAAGGAAATTGAGGCACAGGGAGGTGAGGTGACTTATCAATAGTTACAAAGTGAGGTTGTGTGTAACGCTGGGTCCCCATGGGTTCCCATACAACTCTGGATCCTCGTGTTACATCTCTGGTCCCCTGTGCTGTTTTGAGTCACTTATCCCAAAACCTCAAGCTTGAGCCCCGGCCATTACATTTCTATACACACCAAAGAAAATATACGTGACCATTGAACCACATACATTTCATTACAGCAGAATAGGAAGGTAAATAACAGGGTAGAAATGTTGTCTGTACTCATGCACAAAAAGATTTCCATATCCTGTGCTTTCAACCCCCTCTCCTCCCCCTTAGCTAATCTATTTTTCAGTTCAGACTCAAGGAACTCCAGTGAACCTTGGGGTTTGAAATCATCTGCCTCTTAGGTTTCTTTCCTTCCAGTCTCAGTGGGGCGAGATGAATAGAATGAATGTCTAAGGGATGAGTGAAAGCTGGTCTCCAACCACAACTCTGGAATCATCCCACAGTGGTCCGGCCAGGCTATGTAGCCGCCTGTGTTCCCCACAGCTCTCACAGCCCCACTGTTTGCTTTTCCCATATGCTCATTTCTGTAGCTCCTGAACTGCTATGCTTCAGTACCTTCTGATCTCTCTCATCATATAGTAGCTACCTCCCTTTTTCCAAGTCTGTGCCCCCACTCCCTAATCTCCGATCCTTAACATCTGTTCTGCCCTTCCAAGTCTGCACTGCCAGCTCCCTCCATGTGGCTGCTCTCCCCTTCCTAGTTTAAACCCACCTGACACAGTTCCTCTTCATCCAGATTTTGCAACCAACTGCCCATCTACAACGGTTGGAGAGAGGGGATTCTACTTCCCCAGTTCTCCATAATTTTCTGTCCTCCTGATTGCCGGGGAGTTCAACAGGCTCCCCTGTGGGCAGCAGGCGGTTTTAGTGTGTTGCCTTAGCAGAGTCCCAATGCCAACCCACAGCTTCTTCTGGTGCTTCTCGTGTGCCTCTGCGCAGGAACGCTCTTGTTCCCCTGGCCTGCATCTGCCTGTTTCTGTAGCTGTGATCTTCACAGTCCTGTGGCCAGCCCACCTGACAGCTCTCTGGCTTGCCATGCTGCTGCCCCTCTCCCACATAGCTGCTCCAACCTGGAAGCCTCTGTTCACCGCTCTCTGCCGCATTTGCCTCTGTAATGGGCTGGCCTAACTCCTGTGGGTGTATGCCCACTTCTGCTGCTGTGGCACCCATCAAACATCAGTCTGGTGGACCACAGCTTTCTGTTAAACCTGTGCTGAATTCCTTCCAAAGTGCACCCAGTAAGCATGTGTTGATGTTGGCCAACCGATGAGAGATGGAGGAATACAGCCCAGAAGTGAAGGGGTGGGAGGGAGGGCCTCTACAGAGGCCTTCCTTCTGGGCTGTTGCCAGAAAGGCTTGCCTTGACCTTGGTCCTGAACCTTTTAGTATCTCTGAGAGAAGTGTAACCGATCCACCTTCCACACTCTCTCTCTCTGGTGCTTGAGGGGATAGGACCCAGGAAAGGCTTGGAGGTCTGAGGTTAGGATCTTTGGGGTCTAGACAAAACCCCAAATGGATCTTTGTTGCTTGGTACTGGTGCACTGGGATTCGGCTTCTGCTCCAAGTCTGGATTCCTCTTGAAGGAATCCAGCACAGATGGTGTTTGTTTTGGTCCACAGTCAAAGTTAAGAGAGCAGCTTCTCCGGCTCTTTTGGCAGCTCTCTGCAGATGGTTTTCCCACAGCAGGCTGCCTTGACCTCTGGTCTCCTGACCCTCCGGGAGGAGGTGGCCCTGCTTATTAGTTTATGCCCATCTGGACTCACTTTGAGGTCTGCTTGTACAGTAGCAGCCTCCACTCTGCCTCAGTTTCCCGTCCCTGAGGCCAAGTGACACCAGTTTGGGTAATTTCTGATCTGCCTCTTCTCTCTCTCTCTCTCTCTCTCTCTCTCTCTCTCTCTCTCTCTCTCTCCCTTCCCCCCTCTCTCTGCTCCTTTTCCTCCCACCTTCCCTCTTTCTCCTTCCTCTTCTCTCCCCTTCCTCTTTTCTCCCACTCAACCTTTTCCTCTCTTCTCCTTTCTCTCTCTAGTCTTTTCCATTTATGTCCCCTTCCATTCCCTCCATCTTTTCCTCCCTTTGTCTTCTCTTCCTCCCTCTTCTCTTCTCTTCTCTTCTCTTCTCTTCTCTTCTCTCGTCTCCTTTCTTCTCTCTCTCTCTCTCTCTCTCTCTCTCTCTCTCTCTCTCTGGCATATCAGTTCAAGTTATTGAAAGACTGCCCATATAAGTGCAACTTTAGGGGTGCAACAATAGGGTTTCCCCTTGGGCACTTGGGTCAGTCTGTAGTTGTTTGTGTGCTCAACAGGCAGTGCTCTCCCAATCCACAGCTTCTGGAGCAATGTTGCCCAATGGAGCACAAAGTTAGAGGCTGCATTTCCCTCCTATTGGAGGGAATTGAGGGACTGGACATCGAGTTCCTGTGAATTCTCTGCACTTCCAAATTATCCACACTCTGCAAGCACTACAAACCATAACCTTGGAACTCTGCATTTTGGGGGAGTGAAGTTTAAAAAAAAAAAACCAAAAAAAAAAAAACCAACAGCAACTCACATTCACAACTCTACAGTCTATTCAACCCGGTGGAAAGCTGGTCCCCTGATATAACAGTATTGGCAGGTTGACAACCTGTGTTCCTTAGAAGTATTGCCACTGGGTTGGGGGCCACTGAGGATGGGGTTTCCCTCCGATGGAGAGTTTCTCTATGATCCTCACTCTACCCTCTCACCATGTTGGCTTTATCCTTGTTCATTAATTCCTGGAGGGGAGGGGGGAGGTAATAACTAGTTCCAAAGTAACCCCAGTAACACTTATCTTTTTAGTAATAATTGGAATTTCCCAGTTTCAGGAAGTTCACATGTTAGATAACAGTTATCCCTTCTCCATTCCAGTATACCTTAGCCAGGACTCAACAACCCCTCCAAGTGCCCTAGGCAGGCTGTAAAGTCTTTGCAATACAATCACAATCATCCAAATAAGTACCCCCCCAAAAATAACAAAAAAAAAACAAAAAAAAAACAACAAAAAACAAAAACAATAGTCCTCGAACTGTCCAGTCCTGTTGTTATGTGTCGGATTTTGAACACCTGAATAGCCCCGGTGACTGACTATTCAGCTCTGTTCTTCAGGTGTGTAATGTATGATGACAATTCAAAACTTAACTCACATCCACAACTCTACAGTCTACACAACCCGGTTCTACAATGTCACTACAACAACACACAATAAACAATAACTCCGGAAAAAAAAAGGTGTAGAGTGGTTATTTCGTTCGATTTGTCTCTCATATGAGTTATGTTGAAGATCTTTGCTCTTAAATTTTAACCAAGAAAAAGGGAGGGAACTCCAATAGAAAGAAGAAGGGAGGGAAAGCTACAAATGGAAGTTCTGCACACCTTGAGAAATCAGTTCCTAAGATCTGGGTGTGTTAGGCCAAATAACTTTAACTTGACCCAAAACTCAGAAAAGCCTTACTCAAACCAAATATATGTATTTATGTATGCATATAGGCACATGCATGTATGTATGGGTATATATGTACCTGTGTAAAATTTTCCATTTATATATAACTATCCAAATGTAGGTATATAGGGTTCCCATAGGTCCCACAGAATTCTGAGACCTATTGAAAGTTCCTGGATTTTAGTTACTGGGTCATCAATGACTCAGATTTTCAGTCCAAATCTCAACTTTACAAAAATCACAGAAATCTTAAAACAAAAGGTACTAATTAAGATAGAATAGGAAAATAAACAATCAAATAGGGGATTAAGTAACAAGATTTTTCATTTTAAAAAATTGGGCTCCTTATAGCCCAGCTCCCACTCTCACTGAAGTATGATCCCTGGAGGGTTCACAGCTGCATCTCCCTGACTCAAAGTTCTAGGGGTACTCTGAGGGAGTTTGGTGATCTAATGCCATCAGCCAGAGCCCCCATTTACTCTATATCATTTAGAGTTAGAGTCTGCCTGAAGCTAGCTCTTCAGTTGCATTTAACCAAATAACAAACATCATTTGTTTTTTTCCAAGGAGATGTTTACTGAGGAAATACAGCAAGAAAACAAGTATGAAAATTTTCCTCTCACATCAACATTGAAAGTAAATCTTTGGGGCGGCTAGGTGGCACAGTGGATAAAGCACCAGCCCTGGAGTCAGGAGTACCTGAGTTCAAATCCGGTCTCAGACACTTAATAATTACCTAGCTGTGTGGTCTTGGGCAAGCCACTTAACCCCATTGCCTTGCAAAAACCTAAAAAAAAAAGTAAATCTCTACAGGACTTCAGACCCTGAAAGTAGAGGTAGTATCATCCTTAAAGCCCCCATGCCATGTTAACTTCTGAACGCAACAGAATCAATGAATGAGTCACTGTCACTCTCTCTTGGTTGCATTCAATGAAAATTTAGGACCTTACATTTTAATGAGCTCAATTATCTCTTAAATCTGGAATGAATTCCAATTCTGTGCTTCTGATGACTCCATCTCCCAACATTTCTCTAAGCTCCCAAGGTGGCAGCCTAGTTCCATGCCATTTCACCAACAAGTAGGAAAGCACAACCCCTAACTTTAGTCCAAATTATGGACATATCCATAACACCATTTCCTTGATATCATGGCCTTTGAGATCAAAGAACAACTTATTATTATTACAAGTTTAAAGAAGCAAAGCATATCAGTCCAGGCAGGGACATTAAAGGCCTCAGGTCTCTTTCTCTGTGCAGTTTATAGAATACCTTCCCTTGACCATGGCCAGAGAAGGAAAAATGTGCACCTCTAGCTTTGGCACAGAAGACAATGAAAAAAGGCATGTTAAGTTGATGGAATATCTGCTTATTCTATGAAGTCAGAATAAGGGGAAGGTCAAAATGCACTTTCAAGAGCAGGATCACCAAGCCTCCCCATGAAATTTGAAAGCTGGTAAAGCCCACTAGGCCTGCTCTAGGGTGAGTATCCCACTGTCCAGAACACCAATATAACAACACTAACTCAGAACTAGAAGAGACTTCAAAGATTATATACTCCAATGGCTCTTAATTGGGAGATCCTGAATCCTTAAAGGGTTCATGAATAATTTTCAAAGGACACACACATACATATATAAAATTATTGTTACATATATGTATGTAAGCATACCTTTACATATATGTATAAATATTCCATTTTAATAATTTTATTTAAATGCAATTGGATCCCTTTGTAATCCTCTGTAGTTTATTTCATGCATTTAAAAATCTTATTCTATTAAGTCCATACAGACTTCCAGACTACCATAGGGTCCATAACACACTCAGAACACATAGATTCATTCACCATATGATGAATACCTAAACTGAAGTCCAGAGAGAGTTATGTGATTTGCTCAAATTCACACAAAGAATAAGTGATATAGTCAATCCGTCGGTCAGTCAACAAGTACTGAAGAGGCTTTTACCATTATTTAGCAAAACACCCAGGTTAATGTCACTATCTAGCAAAAAAAGGCTTGTTTAGACTGGCAAAAGGCAGCATTTTGACATCCCTGAAGGCTTGGGAAGATTTGTCATCCCCATTATCTTTGTAGACTAGATCTAACTTGTCCCTTTTTCTGGGGTATCTTTTCTGAAACTTCTGTCTGACCTTCTGTTTATGGCTCTTCTCAATGACATATCCACAGGGGAGCTTACTGAGGGTCTCTGAAGTAAGGATATAGGTATTTATATATGAAATAATGATATTTTATTATTATCATATCCATTTTATAAATGAAAAATTATGATTAAGCAACTTATGGATCAAACAATTTGTGTCTGAGGCTGAATTTTGTGATGTTTAAAAAATTGGAGAGACATAATTTCTGGGTAATTAGTAACTTTTTTTAATAAACTAGGATTTTTAATATAAGGTCAATGGCACTCTTTATATGACCCTCTGAGTGAAGGTGACAGTGTAGATTTGACCAATGTGGAGGTGGGATTGTGGGACCTGGAAATTGATTGTCTATGGCAAATAAGGAAGAGTGAATAACCGAGGATAAGGTAATCTACCTGTTGAATCCATAGAAGAATGATAGTATCCCCAACAGAAATTGGGAAGTTAAAAGGAGTGGTTTAGAGGAAAGGGAGAAGATGGAGAAAGGGGGACATTTTGGGTGTCACCAATTTTATAAATTGTTTAATAATATGAAAGTGCACTCAGGTCTTCCTGACTCCAGGTCCAATATTCTATCTACTGAGCCACATAGCAGCCTCCTAATTGTATAAACTAGTTGCCCAGGTACCCCTGGATTCCCAAACCAGTCTCCTATGTTTTTCTTCTGAGTTCTCTCTGCCATAATCCGAGCAATTGTGTGTAAGATAAAAATGGAAACAATCACTGCCTTTAAGAAACTTGCACATCTTCTTTTGAGAGAGCAGGAGGGAAGATCCAACACATCCTCAGATAAAGAAATACATAGTAGGTAATACTTTCAAAGTATGTGAAAAATGTCTAAAAAAATAGGAATCAAGACTGTGAAACATTTTAAATAACAGTAGTTTTTGTTTTATCTTCAAGAATTAATGAAGATGTTTGAACAAGAAAGTAATACATTCTGAGCTTAGCTTTAGGAATATCAACTTGGCAGATGTGAAAAGGAAGTCTTGAAGAGAAAAGATGATGCAGAACAGGAGAAAGACTCATCTGCTGCAGCGCTGATCCTGGAGAATCACTTTGGATATATGGACACTGGGGATTCACCCACTGGTGTTGACTGGGGAATGACCAACATAGAGCTACTGACTAAATGCACAAAAGCTGATGAAGTCACTGAGAAAGTATAGAAAGAAAAGAGAAATAGATCCAAGAAATAGCTGTAAGGTACAACCACATAGCCCTAGCTTACCCGGCTAATTATTATTTCTCCAACAACTTGTAAATACATAAATTTAGAAGTCAGCTAGGTTGGGTCAGTGGATAGATGCATCAGCTCTGAAGTCAGGAGGATCTGAGTTCAAATCCAACCTCAGACACTTACTAGCTGTGTGACCTTGGGAAAGTCACTTAACCCCAATTGTCTCGCATCTTAGAGCCATCTCCAGTCACCCTGATCCATATTTGGCCACTGGACCCAGATGACTCTAGAGGAGAAAGTAAGACTGGAAACTTAGCACACACACACACACACACACACACACACACACACACACTCAAATCCAATTCACATGCCTGTCATAGCATCATCTTCCTGATATCATGGTCTTCTTTGAGAATGAAGGCCAAACATCATCATTAGATCAACCACATCATTTTACAGATAGGAAAACTGAGACTGAAATAGGAAAAATGGTTTATAGGGTCATGGGATCCTCAAAGTCATCTGGCCCAACTCTCTGATTTTACAAATCAGGAAACCAAGACTTAAAGAGGTGAGCACATCTAGTAAGTCAGGATTTGAATGCAAATTCTCAGCCTCTATATATCCAGATCTAGCCTTCTTTTCACTGTTCCTTTAGTACTTTAGAAGCTCATCTTTTTTCTCCCTTCTTAATCAGTTTTCTGAGTGACAAATAACTGGAAGATAGCCCTGTTTCCAGGCAACAATCTAATATGATGGTCAATCAGTGAAGGTCACCAAGCCATGGCTTGGTTCATGTACCCTGAAATCGCTGCACCATTACTCACCAGAAGTACCATGGCTAACTTCTCTATGTACCCAGAAATCTTTAACCCTCTTTTCCTGTGTTAGTTAATAATTCATCATGAAGGTTCTCAGCAACTGTCTATATGTCTAGAATGATTATCCTTAGCCCTCTGGCATTCAGACACTGCAGCAGATGGGTCTTCTATTTTTAGCCACATATCACCTCAAATCCAGGCCCCCAGAGGCACTGAGGAGCTAATGCTGCTTTTCCATATCTGTCCATCTCTACTCTCATCACATCTCAGTAGCATGCATCAACCAAGGTTTAGATTTCTCCTTCCCTTCTGAGGAGGGACTTCTTAACTTAGGCTCTTTGCATCTATGAATAGATTTCAGAGTATCTATGAACTTGGATAAAGAAAACAATTACAATTTCATTTTCTAACCTCTGGTTTCCTTTGCAATCCTATGCATGGACAGAGGCTGAGTTGTCTAAGATCACAGTTAGTGAGTATCTGAGGTCAAATTTGAACTCAGGTCTTCCTGACTCCAGACCCATCACTCTTATCCACTGAGCCTCAGATACTTGATACTTACTAACCATGTGATTTTGGCCAAGTCCCCCTGATTGTCTCCTATCTAGGGTCATCTGCAGTTTTCTTGATCCATGACTGGTCAATGGACCCAAGATGAATCCAGAGAATAAAGTGAGGTTGGTGACTTAGCACAGCACCCCTTTACTCAAACCCAGTTCACGTGATTTGATGTCATGGTCTTTGAGAATGAAGGAAAAATGACAACTAACTCCCTTCTACTGGAACTTTAGACTGTGGTGCTGGATGTTAGACTCTGAGACATTAACTTTTTTACCTCATCTTGCCTGGAATGGACCTCCACATCATTTCCACTTCCAAGTTGCCATGTGCTTACCCCTTCCCTCCTCCTGATTCCTTCCTTTTTTTCTCCTTTCTCTTTATATCTTCCTCCATTACAATTTAAGCTGCTTAAGGACAAGGATGCTTCTATTTGTACTTCCAGAACTTATGATAGTGCCAAACAGATTGCAAACACTTAATAAATGTTTTATCAAGCTATCATTCACTCATTCATTCAACTATTCCAGGTAACACAAAGTTGATCATGCAGTTTTATTGTCTACCATATATACATGGGAAAAGTTAGGTATTTGGGTTTGTTCAACTGGAGCACCAAGTTTTGTTGTACCTGTTTGCATGGGAAAGCAAGAGTTTGATGTAGTAGAAACTGGGATTGGGGATAGGGGAATGGGAAGAGAAAGATTTGAGAGAGACAAATGCAAAATATCCTTGGCAGGTTTCTGGGAGGACAGCTGTAAAATAGATGCTGACTGGGGACAGTTTAACAGGAAGTTATGAGAATTTTCTGAACCTCTCAAATAATCATCATTTGGCAGAAACCTTGCTCAGTCCTTAAAAAATAAATGCAAAACCAAAATAAGCCTGAAGACATTTGTTAGCTCTATGTTTCTGAAAAGTTTGGTACCTAGGGCAGGATATATCCTTTATAGAGGAAATGCCTATATTAACCAAGATTCAAAGAAACAGATCACTTTATGAAATAAAACCAGTGTTGGTGCTGTTCTGGTTGTCCCTAGTATAACTTTCCTAAAAGAACTGAAGCAAAAAGCTAAACTTCTGATCTTTACACTAAACAATCAATGATGAGGCCATTCTTCCTCCTATAAGAAAGAGGTAGCTACTCTCCTAAGGACTCTAACTGAAAGACATGCTGAGAGGTAGAAAGAAGCCCCTTCCACAAACTTGAAGTTATACTTGGAAAGAACCATCATCCATAGTATTGTAGGCATGAACTATCCCTCCCTGAGGCTACTCATGATTTTGTATGTATGCCCCTGCATTCATTTTCCCCCCTTCCCTCTGAGAGTGTTTGTCTTTGTGGGGGAATGTATCCATGGTCTAAACCAAGGTCGGGGGGGAATGATTATTGCTACTCTTTTCTTTAGCAATGTTATTTCATTAAAGGTCATTGTTTGATTTGTGCCTAACAAATAAATGCGGAAACTGTTGAGCTATGGCTTTGAATGGATGTGTATTTACAAAGTAAATTCAATTTGGGGTAGCCTTGCCTAGGGAACATACTGCTCAAGTTAATGGGTACTCAAAGATGCCACCTAAAATAGTTTGCAAATTACTGAAGAAAAAATAAAATAATGACATTAACACTTTATAAACCTTACAACATTTTACCTAAAAAAGTTTAATATTTAATATGACTTTTGGTGCAATCACTTCTTTTACATTCTTTGTCCTTGAGTTTAGAAATTTTATATATATATGTATATTTTATATATATGTTTGTATACACACACAGACACACACACACACACACACACATATATATATATATATACATATATGTACCTTGATTATTCACCATGAAATCATACTTTTCCCCTTTGACTATTAAGCATAGCTTTAACAAATAATTCACTGTCTCCAGGTCAAATCTCAGTGATAATCCATGACATGAATTCAATGTGTTCCTAAGCCTTTGAAGCAAGTTTATCTCTTATCTTTCAGATAATTTTTTTTAGGTTTTTGAAAGGCAAATGGGGTTAAGTGACTTGCCCAAGGCCTCACAGCTAGGTAATTATTAAGTGTCTGAGACCGGATTTGAACCCAGGTACTCCTACACCACCTAGCCATCCCTCAGATAAATTTCTTAATCTTCCATGATATGTAGCATGCTTGAAATCATGTATTGATATTCAGTGTAGAACACAGTGTTAGGCCCTAGGGAAGATACAATATTCAGGTAAGCTATGTTTCCCTCTATAATCAGTGCAATAATATATTCTATTTTCTATGCATATTTGTCACAAGGTTTTTGTTTTTTATTTTTATTTTTCAAGTGAAGAGGGGAGAATGGAGAAGAGGAAAAAGTGACTGCCGGATTCCCAATTTTTAAATGTACCAATAATCTGGTTGGAAAGGTAGTGCAAGGATGAATATTTTTATGAATGGAGTGAGAAAATCAGGAAAATGGATGGATGAGGGAAATGAGGATAAGAGACAGGATAGTCCAAACCTACATACAGTAGAGAAGTAGAAAAATTTAAATATAAGTCAAAGTCTTCTGACACCAAATCTAGTCTTCATTTTACCATAAAAGTTGATGAGCAGTTAGTGACCTTAGAAAACATTTAGAATAACATTCATTTTACAGATGAATGAATTGATGTCCAGAACAGAGAAGTGTCTCATAGATTCACAGAATCATAAACTCTGAGAATTGGAAGGTACCCATCCATCTCCTCCTTCATCATCACAATTCTTTCTTAATCAGGTTATGTGCTCTCCTCACTTCCCAAATATTTTATTATTATCTCTTTGTCAATGATTCTCAAATTTACATATCTAGCTCTAACCCCTCTCCAGAATGCTAGTCCCACATTGCTACTTGCCAAATGAACCTCTCCACCTAGATGTTCTATCACCATATCTAACTGAACATGTTCAAAATAGAATTTTTTCCCCCTTAATTTATGCTTCATGCAAACTTGCCTCCCCAACCCTGCTGATGATATTACCACCCCTCAGTCATCTAGGTTTGCAGTTGGGTCTCAATCTAGGTTCTTCTTTCTTTCTCACTTTTCATCTGGGAAAACATAGTTCATTTAAATATTCTATCAACACTAACATTGTGTAGAACACAGTGTGAGATCCGAGTATCCATCTAATTAGTTTTATCCCTGAAACATATCTCACATCTCTCCCATTCTTACCACTTGTCTGGCTGCTATCATAATACGATTCTTCATCATGTCTTCTATGGTTTATTGAAATATTCTGTTATTTCTTACAATCCTATTTACATTGATATCTTTTCTTTTTAAACAATACATATTAGCACCCTCATGCTGAGAAAAATTGAAGGAATCCTTTTTCCTTAGTAGCTTACATTTTATCAAGGGAACCAATATGTATCCTCTTTGACTCTTGAGGCAGTCCATTCCTTGACTATATGACTCTTTTGGGAAATTCTTACATCTAGTAGAAACCAAATCCCTGTAACTTTTACCCAATGTTCCTTGTCCTATCCTCTGAGGCACTGCCATTGTCACCATCTTTTCCTGTTTGATTTCAAGTCCAGGAACTGTGTACTCTGAGTCTGTCTATCTTGGCAAAATTCAAAAGTTGGCAGAAAATGAATATGAAGAAAAATAATTCCGACAATGCATTTTTCCCCTTACGTTGCATTCACACTCTCACATGTAATATCTCATTTGTTCCTCACAACAACCTTGCAAAGTAAATATGATCCCCATTTTGATGATGATGATGATATTTATCCTTTGTTCTTGAAGAAGATTGTGACATCAGGGAGGTGATGCCATGACAAGCACACGAATTGGATTTGAATGAGGGGGTGCTGTGCTAAGTCGCCAGTCTCACTTTCTCCTCCAGAGTCATCCGGGTCCAGTGTGAGGCAATCAGGGTTAAGTGACTTGCCCAAGGTCACCCAGTCCACAGAGATTGGATTTGAACTTAAGGCTTCCTGACTCCAAGCCCAACCTCCTATCTACTGTGCCACCTAGCTGGTAGACTATGCAAGTATCTCCATTTTACAAAAAAGTAAATACAAGCAGCTGATTTAGATTTGAATTCCAGCTCTAACAATTATCAGTCCTATGATCTTGGGTAAGTCATCTGTTTTAGTTTGCCAACCTGTAAAATGAGTTCTATCTGACTCATGGTTTTGTTTTCAAAAAAATAGCCTATTGGGTACAGAGTCAGTATTAGAATTTGAGCCTCTTGACATTCTTGACTAAGTCAGCCTAGAGTTCTTTTAATGCAGCAGTAGGGATTCTTATAGCACAGTGGCATTTATTTAGTGCTCGGAGTTCTACAAAGCTCTCCATGTTACCTCATTTCACCTCCCAGCAATGCATTTTGTATCTTTGTGCCCATTTTACACTGCTTCCATAATTCAGAAGAAGTGAACATAATAGTTATCTGCAAGTGAGTGACAGGCAGCCTTTAAAGCAGAGAAGGGAATAGGCATACTAGCAACTACTGTGCTAAGTACTTTTTAGTTATATTGTTTCATTTGAACTTCAAAACAACTTTGTGAGACACAATTTTAAGCATAAGAAAACTGAGATTAAATGACTTGTTCAGGATAACATAATTATTACGTATCAGAGTCTGGATTTGAACTCACTGTCCTGACTTCAGGAATGGTGCTCGATTTACCTAACTGTTAGGACTACATTTTTACAAGTTTTTGTGTATATATGAGTGTGAGCATATTCAGTTCTTCCGGATGCCTTGTGTTGTGGGCCAAACCACTGGTGGAACTGGGAAGGCATGAATTAATCTCTCCCTGCTCATTCACTCTCCTACACAAAGACACTAATTGAGACTGTTTTGAAAAAGGAAGTTTTGATGCTGACCTGAATCAGTTGGTTTAGCTTTGATTTAGGTAGATTAATCTGCAACCCAGCAACTGGCCCTTTGAGCAAGAACAACACAGAAGCAGTTTTTACAATTTTGTTAGGGAGCTCCCAAAACCACAGTTGGTTACCTTACCAAATGCTATTAATTCCCTTGCCAGAGGCCTTTTATCCTTTTATTTTTTATCCTTTGGACTGATTTTATTTACTTAAGCAATTTCTCACCAGATTATTTGAATATATATTTTATTAAATGTATTGTTTGCTTGGACCTTTGGGCTCTGAGTAATCCATTGAACCAGATGGGATCCCAAGGAAGACACAGGGACAGACTCATTTCCTAATGCTCCATGATAGATGCTGCCATAAGGATCATTCAACCTGATTATCACATTGTGAAAAAAAATCATGACGCATACCTGTGCATATCCTCACCTCAGGTGCTCACTAGAGGACATCCTTCTCAGCCTCTAGATGGAGGAAGGGTTCTCTCTATATGGGAAGGTCTTTCAGATGTTTCTGGCTTCAAGTGAAGTTTTAGAGACTGCATTAAACTCCAGAATACCAAACAAACAGCTCTGTACCCACTTAAAAGAAATCATTCTGACAATCCACACTGAAGGAACCAAGCAATAGGAGAATACCAATATTTCACACTATGACATGCAATTAGACTGGCAGTTCTTTGACTTAGTCCATCAGTAAATATATGAATGAATAAATTAATGAAAAGGCACTTATTAGACTCTTGACTGTATCTCAGGTTCTCTGTTATATGCTGAAGAATCAAATACAAACAAGCAAAACAGTCTCTGATTTTAAGGAGTTAACTTTCAAATGGAATTTTGCATAATAACCTTAAATAATAATATGTAAAAGAGAGTTGGGAAAGGGGGAGAGGTTGAAAATGGCAACATAGTTTTAGAATGACTGGGAATGGACATGAAGGACTTGTTTTAGGTCAAGATAAGCAAAAAGGACTCACCTATTAGAGCCCAGGGTAACAGAGGCAAAGTCTAACTTCTGGTGGGAGGATAATGAAGGATAGCTTGACATTCCAATAAGCTGTGCTTATGGGGGCAGCTAGGTGGCGTAGTGGATAAAGCACTGGCCCTGGAGTCAGGAGTACCTGGGTTTAAATCCGGTCTCAAACACTTCATAATTACCTAGCTGTGTGGCCTTGGGCAAGCCACTTAACCCCATTTGCCTTGCAAAAACATAAAAAAACAAAAAATAAAACAAAACAAAAACCAATGAGCTGTGCTCAGAAAGGAGTAGATAGAGGAGAGTGGGTTGGATTGTTTTTGGAAAAATTGAGCAATATTTTCAGCAATCTCCAGCATCTCCCTGAAGTGAAAGCCCATAATTTGAATTCCAGTGTTCTCTTTGTTGTGAATCATGAAACACCACATTCTCCAAGGAACACTGGTGACCCAAAAGGCAATAGATAGACATATGGTATGTATGAGCAGGTTGTGACATATTCCCAACAATGTATTGTGTACAAAAAATAGCAAAAGAGATAAAAACAATGGTTGCTGACATTTATGTGATACTTTACTTATAACAACTTTGAACCTATATAGCTCATAATGATCTACATTTTACAGATGAGGTGCTGAGGTTCAGATAATTGAAAAGATTGACCTCTGGTCACATAGCTATTAAGGGTCAGAGGAAAGATTTGGACTTAAGTCTCTCCTAATTTCAGGTCTCTTATTTTTTCCATTGCCATGCTTCATATCCTGTCTTTTCATAGCCATCTTTTTCTACCACAGGCTCACTTCCCCCCAAGAACTGCACCCTAGGAACTAAGACACCAGAAATTTTGTTCCTGGTTCCAAAAGAAGTTAATCCACTCAGTTTTGAAACCCCTACCTTGGGGATCAATTGTACTGATTGATGAGTGAATACAGATGTGACTAGACCAGTATATCTAGCAGGCATGAGACTAGATCATGTTTCTCATATCATATCCATTCAGTGTACTCTCCCTCTTACTTACTTTCCACCTCTTGCTTTGGTCTCTGTAATCAAATCAATACCATCATTCTCTCTGGAAAGGCTATACCAATCAATACCCTATGATCAGCTCACCATTCCCTTGAACTTCCCAGACCGAAACTCTAATCTGGATAACATTCTTTATATATGTTGTTTCTTCCTATTAGGTTGTAAGTTCTTTATGACACAGACTATGTTGCTTTTATATATGTATCCTAAAGCTTAACATAATATCTATTACTTATTAAATGTTTGATAATTTTTATGAATTAATGAATTAATAAAGAACATCAGCTAATTAAGTGCTTACTATGCCCCAAGCATTGTGCTAAACACTGGGAATACAAATCATTTTCAAGAAATATGTATTCAGATTTTGGAGGATTTTTGTTACATAATAGATAGGAAGAACCAGAGATCCTAAGGATGTAACTACAGAGTTGGTGACAAGATCCCAGAATTTGTAATATACATTTTTGGGGCTTTTTTGTAAGGCAGTGGAGCTAAGTTATTTGCCCAAGGTCACATAGATAAGTAAGTATTAAGTGTCTGAGGCTATATTTGAATCAAGTCCTCCTGACTCCTGGGCCAGTGCTCTATCCACTGTGCCACCTAGCTGCCTCTGCAATATGTATTTGAATTTCTGCCTCTTATGACTGGCCCAATATCACTGAGCAGAGCAGAGCAGAGTCTATATAAAAGATTCTGGGTTCCCTCTGGTGGAATAAAGTTTCAGTATCCTGCCAGGAAAGGAAAAGGGAAAGGGAAAATTGGCAGGAAGATTGAGGAGTAGACTCTGAAGCAGAGAGAAGAATAAAGAGTACTCCCATTATTGAATAATTATGAAAAACAACAATTGGATGACCCAATTGTTTCCCTGATTCTGGGAATATTAAAAGACTTAGAGGAAGACTTTCAGCACATTGGATAGCTCCTCAATAAAATATTTATGGAAGTATATGGCCAAAAATCATGCTGAGTGTGGATTGTGCTTTGCATCTTTAGAGAAAGGCAGCTTGTTTCGCTGGAGACACAGAGGACCTGCTTTCACTTCCCATCTCGGATATTTCCTGTGTGACTTTGAGCAAGTCATTTAGCTTCCCTGGGCTTGAGTGACTTCTTCCTTTCCTTCTAACTTTCACTCTCTAGCCTTATGAAATGTACATTAGTGAGATCATGGATCCATTTGAAGTATTGGAAGGACAAAAAATGACATAGACCTTGCCCTTGGGAAAGTCCCTGTTTGAAAAGGAGAGGCATGGATCCTCCTTTGAGGGAGCCTCTAGTCTCCCTTTCCCTGAAACATTTTCTGTCAATTATTTCCTCCCTCTTCTACAATATGCTCATCTGCTTTATGCTAAAAAAATCCTTCTCCAAGTCCTTCTATTTTTTTCAAGCTACCTCCCACCTTCCTCCTCTCCTTTGCTTCTTAACTTTTACAAAAATCTTTCTATACTTAAGATCTTCACTTCCTCACTGCCCATTCCTTACCAAATCCCTGTCATCTAGATTTTGTCACTCTATCTTCTTTCCTCAAAAAGATACCAATGATCTCCTAATTGACAGATTCAATACCTTTCCCTCCCAAACTTTATCTGCCTTGATTTTTCTACAGCATTAGAAGCAACCTACTACTCCCTTCTTTTGGGTACTCTCTCCTGGTTCTTCTCTGACTATTCATTAATCAGTCATTTTACTAGTTCCTCTTTCTTATGTCTCTTTAACATGGTGGAGTTTCCTCAGATTACAGGACATTGATACTTTTCCCCTCTCTGGACTAGGAATTCGTATCTTTTTTCTAAGTCATGGATTCACTATGGCAGCAAGAGAGGGACAGGATGAACCCTAGGAGGGAAGTGAAAAGAAAGGGAATAAGTATCATTATATTGGGGAAACTGAAGCAAAAAAAAGAATAAATGACTTACCCAGAATCACAGAGCAACTAAGTATCTTGGACCATATTTAAACTTGAGATTTTGTGGCTCTAAGTTCAGTTCTCTTATCTGCTTTGATATCTAGTTTTGAATCATTCAATAGAACCATTTATGAACTCCTCAGAATAAGATTTTTAAATTCATAAAATAATTTACATAGGATCACAAAGGAAATACTATTGAAACAGTATCATTTTTTTTAATTTACAAAGGGGAGTCAAAATGATAGAGTAAACAGGAAATTGATGTAACTTCTAAGATAGTGCCCCAAAAGAAATCCTGGAACAGTAGAACAAACAAAAAGATGGTGTGAAAGAATCTTTGAGACCGAAAAACCTGGAAAATTAGCAAGAATGTCTGTAGGTAAAGGGAAGTACAATCCAGGACAGGAACCTCCCAGCAGGCCAGCAGCAAAGCCCCACTTCAGTAAACCAGTAGTAGAACGTGAAGACCAGTACAGTGGAGCAGCTAAACATCAACACCAGGACAACCCATATCGGCCTCAGCATAGCCAAGGGAATGGGCAACCTCTAGCTCTGAGAACTACCATATGCTTCATTGTAGCCCCAGACAAACAGGTAATCTCCAGCAACCAGACCTCCATGTAATTCAGGGAAAAGCAGAAACAACCCACAGCCTTAGGCAGGCACTAACACTAGGAACCTGACTCAGCACCAAGTAACCTGCCAGACTCTCCAATGCTACCAGCAATGCCAGTCACACTCCACTCCACTTCCTCAGGGCAGCATCAGATATGAAGGTCCCCAATGTACCTCAAGGCAACTTCAGTACATCACCAAGTAAATAGCAAGGGCCAGAATCCACCAGCACAAAAAGACTAAAGAATGTCTCCTTCTTCCACCCTGGCAGCAGAGCTCAAATTTAAAAGAAATTAAAAAGGCCAAAAATGATGATGAACAAAAAGCAACAAAAAGGAATCTGACCATAAAGAGTTATTTTTGGGATAGGGGAAGATCAAGACACAAACTCAGAAAAGAAAAACAATGTCAAAACACCTATGGGTAAAATTCTAAAGAAAAACAGGAAGTGGTCTCAAGTCCAGAAAGAACTCATGGAAGAGCTCAAAAAAAGAAAAAAAGCTTAAAATTCACATAAAAGAGAAGAAAAGAAATGAGAGTGATGAAAGAGGATTAGGAAAAAAATTAGTCAACAATTTGGAAAATGAAAACAATTGCTTTAAAAGTGGAATTGCTCAAATGGAAAAGGAGATACAAAAATCCACTGAAGAAAACAAATCCTTAAAAAATACAATTGACCAAACAGAAAAGAAAGTACAAAAACAAATTGAAGACAACAACTCCTTAAAAGTTATAATTGAGTAAGTAGAAGTAATGACTCTATGAGGCATCAAGAATCAAACAAATTTAAAAAGAATGAAAAAAATAGAAGAAAATCTAAAATACCTCAAAGGAAAAACAAATGAAAATAAAATCAGGAGAGACAATGTCAGAATCATTGGACTACCTTGAAAGCTTTAATCAAAAGGAGGATCTAGATAGCAACTTCTCTGATATCCTGGAACCAGAGGGCCTCGGGTTCTTTAGCTATAAAAGAAGAAATACAGACATGTCTTGTTTTGCTGCCCTTAATTTTATTGTGCTTCACAAATATTGTGGGTTTTTTTTAATTAAAGGTTTGTAACACCCCTGAGCTGAACGAGTCTGTTGACACCATTTTTCCAGCATCACATGCTTACATCATCTGTCTGTGTCACATTTTGGTAATTCTGGAAAAATTTCCATTTTTTTCATTATCATTATATCTGTGATGGTGGTCTATTATCAGTGGTCTCTGTTGTTACTGCTGCATTTGTTTTAGGGCACCACAAACCACATCCATATAAGACAGATAATTTAATGGATAAATGTTGTGTCTGTTCTGACTGCAACACCAACCAATCATTCTCTGTCTCTCTCCCTCTCCTCAAGAATCCTTATTCCCTGAGACACAACAATAACCTCTAATCATTCAGTTGAAAGAAAAAGTCAATTGATACAACAAATTTTGCTATCTTATTTTAAGAAATTGTCAGAACCACCTTTAGCAACCATCAACATCTGGGCAAGATCCTTCACCAGTAAAATGATTAGAATTCACTGAAGGTTCAGATGATGGTTAGCATTTTATAGCAATAAAATATTTTTAATTAAGTTATGAATATTACTTTTCAAGACATAATAATAATCACTCACTGAATAAACTACAGTATAGAGTAAACTTTACTTTTTGTGTACTGAGAAACCAAATAACTTTTCTGACTTGCTTTATTGTGTCATTCTCTTTATTTTGATAGTCCAGGATCAAATCTGCAATATCTCCAAAGTATGCCCATAATACTTTTTAGTACCTTACTCACTGGGCTTTTTATATATTAAAAGGAATTAATGCATATAACAGGCTTTAAACCTGAAAAACATTGTGTAAATACCAGTTGATGTTATTACTACTATTGTTATTACTATATTTTGTTGTTGCTATTCAGTAGTTTCAATCACTTCCAATTCTTCATGATCCCGTTTGGGGTTTTCTTGGCAAATGTATTAGAATGGTTTACCATTTCCTTCTCCAGCTCATTTTACCAATAAAGAACTGAGGTAAATAGGGCAAAGTGACTTGTCTAGGTTCATACAGTTAAGAAGTGCTTGAGGTTAAATTTGAACTTAGGAAGATGAGTCTTCCTGACTGCAGGCCCAGCATTCTAGACACTGATCCATTATTCTATTTTACTCTAATCAATTTTTTTATATTTATATAATTTTCTCCCTTTATTCTCATATTCAATTAGTTACCCAATCCCATCACTTTTACCCCTGCTACTTCTTTCAAAAGCATTCTCCTGTTCTCTGCTCCCTCTACCACTATTCTAGTATATCTAGGCCCTCATTTTGATCACTCTGGACCACTATAATAATTTCAATTTTAAAAATTATCCATTTATTAATATTATATTTTTTTTAAAAATTGAGTTCCAAATTCTCTCCCTTCATCTTATTATAGTCTCTTAACAAAACTCTGCCTACCTTCATTTTCTGTTCTCTCCCAACCATTTGGGCAAACTTATCTCACCAATTTTCATACATTCAATGACTCCCTAATATTTGGGGGGATAAATGCATGGAGGGGAGAGCCTGGGTGATATAGATAGATAGTCAGTAAACATTTATTAATGTTTCCATGTGACAAGCAATGAATTAATGAGTTGAGAACTGGGAGATATAAAGAAAGGTAAAAGACAGTCCCTGCTCTTAAGGAGCTCACAATCTAATGGAGGAGACAACATACAAACAGCTATGCGTACTATGTATAGGATAAATTAGAAATAATTGCCAGAGAGAAGGCATTAGCATTAAGAGAGATTGGGAAGGTGAGATTTTGGTTAGCGCTAGAAGAAAGCCAAGGGAGCAGGAGATGGAGATGATGAGGAGGTCTGAGAGTCCTTCAGGTGCTTGGGTGGCTATCATGGGAGAGACATTAGGCTAGTTATACTTAGCTGAAGAAGACCCAGGAACAATAAATAAAAGTTCCAAAGACAAAGGGAAATTCTGAGATGAATATGAGTTTTGATTCTTTGGGGATGTAGTTGTTTCCTTTTTCTCTTCCACCCCACAAAAACAAAGGACCCATTAAGGTCCCATACCCAGATAGAAGACAAAATATGGTACAGTGGACACTATGCTGAATTGGGAATCAGAAGGATCTGTCAAAATCGTATTCCAGATATTAATTAGCTTTTGAACCCTGAGCAAATCACCCAATCTTTCAGCCTCAGTTTCCTCATATGAAAAATGGAGGATAAGGTTTGTTGTGAAGAACAAATGCCATATGTAAAGAACTTTAAAAACTTTAAAGAGCTATGTAAATATAAACCATTATTATTTTTCTAGTGAAATAAGGTATTTTGTGCTCTTCTCTCTCCTCTCTCTCTTTTTCTCTCTCTCCTTTTATCTCTCCCTTTTTCTATCTCTCTCATTTTCTCTTTTCCTTCTCTCTTTCTCTCCTTTTCTCCTTTTCTAGCTCCACCTCATTGTATCTATCTCCTTTTATTTTTCAGAGTGTTTCTTTTTCTCTTTCTCCATTTTATTTCTCTATTTACTTTCTGCTTGTTTCTGTCTTCCTCAGCATAATATAGAGAAAAAAGCATTGGATTTTGAGTGAAGAGAAACAGATTTGAATTTAACTCAGATACGCAATAGAAATGTGGCCATGGGCAAGTCATTTAATTTTTCAGAGGATCAGTTTCCTCACCTGGAAAATGGGACAATAACAGCAACTGTCTTTGTGAGGCTCAAACAAGGAACATTTTTAAAACATTAAAGTGTTATCAATAAATTAATAAGCTTATTAGACAAATATTATGTGCCAGAAACTGTGCTGGACCCTGAGGACACAAGTACAAAGAATGAAATAATCCCTGTTCTTAATGAGCTAATATCTTCATCAAGGATTGGAACATTCCAAAATCTCCAAAATGAGATCCTTCCTCACTCAAGAGAGGTCAGGCTAAGAAAAATCAAGTAGATAAAGATGGCTTAAATTTGTTCTTCAAACAATATGGCTATTACTTTATGCAAGTCATTTTGACTATTATGAATATCCAAATTAATTCCAAAGACATAAAAAGGAAGGTTTTATCTATCTCCTAAGAAAGAACTGATAAATAAAGTATGTATAAAAAGATCTTGCATATGTATATATAAATACATATATTTATATACATATTTGTGTCTAATGTATTCATCTCTAGGGTAAGGGGAGGAAGGAAAAAATTTACATGATAACTATTATATATTTAAAAGTAATAGTGAGTTATGCACAATAGATTTGCAGTTTTATGTGTGATCATTTTTTAAACATTAATTAAATTATACTGTGCTATTTTAATTAATTATTATTATCCTCCAGAATTTAATTAATTAAATTATACTGTGTTATTTTATTCCATAAGTGAAATTTCATAAATTCCAAAAATTCCATAGATTATTATTTTTACAATGATATACAATTGAATACATAATCCATAGAGTTGGTCTATTAGTACATATGTTATAATAAATGGACAGAAAACTAGACCCAGAATTGAAAAAAGGAAGAAAGTAGTATGTATTCTATATTTGGGGAAATTATGCAGTCCTTTCAATGATTCTGAGCTTTCCCCCAAAATGAAAACCCATCCTTTTAATAGAAATATTTTTCTGGTGATGCCATATGGTAGTGAGTCATGTAATATTATAATAAGCAAAAAATTTAAATTGAAGGCATCCAAAAGAGATTGATAGAGGCTTGGTGGGCATGAGTTAGACTAAAATATATTATCAGCAAAGACAAAATTTCTTTGGAGAAGTGACTTCAAGGATGTCGTGAGAGAAATATCTGACTAAATTGAAAAAATAGACCCATCATGTGACAACACACTGGATGGCCCACCTCCTCCATTGGTTTACGAGCAATATCAAGAAAACTCAAGGAAAACTCTCAGAATGTTGGATAAACCCCATTTGGAGAATTTATAGCAGTGCATGGACAAGAGTTGCTTAAGATAACAGAATAAGGATGGCTTAGAGGAAATTCCAACATCAATAACATCAACAAATCTGCCTAAGTTTAGAAGCAATGAAGAGAGACATGTTGGATGTAAACAGATTGTAGTATGTAGTTAATAAAAATTGCCTCTACTATCAGAAGAAGAGGTCTCATCTTGGAAAGAGACAATCAAATAAAGGAGAACTGTTATAGCAGAAGCAAAAGTCAATGGAAGGGAGGGAGGGAGGGAGAGAGGGAAGACGGGAGGTAGGAAGGAAGGAAGGAAGGAAGGAAGGAAGGAAGGAAGGAAGGAAGGAAGGAAGGAAGGAAGGAAGGAAGGAAGGAAGGAAATGTTGGGTTAGGGAAGGGAAGGAAGCAAGTGGTTATTATGTATTTCCTAGGTTCTGGGCACTACACTAAGCACTTTATGAATGTGATCTCTTTGATCCCTGTGAGTTAAGTGCTATTGCTAGCTTCATTTTATAGTTGAAGAAGCTGAGGCAGTTCAAGATTAAATGACTTGTTCAAAGACATATAGTTAGTAAGTGTCTGAGTAGTATTTGAATTCAGGTCTTCCTAAGGTCCAGTGAATTGTCTCTAAGGAGAGACCAAATTCTGCCCTTGTTTGACCAGGATGTTAAAGGGGCTTGCTTCTAGAGTGCTGAGTAAATAGGGGATTTATGAAAGACAAGAATGATGAAGGATACCATAAAATAAATCACAATTACCACAAATGCAGGGAGGAACCATGTAAATGATTATTAAAAAGAAAAATGACAATGGTTGGAAAGGCTTCAAGAAAATGGGCACATTAATGCATTGTTAATTGAATTATGAATTGATTCAGCCACTCTGGAAAGCAGTTTGGAACTACAGCTAATGTGGCTAATCTTGAACCCAACAATAGTTCTATAAATCTATATTCTAAAAATGATCAAAGAAAGCCAAAAAGATTGGGGACAGTTAGATGACACAAAGAATAAAGCACAGCCCTGGAGTCAGGAGGATCTGAGATCAAATCCAACTTCAAATCCAGCTATACGACCTTGGGCAAGTCACTTAATATCATTACCTCACAAAAAGAAAGCAGAAAAGGACCCATATGTACAAAAACAGTGATAGTAGTTGTTTTTGAAGAAACAAAGAACAGGAAACTAAAGGAATACCCATCAATTGAGGAATGGTTAGATACATTTCGATATATGAATGTAATAGAATAATATGCACTATAAGAAATTACAAGAAAGAATGGTTTTGAACCAACCTGGACTTTAAACAAGTCTAGGACTTTTAAGTAAAAATTTGTTTGAATTAATTCTCTATTTACTCTGAGTGAGCAGAACCAAGAGATTGAATTTTATAATTCTACAACAATGTTGTAAAGAAAATGGAGAGACCAGCTACCATTCTGGAGGATAAATAAAGCATGTCAACCATTTCCTTAAAGAGAAGTGATAGACTCCAGGTGCAGAGTAAAACATTTTTGGATGTGATAAATAGAATTTGTTTTGTTTGGCAATGCATATTTATTTAAAAGCTTATGGGTTTTTTTTCCCTTTCCTTTTTTATACACACAAGGAAGCAAATAGAAAGAATATTGATATCTACTTAAAAGAAAAAGCTAACTGTACTCAAAGGAGATTCATGGTTTCACATGCAATCTTTTTCTGTCTTTTGTATTTGGAAATATTCATTTTAGATGACATTTGTTAAATTTGGAATTTTCTAAAAACACTTTAAATTTTTTAAAAGATAGGAAAGGAGACAGAGGATGATAATGATGATGAACTGGAGGTTCAATTATGGGGTTGGAGTAGAGAGTGGGGGTGGAAGGAGATTATTTGGAAAGGAGGATTGTACATAGGCTGGTCAAACAGATAGAGACCTGCCTGGAGAGAACTCCTCAGCAGATGGCAAGCAGGAGCTAGCATCAGGAGGAATCTGAACTGTACTGGAAGAGTTGCCAGGATACAGTTTAATAGCAGCTCCATTTGACAGGGCTGGGAAATCTGAGAAGGGCAACTAGAGGCCAGACAGCTGAGGACAGCTAAGGACATCCTGAAAATGAGATGGAAGACTAAGAGAACCCCAGAGTCACTGGCAATGCTAAGATCCTAGAGTAGTAGCAGTAGGTCTCAATATCAATTGCACTTCACAGTTTAAAAAGTACCTTCGGGGTGGTTAGGTGGCACAGTGGATAGAGCACCAGCCCTGGAGTCAGGAGCATCTGAGTTCAAATCTGGCCTCAGACACATAATAATTACCTAGCTGTGTGGCCTTGGGCAAAACCTAAACTAAAAAAAAAAAAAAAGAAAAGAACCTTCCTGCAGAGACCCTGAGAGGCAAGTAGTGGAACCATTACTCTGTCTATTGTACAGAAAAAGAAATTGAGACCCAGAGAGGCTCATTTGAGAAGCCCTTATCTCTCAGTTCTTTTCATTAAGATATCGTGACTTTGGGAAACTTCCCCATTCTCCAATAGACTGGGAATTAAACCTGGGGGGAAATGAAGGGAACAAGGTGGGGTAGGAGGGGAGCATAGGACATGGAATAGGGACCTAAAATATGGTAGTATAGAGTTGGTAAGGGGTAGTATAGAGTTGGTAAGGGGGAAGCAGATGTATGGTCCCAAATGGGAGAAGGAAAATTAGAACAGTCCACTTTTGGGAGAGTCCACTGTAGGTGAGAATTGTCCTAGAAAGTCCTTCAGAATAGTTACTTAGCATGCCTGCAGGGGACCTGAACCAGTTTCCTTGGAAAAGAAACAAGGAATCATGTCCTCCCAGGGAAGAAGCCACTCCACCATCTTGCCAAAGTCTCATTCACTACATGGTGATTCTGCTGCTGACAGCCACCAAGCAATAAACCTACCAGTTTGGGTTGAGGTTGGACCAAGCCTGGTAGAGACTGTCAGAGGAGTGCCCCATGAGTCAGTATATGACTCCATGGTATTTATGATTTTAATTGGTGTCATGACAGGCATAGATAGCCTTTTCAGTTTTTTAAAAGATACAAATTGGAGAGGGATAGTTAATATTAGATGATAAAGGTCAGATCCAAAAAATAGTTTAGAAAACTAAGTGAAATCTAATAAGATTAAATTTATACAGATAAAAGTAAGATTTTTATACTTGGGCTACAAAAAATGACTCATAAATATGATATTTGGGAAGCAGGGCTAGACAACAAGTGATTTGAAAATGATCTGGGGTTCTAATAGATCAGTACGAATCAGAAGTTTGCTAATAGCCAAAAATGCTAATGTAATCTTAAGTCCTGTTAAAATAGGCCCAGCTTCCTGAAAGAAAAAGCTAAGAGCTCCTCCATACTTTTCACTGGTCAGATTGCATCTGAAATAATGAAAAAAAAAACCTTGAGTATCACAGTCTGGGAGCCATGATTTAGGAAGGTCATTAATATGATATTTTTATAGAAAAATCTACACATACATTAAGGATATTTATGACAGGCCCCTAAGTGGCACAGTAAAGAGAGTTCCATGATTGGAGTCAGGAAGAGCTGAGTTCAAAACTGTCCTCATGTACTTAGTAGTTGGGCAAGTCACTTAACCTGTTTCCTAATCTGTAAAATGGGGAAAATACTAGCAGTCACTCTCAGGGTTGTTGTGAGAATCTAAAGACATAATAATTGCAAAGTATTTAGCACATAGTTGGCACTATATAAATTTGAGCTGTTATTATTCTGGTTAATGAGGAAATTCAAAGAAAACAACAGGCTCTTGTAAATGATATTCTACAGTAGGGCAATTGGTACTATCATCCAATGGACTGAAAGATGTAGAGAACACATGCTACTGCTGAGATTATTAAGTAGGGAGCTTCTTGTTTATTTTTATTATTTAAAAAAGGTGTTGGAATCAGTGGAGGAAAAAGTCTACTTTAAAGGCTCTCTTTCAACAAGGAACATATCGTCCTAGGTATATGAATGGTGAATGAATCAGTAAAAGAGCATTTATTTTTATTTGTCTTTATTATGCAAAGCACTGTGGATACAAATTAAAAAAGAGAGATTGCCCCTGTCCTCAAAGAGCTCACTTTCTACTGGGGAGGAAACAACAGATATAGGAAGTTTCAATTATAAATAAGTTGGAATACCATTAGTTATTAGAGTGGGGAAGTGAAGCAAATAGATTGTAATGCGTCCATCTCCCTTAATGCCAATTCCACTGATAATTTTTGTTGTCTTTTTATTTTTTTTGGTCATGTTCGGCT
Organism: Macrotis lagotis; assembly: GCF_037893015.1. Classification (NCBI taxonomy): domain Eukaryota; kingdom Metazoa; phylum Chordata; class Mammalia; order Peramelemorphia; family Peramelidae; genus Macrotis; species Macrotis lagotis. The sequence goes on along the minus strand of NC_133666.1, from coordinate 616,945,069 downwards.
CTTTATGACCCCAGTGGGAGTTTTCTTGGCAAAGATATTGGTGTGATTTGTCATTTCCTCCTCTTTTATAATTGAGGAAAATGAGGCAAATAGAGTTTAAGTGACTTGCACAGGGTCACACAGCTAGTAACTGAGAGCTGACTTTAAGCTCAAGTTCTCTATCCATTGTGCCACCTAGCTGTCTTCCACTGATATATTTATATCTATTTCTGATGATGAAAGGTGTGACGGGGACATCTGAAGCAAGAATTTTTCCCTCAGATCTTCAATAGTTATGGCAACACCTGCCAGGTCAAGGGCTATTCTCCTGAATGATGATGGAAGCAGGACCAATGGTCTTGGGATTATCTGCCTGTGGTTAGAAGCTGATCAGTAGGGGCAGCTAGGTGGCGCAGTGGACAGAGCACCAGCACCGGAGTCAGGAGTACCTGAGCTCAAATCTGGCCTCAGACACTTCATAATTACCTAGCTGTGTGGCTTTGGGCAAGCCACTTAACCCCATTGCCTTGCAAAAACTAAAAAAAAAATAAAAATAAAAGAAGCTGATCAGTGGTTGTTGGTGGTAATGATGGTAGTAAGGTTAAATTAGTTCTCTCATTATTGATAGTGGGAGCCAGTTTGAAAGCACACTTTTTTTTGCCCCAGATTCTACTTTCCTTTATTTATCCTTGCCGTAACAGAGGGAAGCAACTCTTCTAGAGTCCCTCCTGCCTTTTCAGAAATTCTGCTGTGGCTGCTGCTGGAACATGATAGAAACCATAATCTTGGGTTTTGTGGGACTGCATTTTCTGGAAGGTTACTGGTGGGCTTGGCTTCCAAGATGGGATGAGGGAAAAACAGAATAGTGATGCCTGGGAAGGTGGGACAGTGGGTGGAACTGGCATCAGCACCCCTGGGTCCCCCTCACCCTCTTGGGCAAGTCAACTCTCACTGCCACAAAGATTAAGGAGGAGAGACAATGAATAAAAACATTTGTCGCTCTCTAAAAATCAGTCTTAGGGAGAGATGAAAGCAAATTAGAGCCAGTTTCAAGCAAAGCTAAGGCTGAGTTGCACCAGCCAGGGAAGGGGATAAATAGATGGGGAGGGAAAGGGCATTATGAGGCCAGGAAGACATGCAATTACCTGCAGTTGCTTGAACTGCAGAGTTGGAGCAGATACCAGCAGCAAACTCCTGTGGAGTCTTCTGGAAAATGGTACTTGTGTGGCAGTATAGGAAGTGGATCCATTTCAGTATCACAATGCTCAACACACTGCGAGTGAAGAACAAGTAACTACTAGATATTCTGCTGCAGCTGTGGCTGGAACATGATAGAAACCATAATCCCTTTTGTGCGACTGCATTTTCTGTAAGGTGACTGTTGGTTAAGGCAGTAAGGCAGGTGGCTTATAGGTTGGTAGTGCCTCACATTTCTCAAAGGGATTGTAGACATTGAATGTAGCATGTGGCATACCAGGGACTGGATCAGTGCTAGGTGATGACTGTGTCCTAGAAGAGGTTATCAATCTCACTGGATTTGGTCAACAGTTTCCCACCATTCCTGCTCTCAGTCATGTTGAAAAGTTTAGCCTTGGCCTTGGCTTCAGTTTCAGTCTCTTAGGGGATCATTGCTATTCCTCAAGGTCTCAGGTTCAGAACCTAAATGTCTCTTTTGGAATCTGAGTGAAGGTGGTGATCAAGGAGAAAGTGGTAGTTTAATTTGCCCAGAACATGATGCCTCAGGTGCTTTGTTGTTTCTATGCTGGCTTACCCCAGCAATTATTATTATTATTATTATTATATCATTTTTACTTTTAAAAGATTCCTTGACAGATAAGGCAACAATGATAACTTTGTTTCATTACCCTCTAATCATTATTATGGAGCAAGATATAAAATAAGGCTACATAAGGTCCCCAAAGGTGTGTGACATCGTCATGGAGGATATCCATCTCAGAGTACCAAGTCAGAAAGGTATATCCTTGTGGATGGGGAAATTGCAAGATGTTCTTGTTTATAGATGACCCTGTGTTGATTGCACCTGAGCACTACAGATAGAGTCTTCTAAATTGTATCCGTAATCACTCAAAGAATTCACTTTATCCATTCAAAAAGAACCAAGTGGATGAAAAATGCACTTTGTCTAGTCTATGCTACCCAATTAGCCTACACAGCTAATTTCATCAGCCTACAGTGTATATCTTTGTTGTGATGCAACAAATGAATGAGTTGAGCTCAGAGCTAAACCAGAGGAAGAAAAGGAATAAATTACTCTTGAGACATTGTGAAATTCTTTGAATGACCCTTTTCTTTGAAACAAAGATCCATTTTTATTGACAATATTCTTTTGGTAAGTGAATGGTAGTGAGTCATGGAATAGTCTCTAAGCAACTGACATTGAGGGCAGCTAAATGGTACAGTGGACAGACCATCAAGCCTGGAGATAGGGTAGATCTGAGTTCAAATCTGTCCTCAGATACTTATAAACTGTGTAGTCCTGGATAAGTCACTTAATCTCCACCTCAATTTCCTCCTTATTTAAAAAAAAACTCAATAATGATATTATCTATAGCTACCTCCCAGTGTTATTGTGAGGATCAAATGAAACATATGTACAGTGTTTGGCAAATCGTAGATTCAATAAAAATGTTAGCTAATATTATTAATATAATGGACCATGAAAGAGGCAATGGGAAAGTACATGATAGATTATAATACTAGTAGTTAGGATTTATATAGCACTTCCAAGTTTGCAAAGTTCTTTATCTACCATACCACCTAGCTGCTCCAAGTGATATGAGCATATATCATCCAAGAAAAGAGGTATCATCAAAGATGGGATGATGATCACGTGGTAAGAACAAAAGGTTAACTAATTATTAGCCTACTTGTTCAGTTGATGTTCCTCATAATATCAAGAGAATTAGAGGAAAGCATCTACTATGTCGGGTAGACACCCTAAAGTGAATTTGTGGGAGGGTATAGAAGAGACTTGAATAATAGTTTACTACCTGCAATTTTGGAAGGAATACCCACTGAAGACCCACTGAATGGTTGGAGTATTGATAAGCTTCAGGATATCCAGATAAGCATGACTGGAATGGTAAGAACCTGGAAACCATGCTGTATGAAGATAGATTGAAGGTACTGGAGATATTTAGCTTGGAAAAGTGAAGGCTTCATGATGGGGAAGGATTTTTCAAACACTTGAAAGTAGAAACTACACTTGCTCTATTTGGTCCCAGAAGTCATCATCATCATCATCATCATCATCATCATCATCATCATCATCATCATCATCATTAATACTATCCTCATCTTCACCATCATCTTCTTGTTCTTATCCTTGTTTTTCCTTCATTGCTAGCATTGTTATAGAGCTCTTTGCAAAAATGCTTTACACATATTATCTCATTTGATCCTTATAATAATAACCCCAGAAGTAACAGTATTATTATCTCCATTTTACAAATTAGGAAATTGAGGCACAGAAAGATTAAGTGACTTGTCCAGGGTCACAGAATTAGTATGTGTCTAAGGCCAGATTTGAACTCATCTTCCTGACTCCTGATGCTCTTACCCATTGTACCACCCAGCTATCTCATCATGAGGAGAAATGGGGGAAAGCTACAAAGAGGTCTATTTAGGCTCAGGGAAACTTCTGAGAAAATTGCCCAAAAAAATAAAGGTGTCTATCAATATTTCTTGTTTTTTTATCATGGACATTTCTGGAAATCTTTCTCCTTCCTCCCTCCCTTGCAACAAATATATATACATATATATATATATATATATATATATATACACACACACACACATAAATATGTATATATATACATATATAAAAGAACATCTGAGGTTTGAGTTCTCTGTAGTTCTCTAATCGCTAAGAGATTATCCTCTTTGGCAGGGAGAATGAGCAAAAGTAATGAGCTATTTTCATTATCTAGTCACTTTTAATAGCCTTCCAGTCTATCGCTTGATCTTCTTCATGGAAAAGCTCATTTTGGTACCTTACAGCTTTGTGGCCTGGTTGGACTAATCCAGAGCTTCAGCTCCCCTGACCCTGTTTATAAAAGAACCACTACTGTTTGGTAATCATCCATCACCTACATTTAGCTTTTACAAATCTAAGTTGGTCTATGAATTTCCTGGGCAACTCTTGGAACCTGATCCTCATTCCAATGCAATGATTTAGCTACTAAGATTTGGTTTTCTCTGTTCAACAAAATGAAGGATTGGTGTAAGAGACCTCCCTTCTAGTTATAGGTCTCTGATTCTACAAGGATTAGTCATTTCTTTAATATCTCACCTCTACCTCACTCATAAGCCTGAACCTAAATTTGGCCCTGGGATGTCGTGACTTCAGCTTCAGGCTAATGACTGTGAAAGTCTGGGAGGGGCAGAAAATTAGGATTTCAGGGATTAAGGGAGGAGGCCTTAGGTTGAGATTTAGGAGCCAGTTCCCCCACAGGTTCCTTTCACCAGGTGTAGGCCAGAGTCCAGTTATATCCTCCACACCCATGGCAGACAGGTGGAAAGCATCAGCTGTGGCCTTAGCATGCACAGATTTCAGAAGGTGGAAAATAAGATTGTGTATCTACTTGGGAGGGGAGTATCTTGAAGGACTCATAAAATAAAGGTATCAAATAAAGGTGTGTCTCATAGAAGGGATTGAGTAAGACCCAGGTAGTCAATGGAATTGTAGATCTCTGGCCTTCCCAAATCCCTGTTGAGACCCCAATAGGCCCGGAACAAGGGGAGAGGGCACCCTACAAAGGTCCCTTTAGCCAATGAAGATATAAAATATTCACTTTACAGTGAGTCAATGAGTTGATAAACATTTATTAAGTGCTTACTATGTATGAAGTAATATACAAAACAATGGAGAGGTAAATAAAGGCCTAAACACTGAAGATATAGAGAAAGAAAAAGGAACTAGGATGGCATCTAGGGAAGGTCTTAATATTAATCAACCAAACACATTGCAATCTTTTTTTTTCCTAACCTAACCTGTGTTTGTGCTTCATGTGGGGAACTCCCTAATGACAAGAATCCCCTTTGAGACTGACCTTCAGCAATAGCTTTCCTTCATCCCCAAAGCCAGTTCTATCACCAACTCTCAGAGTCAGCCTTAGCATGGGGTTTGGAGGAGGATAGAGAGACCAGATACAGAGTGAAATGGAAACAAAAGAAAGAAAACCAATTAATTCATCACTTACTAGGATGAACACAGAGTCACGGTCATCCACCACGCTGATGGTAAATTCTTCAATTTGAACAGGCTACAAGCCAAGATCAAAGTGGAGGGAATGTTGGTGCATGATCTTCTGTTTGAAGATGATTGTGCATTCAATGTAGCCTCTGTAGCTGAGATACAACAAAGTATGGATTGATTCTCTGTTTGCTGTTAATTTTGGCCAAACAATTAACACAAAGAAAACTCAGGTGCTCCATCTATCATTACCATTCTCATGATTATTAATACTATCATTATCATCATAATCGTCACCAACACCACCATCCTCTTCTTGTTCTTGTTTCTTCTTTTTCAGTAGCATTTCTATAGAGCTTTTTACAAAAATGCATTACACATATTATTTCATTTGATCCTTACAACAATAACTGCAGAAGATAACTGGTATTATCATCCCCATTTTACAAATAAAGTAATTGAGGCACAGAAAAATTAAGTGACTTGTCTAGGGCCACACTAGCCAAATGTGGAACCATCAATTACAACAAATGGAGAAGTTTTGAGTACTGTGGACAAGTTCACTTATCTTGGCAGTATTCTTTCCATTGACATTGAGATTGACACATACATTGCCAGAGCTAGCTCAGTTATTTGGGAGCCTCCAAAAGAAAGTGTGGGAGAGAAGATGTATTAGCCAAACTGAAGGTCTGCAGAGCTATTGTGCTGACCTCATTGCTATATGCCTGTGAAACCTGAACAGTCTATCTATGCCATTCCAGGAAACTGAATCATTTCCATTTAAATTGTCTTAGGAAGATTCTGAAGATCACCTGGCAGGAGAAGATACCAAACACTGGGGTCCTTTCTTAAGTTAAACTGCCAAGCATTCCAACATTACTACAGAGAGTGCAACTATGATGGGCTAGACACATTGTTAGAATGCCAAACATACACTTGTCAAAAAGAATATTTTATGGAAAATGCACACAAAGCAAGTACTCATAAGGGGGTCAGAAGAAGTGATACTGAGACATCCTGAAAGTCTTTCTTAAGAACTTTAAAATTGATTGTACAGCATGGAAGACACTGGCATAGGACTGCCAAGCATGGCATACCCTCCTCAGTGAGGAGGCTGCACTCTATGAGGAAGGCAGAATTGAGGCAACTCAAAGGAAAGGTGACATCCGTAAGTTTAGAGTACCCACCCCAGGTGTTCACATGGACTATTTGTGATCTCCCTGTGGTAGAGCATCCCAAGCTGTTTTGGTCTAGTCAACCACAGTTGTACACGCTGTAATTTGTCTCAAACATAGTGATGTCATTTTTGATCTTCAAAACTAAGGACAAGAACCAACCAACTAACCAAGCACTTTATAAGATGCTAAGGATAAAAAAGACAAAAGTTAAAGATTTCCTATCTTCAACAATCTATCAAGGGGGAAAATATGCATACAAAAATGTATCCAAAGTTCACCCAGAGTACCTTGGTTTCTGGAATGTTGAAAAAGAAAACAGAGATAACATGGGTTGGGTGAGGAGCCATCACATCTAATCATGTATTCTTGTCAACATTCTTTCCTTTAGTGTCATGGTAACTTGAACATTTTCAGTAGTCCAACTGGGACTTTGAGGAAATTCTAAATAAGCCACCCAGACAACAGGTAGGTAGGTCCTTGTTCCCTCACCCTCAGTGGCACTCATAGTGTTATAGGCACTCATATCATAGAATCAACAAATCAGAGAACATTTAGTCCAATCCACACATGAAGAGAAATTCCTAAATATAATATTCTTAAAAATATATACAACAGAGACTCTAAGCTTCTTTGGAATTTCTTCTAAGTTTAGTTAAGCCTCTTCAGTCACAAAATATTAGCAGCAGGAGAAGGAGAAAAGGAAAAATAGAGGAAGGAAGGAAGGAAGGAAGGAAGGAAGGAAGGAAGGAAGGAAGGAAGAAAAAAAGAATAAATTAGAAATGAAGAAAAAGAAAACAAAAATAATACAACAACCTTATACAAGGAAAACAGTTCCTCACTACTCAGATTAATGATGATGCTAAGAAGAATAATTATAATCACAGTAATAACAATTAAAATAATAATATCTAACTCATACAGCTCAAGGCTAGCAAAGTGCTTCGCATACATTATCTCATTTGATCCTCATAAATCCCAAGGAGGTAGGTACTAGAGTTACTTTCTTAGTGTCCTTGAAATTGAGGTTTAGGAAGTTGTGACCTGGCAGGATCCCAAAGCTAATAGATACCTTAGAGTCCACCAGTCCAATTCTCTCATTTGGTCATACAATTAATAAGCATTAGGGGCAGAGTTTGAACCCAAGTCTTCCCAACAAAGAGTTCAAGGTTGTCTTTTGTTTGTTTCCATTATCCCATCCACCTTGTCTTGGTTTCCCCTCAATAGAATGGAAACTCAGAGGCAGTGAATGTAAGAATTGGAAGGGACCTCTAAAACCATCTAGACCACAAGCCTGGCTGAGAATTCCTCCCCTCTACAGGAACCCTAATGAGTGGGCATTCAGTCCTTGCTTGAAGACCCTTAGTGAAGGTGTCTACCAATTCTTGAGGCAACACATTCCTCCTGGACCTTGTGCTCAGGGACCATTTCATTTTTGCCTTTGTATAACAGGAACCTACACAGTCATTCATGCAAAGTAGCACTTAATAAATGATTACTGAAAAAAAGGTGGGGAGGCACCTAGGTGGAGCAGTGGATAGAGTACTGGCCCTGGAGTCAGGAGGATCTGAGTTCAAATCTGACATCAGACACTTAAAAATTGCCTAGCTGTGTGGCCTCGGGCAAGTCACTTAACCCCATTGCCTTGTAAAACTCCCCCAACCCCCCCAAAAAACAATAAATAATTACTGATTTCCCTTGAGCTATAGAAAGAGCAGCTTCGAGAATGCTATTACCAGTTCTGGATTTCTTAGATTAGGTAGATTGTCACCATTTTGATAGGATGCCAAACCCAAAGGGACTGGTCCTCAGCCTCCAACTAGTCTAACTTTTGAACATCCCTGGAGAGAGAGAGAGAGAGAGAAGAAGAGAGAGAGAGAGAGAAGAAAGGAGGGAGGTTCTGGAAATTAGATGAGGCTAATCCTCTTAGAGAACAGGTTACTCTTCTCTTCTCTCCTCCTCCCCCCCCCCCCACAGGATAAATCAAAACTATGATGCCTGGGAGACACTGATCACAACCAAAGTAACCAACCATGTGGGCATCAAGGCTGGTACTCCTGGCTGTGACTACTACTGCATTCGGTGATTTTGGTGAGATGGGGATTGGGACTAAGGTTGAATGGGAAAGGGAGAGGGGAGAATGAGTAAGTGGAAGACCAAGGAGGGCAGTCCAGAATGGGCTTGATTAAAAGATTCTTTTCATTCACAAAAGGGCTTCCACCACAAGACCTGAGCAAGTTAAAAAAAAGTAAGAGATAGAGAGACCAAGAGAAAGAGACAGAGACAACAGCAGATATATATACATGGAAGACCTTAGTCCATTTATCTGTCATTCTCTCTCTCCCCCAATAGTCAGGATGTCTGCCCTTAGCCACTTGTTTCATGGAGAGATGGAGATAGAGACAGAGAAGGATTCTGTAGGAGAAGCTGCAAGAGGAGACTAGGATAGGCAAAGGGATAAAGGATAGTTATAAAAAGTAGAGATACAGAAATAGAGGGATGGATATATAAAAAGATGAAATGGGGGCAAGAATGAAATAGGAAGGAAGAGAGGAAAAGACTGTAGTACACTATGCCTCCCAACAGATGAAGATATAAAAAAGATGGAAATAGACAAACTCACTGAGCTTAGAGCTTATGCTAGACAGAGAGAAAAGTGGAGAGAGAGAGAGAGAGAGAGAGAGAGAGAGAGAGAGAGAGGAAATATGAAGGATCATGAATCTGTACAGGGAGGAGCAGTATGAAATAAGGTAAAAAGGTAGGTTGAGGTCAGACTAGGAAGGGACCCAACAATAAGCAATGGAAGTTATTTGACTAGTTGTATGCATGATGCCTTTGAGGGGAGAAGGAAGGGAGTCTGATCAGAAGAATAGTTCAATAGTTCAGGTAGGTTACAAAGAAAGCTTTACTAGGTGGTAGAGGTGGGAGTGGAGAATACGGAACAGTCACAAAAAATATTGCAGATATAGACTCAAGCTGGGTAACTTATTGAATCAGACAGCGAGGGAGAGTCAAAGATGGTTCTTGGTCCCTCTGACTGCTTTTGACTCACTGTGTGGCCAAAAGCTAGTTCTTTTTCCTTTCTGAGTCTCCATTTTCTGATCTATAAAAAGGAGTTGGATTAATTCCCCTCAAAGATCCCTTCTAAGCCTTACTATCCGAATCAGAGGGATGGGGAGAGAAGGAAGGAGTGACAGGACTGGGTCTAGAGCCAAAAAATTTCCCATCTTTCCCTTGGGAAGAAGGGGGGGGGGGGTTAACCAGAAAGAGTAGTGACTCACACAGGTCACATATGAGGTGGACAGGAGATCCGGTTGGGTCTCCATGAGATGCTTGTGCTTATTGTTGGTTGGTTGGAAGGGATATACAAAGACTGGATCAAGTTTCAATTTGCTAAGGGGAGGGAATGTATGGAGAGAAGGGTAAAAGCTATTCTTGGAAGGTTACCTTCAACCTGTTTACACAATACACTTCAGAATTCTTGCTCCCAAAGACCAAAGGGAATGATCTTATTTCCCTCCTCCTATAACTAACCCCCTTCTCACTACCCTCACCCCAACTCCAGGAGTCTTTGTGTTTTAGATGGTTGGGGAGGGGTCTGAGAAAGTATCCAGCTCAATATCTTCTCCCTCCCCATTTGATGCATTCTTAGACTCATAGAGAAGAAAAGACTCACTCCCTGGATGATCAAATGAACCAGTGACAGAACCAGGACTAGAAGCCAGGTTCTAAAAACCAGAACTAAAACTAGAACCCAAAATGGTAACTGGGGGGGGCATCTGATGGGTAGCTTCCAGAGAGCAGGGTTTTCTCCCAGAGGATAAAAACCATGTTACCCTCTAAAGTCTGGGAATTTCTGAAGGCAGAGGCCTCATCTTTACCCTACTCCCTTCCCCATTTAGATCAGGGTCTCCCTGTGGGTAGGGAACATATTTTCCCCATCAAGTTTGAGACTGAAAGATCCAGAGAGTTGAGGAGCCATTACCTGACCATCCTTCTTCTTTCCCCCAAATAGGCTGGGCCCTGAAATGTTACAGTTGTCATCAGCCCACCAACCTGTCTGAATGCATCACCATTGCAGAATGTGCCCCAGATGAGACCATGTGCAAGACAACTATGTACTCCTTGGAGGAAGGTAAGGGGAGAGGTCAGGTTCCAAGGGTTCCAGGACAGGAGACTCACATGACATACCTGGGCAAGGCCAGCAAAACAATGTAGGAAGGAAAATTTCCACAGAGTAATTCCAGCTCTCCCATGAAGGTCAATGGGCATAGTAAAGAGAAACCTGGACCTGGAGTCTGAATATGTGATTCAAAATTCCAGCTTTGCCATTTTACTAGCTATGTGTTTTCCTTTTCTTTTTTTCTTTTTTCGGAGACAATCGAGATAACGTGACTTGCCCAGGGTCATAGTTAGAAAATGACTGAAGTTGGATTGAATTCAGTTCCTCCTGATTCCAGGGCCAGTGATCTATGCATTTCACCATCTCATTACCCCAAGGCATCTGATTTTGGAAAAAGTCAGTCTCTTGAGTCTTCAGTTTCCTCATCTATAAAATGGGAACTCAACAAATATGTATTGTGCTTATAATCGATTTGGGATCAGAGAACCTATTGAAATTTGGCTTTATTTCTTAGTATCTGTCCGTCTTTGAGGAAGTCTTTTCACCTTCCTGGGTCTCAGTTTCCCCATTGTAAAAGGGAAAAATTAGACCAAATGGTTTCTAAAAAATTATATACCATCAGGTTTACTTGGGGTCATCAGTTGCAGGGATTAAGGTGAGGGGATGGCACAAAGAACAAAAACAAAAATAAAGGTGATATAACTTAATCTCTCTGGGTCTCAGCTTCAAGGTTTCATAGATTTAGAACTGGGACATTAAAGGGGACCGATGCCTTCATTTTACAGGTGAGGAAGAAAAATCCAGAGAGTAAATTGCCCAAGGTCACACTAGAAGTAAATGATGGAGCCAATATTTCAATCAGTTTTCAAACTCAGCACCCTTTCCATGGGGTGATATTGATAAAATTATAGGGTTGAACTACTGACTTCTAAGGTCCCTTCTTACTAAAGCTATGATCCTATGGATTTAGAATGGAACCAGATCAGAAAAGAGACACAGGACCCTGGGAAAAATCTGAGGATGAAGAAATTCTTTCACTTGGGAAAGGGTTAAGGAAGCCTTCTTAGAGATGTTGTTACATGAAGGAAGATGTCAGCAGACAGTGATAAAGAGAGACATCTAAGAAGGATTGGAAACAAGAGAGGACAAAAAAAGATGAGAAACAGCTAATAGGTTCAGTTTTGCTATAACATAGAGTGCATAAATGGGACTAAATGTGAAATAAAACTGGAAAATCAAGTTGGAGACAGAATTCAGTATTAAATACCAAGATGAATAATTTTTTATTTAGCCTAAAGTTCATAGAGAGCCATGGAAGGTTACTGAGTAGAGGGGTGAACTGTCAATTTCAATATTATCTTCAGGTATAAAATGGGGATAATAGTATGTATACTATTTATGTACACATAGAAGAAAAATCTAAATAGGATTTAGAGATTGCCTAGTCCAATGATCCTCAAAGGTTTTTATCTCAGGACCCCTTCACACTGTTAACATTTTTTGAGAATCTCCCAAAGAACTTTTGTTTTCACAGGCTATATCTATCAATATTTAATGAATTTATAATTAAAAATGTCATAACATTATTATGAAAATGGTTTTGACCTCACGAAAAGAGTCATTAAAAGGGGATCTCCATACTTTGAGAACTATTAGTCTAGTTCATCACTATTTTCCAGATCAGAGGAGGAGAGACGTATCTCACAAAATTCTCATAAAGAAAATATGTTTTAAAATTTAAATCTGTAGAAATATGAATTCTTCTTGTCACAGACTTCTATTATAAAGTTTAAAATCCATTTCTATTTTTTAAAATTTCCAATCTAATAAGCTAAAGGGGAAGCTAGTAACCAAAAGGAAGGAGATGCCAGCTTAAACATAGCTACTGTTGATAATTCAACACTGGTTTGTTCCCAAAGTACTTTTCTTACAACAACATTGGGAGTTTAGGTAGTCCAAAAATGACCACCCATGTTTAATAGAGGAAACTGAAATTTGGAGGACAGAACTTGCCCAGGATCACACAGCTAGCAAGGATCAAGGTCAAGGTCAGGATCTGAACCCAGATCTTTTGATTCTAAGCCTTTTATCTTCAAAGGCCATTCTTCTATGAAGCTACTGACACACTCAGAGAGACTAGGCCCTATTACAAATCAAAAATGTTCAAGTTATTTTATTAGATATTAATGTTACAAAAAAGAACAGGATTTGGCATCCAAGGACATGAATTTGAATCCAAGTTCTGCTAGATATGATATGTTTGACCTGGGTATGTCAATTTCTTCTCTAAGCCTTAGTTTCCTTATCTATAAAATGAGGAGTTTGGATTAGCTAATAATCTAAGGGTCTCTAAGGCCCCTTTCCAGTCCTAAACCCTATAAGATTATTTGAGTAAAAAGCACAGTGGATAGGACTGGTGTCAGGAAGACCTGATTTCAAACCCAGTTGCAGATGTTTATAATGGGACTCTAGGCAAGTCACTTGACTCTGTTTGCCTCAGTGTCCTCATCTTTAAAGTAAGCTGAAGAAGGAAATAATAAACCAGTATCTCTGCCAAGAAAATTCCAAGTGGAGTATCAAAGACTCAGATATGACTGAACATTTGAATAAATTTTACCATAGGAAATCAAAGAGAATGTTCAATTCACTATATAGGAATTTATCTTCCTCCTTTTGTTGGAACTGAACCCATACCACCCAGGAATTGATTTTTTATTTTTTTTAATTACATGCAAAGGTAATTTTCTGCATTCATCTTTTTGTAAGAGTTTGAGTTTCTCATTTTTCTAAATACCTCCCCACAACAAGTAATCTGATATAGGTTAGACAAATAAGATCATGTTTAACATATTTCCATATTAGTCATATTGTGAAAGAAGAATCAAAACTAAAGGGAGGGAGCAGCTAGGTGGCACAGTGACTAGAGCACCAGGCCTGGGGTCAAGAGTATACCTGAGTTCAAATATGAACTAATTACCTAATAATTACCTAGCTGTGTGACCTTGGGCAAGTCACTTAACCCCATTGCCTTTCCAAAAAAAAACTAAAGGGGGGGAACTTTGAGGAAAAAGAAAAATATATATAAAAGAGGTTTTAAAAAGTGAATATAGTATGCTTTGCTCTGTATTCAAACTCATTTTTCCCCCTTTGGATGTGGATGGCATTTTCCATCACAAGTCTTTTGGGATTGTCCTTGGTCACCGAACTGCTGAGAGGAGATGCTTCCATTGTTACACAATGTTGCTGTTAATGTGAGCGATGTTCTCTTGGTTCTGCTCACTTCACACATTTATGTAATTCTCTCCAGGCTTTTCTGAAGTTCTCCCAATTCAGGATTTCTTATAGAACAATATACTATATATACTTAAAGTCCGCTATACCATATACTTGTTTTATTTACTATAATTTGCTCAGCTATTCCCCAATTTTCAATTCTTCGCCACCACGAAAAGGGTTGCTATAAATATTTTTGTACATGTAGGTCCTTGTCCCTTTTTTTATGATGTCTTTGGGATACAGGCCTAGTAGTGGTTTTGCTGAATCAAAGGACAGGTTCAGTTTTGATTACTTTTGGGGCATAGTTTCAAATAACTCTCCAGAATCCACCTAGGAATTCTTAGGGAAGACTCAAAGACACTTGAGCAATGTGAGTAAAAGTAGAACCAGTTGTGATTGGATCCAGCCACACTTAATCAGGAATGACTTCTGGAGGAGGGGAATTTTTGAATTGGGGTTTGGTCATCAGAGGCTTGTAATAGCTGAGAGGAATGTATTAGGAAAAGGGGATCTGCTGTCTGGGCTGAGAGACCTCCTGACTTGTCCATTATTCTTTACCTTCATTGCAGTGTACCCGTTCTTGGGAGATGCTACTGTCACAAAAGCTTGTGCCCACAAGTGTGTACCCTCAGATGTGGATGGCATCGGTCTGACTCGGCCCGTCTCATGCTGTAACCAAGACCTTTGCAACACAGGAGGGGCTGCTGCCCTGAGAAGCTTGGGAGGGCTGATCTTTACCCTTCTCTGCTTTACCTTCCTCCTCCTATATACTAGAATCTAGAAGAACAAAGCTGGGCAAGTGTTCCTTTCTCCCTTCTTCCTATTCTGAATGTTTTCCCATTGTTTCTTTTTCAGTATCAAAGGTGTGCTACCTCCCCAGCCCTAAGCTCTCCTCTGTCTTTATGCTATAGATGTATCCCTATACTATAGGGAGAGAAGTCTGAGGGAAAAGTGGAATTTCTGCTTCAAGAATTCATAGTCTGAGAGGGAGACTCAACCCTGCTTTTCAGGGAGTTCAGAGCTGAAGCCAGAAGAAATGGTCCTTGTCTCTTTTCCTCTCCTTAGCTATCACTGCTCTCAGTCTCAGTTTGAAAATCTATTAAATGGGGATTATAGCACCTACCTCACAGGATTGTTATAAAGACCAACTTCGATAATACATGTAAAGCACCTACAAACTATAAATTGTTATATAAATCTTAATTTCAGTTATTATTATTGTTATTCTTATTAGTATCATTATCTCCACTCCACCTCTTTTTCTTCTCTCCCTATCTCCTTTCCTGTTTCTCACTCTGTCTGTCCTGTCTCTCTCTCTTCTCTCTCTCTCTCTCTCTCTCTCTCTCTCTCTCTCTCTCTCTCTCTCTCTCTCTCTCTCTCTCTCTCTCTCTCTCTGTTCCTGTTCTTGCAGTCTGCTGATCTCTACCCATTTTTCTTCTTTGTCTCCCACTCCCAATTTGTCTTGTCTTTCCCCATAGCTAAAGGTACCTTCCAACAGACTAGGTGACCTCTTCAAGTCATCCAAATCATTAGAACTGGGGAAGCAGAGACTGAATGGCCAGTTATCAAGGACATTTCGGAGGGAATTTTTACTCTTTAAGGAACTGTAGATTCTCATTTTCAAGGTTCAATTTTCTTACCTATTAAAGGGGGGTAAAAATAATTACACTACCTACCTCAAAAAATTGTTGAGTAAAAAAGGCTTTATGAATAACCTAAAAATTCTACAGACTGAGCCTCTTATATACACACACAGACCCAGGGAGCTAAGAATGTTTCAGCCTCAATGACACACTGATTCACACATACACAATCATAGATACTCATACATAGGATAACACTTAGCATTTATACATTAGTAAAAGTTTGCATGGGCAGTTAGGTGGTACAAGTGGATAGAGTACCAAAACTGGAGTCAGGAAAACTCTTCTTCCTGAATTCAAATCTGACTTCAGACACTTACTTAGCTGTGTGATGCTGGGCAAGTCATTTAACCTGTTTACCTCGGTTTTCCTCATTTATAAAATGAACTGGAAAAGGAAGTAGCAAACCACTCTAGTATCTTTTCCAAGAAAACCCCATATGGGATCATTAAGAGCTGGATATGAGTGGAAAAATGACTGAACAACAATTAAATTTTGCAGAGAACTTAACACATATCTCTTTTGCCTCTCACAAGCACAGTTCTATTACTCCTCTTTTACAGATGAGTAAATTGAGGCTCAGAGAGGTTAAATCATTTGACTATAGTCATACTAGTAAATACTGGAAGGCAGAAAATTCAGATCTGTCTTGACTCCAAGTCCAACACTTTATCCATTATGTTAAGTTGACTTCCCAACTGTTTCTCAGATCTGCCAATTTACTTGACCTTTGAGTACCATTTTGATTCAATGCAGATATGCAAACAGATCCAGTCACAAATATTCACAAAAGGAAACATTCATAGACATGTACATTCCAAGATAGAAAGGGAAGAGTGGGTAGAGGGATATGAGGGAGGAGGGGGGATGTGGAGAGATGCTTTTAGAACTTTGTCTCCACCTGCTGCCTCACAGTCCTTCCAGTGAGATGATCCAATAAGCCACCAGCAAAGGAGTTGCTGACCCCAAGAATGATTCAGGGTAGAAAGGAGGGTGTGATCTCAGTAAAGACTATTCTAGGTCTATGTCAATTCATATTTTGCAAATTCAACTTTACATTAATAATTCTAAAAGAAACCTATGTTCCAAAGAAACCCTCTTCTCCTGCTCTCCATTCTCTGTCCCTGGTCCCCTACATGCCCTTGAGCTATATTCAAACCCTCTTTCTCCACCTGCACTGACCCCCTTCTTACTCCCACTCCCCAGGCCCTGGCAAATTCAGACTGAATATTTACTAAAGGTTTGCTGAATAGTCCACAGAAAATTGTCTGTACCTATGTCAATTATGTTTATTCTATTCCAATGAGAAGCTATTCCAATAGCTTAAGTACTATAAAGGTCCTTGGGAGATCTGGTTTCCAGTTCTAGCTGTGGGTAATTGACTCCCAGGGTCCTTGGACAAGTGATCCTGGGAGTCCTGATCTGGGTTTTGCTTTATTCCTTCTGTATATGAGAAAGTTGGATTTCTGATCTCTAAGAGCCCTTAGGCTTGATGATTCCTGCTCCTCCAGAGTTGCTGATCTCCAGGCAGTCACCACCAGTGAACAGAAAGACCTGGTAGACCCGGTCAGTATGCTGATGAGTTCCCATTGGAATAGCTGGTGCTTCCTGTCCCACCTCGGACTCCCTAAGAGGGTGTAAACTGGCCAAACATCTCCCAGGCCCGAGTTCACACATATTTATCCAGAACCCATAACCCCTTCCTGCTCTGACTCTTTATACACCATACACACACACACACACACACACACACACACACACACACATACACATACACACACACACACACACACAGAGTACATTGCCACTATCTGCTCTTCCGTTCTTCACCCCACATTTTTCTGACTCACCTGTCCCAACCAATCCTCCCCAGTGCTATGCAGAAGCTGGCCCAACTTGACTTGGCAGCTTCCTGCCTGGCTGCACACCTAAATTTGTGGCTATGCCAGGGTCTCGGGTCAGAGGATATCATTTCAAATCCAGGCTCTTCCCACCAACTGTATTGTGCCTATGTGATCCTGAGCAAGTCACTTCTCTTTGGGCCTCAGTTTCCTTCTCTGTAGAATGAGGAGGGTATGATTAAGTTACTGCTTTGGTTCACACTGACCCTCAGTAAATGGTCCTAAGAGACCTGGAAGTCCATATTAGCTTTCTTCACTTTCTCTTTTTTCCTCAGTGATCCCCAATCACACCCCACCCTTCAGCCCCACACCCCACTCCCCACCCTACTCCTCCCCTACCTGCTCCCAGCACTCCTTCACCCCACCTCTCCTGCCTTCTTATACCTCCTTTCTCACCACCTCCATGACCCTGCCCCACCGCACACCCCACATTGGAGATTTCTCCACCTTTGACTGCACTCCTGACCTCTCGGTACTCCCTGCACCTCCTCCCACATTCAGGTCCCCGCCCAGTCCACACACCTGGGCTACCCTGGAATCTACCCAAGCTTCCCAGTTCACCTGCGCTCTCCCCTTCTGCCCCTCCAGCTCCTTGGTCCCTGAGAGTTCTGCCCTCCTCCCCCAGCAGGCACCCCTCTGCCCCCAACCCAAACACACCATCCACCAACTACCCTCCAGAATGCAACCCCCTCCTTCGGTGTGCACCATGCCCAAGACTGTTCTGGTTGTTCTCCTGCTGGCTGTGATCACCCTGCCCCTAGGTAAGTGGCAAGGAGATGGGGGGGGGCATAAGGTGTGCCAGGGAACCCTTAGAAAGTCCACTAAATCCCCTCCAACTGCATGCCAGCTCCAGGGAGGTGGGGTAGGGAGGGGTTTTCTAAGAGCCTGGCAGTGACCTAAGGAGGGGCTGGAGATGGGAGGTAGGAGTGGGGAGCTAGCCCACATGGGAAAGAACAGCTTCATTCCCAGAGTCTAATCATTTGGGAGCCGGTTCATTTATTTGTTTCAGAGAGGACTTCCTAACAATCTGTGCTGTTCCATTGTGGAATAGTCTGGAAATGGAATGAGCTTCCAGTCCCTGGGTGATAAGCAAACTGGATGGCCCTCCTCATCTGAAGACCAGGGGTGGGGTGGGGGGGAAGAAAGAGGGATGGTCAGCAGAGGCCTGAAAGTTCAACTGGAAGTGATCTGCGCCCTCTATCCACTCAGCAGTTCTGGGGCTCTTGGAGCCTAAGATTTTCAATCTCCAGTGAGTCCAAGAATTTAAGAATGGGTCATTCTCTCCCCAGTCTAGCTCACGCCCCCTCTCCCCCTTCCCCTAGGGAGAGAGGAGCTGAGCAGAAAAGACGGGGAGGGCAGGTTCTCAAGGTGACTTCTCATTAGGACAAGGACTAACAGAGTCCCCCTACATGGGGGGGGGGGAGAAAATTCCTTCACTAGTTCTCTCCAGCCCTGACCCTGCTGCCACCCAAGCATGTCCACACTCTGTCTAGACAAATATGCAACTTATATGTTGTTTAATCTTTTCATTTCTCTGTCTAAAGATTGTGCTCCCTGTGTTTCATTCAGGCTAGAAACCCCTTGAAGATCACAAAGAAGAGGTCCCAGTAGAGCTGGAGAGGACCCTAGAGTGCAGGCAATCTAATCACTCACCCTACAGATTAATTTGTCATTTAGCAGGATTCCTTTGTCCACAAGCCTTGGACTCAGACTTTTCCCCTTTATGGGCAGAGATGAGTTAGCGTGATGTCACGCACTGACCTATCCACATTCCCAGTAGTGATTCAGAGCAAGTTTGTGTCAGCAAGTATTTTAAAAACACCATCCCTAGTTGGGGTGGGGTCAGGAGCTGGGGAACAAGGACCGACTGCCAAATGTTGGTGTCAGAACTCCAGATCCTGTTGGGGTGGGGTTGGATTTAGATCTATCTGGGGGGAAAGATTAGATTCATCTTTGATCTGACTTTCACACCCTTAGAACTCAGTCTTGGGAATTCTTCTAATTATTACTTTCTTGAGGTCCTTAGAGTTGAAATAAAGACCCCTGGTTTTAGGAATCAGTACACCTGGATAATCTTCAAGGTTCCTTCTGATTCCTTCAGATTGTGTTCTTGGTCTCCTTCCATCTCTAAAATTCTTTGTTCTAAGGCTTCTCCAACTCTGACATTGTGTTCCAAACCTCTTTCGAGCTCTGATGCTCTATGTACTAAGAAAGAATCCTTTCAGCTCTATTATTCTGTGTTCTAAAGCACTTTCACCTCTAGTATTCTATGTTCTAAAGTCCCTTCTTCAGATTTCAATGTTCTTTTGTTCTAAGGCACTTCTCAGATATAATGTTCTAATCATCCATTACTTACAGATTAGGTTAAGCATTCTTCATCTTTTTTAGTGTTGTGAATGTAAGGAAATTTAAAGAAATGCTAAAGGGCAATCTAGTGAACCTATGAACTCCTCAGAATAATGCTTTTAAATGTAAAATACAGGGAATTAAAAAAGAAAAAAAAGTGTATGAATCACATTTATCAAAATATTTTTTAAACGTTCACAGATTCCAGGGTAAGAACCCCTAGATATGATAAACTCTGATTCTAAGTGTGTGTGTGTGTGTGTGTGTTGGGGCAAGGATGGGGGTAGGAGAGCATGTCAATGAGGTTGAGGAGTAAGGGTATTTGAAGTAGTATAGGCGAGCATAGAGAGGGGCAGCAATCCTAGGTCATAGGGCCCTGGCATAGACAAAACATTGCAGAGCAAACTACTGATGTTATAGGTCAACTCATCTAGTCTTCTTCTACATTGCCATATCCCTTACTTGTTTTCCTGCCTGGCCTTTGTGGGAGAGATAAGAGGAAGAGATTCATAAACAGGAAACAGAAGGCAAGATCTTACATATTATTAGTTAGTATACTGCCAAAGTGAAGGGAAGGTCTTGTTTTAGAATTTAACAGAGTTGGGAAATTAAGGAAGACTTCCTAGGTGTGTTATGGTTTGAGCTGGACCTTTCCCACATTGGAATCAGGTCTTTGAATTCCAAACCAAGACTCCTTCTGCTGTATCACATAGACTTTTGTAAGAGTTCCTCTGTCAGACCTGGAGGAGGTAAGCTCTCCCCCCCACAATATGCCAGGGCAGCAGTTAGAGACCTGCCTTTGGCCCCCTTAGCTTGGGGCAGAGTTTGGGATCCTCGTGTGATGTCCCTGGGTAGTCTTGCATGACTTGAGTACATGTTTCCTAGGAATCCATCTCTGGGGACTGGACCTTGGGGTCCAAGGGCCCTTTGTATCTGAGGAATTGCAACATAACCATTGCCCTCCCCCCAACTAGGATTCTAGGCATATTGGACTCAGAACAGATCAGAAAGGGAAAAACCAGGATTAGGGAAAGGCCAAAGTCTTTTCTCTATGACCTGTTTACCAAAACTTTAGCACAGGCCCCAAGAACTCATGGGAACTCAACAATTTCTGGGTAGAGCAGCTAAGTCATTGATTGCTAAGTGCTATCTCTGGCACATATCCAGGGCTGGGCCTGGAGTCAGGAAGATCTGGGTTCAAATCTCTCTTCAGATACTAACCAGTTGTGTGAAATCTGGGCAAGTTACTTAACATGTTTGCCTTAATCCACTAAAGAAGGAATTGGCAAATTAGGCCAGCCTTTTTGCTAAGAAAATTCCATGAGCATTTTGTTCCACAGGCTCATGAAAAATTGGGCAAGACTAAACAACAACAAAGTCCCTAACATATACTCATGCCTCCCTTATAATCATTACCTTTCAACTTCTGTTGATCCTGATCCTTTTTGAGGCCTCATCAGTACTGGTGGTGTATAATATAGAGAGGACTAAATTTTTCCTCAGACACTTAGGTGTGTGATCTTGGGAAAGTCATTTAACCTCCTTCTGCTTTTTCCTGTATAAATGAGAATAATAAGAATGCCTAGCTCCCAGGGCTGTTGTGAAGATTAAATGAGGTAATGTTTTTAAAGTTACTGCAAACCTTAGAGGCAGGTAGGTGGTACAATGGATAGCGTACCAGGCTTGAAATCAGGAATACTCATCTTTCTGAGTTCAAATTTGGTCTCTGATACTTACCTGCTGTGTGACCCTGTTTGCCACAGTTTCCTCATTTGTAAGATGGACTGGAGAAGGAAAAGAGTATCTAGTATCTCTGGCAAGAAAACTCAAAAAATGAGGTTACAGAGTCCCCAGAAAAAAATCTTAAAACCCTTTATAAATGCTGTTACTATTATTATTATTATTATTATTATTATTAAAACTTTCAACCAGTGAAATTCTGTCTAAGTCTCTAAAACTAATAGTCCTAGAGAGCTTCCTGAGGTGCTATGAGGTTTAATGATTTTACTCAAGGCCATATAATTAATGTGTAAGAGGGGGGAATTTGAATTCAGGTCTTCCAGATGCCAAAGCAGATGCTATCTACTACCCATTACCACATCTATCCATGGGCAGTTAGGTGACACAGTAGATAGAGCATTGGCCTTGGAGTCAGGAGGACCAGAATTCGAATCCAGTCTCAGACAGGTGGCACTAGCTGTAGGACCTTGGGCAAGACACTGGATTGCCTTGCATCCGGAGCCATCTCTAGTAGTACTGATTCATATCTAGCCCCTGCACCCAGGTAGTCACCTGGAGCAGAAAGTAAGGCTGATGACTTAGCACAGCATCCCCTCATTCAAAATCAATTCATGGGCTTGTCAAGGCATCCCTTTCCTGATGTCATGGTCTCCTTTGAAAATGAAGGACAAACATCATCTGTCCATAACCATACTTCAATGCTGTCCCTCCTTAAATGATAATAGATATGACTACAATTTCATAGAGCTTTGATATATAAAAAAGTAAGTTCTCTATAACCATAATTATAAAGTAGATGATATAGTATTATGCTCATTTTGCAGAAGAGAGACTTGTTATCTTTAGTTATATGGCTAATCCTGAGGTGATTTTTTCTTCTACAGGTATCTCCACAGGTCAGACCAGAAAGAACCTTTGGAGAGCTAGGTTCAGATTCCTTCTTGTATCATCCCCAAATTTTGTTGATCAATGGAGCCAACAGACATTAAGAAGTGCCAATTACATAAATTTTGAATGAATGAAAAATCATGTGATAAAGAGGAAAGACTCCTAGACTAGACACCAAATCCTGGCTCAGGTCATGACTTAGTGCGTGACTGTGGACAAGTCACTTCCTCTTTCTAGAGGGGGATTCCTATATTTCAAACTGGATGCCAGATTTTAGGGCAGCTTTGTCAAGCGCATCTTATTCAGAAAAGGTCAAACCAGGGTGATGAAAGGAGGAGACGATGTCATGTGAAGAAGAGTTGAAAGAAATGGGAATATTTGTGTTGGAGAAGTGAGGATTTGGGCTTGTCATAAAACCAAGAGATTAGATTTGCTCAGCCTGGACCCAGATGGCAGGTGAGGATCAATGGCATGGAATTATAGATAGAAAGTTATGGTTCAATGGAAGTAAAAACTTTCTAATAATTAAAATAATCCCACAACAGATTAGACTAGTTAACAGATAGCGTGATCTGCATCACTGGAAGGTAAATTGCCAGGCTAGTTGGGACAATTTTACTTATTATTTTTGTATCTCTAGTACATAACCCAGTGCCTAGTAATTTATCTGTGGTTACTCAGTTGTTTTTCAGTCATGTCCCACTCTTCGTGATTCTATATGAGTTTTGTTGGCAAAAATACAGGAGTAGTTTTCCATTTCCTTCTCCAGTTTATTTTACAGATGAGGAAACTGAGGCAAATGGGGTTAAGTGACTTGCCCAAAATCACTCAGCTACAACTCATGAACACATGAACCTTCCTGATTTCAAGCCCAGTGTTCTATTCACTGTGTTTATAGACAATAAATACTTGCTAATTTGGGGCGGGTAGGTGGCACAGTGGATAGAGAACGGGCCCTGGAGTCAGGAGGACCTGAGTTCAAATCTGGTCTCAGACACTTAATAATTACCTAGCTGTGTGGCCTTGGGCAAGTCACTTAACCCCATTTGCCTTGAAAAAAATGAATGAATGAATGAATGAATGAATAGATAAATAAATGGATGAATGAATGAATAGATAAATAAATGAACAAGCAAACGAATGAATAAGTAAATAAGTAGATAAATAAATGATAATTGATTGACTGATTGATTGATGCTAAAGCTATATAACCTGGTGTCATTAAAATATTTCAGAAAGGATTCTTGCCCAGGGATTGATTACATGGTGCATTCCCTTCCTGAAAGTCAATTTAATTGCTCTTTTTTTTTTTGATGTGTGGATCTTTTAGGAATCAGGACAGGGAAAGCATAGGGATAAGAATCCTCAGTTTAATATTGGGATACATATTTTTAAAAATCCTCTAAAGCAGACTTTTTCTTCAATGTTAAAGGAAGAAGCATTCTAGACTTTTTTCCATATAGCTTTTAGCATGAAAATGAGGAATATGTCAGAATTACTCCCTCTACTCTGGTTACATTCTGAGCATGAACATTTACACCTCAGGAACTGGGAAAGTTCGACATCAGCCCTTGATGTGCTGTTCTATTTATTGTCTAGATTTTAGAAGGTGATGGGGAAATGCTAATAATGCAGATAATATTTAAAGTATGTTGCACATACTTTTTTCTTTCTTCCAGAGAACTGGTTGTTAAGCATTCATTACCGTCCCCTTCTTCCAGTTAAATTTTTTTTGTTCTTTTTTGTTCTGTTTCTTCAACTGTACAAGATAGACTAAATGATCTCAGAGATCCCATTCATCTCTGATTGTTACCCTTGTCAGAAATGGGACATATAAGAGCTTACCCGGTAGGGGGCGGACCGGTCTGCCCAGCCACTGGATCAGATAAGCAAACTATGTGGATCAACGGGTTTCAATGTAGCAGTCAGTACCCATTTTATGTACATTATTGAGCAAAGTCATGGACATACAAAGACAAAAAATGAAATGACTCTTACCCTCAAAGAGGTTATAATGGGGGAATTGGGGGTGCGAATTGAAGGAAAGGGAATTCTGTAGTCTAGAAAAGGATTTCCTCCAGGTCCCACTACCTCTGGACAGGCAGTATAGCACCAAACAAAGTCCAGAAGAAGCAGGAGAAACTTTCTATCTGGGTGGCTAGGTGGCATAGTGGATAAAGCATCGGCCCTGGAGTCAGGAGTACCTGGGCTCAAATCTGGTCTCAGCCACTTAATAATTACCTAGCTGTGTGGCCTTGGGCAAAAAAAAAAAAAAAAAAAAAACCTAAAAAAAAAGAAGCTGAAACTTTCTATCCCTTTTAGTCTTACATCCAGGGTCTCATAGACATTTCAGACTGAAGGGATCTCGGAATATACAATACTAGAGCCAAAAATGACCTTGGAGATCATCTATTCCTAGAAAGGAAGTGATTTACATGAGGTTACATAGAAAGTCAATGATTAGAATTCTGTTTTCTTCTTTCCCTTGTTATTAACCTGAACTTTCCTTTCCAATTAGGTTTGAAAAGAGCACTGGAGTATTTATGACGTTGGGCTACCATGTTCTCCTCTCTGGGTCTTGGTTTCCTCCTCTATAAAGTGAATTAGTTAGACTAGATAGCCTCTAGGATCTTTATCTAACCCTAAATCCTATGAATGATCCTCAAAAATGCACCACTGTGGGGCGGCTAGGTGGCGCACTGGATAGAGCACTGGCCCTGAAGTCAGGAGCCCCTGAATTCAAATATGGCCTCAAACACTTAATAATTACCTAGCTGTGTGGCCTTGGGCAAGCCACTTAACCCCATTTGCCTTGCAAAAACCTAAAAAGAAAAATGCACCACTGAAAAGTCCCTGAAAGACCTTCCCCTTTTCTTTCTCTGACCCAAATTCCTCCATCCTTCAAAGTGTACCTCCAATCATACTCCATATCTTCTCTCATCTTCCCCAACTGCCTCCAGTCCAAGCTGATCTCTCCCTTCTGAACTACAAAATCAATTATTAAGTATTAAGTTCTAGGGGTGGCTAAGTGGCATAGTGGATAAAGCACCGGCCCTGGAGTCAGGAGTACCTGGGTTCAAATGCGGTCTCAGACACTTAATAATTACCTAGCTGTGTGGCCTTGGGCAAGCCGCTTAACCCTTGTCTTGCCAAAAAAAAAAACCTAAAATAAAAAGTACTGAGTTCTGTTTCCCTCATGGAGTTTTCCCCAGGAACAGGAACAGAGGCTTTTCCTCCTCCTCCTGTCTCCCAACCATACACCAGAATTCAGGGCAAACAAGACAAATGTTTCAGTTCAGCTAGCAAATATGGGGATCAAATGGGAATCATTCTTGTAAGAACAGACTAAAAAATTAAGCCCCTTCTGAAGAGGTGGGGGCTGAAAGGGGTCAGAAACAAAATATGTAAGTTCATAGAGAAGCTAGATAGAGTCTAGAGATGTCCAGAACTTAAAAATGTCTCCCTTGGGAAGTCTTAGGGAGCTGGGAGAACATGAATCAGAGTCCCATCACAAGCTAGAAATGAGGCTAAAAAAGATGAATGCTGGGAATACTGGAAAGCACTTTGTCAGAAACTAGTTGTAGGTCAATATCTTTCACCACTTACCAAGGTAAGGTCAAAATGGATACATGAGTCAGACATACAGGGAGGTATCATAAGTAAATTAAAAGAACATGGAATATGTTACCTATAAGATTTATGTGTAGGAGAAGAATTTATGATAAACAAGAGATAGAGAGCATTGTGCTATATAAAATGAATAATTCGGATTACAATAAACTCAAAAGGTTTTGCAAAATAAAATCAATAGTCAATTAGAAGGAAAACAAAACTGAGAAAGAAAATTTATAGACAATTCCCAGAAAAAGACATCATATCTCAAATATATAGAGAACTGTATCAAATATATAAGAATATGAATCATTTCCCCAATTGAAAAATGGTCAAAGGATATAAACAGGCAGTTTTTGTTAGAAAAAAATCAAAATAGTCAGATAAAAAAGACCCTAAATCATTTTGGTGATAGAAATGCAAATGAAAACAACTTTGAGGTACCATCTCACCTATCATATTAGCTGAAATGATAGAAGGGGAAAATGACAAATATTGGAGGGAATGTGGAAAAATTGGGCGGAAATGTGAACTGATCCAATCATTTTGTTGAGCGGTCTGTAACTATGTCCAAATACTTATAAAACTGTGTATTATTTGACCCAGCAATATCATTATTAGATTTATTTCCCAATGTGATCAGAGAAAAAGGAAAAGAACCTATATGTGCTAAAATATTTATAACACCTTTTTTTTCTGATGGCAAAGACTAGAAATTGAGAGAAAGAAAGGGAAGCTAGGTGGCACAGTGGATAGAGCACTGGCCCTGGAGTCAGAAGGACCTGAGTTCAAATATGGCCTCAGACACTTAATAATTACCTAGCTGTGTGGCCTTGGGCAAGCCACTTAACTCCATTTGCCTTGCAAAAAAAAAGAAAAAGAAAAAAGAAATTGAGAGAATGATCATCAATTAGGGAATGGCTGACTACAATTGTGATGGAATATTTCTATACTGTTGATAAGCTGGTTGATTTTAGAAAAACATGGAAAGACTTGCATGAAATAGAAGAATGGAATGAGCAGAACCAAGAAAACATTGTATACAGTAATAATGCTCAAACCATAATGTTCAAAGAGCAGCTGTGAATGACTAAGCTACTCTGAGTATCTATGAATATTCATATCAACTACAAAACACCTATGAAGGAAGATGCTATTCAACTCCAGAGAAGAAATAGATATATGTAAGAATAGTGTTCCATTTATTAATCATCTCTTGAGATAGATGATTTCCTGGAAAGATTTTGTTGTCAGAGGATGTCAGAGGAACATCTATTTTTGTAAATATTTTTGATCTGCCTCAGTGAGGAATTTCTAACTTCATTTCCCTCTTGCTCCCAATACCCCTTGCTCCCCTGTTTCTACCCCTTGGTAGACTGCCCTATTTGAGATAATCTTTGGCTACATTGATGTATCAACATTCCTTTGGAGGATGAGGGAGGGAGGAAGGAAGGAAGGAATGCCTTCTTTGAGATCATAATGCTTTGGCTACATTGATGTATCAATACATTCCTTTGGAGGATGAGAGAAGGAGGGAGGTAGGAAAGAAGAAAGGAAAGAAGGAAGGAAGGGAGGGAGGGAAGCCCTTTTTGAGATCGCAATGCTTTGGCTATATTATCAGTACATTCCTTTGTAGGATAAGGGAGGGAGGGAAGGAAAGAAGGAGAAAAGAAAGGAAGGAAAGAAAAAGAAATATATATATATATATGCATATATATATATATATTTCAGTCTTTCTATTCTATAGAAAATATTCTATTTTCTCCCTACCCCCATTTCAATTTAAGAAAGAATTTTTCTATCCCATGGGATAGACTGCATAAATGTTTTCATCTGCATTCAGATTCCCTCAAATCTCTCTCTACAAGTGGTTAATAGTTTTCATCATGAGCTTTGGAATTGTTGTGGATTATTTCATTGCTTAGAGTAGCTAAATCTTTCATATTGATTGTTACAATAATGTCATCACGGTGTACAATGCTCTCCTGGTTCTGCTCACTTCTCTTTATATCAGTTTGTATAATTTTTCCTAGGTTTTTCTGAAACTATCCCTTTTGTCATTTCTTACAACATGATAGTATTCCATCATAAGCAGATACCTCAGCTTGTCTAACCATTCCCTAGGTGATGGAAATCCCATCAATTTTCTATTCTTTATCATCACAAAAAAAGCTGTTAAAAATATGTGTGTACATGTAAGTACTTTTCTCTTTTCTTTGATCTCGTTGGGATATAAACTAGTAGCAGAATTCATGGGTCATAGGATACATACTATAGACCTTTATAAAGTCTTTTATGGTTCCAAATTGTTTTCCATAATGGTGTTACCTTATGCTTAAACAAAACAGTGAATGCATCCATTCAACATCAGCCCCAATTGTGTATGTGACACTGTATTTGTGTGGTTTCATGATTGTGTGTTTCTTGGTATTTTGTGTCTTTCTGTAACTTGGGCATAGGTATTGTAGGAACATGTCAGTGTGACTCCATGTATATTTTTTATGTTATCGTTTGTTTGAATGTGGCTAAACCAATGGCATAGAATGGTGAAAAGGGGCCTTGAGAGTCAGGACACCAAACTTCAAACTAAATACTTTCCATTTCCTCTCTGTAGACCTCAGTGTCCTTATGTTTTGTAAGGAGGTTGGATTCTATACTCTCTGAAACACAATTTCAGTTGTAAATAGGCAGTCCATGGAGGTATTTTAGGCTTATAGATTAAAGCACTAGAGTCTAACCCTGTTGGTTTACAAATGAGAAATGTGAGGCCCAGAAATGTTAAGTGTATTCCTCAAGATCACAGGTATTTATTTAGTGCCTGTGGTGGGATTTGCTTGAGTCTGCCTCAGTCTGCTTCAGTATACCTCATCTGCCTTCCCTTCTGTCAGTCCCCAACCACCTTTTACTGAATCTTCTCCCCTCCTTCTTCCCTGTCAGGTAAGATAGAGTTCTATATTCAACTGATTGTGCATATTGTTCTCTCTTAAAACCAATATTGATGAAAGTAAGGTTCAATCAATATCTATCACTCACCCTTCCATCCCCCCATGTCTACAATAGGTCTTTCGAGCTTCTTCATCTGAAATAATTTACCTCATTCTACTTCTCCCTTCCTTCTGCACCTAGTAGACTCCTCTTTCCCATTCCCTATTTATGTTTTAGGTTATTCCTCCAAATTAACCTTATATCCATAACCTTATCTATGTATATTCCTTTCTGTTGTATCCTCTATTATACTATGAGGGATACAATTTTTAGAATTATTTCAAGGGGTGGCTAGGTGGCGTAGTGGACAAAGCACTGGCCCTGGAGTGAGGAGTACCTGGGTTCAAATCTGGTCTCAGACACTTAATAATTACCTAGCTATGTGGCCTTGGGCAAGCCATTTAACCCTGTTTGCCTTGCAAAAAAAAAACTAAAAAAAAAGAATTATCATTTCTCTGTATTGAAACAGTTTATTTAATCTCTTATGTTTTCTTTTCCCTTTTTATCTGTTTATGCTTCTCTTAGGTCTTGATATTGGAGATCAAATTTTTGGTTTAATTTTGGTCTCCTTTTGAAAGATTGAAATTGTTCTATTTCACTGAATGACCTTTTTATCTTGATATATTATACTTGATTTTGTCGGGTAAGTGAGTCTTGATTGTAATTCTAGCTCCTTTGCCTTCTGTAATATTATGTTCTATGACCTGTGGTGAGAATTACACCCATATTGAGCATGGTGTTCATGCTACCTAGCCAGTCTGAGACTGGGTTTCTCTCTCTGTGCCTATATCTATCTGTACCTCTTTCTCTCTGGGTTTATATTTCTGTATCTATGTATGTTGTTTCTATCTGTGTTTATGTATGTACTGAGAATGACTCTGCATTGCAGGTGGTTCTCTAAGATGCTTCTCGTGCTCCAAACCCACATTCCTCTCTCTCTGTTCTGATGTAGTCAACTGTTCAGCTGCAGACAGATGGTGTCAAACCATAGAGCTGTCTCTACAAACTGGTAAGCCAGGAGTTAGATGGGGAGATCCCAGGGCCTCTCTAGGGAAGGGAAAAAATAAAGCATTGGGTCTAAGGAACCTTACTCTGAGGGATGGAGCAGCCAGTGATACAACCACCTTAGTCACCTTATACATGGCTGGCTCCCAGTTATTTATTTACAAATGCACTAGCCAAATTTCTGAGCAGTCATGTGAGTAGGGACTATTTCATTATATTTGTACACCCAGCACCTGGCACAGTGCCTGATATCTAGTAATTGTTTAATAACTATTGATTGATTGATTGATCTCTAAGGAGATTTCCAGATCTAAATCAGTAACTCCAAAATGTATCAGGCCATATGTTTAAAACTGTAGTAGACCTCAAGAGAGGGGGAAGAGAAGATATAGGTGGCTAAAATTCAGCTCATATGTTTATAGGATCATATTCAATCAATGACTTATTTTATTGAGGAGGAGCCTGAGACCTAGAAAGGTACCATGACCTGAACAAGGTCACACAGCAAGATAGGGATACAGTCAGGAAAAGAATCTGAAGTCTCCTAATTCCTAGTCCAATAGTCTTTCTTCTATTTTTCTCCCTACCCCCATTTCAATATAAGAAAGATTTTTTCAACAATGAGAGCTATTCCCCCCATGGGATAGACTGCCTCAAAAAGTAGTGAATCCCCCCTCACTGTAGGTGTTCTGGGAGAAGCCTACTGCCTCCTTTTCAAGTGTATATGCCCTGCTAGGAGATTGTGTTATCTTCTAAAGTCCATTCTAAAACTGAGTTCCAGAATTCTGTGTTAGAGTGAATGGGTATGAGAAAGAAATAAGAGGCTGAAAGAAGGAATGGAGGGGGAAGTTAGGTGGTACAGTAGATAAAGCATTGGCCCTGGAGGCAGGAGGATCTGAGTTCAAAGCTGACCTCAGACCCTTAATAATTGTGTGACCTTGGACAAGTCACTTAACCTTGATGCTTTGCAAAAGCCAAAAAAAAGTAATGAAGGGAGAAAAAATTGGAGGACTATGATTTGAACCCCAGTTCTGTTCTGATCACCTGAGTGACCATGGACAACAAATCATTTTCTCTCTCTGGGCCTCAGTTTCCTTATCTGTTATAAATCTTAAAAATATAGGGTTAAAATAAAATGACAAAATATAGGTTAGATGTGAATTTTTTTTAAATAGACTGCAATGGAAAAATGAGGAAGTTGAACTAAATGACCTCTGAGGACCCTTCTTATTTGTGTGTGGGGAGGGGTGTGTGGGGGGGTATTTGAAACCAGGATTTTTTAGTAATTATGACTCTGTATATCTGTAGTAATATTCATGCCACAGAAGATAGAAATATAAAAGTTTAGCTAAGAGAAGCAAAAGATGTACTGGGTCCTTATCTCACTCTTCTTCCCTTTGGGATTTTTCAGGTTATCCCTTCATGCATGAGAGGACGGTTCAGCGAGGGTGTATGCCCTCCTGTGTCCCCACAGATGCCGATGCCATTGGAGAATCCCAGCCCATATTTTGCTGCAACACTGACTTGTGTCTTGACAATGGTGGCCTGGTGCCCCAAGGGTCTGGCCTCATCCTGACTGGATTCCTGTTTGTTCTGCTCAGTGTTGGTTGATGAGGGGAGGGGAGGTCAGGCTCAGATTGCTACCCACTTTAAATAATCCCTGTCTATCCCTGAAAGTCTGAACTATAGGATTTGTATCAGCTGCCTAAGGTGAAGACTAACTAGATCATGGTGGGGGGAGGAAGGGAGGATGGCAAGGGATGGAAGAAAAGGGACATTGGGCCTTTTCCTGGATGTTCTGGATTGCTCTACCAGAAAGACATGGTTCCTTTCCTCAGAGGGACCCTAGTTAGGAAGCAGCCAACCTGAGGGGAAGACAAACCATTTGCCCTAGGAAAACCTCTGTTTTGAAGGAGGAAAACATTGTTTGTATCTGGAAAGAATGCTAGAGAGAAAGAAAATCAATGAGATGCTTGTCATTATATCTAAATTCATGGACTGCCATTCTCTTCTTTCTCTTCCTGTAAAAAACGCTACAGGTTCTTCTAATAATCAATCCCTTTCATATAATCCTAAATACCAGTATCACCCTGGTGTGTAAGGAACTTGCTGCTACAGCCCATGTCACCCCATCAGTGTGCTTCTTATTTAGACAAAAACAGTCACAATGCTACCATTAACTTGAGTATGGAAATCTATGTGATTGGGGCAACTCCAAACTGAATCCATAGCCTCATTGTCCTTGATATCTTTATGGAAAAAGATAATTTTTTTTTGTCAACTAGGCAAAACTGTTTCTCTGATTATCTGCTTCCATTTTTTTCCTCACTGCTCCTTCCTAATATGCAGAACTACTTTCCAAATTATCTTGGACTGCTAAAGCAGTATCAAGATCTTTTAGTACACAACTATCTTTGTTAAGGTGCCAAAAGAAATGTTACCCTCTTTAAGCAAAATGTATCAGCCTAGCTGGCAGCAAAAATATCTCCGAACCCCCCCCTCCTCTTTTCCTTTCACTTCTCTTAAGCTAGATGCTTATAAATCATTTCAGTTTTTTTCTGATTCTTTGTGAATGGAATTGTTTGTTTCTCTAGCTCTTTTTGTAGACAGGAACTGAGGGGCACAGGTTTAAGTGACTTGCCCAAAGTAATACAACCAGCAAGTATCTGAGGATGAATTTGAACTCAGGAAGTTGAATTTTCCTGATTCCAAGCCGATGATGATGATGATGTTAGCCCTTCATTCTCGAAGAAGACCATGACATTAGGAAGATGATGCCATGACAAGCACATGAACTGGATTTGAGTGTGTGTGTGTGGGGGGGTGGGTTCTGTGCTAAGTCACCAGTCTCACTTTCTCCTCCAGAGTCATCTGGGTCCAGTGGCTAGATATGAATCAGGATGACTGGAGATGGCTCTGGATGTGAGGCAGTCAGGGTTAATTGCCTTGCCCAAGGTCACACAATAAGTAAGTGTCAAGTGTCTGAAGTTGGATTAGAACTTCCATCCTCCTGACTCCAAGTCCAGTGTTTTATTCACTTTGCCACCTAACTGCCCCACACTTAAACTAGAGGAGATAGCAAAAGTCAACATAGGGGTCCTGAGAAGTTTTCACTCTCTCAGGTTATAAATAGTGCTAGACTGCTCTTCAAAGAAGAGAAGATTGTGCTTTTCCTCTAATCAGATTATAGCAGCTCAGGGAGACCTTAAAGCCAAAAAGCTTCTCTTTTTCTGCAGCACAGTCCTATGGATCTTTTATTTCTGTCTTTCTAAGTCTCCTCCTTGTGCTTGGCTTCTTCTCATTTCCTGTTTTTTCTCATTAGCTTATTTCTCTCTTCTGACATCTATAAATCAGAGCCTCCTGGTGGCTAGTGATTCAGCTCTTCTTTAATAATGGGAAACTTCAAACAAATAAAAACTACCTTTTTGTGAAATAGAATATGAAATAATAATCTTTATATCATGGCATCATCATTTCCAGAAAGTTATTAGATTGACAATTTCTCAGTTCTAACCTTCAAATCTCTAGAAACTGTGATGTGTAAAATAACTGATAGACTATAATGCACTTGCAGTCCCCCTTTTACTTCAATCAGCATTCTTCTAATGCTTCCTTGTCCTCTTTCTATTCATCTTTTCTTAAATCACAATAATAGCCCCTTGAGATCATGTACCACAAGTTGTTTAGCTACTCCCAAGTGGAAGGAAATCTACAAATTAAATGAAAATAAGTTCTGTTTTGGACATGTTGAGTTTGGGTTGTCCATGGGACATCAAGTTAAAAAATGTCCATTAGGCATCTTTAACAGATAATGCAGAATTGGAGATCAGAGAGAAAAATGACTGGCTATGGAGACCTAAGAGTCATCTGCATTAAGATGATCATTGAATCCATATGCAAAAGAGCATAAGAGAAAAACCTGAGAAGGTCCAAAGCATCTATTGATCTGCTAAGGCACAATCAAAGGCAATGTTTAATTATTTTTGTATACAGTAAGGTGAACATAAGAGTCATAGGCAGAAACATAATATGTATACCATCATATAACAGCATCACATACAGAAGATAGTTTCTGTAGGTAAACACAAATACAGAGTACATCATACACAAACAATGAGGTTTCATACAAAGTGTACCTCATGTACAAAAAGTATACTTTATGTCTATAAGCATAATCCCTCAGTTTCTCGACCAATAAGCATTTGTTAAGTCCCAAGATATGTCAGTGCTACGTTCTGGGGATACAAAGACAACAAAACATTACCTCCCCACAGGGAACTTACAGTCTAATGGGGGAGACAACTTACAATCAACAAGATACATTTAAGGAAAATGGGGTAATCTTGGAGGGAAGGTTAACCAGCAGGGGGGAGGAAGGAAAGGCTACTTGCAGAGGGTAGAATTTGAACAAAGACAAAGGAAGCCAAGGAAATCAGCGACAGATGAGGAAGAGAAATCCAGACATGAGGGATAACAAATGAAAAAGAGTGTAACCCAGAGATGGTGTGTCTCTTTTGAGGAATGATAAAGAGGCCTGTGCCATTGGTTTGTAGAGTATGTGGAGGAAGTAAAGTATAAGAAGACTTAAAAAGGGAACATATTATGAAGGACTTTGAAAGGCAAATAGGATTTTATAATGGAGGGAGTGGGTGAAGGTAACATCAGACTTGCACTTTAGAATGATTGCTTTGGTAGCTGAGTGGATGATAGAGAGGGGAGAGATGAGGAAGAAAGGCCAACCAGAGTCTATTGCAATTCCCACATTTGAGGAGATAAGGACCTGTAAAGCACCGGGGCGGGGGCAATATCAAGGGAAGAGAATATTTGAGAGAATATTTGAGATATTTTGCAGTGGTAGACTCCACAAGACTGGGCAGTAACAAATGACAAAGACTTGGATATGAGGGAAGAGAGAATGAATTAGTAAGTTAGTTAGTAAGCCTAGGTAACTGTTCTCCAAAGTAAGTAGGAAGTTTAGAGAAGACTGGAAGTTAGGAAAGTGATAAATGCAGGATAAATTAATTTTAAAAATATCTCCATGGGAGTATTAATTGAATCCATGGGGGCTGATGAGCTTACCAAATAGAAGAATATAGAAGAAGAAACAAAGACAAAGTCTTGGGGCGGCTAGGTGGTGTAGTGGATAAAGCACTGGCCCTGGAGTCAGGAGTACCTGGGTTCAAATCTGGCCTCAGACACTTAATAATTACCTAGCTGTGTGGCCTTGGGCAAGCCACTTAACCTCATTTGCCTTGCAAAAACCTAAAAAAAAAACAAAAATAAAGTCTTGGAGGATACCCACAGGTTAAGCATCAGATGTCAGCCTGGTCACTGGACCACACAAGATCCATTTTTTTTTCCTACTCACATTGTTGCTTATTCCTGGAATATCCTCTCCTCCCCCCATCTACTCATTCTGGAATTCTTACCTGTTTTTAGGAAGTCTTATAAAAATCTTCCTCCAGTTAAATGCCATTTCTTCCAGGAAGCCTTCCTATATCTCCCTTTCCCCACCACTGACAGTGAGAGCTCTACCACATAGCCCCATCTCACCTAGCATTTTGCTGTGTATGCTCACTGTAATCTATATGTCTGGGAATCATGGATCTTCACATCCTCAGAAGAATCACAACTTTAGCTAACCCAAATAGCAATGGACTTGCTCTGTTTGCCAGCAAAGAGTGGCCCGTTTGAACCTATGATTTGTATGTGAAATGTAAATTAAATCAGAGAAGACT
Organism: Macrotis lagotis; assembly: GCF_037893015.1. Classification (NCBI taxonomy): domain Eukaryota; kingdom Metazoa; phylum Chordata; class Mammalia; order Peramelemorphia; family Peramelidae; genus Macrotis; species Macrotis lagotis. Next base: position 616,909,443 of record NC_133666.1, on the reverse strand, counting down.
TAAATAACAAAGAAAAAGAAAAAAAGAAGGAAAAAGTAGTAGAAAAAGCCCTGGATCTGAGGTCAGAGAACCTGGGTTCAATTTTTATTATCTCTTTGACTTTGAGTGACTTCATCTCTCTGGACCTCAGTTTGCTACTTCTAAAATGAAGACTTTTGGTTGTGTGATCCCAAAGATGAACCTTAAATCTATGACCATATGCTCACTGTTGCCCCAAGAGCTGCAAAATATCAGAAGAGCCAAAGGAAGGTCATCAGACCATAAGGTTTATATTTTTTTAGAATATTGGGGCTTCTATTAAGGTTAAATTCAAATCACATCTTCTATTCTTGGGAACCCCTTCCTAGTATGTCTCTCATATAGCTTCCCCACCTCCTCGTGCTTTCACTAGTTTCTATTCTACTATGAATTTATCTTGTATATAAATAATGATTTTTATATTTCTCCCCCATTAGAATGTGAACTTCTGGAGGGCAGAGACCAACATAATAATTCAGTTCAATTCAATTCAATAAATATTAATTAAATCCTTACTATGTGATAAATCTTGGGGAATTAAAAAAGGGCGGGGCAAAGTCTTTGCCTTCAAGAAGTTTACAACCTTATGTAGGAGACAATATGCTCAAAGCAAGATATATATAAATACACACACACACACACACACACACACACACACACACACAGAATAAATAGGAAGTGGTCGCTTGGTTGTTTTTCTTCATTCTCCAAAAGGTTCAAAATGACATCACTATGATAGAGTGAAGATAACAATGCATCTGTGGCTGATCAAACCAATATGATGAGCTAGGGAGGCTTTATCATGCCCACATATGAGAAAATAATTAACAGAGGGAAGGTACTGGAATTAGGTAGCTAGGTGGTACCATGATGCCTAGAGCTTTGGGCTTGGACTCAGGAGCTTATCTCAAATTTAAATCTGGCCTCAGAGACTTCTAGTGTGACCCTGGGCAAGTCACTTAACCCTGTTTGCCTCAGTTTTCTCACTTGTAAAAAACACTTGGAGAAGGAAATGGTAAACCCCTCCAGTATCTTTGTCAACAAAACCTCAAATGGGAAAATGAAGAAATTGGACAGGACAGAAAAACAACTGAACAACAAGGTACTAGAATCAAGGCAAGTTGGAAAAGGATTCCTGTAGGACATAGGATTTTATTTTGTCTTCATTATTTTTAAATAATATTTTATTTTATGAGCCATTCCCCAATCGATAAATGATCAAGAGAAATGTACAGTTTTCAGATAAGGTGATCAATGCAATCTATTTAATTTTTTAAAAATGTTCAGTCTCACTATTGATAGGAGAAATATGGGTTGGAATAACTCTGAGGTACTACCTTATACCCACTGGATTAGGACAGAAGGAGAAAATAGCAAATATTAGAAGGGCTGTGGGAAAATTGAGATATTGATGTACATTGGAAGAGTTGTGAAATAATTCAACAATTCTGCAGAGCAATTTGAAACTATATTCAAAGGGCTATAAAACTATGCCTACCCTTTGTTCTAGCTCAGTCTATATTTCAAAATAGATAAAATAATGGAAGAAAAGAATCTATATGTATAGGGATATTTATAGCAGTTCTCTTCTGGTGGTGATGAGCTGGAGTTTGAGGAGATGTCCAGAGGTTGGGGAACGGATGAACAAATTGTTGGTATGGGATTGGGGTGAAATGCTGTCCTGTTAAGGGAAATGATGAACAGGATGCTCTCAGTTAAAAACTCACACGAGCAGATGCAATGGGAAATGTACAAAGTAACAGCAATATTATAAGATGATCATCTGTGAATGACCCACCTTTTCTCAGCAAAGCATTGACCCAAGAGGACTTTGAAGGACTTATGATAAAGAATGCTATTCATCCCACAGACAGAATTGATGGTGTCTGAATATAGATTGAAACTTGCCTTTTTTTGTTTTGTGTCACTTCTATTTTTCTTGAGGTTTCTCTTTTTTGTTGGGGGGAAGGGTTATATTGTAATAATATTAAAACAGATTTAAAAATAATAATATTTTATTTTCCACAATTAAATGTAAAGACAACTTTTAACATTCATTTTTTAAAATTTTGAGTTCCAAAAATTTTCTTTTCAGCTTCCCCCCTGAGACAATAAACAATTTGACATAGGTTATATATGTGCTACCCTATAAAACAAATTTTAAAATTGTCATATTAAGAAAGAAGACAAACCAAAGTGGGGGGAAGCACAAAGTTGTAAAAAAGTAGTATGCTTCAATCTTCAATCAGACTCCATCAGTTCTTTCTTTAGTGGTGAACAGTATTTTTCATCATGAGTCCTTTGGAATTGTCTTGGATTATTGTATTACAGAAAATAAATCATTCACAGTAGATTATCATATAATATTGCTATTACTGTGTAGAATGTTTTCTTACTTCTGCTCTTCACTTTTCACCAGTTCATGTAAATTTTTCTTGGTTTTTCTGAAATTCACATTCTCATCATTTCTTATAGTCTCATAAAATTCCATTTCAATCATATTCCACAACTTGTGGTACCATACAATTCTTTGCCACCACAAAAAGAGAGCTGCTATAAATATTTTTTTGCATATAAATAGGTCCTTTTCCCTTTCTTTTAAAGAAAAAAACCTCTTTGGGATGCAGACCTAGTAATGGTATGGCAAAATCAAAGGGTTTTATAGTTCTTTGAGCATAGTTCCAAATTGCTCTCCCAGAATGATAGGATCAGTTCACATGTCATAAACACTATATTTATTAGTGTCTCAATTTTTCCACATTACCTCTAATATTTATCATCTTTTTCTGTCTTACTAATCAATCTGATATGTGTGAGGTGGTAACTCAGAGTTGTTTTAATTTGCATGTCTTTGATCAATAGTGATTTTGAGCATTTTTTTCAGATGACTATATAGATATAGCTTTGATTTCCTCAACTGAAAACTGTCTGTTCATATACTTTTACCATTTATCAATAAGGGAATGACTTGAATTCTTATAAATTTGACTTATCACAGAAACTGTAAAGATTACTTCCCAGCTTTTTACTGCACTTCTAATCTTGGTTGTTTTGTTTGTTCAAATCTTTTTAATTTAAAATAGTCAAAATTATCCATTTTATAGCTAGTAATGTTCTAGTTAATTATTCCTTTCTCTCCTAATTTGCTTTTGGTATCACCCTTTATGTCTAAATCATGTACCCATTTTGATCTTATCTTGGTTTATGATGTGAAAAGCTGTGCTGTACCATTTTCTAGTTTTTGTTAAATAGTGAGTTCTCATTCCCAAAGCTGGAGTTTCTGGGTTTATAAAACACTAGTTTACTGTGGTCATTTCTTACCATGTCTTGTATGAGGTGGGATTTTAGTTAGGCTTAAAGGAAACCAGGGAAGTCAGTAGTTGGAGGAAGGAGTACTTTTTTTCCTTGACTAGCACAGTCATTCTGTCATGATGTGCCCAGGAAAGAGTACAAAAGGACTCTCTGCCTCTGAATGCTTGTATCTTGTCAGTATTTTGATGCTTGAATACGACTATGACCTTCCCTCTGAGAAATGTTTAGCACCAGAAACACAAACCACATGTCATCAAGGAGTCAAGAGAAAAAGACAAGAGAGGAAGGGGGTGAGTAGTGGGCTTGGAAGGAAGCTCCCCAGATGATCTACCCTGTCCTCCCAGGGTTTGACAACATTCAGAAGAGTTTTATTCTCCCTTGCAACTGACTGAGATAGGTCACCTTGGCTGCTCTAGCCCCCAGCAACTTTTCAGATCTGATGCCTCATTTTGGTTCCAATGATAGAAGTTGCAGCTTTTCCCTTATCTCTCATGAGTCTGCTAAAGAGACTTGACATGAATCTTGACCTCTCACGGGAATCCCTAAATGGAACATTTCAGTGACTAGACATCTGTGAAAAAAATCTTTCTTGCATGTTTCTATAAAATTTCCCATCCTTTTTTCTATCAGCTGTCTGGAATCCACAGTTGGGTTGCTGATTGTATGTGATGATTCAATCAATGTAGGGTTGATTCCTTGTGCTTGAAGCTTGATATTAGCATGCTTGTTTTAATTGAGTTAAATTGTTTGAATGTTATGTCTTAATTACTTATCAATACCAATAGCTGGATCTAAGAGAAAGGAATTGCTAAAGGAGGGAGCCAATATAGAATAACTTGAATCTGGAACCCCAAGGTAAATTTGGGGAGAGAAAGTAACAAAAAGGTAACTCTAAAGAGACTATTCCTTGGTGTGGTAGATAGAACGCCAGCCCTGGAGTCAGGAGGACCTGGGTTCAAGTCCATCCTCAGACACTTACTTAGCCACGTGATCTTGGGCAAGTCACTTAACCCTTGCAAAAATCCAAATAAAAAAATAAAAATAAATAAAGAGGCTATTCTCAAGATCCATTACAAATGTATTATCCTTGACTATTGACTCAAAAGCATCATCTCTCCCTGATGTCAAGGTCTTCATGGAGAATGAAGTATGGACAACAAAAAAGGAGGGACTAGAATTAGTAGGGAGGGTCCTCTTTTTAAGCATTTTCCACTTCCAGCAAATAGTTTCAGGAAAGATAATATAAGGAGAGGAATGAGAAGGGGAATTGGGTCTGGTTCTCTGAGGGTCTTCCCACTCTGCCTCTATCTGGAGAACAAATCTGAGTCTCTCACTCATTTGAGGTTTTATCTGGTGGAGTGGAAGTCAGAAGTCATGGAGAACACAGTACAGAAATTCTTTCTCCCATGACCTCTATCTACCCCTGTGGGAAAATAAAAAGTTGCTGGGAGTGACTATACAAGCCCTAATTATACCTTGGTTCCTTTCTTCCCTCCCTTCCTCTGGTTTTGCCACCAGGAACAGAATGTCAGAAGTGGGTGGGTTTGGCCCAATTACTGAATCAATCTTCACTGGGCAAGGAAGATTAGGAAGAAGAAAGATGAGTGTTGGGAATGGGAGGATAAAGGGAAGGGGAGTGAGAACTCACTGGGAAAAGCTGAACTAGTAGCCTCTTAAAAATCCATCATTGCATAATGAGGTGTCAGATGAGATGTTCACTTAAAATCTATTTTCTAAGGTCCCTGCCAACCTTGATATTCCATATTCAGTGACTGTTCAATGATTAGTTGACTCTGTGGTCAGACCCTGTGCCATGGATTCAGTCATGTCCAACTCTCCATGACCCCATGGTCTTTTGTCCATGAAGGGTTTTAGTCTCAACTGGAGCGATTTGCCGTTTTCTTCCCCAGTGAGTTGCCATTTTATAGAGGAGGCAATTAGGTAGTGAGTGACATGCCCAGGGTCATACAAGTAAATGTTTGGGGTCAAATTTGAACTCAGATCTTCCTGATTCCAAGCTTTGTGTTCTATCCACTGCACCACCTAGCTACCCCTAGAAAGATAAGTAGAGGAGTTTATATTTTATATATATGGGAAACTACTGGACTTATTTGAATAGGAGAATCACAAGGTTAGGTCTATTTAGGAAAATCACTTTGGCAGGTGAGTGTTGGATAGACAGGGAGTAAGGAACCCAATCAGAAGGCTGCTATAGTACCTGAACCCTAACTCAGTCTCCAGACTGAGCCATATTTCTCCATCCTAAGGGAAGACACCCCCAAGTGTGGTTTCCTTGTCCAAACTCATCTTTGTTTCTCCTCTCTTCCCTTTCCCCTTCCTCCTCCTCCTCCTCCTCCTCCTCTAAATGTTTTAGGGTGGAAAAAGGAAGCTTCTGCAGGGACACTATCTTCTTCCTATCTTTCCCTTTTTTCTTGCTCATCCTCTTGAGGGATTAGGTTTCTGCTGTGAAAGATTTACAATCCAGACAAAGGCTAGAGATGAAAGCATCTATTGGATCAGCAGTCACACTCTCAGCTTCTCCACCCAAGGGATTTCCCAGGTCTTTTAATTCCATTACCCAGTTCCTCCCAGTCAATCTCCCACTCTCACTCTCATCCCCAACTAACTCTATTGGGAAGAGAGAAGGAGGAAATGGAGGGATAAAAGGGAAAGGATGGAGGCAATGGGAGAAGGGAAAAGAAATGGGATTGAGAAAAGACAGAAGGAAGAAGAGGGGGAAGGGAAGGAATTGAAGAAGAAAAAATGAAAGGAAAGAATACAAAGGAAGGTGAAATAGAAAGTGGTAGAAGGGAAAGAAAAGAATGGAGGAGGAATAAAAAGGAGAGAAGGCAGTATTGGGGAGGGATGAGGAGCAGGCTTTTTCAACCACTTCTATTTATTTACTCTTCTCATGCTATGACTGACCCATTCCCAGTACCAAAGCTCCTTTTATGCTCTGGGAAATTAAATCAAAGTTGCTCTTATTCTAAACCTCCAACCAAAGACTGTGCTCTGACAAAAAGTAAAGAAAATAAAAATAAAAAATAGTTCAGTGTTAAATCTATTTTCCACTCTTCTCTTGGAAGGATCCCTTCTTCAGCTGATGGCTCAGTGGATAAACCACTGGAGGAAGGCAGACCAAATTTCAAATATGACCACAGACACTTATTAACTGTGTGACCCTGGACAAGTCACTTAACTCTGTTCTCCTCAGTTTCTTCATCTATAAAATGAGTTGGAGAAGGAAATGGCAAACCACTCCAGTGCCAAGAATCCTTTCCAAAAACAGGGAGTCAGACACAAACTGAAAACTATTCAACAACAATAACAACACCCAGACTAGCAAAGATTTGTGGTTAACACTGTTTTAAGACAAAATAAATATTTTAAATTAAAAAAATGAAAGGAACTCTCTTCCCACCCCACTCACATTCCCTCAGGAAAGGATTCAGACTTTCACAGAGGGTGTTCAAAGGGAGAAGGGAGATCCTGGATGCCAGCAGTGGAGCATCTGCCCTTATATTCCCTCTGCTCCAATCCCCTTCCTGGTAGTGGTCTCCTCTCCTTTCTCTTCTGCTTTTCTATCTCTGCAGGGATTCTTTTCATCCCTCCAGGAGCTGGATTTGCCTCCCACTGCCTAGACACCCTGAAGTTACTATGAAAGGTCAAGTGAAAGCATGGCCAATCATTTTTCATCCAGTGACATTTCTTCCTTAGAAATTCAATCAAAGGATTTTTTCATATGACTAACAAATTGTAAAGGTAATGAAGTATTATATTTTGAATGACAGAGAGAGAAGCCCTTGTGACTTTTATGAGCTAGTGCAAAGTGATGAAGCAAAAGTCAAGAAAACAATGTACATAATAACACCATGGAAATGGAAAGAACAACCACCATGAGAAAATCAAAAATGAATGTTAAAAACTATTAAGAAAAGCAAATTTAACCCCAAAGAAAAGTTACTTCCTCCTCCTTTCTAGGGTTCCCCCAAGTGTATGACATTACATATAATATCAAATATTTTCAGTATGTTGATTCATTTTGTTGAATTTTTTTCTTTTCTTTTTTCTCATTTAAATTCTTTGCTGTAAGGGATGGCTCTCTGGGAGGGGAAAAGAATAATATGGGGGAAATCTAGGTGATATCACAGTAAAAGATATAAAATAATTTATTTAAAATTTTTCAAAGATTTATTCATAAAAAGATTATCTAGATGGTCATTATTTTATATAATTGGCTACTCTTCTGTAATTAAATCCTGGGCTTTCAAGATCAATTCCTTTATATAGAAATAGAAAAAGAGAGGAGAGAAATGAAGATAAAGGAGAAAGGGAAGAAATAACAAGTAAGGAAGAGAAGAAGAGAAAATGAGAAAGAAGATATAGGAATTCTTCCTCTAAACTGATTCTATAACTTGAATTTGGGAAAGTATTGGAAAAGATACTCTCAGCTGAGGAGGGAAAGGGTTGGATAAGGATGCTTTGTTGAAAAAGACAAAAAATAAAAAAAAACACTTTTCCCAAGTCTCTCTCCTAAATGACCCTTCTAATTTTCTACTAGGATCCACAACAGGAGGAACAGGCATGCAGAGGCTAGAGATAAAGTGCAGACATTTTAAAAGCCTGTATAGGACCTCAGAATAACAGAGACTTTAAAACAGAGTTAATCCAACCTCTCATCTAATAATGAGGAAATAAACCCAGAGATGTAGAAAGATTTACCTCAGATCATTCAGTTTATAAATGACAGTCTCAAACTTTAACAGACACTAAACCTAAGATTTTTTTTCCACTATATTCCAGTGGCCTCCACTTAACAATATTTCAGATAAGAGTTTCGAATATTAGTCTGCTCTTACTGAACAGTCTCAAAATGATAAGGAATAATAGAATCATGTTCTCTGGAAGGGAAACTCTACCAAGCGCCCCAAACATTTGTCCTTGGCCCAGGAGCATTCAAAAAGATTAGATGATAATTGTCCAGATGAGGTCAGTAATAGGACTAGTGCATTCTCCTCCATCAGACATATTCAGAGCACCATGCTCAGTGATCAGAGCCACATTTTTAGGGGGAAGCTAGAGAGAGTACAGAGGAGGGAGGACCAGATAATGAAGCATCTGCAGACCATACCACATTTATATCATGTTCAGCAACTAGAGATATTTATTTAGAGAAAAGAAGGCTTTGAGGGAACATGATAGCTGTCTTCAAGTGTTTAGTCTGTAATGGGGAAAAGGTATTAGATATGTTCTGTTCCATCTTAGGAAACAAAAATAAGAGCAAATTGTAGGGAGGGAGAATCTGGCTCAGAATCTCATAATCACAAAATCTGAGAGTTGAAAGAGAATTTAACAATCACCTCATTCAACCGATATCCAAAAGGAACCTCCAAATATGGCCAACAAATAGTTGTTCTGTCTCTGTTGAAGATTTTCAAAGAAGGGGAATGTGCCATCTCTCCAGGCAGCCCATTCAACTTTAGGATAACTCTGTTAGGAAGTTTTTCCTAAAATCAAGCCTTAATTTACCTCTTTGCAACATCTACCCATTGTTACTGAATTTGTTCTCTGGGGACCAAGCAAAACAAATCTTATCCTTCCACCATGAGATCTTCAAATACTTGATGAAAGTTCTCATGTCCCTCTCCCTTGCCCCACACCAGTCTTCTTTACTCTAGATTAAATATCCTAGTTCCTCCCCTGATTTTCTTAAGACTTGAATGCAAAGCCCTTCACCATCCTGATTTCTCTCCTCTGCATATCTCTAGTTTATCAATATTCTTCTTATACTGTGATACCTACCAACTGGACACAGTCATTCAGTTAGGGCCTGAAGAGAATGGTACAATGGTACTTGCTATTTCTAGTAAGGTTTGTCCCTCTTAATATGCAGCTTTTGTTCACCATAATCCATATTGAAATTTCCATTTATTTAAATCCTCCACTCTTTTTGAGCACAATTGCTATCCAACCAGGTCTTCTCTTCCATCTTGCACTTGTGAAGCTGATTTTTATACCAAAGTGAAAGACTTCCCATTTATCCCTAAGGAATTCAGTACTATTAGATTCAACTCAGTGTTCTAGCCTGTAGAGATAATTTTGAATCCTGAATCTATCATCCTGTGTATTAAGCATTCCTCTCAGTTTTGCATCATCTGAAAGTTTGATGAGCATGCCATTGATGCCTTCAACTGAGTCCCTGATCAAAAATGTTAATAACACAGATTCCTGGGGTATTTTATTAGAGACTTCCTGCCATAATGACATTGAACTAGTAAAAACTGCTTCTTGGATCCAGTCATCCAACCACTTCAAATCCATTTGATTGTATTATTGTCCAATCCATGTCATTCCATCTTCTCCACAAGAATAATATGAGTTACTTTGTCCAAAGATTTGCAAAAATCTATATAAATTTTAGCCACCCTTTGTACAATATTTAATGATCATTTCTAAAAAGAAGATGAGGTTTATCTGGCATTACATGCTCTTAGTGGTCAAAATAGCTCTTTCTAATCACAGCTTGGAAGTCAAGACATCACCCTCAGGACAGCTAAGGTAGTACAGTGGATATAGTACTGGCCCTGGAGTTAGGAGGACCTGAGTTCAAATCTGACCTCAGAAACTTAATAATTACCTAGCTGTGTGACCTTGGGCAAGTCACTTAACCCCATTGCCTTGCAAAAACCAAATTTAAAAAAAATTATAAAAAAAGACATCACCCTTTGAGAGTGAAGGACAAACAGTAACAATCCCTTTCTAGATGTCCACCAAACAGCTCTTTAATGATCTATTCCAGAATTTTCCCAAGAATCCAACTCAAGCACATGGGCCTTTGGTTGGAAGATTCTATTCTTTTAAAAAAAAATAGGTACATTTGATCTTTTCTCATCTTCCATTTCATTATCCATATGTATGTATATATATACATATATATATATATATATATATATATATGAAATGGACCTACAATTTAGGAAATTCAAGATGAGGAAACTCCCTCTACCAATGTAGGTTGGCACTTATAGTCTGCAAGGTCTTATATATAGTCTTAGAATATTACCTAGAGAACTGTGATTAGTTGATCTGAGTAGAGTCACACTTCTGTGAATGTGTCAGAGGCACATTGAACCTATATCTTCCTTGTTTCAAGGTCATCTGTCTATCCACTACTTACTGCCTTTTAGAATATATATATATATATATATATATATATATATATATATACAGCAAATACAAAATTAATAAAAGCGGTTTAAATGAAGGAGGGCACTAACAATTGTAATTTGGAAAAGTTCTATATAGAGGGTAGATTTGAAGGAAGAGAGGTAGAGGGGAGGATGAAGTATATTCCAGACCTGGGGAGAGCCAATGGAAAGGAACAGAAATAGGAGACAGAGGGCTGAATAGAGGAAGGAATAGAATATAAAGTATACAGAAAGGATGAATGTACATCAAGATTGGAAAGGTATGATGGGGCCAAGTGGTGAAGAGCTATAAAAGCTAAAGAATTTATATTTTATTCCTGGGGTAGTAAGGAGCCACTGGAATTTATTGAATAGAGGGGAGACATAGTAAGATTTACACTTAAAAATCATCTTAGTATTTCTGTAGGTATGGTGGATTGGGACTGGAAAAGACTTATGGCAGGACAACCAATTAGGAGACTATTACAATAGTCTAGACAAGAAGAAATGAGGATGTTCTAGCAAAAGAGATAGTTTTATGAATGGGAAGAAGGGGTTGGATGTAAGGAATATAGCAGTAGAAATGGCCATGTTTGGCAACAGATTGAATACATGGGATGAGAAGAGTAAGGAGTCATGAATTGTAACACTAGATTCTGAATTTGGTAACTCCATAGCTATTTTCTGTGGAGTCCAGTTTCCTCTTTCAGATCATGGGCTGCTTGAAAGCCCTGTCTGAGAATAATTTGGAATTTCCTGAAGGCAAAGGTCACATTTTTCTTCTTAGATCAGGGTCTCCCTAAGAACAGATCTGATTTTTCTCTTCTAAGTCCAGGAAAAATGTCATATCTTCTGACTTAGCTAGGAGGGGCATTCAATTATTGTCCTTTGCCTAACATTGAGTTATCAGCAAGCCCAGACAGGCTACCAGTCTCATCCAATGAACCTATGAATTAGTAAAGGATTATTCCAGCTGTCATGACTCAGAAAACGGACTTGATCCCACCCATTTGAGAGAAATAGAATAGATAAATGTTCTGGAATTGAGGTTGAATCCTCAGTTGCTGAGCTCCTGGGTTTATATTCTGAAGATGGATTCCCTCTGGGTTTTCTTGCTGGTGACTGCTGCCTGTGTGGCACAGGGTAAGCCTGGGGAGGTGGGGGGTGTTCAAGAGGAAGTGGGAAGGAGTATGCCCACCTCCTAAAACTCAGTATTGGGACCTTGCCCATATCTGTCAACCTGATAGGGTGGAAAGAGTAATAGATTTGAAGTCTGAGTTCTTGGATTTCCACCCCAGCTCTGCTGCTGTGGGATCAACTGGGTGACCCTGAGCTCAGGATCCTTACATGTCAAATGATTTGGAAAGAAACTGAGTGTTTAAGACCATGCTAATTGCTGAGGATTAAAGTAGAAAAGCAAGATAGTCCCTGCTATCAAGGAGTTCACATTCTAATTCTTCTAGTTGCACTGTGTAGCAGTTCATATGAGTCTTCCAGTGCTTCTTTGTAAAATGAATGATATTCATCACAATAGGGCAGAGTAACAGTCCATCAAACTCATGGACCACAATTTGTTTAAGACCAGTTGATACATAGGGTCTGGGAGGGAAGACGATAATTTCTAATGTCCCTGGAGAACAATAACAAAGCAAATGCTCCCTTAACCCATGGTCAAATTGTGTCCCTATACTATCTCCTCCAATATCTGAAATTCCCTTTTGATTACACTTTAGGATAATTCTGAAAGTTAGAAAGTTTTGGGAATTCTTTCTAGCTTCCAGAAAACTCCCTAAGTTTCACAATTTCCCCGTCTTTATCCCTTTCCTGAGCTTGTAGACTCCAATCCTGGACCCAGCCAGTAGGATCTGTTAGTAATCATCACTGGGGAAACTCTTTGTATCTTTATAGCCACTTTTTCATTTCTCGTGGGAAGGAAAGAAGATGGAGTAGTTGTGGTGCAGTGAGAAAGAACATTAGATTTGAAGTCAGAGAATCCTTCCTGGATACTCTCTCCTTTTTTTACTTTTAAATAATACCTTTTTGGTGGGGCAGCTAGATGGCTCAGTGGATAGAGCACCAGCCCTGGAGTCAGGAGTACCTGAGTTCAAATCTGATCTCAGACACTTAATAATTACCTAGCTGTGACCTTGGGCAAGCCACTTAACCCGACTGCCTTGCAAAAACCTAAAAATAAAAAACAAAAAAAAATCTTTTGTTACTATATCACCTTGATCTCCATATTCATTCATTTATTAATCATTCCCTACCCAGAGAGTCACATTCTACAACAAAGAAAAAGTAGAGGGGAGAAATTTTTTTTAAAAATTGGTAAGACTAACCAATAAATGAGCTACATCTGGCAATATATATACAGTGTTCCATATCCATAGTTCCCCATCTTTGTAAAAAAGTGGAGGGGGAAATGCATTTTTTCATCTCTTCAAACTGGGATGAGTTTTGTTATTGTTTCCATTTACATTGTTGTTGTCATCTTATGGTCAGTTTACTTGATTCTTGTTTCACTGTGCAGCAATTCATATGAGTTTTCCTATGCTTCTTTGTAGAAAGTATAATATTCTCAATTAATGGACATCTACTTTTTTCTCAGTTTTTTGCTATAATAGAAAAAGTAGCTATAAATATTGGTATATATGGATGTATATTTCTTTCTGTCTTTTTCCTCCTATGTATAGTCATTAATATAGAGATAGACATAAACATAGATATACACATGTATATAAGCATATATATTACATACATTCATACATCTACACATATATGCATAGATATATATTTCATATATGAGATACATTATATATTTATTCACACAATTTAATTAAGAAATCTCAAATTAGAAATTCCTCAAGAAATTTAGCTTTGCCAAACATTGGGTTATTGAATTTAATTGTTTCAGATTCTTTATCTGATCTGTTCAATTGGTCAATTTTTCTGTTTTGTAGCTGATATTAGACAAAATGGCTTTGGTCATTATTGTATTGAATATTCATGTCACTGCTTTTTTAGCTTGGTTCTCTTCCCAGAGGAAGCATCTTCTCAATCACTTTTGCTATATCATCCTTTGTGTTCTAACTCTAAATCTACCTGGTTATGAGGATACTCCCAAAGCTTTTTCTTGTTCAAATATCATCAACTCCCATATATTCAATTATCATCTCTGTGCAGACAGTTCCCAGATCTATGTATCTTCTCTTAGTTTCTCTTCCAAGTCCTAGTAACATAAAACTTTTTGGAAACTTTTTGGAAATTTCCAAATGGATGTCACATGGACAACCAAAATATCCCTACTCTTTGACTCAGAGATCCCACTATAACCAAACACATTAAACCCAGAAAGAATATAGATATAGATGGAGATATCAGTATATTTATAGCAGAATTTACTGTACTAGCAAAAATCTGACAGCAAACTTAATGTCCAAAATCAAATTCAAATCTTCTCCCCTTTCTAAATCCCCTTCTTCCAAAATTCCCTTCGTCTGTTAAGGGTACATCACCCTGCCATTTATCAAGACTCATAGCTTCGGAGTCATCCTCAACTCTTCTTTCTTCCTGAGCAAAGGTTTGTTGATCCTTTCTTCCCAATGTCTCTCCCATCACCCCCTTCTCTCCACTAATGCAAGACCTCATCACCTCTCACCTGTACTATTGCAATAGACTCTTAATTGGTTTCCCTGAATCCAGTCTCTCCTCTCTCCCATTCATTTTCTGTCAAGTTGATATTCCTAAAGCAAAGATTTAAATATATTACTCATTGTTCAAAAAGAGGCTCCCTATAACCTTCAGAATAAAATACAAATCTAATCTGGCATCAGACTACCTTTCAAGGTTTATTATAACTTTGTCCCTTTTGTTTATTTTTTTTAGCCAAACTCATTGTACCAGACTGACTTACTTGCTGCTTGCTCTTCATGTCTAGTGTTCCAGATCCTTTCTTTGAACTTTGTTTAGCTTACACCCCAGGCCAGGAATGCACTTCCTCCTCCTCTTTGCCTCTTAGAGCCCCAACTTTCTTCAGAGTTCAGTTATCCTACATGAGTGAAATCTCCCTATGATAAGTACCAACAGCTCCTGGAATGACTTTTTTGGTTCACTGCATTTATATTTTTGTATTTACTTATGATCATAGAACCATATCTCAAGATCTAGAAGCAACTTTGGGATCATTTTACAGAGGAGAAAACTGAGTCCCAGCATGAATAAAAATGGTTAATCAACTTGTCAGAGCTCACACTGGTAGTGAATGAATCAGAATTCAAACCCAGATCTTCTAACTCCAAATCCTCCTTGTTGTGTACCACACTGGTGTGTGAACTTTATTGTCACTGATAGAATTTGAACTCATTTATGGCAGAAATTATTGCATTTTTGTATTTTATTCCCAGGAACATTAATCAATGTTCCTTTATTTATTGATTGATTCTGTTGCTCATTCCTGTGTGTAATTTTGGGCAAATCGCCTTATATCCATGGGCTTCCAAATTCCCTTCTCTGTATAAAGAGAATATTTGAACTGAGATTGCTTCTAACTTGAAATCAGCAATCTTTTTGTCTGAGTATGCTCAGCATCATACCATCAGTATGTATAGCACTACCAGAACTAGACATCATGCCTCCTGACTCCTTCCCTTTTACCTGGTGATATGCTCTTACACAAGGAGCTCAGTGGGGGATAAAGATTTGGTGGTGATGGGTGGGCTCCTGGAAGAAACTCTGAACATTCAGAATGGGGTTCCTGTTGTCCCATGCCCAGGCTCCTCACCTTAGATGGAATGGTAAATCCATTTTCCATAATATTCTTCACTCTCTGTTCTGACATTCCTTCTAGATGTGACACCCTATGATTATAAATGCAATCCCCTTCCCTTTTCACCCAGGCAACACTTTGAAATGCTTCACCTGCAAAGAGCCAACTGACATCTATGAATGTAGAAACATCAGTATCTGCAACCACGGGGAGACCTCCTGCACGACCAAGTTGGAGAATGTGGAGTCAGGTAAGGGCTGACAATTGGCTGGCTTGGTCTCCTCTAAGTCCTATAATGGAAGAGGCACTAGGAAACCTCTCAGAGTAGCCAATATTCTATTGAACTAACCTTCCCCTGTGCACTAACTTATTATATCTTAGGGTTCAGTATTGCCCTCCCCAACCTTTTCTTTAAGGTTTCTCTAAGAGGAAGAAGCAAGTAGGATTGTTGGGTGGGTGAGAAGCAATTTACTAGATGCTTCCAGACTTCAGAAAAAGGGTAATGATATGAAGGAAAGGATTAAGAAGGAGGAAAAATATGGTAAAGAAAGGAATGACATTGAGGGAACTTCTCCTCTGACCTGGCTAAGGGGAGAGAAGTACCCCATGAAAAGATGAAGGTTCAGATTGTACTCAGTCAAAGGGTTCATACTGTGAATAGGGTCCAGGGTACAATATATGAAAGTATAAGGGTTTCAATCAGTTAACAGAATCAGACTCAGAATAGGATAGGGATTCAAAGTGGACCTAGGCTTGGGGCTCAGAGTGGGAACAGTGAGAGGAGGGATAGTTTACAGTCTGCTGAAGATATCCAGATCTTACAGGTTCACTTAAACATCTTCTGACCATGATTGGTATAATCTTAAAAAGTGAGTTTCATTAGTGCAGATTGTCTCTTTCTCATATTCAGTACTATAAGCTTTGTATTGTCTTGTCCAAAACAAACATTCTTTTCTTCATTGCAACATTTTTTGCATCATAGTAGTTTTCCTCCCCTGGTTTTTCCAATGTTCTTCCAACTTTAAGAAGCCTTAACTGTTTAGGCATCAATAATAACCCTTCTGGCTGCTGGCTCTGCCAAAGATCTTGGCTTGTTTCTTGAGTTTGGGTTGGTCTGTTACACAGAAATAGTTTGCCTGTTCTTGGTATTGTTTTCCATTTTTGACCATAGTATGATGACTTAGTCGGTTTGACTGTGGGCTTGAATGCTCCCTAAAAATAATTTACTTTCCCATATCAACAGTCACTACAGTATCTCTTAGCAATCATTGAAGTGTGCTCTTTAAGAACTACAAAACTCACATATTTCTTTTGTGTAATTAAAAAAAAAGAATTAAAAAGTCAACAAAAGAGAACAATGAAAGATGTGTGGCATAAAATACAGTATTCAGATGACAGATAATTAGCTAAAGGGAAAGCCAACTTGAATCAGTCCTATCTGATCAAAGTCAAATGTTCTGAATCAACATAATACTGTTGCTGTCATAAAATGAAATATGTCAAAACCATTGTTTTTTCCCAAGTAATTCATACATCACTATACTACCAGGTTTCCTGCTTTTATTGGATATGTGCAGATCTTTTTCTTCTCTACTCCTCTATCTCTTCAGTCTTCCCAAATAAAAATGATCTCTCCCTACTCAAATTTCCCATAGTATTTTTATATCATCCATAACTGAAAAGTACCTTAGAAATCAGGAAAAAAGCAACTGAGACCCAGATAGGATATGTTGTCATTCTTGAAGAAGACCATGACATCAGAGAGGTGATTTCATAACAAGCACATGAATTGGATTTGAGTGAGTAGGTGAAGTGCTATGTCACCAGGTCTCACTATCTTCTCCAGAGTCATCTGGGTCTAGTGGTCAGATATGAATCAAGATAACGGGAGATGACCCTGGATGCAAGGCAGTCAGTTAAATGACTTGCCCAAGTTCACACAGCTAGTAAGTGTCTGAGGTCAGATTTGAGGTCAGACTCCTGACTCCAGAGATGGTGCTCTTATCCACTGCATTGCTCAAGGATATACAGCTAATTAGATTAAATTTACTCTGCAGAAATACTACTTTGTGACATAAGGTGTATGAGCTAACTCCTCCCATTAGGGTAAGCATGCTGAGGTCAGGAATTGTGTCATATCTCTAGCCTCAATCACAAGGTTCCCTACCCAGCAGAAACTTAGTGTTTTGCTTTGAATTGAATTGAACATAAAGCTGAGAGATGCTGAGGGAATATTTCTTTTTTCACCTTCTCCCCATTTTATCTGTCTCCAGAATATCCATTTTTTCATAATGCTATAGTGACCCGTTCCTGCTCTCACAACTGCGTGGCTACAGACCCCGACACCATTGGTCTTGCCCATCCTGTTTCTTGCTGCTACAGAGACCTCTGCAACACAGATAATGCCTTGGGAGATGGGACCAGGCCCAGGGTCCTGCTGGGACTGCCAGTTCTCACCAGTTTCCTCTACCTGATATATTCACTCTAGTTGTACTCATGGGCATCTGGGTAGTATATTCAGCACACATCATAATCCTCATAGTATAGTCTCCATTCCTCACCCCCAACCTGGACACCTCCCTGGCACTATGCAGTGGAAATATCACAGAAATTGCAAAGTAATCTTTTTCTTGCTCTTGTGGTGAGACCCTTCTCCTGCCTATGGCTCAGGATCTGGACAACTATCTTCCATCCTTCTTCTAAGACCCATCCAGTGATGCATTTCTCTGGAGGAAGAGAGAACTTTGGAAATTTAACAAAGGAAATGGAACAGCCTTTGAATAAACAAATGACTGCCAATTTCTGTAGAAACCATCATATCTGTAGAAGGAAGCCTAGGGGCTTCTCTAGGAAATAGGATATTGAACTTTCCTGAGGGAAGAAATGTGATCCCCATCTCAAAGAGACATGGAGCCCTCAGGGAGCCCTGACCTGAGAAGACCAAAAAGGACACCTGGTCAAAGGGAAGATATTGGACCTCAAGAGACACATCTCTTCCCTTTACCAAACTTCTAGACTAAGGAGGGGAAAGGGCCCCTGGTCCCAAAGGTCCTATTTGGGGTAAGGCAAAGACAGGGAGAAATAAAAAAAAGGAACAAGGATTAAAGAGTCAGAAAGACAGACAGATACACTCACTTGTAACAGAGTGAAAGAGAGCAAACGAGAGAGATAGCAGAAAGAGCTATGGAGATAAAGAAGGAGGAAGATATGCACAAAAGTCAGAAACATTCAATTCATTTATTCAACAGATATATAGATCTTGTTGTTGTTCAGTCATTTCAGTCATGTCTGATTCTTTGTGACCTCATTTAGAGTTTTCTTAGTAAAGATCCTAGAGTGGTTTGCCATTTCCTTCTACAGTTCATTTTACAGATGAAGAAATTGAGGCAAAAAGGGTTAAATAACTTAGATTTGAAATCAGAAAGATGAGTTTTCCTGACGCTAGACCCAACATTCTATACACTGCTCCATCTAGAGACCCATATACATCCACACATCTATACATGCATATGTATATATGTATATCTATATTTGTCCTTGTATCCTTATTAATTCATTCATTTATCCATCCATCCATCCATTTGTTTGTTTATTTGTTTATCTCTTCTGATCCTAGAGATCTAATATGTTTGTTTCCAATTCCCCAGGATAGATCTGGCCCATGGCTCTAAGACCTGGACATTAATACTGGTATAACCATGTCCTCCCCTTGTCCTTGCCAACTCTCCCAGGCAAATCCTTAAAAACCCACCCACCTCAACCCTTCTATCCCCTAAGCCTTCTCTGGCACCAAGTCTCCATTCCTTGAAGTCTGCATTGATGCTGTCTCTCCCTGAAATGGAATTCCAGGAGACCTGTGTAAACAAAGAAGCACCATATACATTTGAGCTATTGTATTGTCAGCACCTCAACTCACTGTTGCTCTATGACTCCATCCCAGACCCAGAGTCTCAAGGAGTCACAAAATCCTAGGACCTCAGATGCCATCTAGTTCAATCTATGCTGCCTCCAATCAGATATTGGGGGTGGGGAGAGAAGAAGCTTTATTCAGAGAAAGCAGGAAGTATAATGGCAAGATTCCTGGGGTTTGAGTCAAATAATATATGTCTGGTTCAGGTTCTGACACCTACTCATAGCTTCCCCCTCTATTACTCAGTTTCTTCATCTGTAAAAATGGAGATACCTATATTACATGCTAAATTTTAAAGTGATATATAAATCTAGAAGCATTATAGAAATAGGATTGATTTTTAAAATTATTATTATTATTATTATTATTATTATTATTGTTATTTCTAACTCATCTTGGACTTCTCTTTCCTGGGATCTAGTGCAAAGCTTCCCCAAGAGCCTACAGTTTGGGTAGATAACTAGATCCCTCTTTCCCTGTTTTGTTTCAATGGTCTGCCCCAGTCCACAGCCTCAGCACTAATTTGGGCTCCATGGCTATTCTATGAGCCTGGTACCACATAAGTGATTTTTCTGTGCCAATTGCTAGACCATGAGAGTCTAGTCTTTCCTTACTCCAGGGAATCAGGCCAGTGTTAGTGAAAGAAGCTCAAGGGGACTCATTCTATACTCTTGGACTCAATACTCATCAATTAAGAAACTTCTAATTCCAGGGTGGTGGTTTGGTGTATGTGCTCTGCCCATATTCCTACCAATCAACGACTACAAAACTTTGACCAAAGGAAAGACAAAGAAGATGTAATTCTTGAATGACAAGCTTTTAGATTTAGAGCTAAAAGGGACCTTCAGGGTCATCCTGTCTCATCATTTTATTTTACAGATGAGGATCTTGAAGCCAAAAGGATCATTCTAGTCAAAAGGGGTATAGTTCAAGTTCAAGGTCAGGGTCTCTAATTGTAAATTCAGGGCTCCTTTTACTGTCAGATCTCTTTCCTGCCATGAAGTGTTCAGGTACTTATCAAGAGACTCCTTATTTCTTCTATTGGTATTCACCAAATAATCTGGGAACTCTATCTGATGTCACCTATTCCTTAGTCGAGTAATAACCAAATTCCTTTCAAACACACAGATTTATAAGGTCTGAAATATGAACACATTTATTTAGAGAATAAAGAAAACCAATAGAACTCATATACCCAAGGCACAGTCTCAGTCACACATGATCAGGGTTCCTACAGAAGATCTTGGGTGTGTATTCAGGGAGGGGGGAGGACTGGTCCTTTCCCTAGCATTACTGAAATTTTCACTAAAAAAGGGTGCCAATTTCCTCTTCTCCAGTCCTTGAATCCCCCCACAATTTTTGCCCCTATGTAGGTACAGTGGTTCATACTTCCTACCATTATCTTTATTTCCAAAGAAATTCTTTTTCTACACAGAACCAGCTATTTCCACCTCCATGATCCATCCAGGTCTTATTTATAAAAAAAAAAAACAACAGGGTTCTAGGTACCTCTTTTGAATAATCTTCTCTTGTAGTAGACCCTCTGGGTCTCATACAAAAGAAGTTTCCTGGGATTACAAGAGCTGTTTACAGATTAACAAATGGATCTGGGGATTCCATGCAGGTGTATATGATGATGTCACATATCTTCCCCAGAACCTGTGTGTTGTATCTTCTGCCCATTTCAGCACTCTTATAGCCCTAGAACCTTGGGAAGAGGAGCATCATGATTCTCCATTCCGCTTCCCCACCCCCAAATACTATGTGGGATTATTTAAATTACTTGGAACTAAAGATGAAAATCATGAGTATGTCATAGAGGAAAATTCTACATGATATATTCTCATTCAATAAAACAAATCTAATCCTGCAAATATACACATATACAAACATATGCACACCCACACACACATACACCCACACACACACCCACACACCCACACACACATATATATATATATATATATATATATATATATATATATATATATATATAAAATAAGAATGTAAAATCACATCTTATATACCATTATCACCCCAGATAGGAGGGAATGTAGTCAGCAATAGCAGTGGCTACAAAGAGATAAAAAAAAGAATTAAGAAAAGAACATTAAACTTGGCAATTAAGAGAAAATTGGTTGGTTAAAAAGGTCAAGTACATTTGCCTTGTGTCCACAAAGCAACTGGTTCTCACACTACCTCATCTTAGTGAAGTGCTCCATCTATTTATCTCTATTCTATCTAAGGACATCACGTACTAACAATTTTCTTCTTAAGGGAGAGTACTTTCATCCTAATTTCAGTTTTTACAGGATAGGCTTGTTATCAGGATTCTACCCTTCCTAGAACTCCATCAGAACCAAAACATCATAAGTAGAATGTTAAACCTTCTTGGGTTATAGATATAGATATAGATAACTAGTTGATACATAGATTTTTTCCCCTGGCTTTAATCATCTAGAACATCCATTTTCAAAGGGTACCATAATATTCATGATAGTGGCTGATGTATTCTCATGATCTAAAAATAACTAAATCTGTCCAAGATGTCTTATTAAACCTGATTCAATCTGGCTTGGTGCATAAGTCAGCCAAAAAAACTGTAGTACCCTCCTTTTACAACAATAACAAAAGATGCCAAGGCAACAGAATTGAGAATATATTCCCCTGATCATGATTATCAATCAACAAGAATTGATTATAGAATTGGCAAATCATAACTTATGGTATTTGTTCTATTCTCTCAAGTACAAGGAGTATTCATTATTATATTTGTAGTTCTAAGAACTGATTGGTTCAGGGATCATGACATTTGCTGATCCTCAAAACTGAATAAAAACTAATATGTTCAACCACCCCAATGCACCATCTTGCCAAAAGGCCCTAGAACTGGATCAAGGACAGATAAGAATCCTTAACATCATCATACTCCAGACTGAGCTGTAGCATCACTCAACTAAGTGTTCCATTATTTTGTGGGATGCCCACTAGCAAATGCTGAGCCATGACATTTCCTAATGTGTTTGGGAATTCTCAGGGATGAAAACAACAAAAGCACATATTACTGTTGAGTAATTTTGCTAATAAATAAACTCAGTCAACCCAGGGATGACTGTCAACTCCTGCCTTGGCTCAAACTTGGACATGAAGTGAAAATTCTATAGGTCTAGCATTACTGAGATGATATACATTTAATTGGCTTGGTCAGATTGTCACAGTCTTCAGTTTGACAGATCAATGGACTGTTATCTCTCCATGTCTAAAAAGGAGTTCCAGATACATGATCTTAGATCTTCCTAGTGAGGTCCACTCCAAAGCTGAGAATGGATGGTATAATCAGTCTTGATATCAGAGAGCTCCTGGCAGATCAATATAAGAGTCTTTGAGTAGTGAGAGCTCTCCTGGTACAAGGTTATTCCCAAGACATCAAACTTGGCATCACTATGTAACACAAAAGGCTTACTTAAATGGGTGAAGACCAATCCCTTGCATGTATAAGGCAATTAATTAGATTCTTAAAGGCTTGGTCACATTTCCCATTCCAGCTGCTTCTAAAGGGCACCAAGGGATCAAGTCTAGGATATTCCTTTCACCTAAGACATGAATTTCCTATATGTCTTTCTACTTGTGTTTGTCCCCTCCTATTATATATTTAACCCAGTACCTAGCTTACATTAAGTTCTTAATAAATGCTTGTTGACCCAACTTTACATACATGGGTGAAACTTACAGAAAGGTTTTTAATTTTTTTCATAAATCTCTGATAATCACAAATCCCCAGAAATAACACCCACTCACAATAATTCTTTAAACTTATATAGGTAACAAGTATTTCTGTCTTCTCAAGGTCAATACTCCCTCCTTGCTGAGGTGACCCATGTACATGACCCATAAATGATTAGAAAAACTAACACTTGTTAAGCCACAGGTTTAGGTCCATAGTATCAAACCAATTAAAAGTTCTCAGGTATTCCTCATGTTCATCTAATGCCCATTGAAATATAGTGAGATATTCTAGATTGCCCAACAACTCTAAGTATTTTTTTAGGTTTTTTTGCAAGGCCAATGGGGTTAAGTGGCTTGCCCAAGGCCACACAGCTATGTAATTATTAAGTGTCTGAGGCTGGATTTGAACCCAGGTACTCCTGACTCCAGGACCATTGCTCTATCCACTGCTCCACCTAGCCACCCCTACTCTAAGAATTTTTAACACTTGCCACTTCTCCCTATCAACCATTGAAAAATTGTGGGAGTACATCTTAGGAAAAAGAAATCAGAAGAGAACTTTATTGTGTATTTTTCCCCACATAAAGCTAGGAGGAGAATTCTTAACCAAAAGACAGAAATAATTACAAGAGATGAAGTAGTTTTAACTAAATTAAAAAAAAACTTTTGCATCAACAAAATCAATATGGTTATGATAAGAATGAAAGCTAGTATCTGGGGATGGGGGAGAATTGCATTTAATATGCCTAACAGATGTGATAGCTAAGAGTTTCTCATTCTATTACTATTAAAGAGACTGGGTCAGTTTCTCTGAGATAAAATTTGCATGGTTGAAAGCTTATGGACTGATATCTGTTGTATTAGTGTGGCCATTATGATCATGGAAGCTGAAATGAGCAATATTGATATTGTCTCTTTAGAAAACTAATACCTAGGGGCGGCTAGGTGGCATAGTGGATAGAGCACCGGCCTTGGAGTCAGAAATACCTGGGTTCAAATCCAGCCTCAGACACTTAAAAATTACCCAGCTGTGTGGCCTTGGGAAAGCAACTTAACCCCATTTGCCTTGCAAAAAAAAAACCTATAAAAAAAAGAAAGAAAACTAATACCTAAAAATTTTCCTTCTGTGG
Organism: Macrotis lagotis; assembly: GCF_037893015.1. Taxonomy (NCBI): domain Eukaryota; kingdom Metazoa; phylum Chordata; class Mammalia; order Peramelemorphia; family Peramelidae; genus Macrotis; species Macrotis lagotis. The sequence goes on along the minus strand of NC_133666.1, from coordinate 616,885,395 downwards.
GAACTCATCCATGATCATTTTGTTTCCTTTACTCTTTTTTTGAGCTAACACATCCATTTATTTAATAGCAGCAATAATTTAAAATTATAAAACCCCTTTCCATTGTTGAGCATTAGAGGGCGAGGCTATAAAGACAGACAGGATGATGAGGAGAGGATAGCTGTAGGGGGAGTGGACAGTTCGCATGTTGGATGGCAATGAAACAGCCACACCACCGGCCTTCCCACCTGGGAGCATTTTCTATGTTCCCTCTGTGGGGGTTACAAAGGTTAGGGGGACTGTTGGGGAGAAAGGGGAAAATTAAAACTATCTCAAATCCACAACCATAGAGATGGCCTAGTCACATCCATCCTTCATTTCAAACAACCTGGTACCTGCTAGGATCCAGACTGATGAAACGCAGTTAATGTGACCCGGGGACTTTGGAAGCCAGCTCAGTGGTAGCCATCAATTGGCAGGAGAGACAGAGCTTCCCTGGAACCCTCAGATGAGTTGGGGACTGGCAGGTGGTGGGGGAGGAGGTCTAAAGGCCTTTGGTGCTTCCAAAGTTTGTTGGGAAAAAAAGGAAAAAAAAGGTTCTGGGGTCTTGGGGTCTCTCCCGCCCCCCCCCCCACTCTGCTTCTTGGGTTCAGTGTGGGGTGGGGGAAGACTAGCTGCTCCCTCTGACCAGGAGGCAGATGGGCAATGGACAGGGTAGGGTAGGGAGCAAAGGGGAAAGAGGGAAGAAGGTCGGGGGTTGGTTGGACTGGCTGGTGGTGAGATTCACGAGTTGTTTGTTGAGTTTTCATTACTTGGCGAACTGGAGGAGGAGGAGGAAGAAGAGGAAGAGAAATTCATTCCTGTCAGTCCCTGGGGGATTTGTGGCAGTGTTCTGTCCACTTAAGCTTTTCCGACACAATGGGCAGGTATGATGCTGTTCCAGCCAGGGGTCTGTCTATACAGCCATCGTGGAGTAAGTGATTGCAAGGTAACTGCCGGGCATTCTCACCCAGTCTATAGTCATCTTTGCATACAGGACATTTTAACCCTGAACCTACGTGTTTCTCTGTGACGTGCATGGTGGGAAGGGCTTGTATTTTCTCTTTGTCTGCTGGTGGGGGACCTGTGTTTTCAAACTGATTAAGGAGCTGTGTAATGATCGCATCCAGGCCATTAGCACCCCACGCATAGTCCATTGGATTTAAATGCAAAACACCCCAAAGGCCCAATCCCAAATTTGGTATTGTTGCAGGTGCAATAATTCCATTGACCAATTGCTGAATAATCCCTTCACGCCTTCACGCCTGCCTGTGACACGCCATGCAGTGAGGTGGGCCCGGGGCTGCCATGCGCCATAGCGATGGCGGGACTGGTGTTCTCTCTCCTGCCTGTTCTCCTAGTCTCTGGTCTCCTCAGATTGCACCCCAGAGCCGAATGTGGGAAATTCAAAGCTGTCATCACAAATCCCAAAGGCAAACTGGCCATAGCCCTGTGGCAAGGTGAATAAATAAAGCTGATCCACATTCTCAAATGGTTGTCTGTTCTGATTTGTGGGGGCTGTAGCAGAGTTGGAACAATTTTCAGTATTTCTGGTCTCTTCTGGAAGCTATTCAATAAAACCAGACTCACACCTTGGGCAGATATAATCCAGCAGCCGTGGGGAGATCTCGGCCGAACAGTCATCGGAACCCCGGTTTCCTTTACTTTTGATCTAACCTTAGATTCCTTGACTTCTTGTGTGATGAGCATGGACAGTCTGTCTGATATCCATATAGACTACAGATCCACAGGATAAGGTTTGCCCATTGACCTAGGGCCCATGAAAAACCAAGTGCCTACTATAGGTCTGGGAGTCCTTAACCTATCGTTATAGTAAGTGAGTTTAGATCTCCATTTGCAAGAATCTATAAGTTCTGGGTATTTCAAGGACCCACTGAAAATATTTTGCCCTCACCTTCAGTTGGACGGTCTTATGTGTTGAAGGAATCCTTGAAGAAATTTCAAGTGACACTTTTAGAGAGACTCAGAAGAATTTTCACCCAAGATTATTTAGCTTCTCACCAAAAGTGAGAGAGTAAGGAAGTAACTCTTAATCAACCCCACAGATCTTATCTCTATTGGGAGCTCTGACTAGACCAAATTTTTCCTCTGAGAGGGGAGGGGAAGGTTAGATTTTCTTTTTACTTTTTTATGTTTGGTTTGAGGCAGGTTTTTGTAAACACCAAGAGAGGAGTAGTCTCTGAAAATTTTATAAAATGATATATTTTTGTTAAAATTGTGTAGTAATGTATTTGGGCCCACCAGTAAATGTTTAACACTATTTGACCACTTCTATAAAAACCTGCATTGTTTTGCTGTCAGTAGTAACATCAACAACAAAAACTGAAAATGGCATGCAATAATAATGAACAAGAAATGTGACCCTGGAGAAGAATTATGAAAATATATCTCTCTCCCTTCTTTGCAGAACTGGGAGTCTGTGGGTGTGGGATAGGGTATACAGCATCAGCCTTGGTTGATTGATATATGAGCTGATTTTGTGAACAGTAAGGTTGGTTTTTTCATCTTTAAAAAAAGCATCACCACAAGGAATGATTTACTGGTTGGGGAGGGATGGAAGGCTATATTGTGAAATGAGGGTATTGATTAAAATATGATTTAAAAATTATGACTAGTTCAAGCTCTCATGCAAATTTTTTTCCAGAGAAAATGATTATGTCATTGCTTAAGAAGGATCCAGCACTTAGCATAGTATTCCAAAGTTTAGCAACTCACACAAAATATGTGTTTAATAAATATATATTGACTGACTAGTTGTTCATTCCCATGCAAAGTCTCAGGATAATAAAACAAACAAAAAACCAGGATGTTCCACTCAAACCAAATAAACAAGTAATCTTGGAAATCAGGAATCTACATCTGAGCCAATAAATATTGAAGACAACTTTCCTTTCAGGTAAATCCCACTGCCTTTAGGGAAATGTACAGTGTTTCCAGTGCCACTCTGGTGTTGAAGTAATCCATGGGGAAAAGAAGTGTCTAGCAACCCTTCCTTTAACCCTATCTTCCCTCAGGATCTACAAAGTTCACATGAATCACAATACTATTGGAAGGATAGATCTGAGTTTTCTTTCCACAAAAATGACTCCCTGCTCTTTCAATTTTTCTTCCTCTTTGGGGCTGAGTAGATGGTGTGGACCATGGGCCTCTCTCTTTGTCCCAGTAAGGTTAAATGTCAACTTCATCTTCCCCTCTCATCTTTCATGAGGTTCTTCTTTCTTTTTCTATCTGATAGTACCTTTTTCTGAAGAGAGGTTGGGGGAAGGTCTAACAGTACAAAGGTGATGTCCTTGGTCATCTTCAAGTATAACAGAGGGTCTCAAGAGAAGAGCAAACAGACTTCCTTTCAGGTCCTAACGTGTTAAAATTGCTATACACACACACACACACACACACACACATAGTTCCGTGAAGGAAATGCACAGATCTTTCCCTAGAGAATTAGTCATTCTTTTGACTAACTTCCTTCTGCATTTGCATAATCTCTCTATTTGAGTCCAGTTGAAGTTATTAAGCAGTAAGATATAGCTTATGAATGAAGCCAGGAATTTGACAAAACAAAGGTCTCATCAATGAAGCAATAAAGTTATACAGAACAAAGGGGATTCTCTTCTAGTCAAGGAAACAGAAAAGGAAGTAGAGGATTATCTGATTCCTCATGCCTGAATATACCCACTATGAACCAACTCTCTGTTCTAATGAAGCTCATAGCCATTAGGGCTACTTCAAATAGGTGCTTTGATATGACTCCTTGAATTCACTTACTTGTTCCCATCATTTTAGTTTGCTTAGTTCCTGAGGGAAAAAGAAGATAGCTACAGTCCAAAAGGAAGCAATCACAATCCAAATGTAATTAGCAAAGTCTGCCTTATTTTGGTCCACCTCAGCACATTGGTGATTTCTCTAGTCCCTTGACTTTGTGCATCCATATCAAGTCTTCTTCCCCAGTCAGACTGACCTGGTGTGAGTAGAGGGCTTGTTCCTACTATTCAGACAGCCATAACTGCTAAGGGATCCTCTTCTCTTCTAGAGTTCATGCTAGTCTGACAATGGTTTATACACTTTATGGTGACTAGGCCATTAATCACCATTCTCTGAGGTTTATGCTCTGCAAAAAAGGTGAAATTCTTTTCTCCCTCTTTTCTGGAGAATAGCTATGAACTTTACTTTATCTCAAGAAAAATAAGGAAGGAAAAAGTAAGAACAAAATGACTCTAGTAGTCCAACTTTTTGTGATCCCACTTGGGTTTTTTTTTTTTGGCAGAGATACTGAAGTGGTTTACCATTTCTTTCTCTGGATCATTTTCCAGAAGAGATAACTAAGGTAAAAAGGGTTCAGTGTCTTGTCCAATTGCACTCAGGTCCTCCTGTCTCCAGATCCAATACTCTATCTACATGAGCTGCCCACTGAGCCACCTTAGTGGTATCTTAATAGCACCAGATGTCAAACCATAGCACAAAAGAGCAATCAGTAAAAATCTATGGTACTAGTTTAAAAAAGAGAGAGGTCTCTTGGTAGAGCAGGTTAGCTATACAACATAGATCCAAATATAGAAGCATAGTCTTTAATAAGCCAAATGACTATATATACTGGGGTAAGAACTCATTATTCAACAAAAACTACTGGGAAAATAGAAAGCAATCTGACAGAAATTAAACATAAATCTACATTCACACTATATAGTGAGATAAGCTCCAAGTGGTTATATAGATCTTAGCTTTAAAATGATCTAAAAATATACCAGCAGAACATGGTGGGGAATGACTTTTAGGCATATGAATACAGGGGGGGCTTAAACAAGGGATAGAAAGGACCATGGATGGTAAAAATGACAATTTTGATTACATAAAATGAAAAAAGCTTTTGCACAAGCAAAACCAATGCAGTTAAAATTAGAAGGAAGTAGTTAAAAGAAAAATGACCTTTGTAACAAATTTGTCTAATAAAGGTTTCATTTCTAAGATGTATAAACTGGATTTCATAAGAACAAGAATCATTCCCCAATAAATAAGTGGTCAAAGGATATGAATATACAATTTCCATAGGAAGAAATACAAGTTTTCAATAAGCACATAAAAATGCTCTAAATCACTAATAATTAGAGAAATGAAAATTAAAACAACTCAGAGTTTCCACCTCACACCCATCAGATTGACAAGGATGACAAAAAAGGAATGAAAATTATTGGGGAAACTATAGAAAATTGGTCACCCTAATGCATTATTGGTGGAACTGTAAATTATTCCAACTATTCTGGAAAGCAATTGGGAACTATGACCAAAAAAATCATTAACCTAGGCCTACACTTTAATCTGACAATACCATATCAGTAAGCCCATACCTCAAAAAGATCAAAGAAAGAATATACAGAAATGTCATTTCTTACAATTAAATACAAAAAATTTATAGCCATTTTTGTTATAGCTAAGAACTGGAATGAGGCAGGAAGGGGGAAAAGGGAGATGTACATACATATATTAGGAATTTTCTAAACAAAGTATGGTATATGAATGCAATGGAATATTATTCCACTATAAGAAATGAGAAAAGGGATGCTCTCAGAGAAATCTGGGAAGTCTTTTAAACTGATACAGATTGAAGAAAGCAGAGCCAGAAGAACAATTTATATTGTAAAGAAAAATAACTTTCAGAGACTTAAGAACTCATGATTTCAGAAAACTGTTGCTAAAGCATACTACTCTCTTCTGCAAACTCAAGTTGCAAAATAAAATATATCGTTTATGTGCCAGGTAATTGAGAATTTGTTTTATCTGATTATGCATATTTATCATGTTTCTTTGACTTTTTTCCCTAGGTTGGGGGCTTTGGAAGGAAAATAGAAAGGTAGTGATAGAGTTTTAAAAGAAAAAGAAAGGAAAGGAAAAAAGAGAAAGAAAAAAGAGAAAGAGAGAGAGAGAGAAGGGAAGGAAGGAAGGAAGGAAGGAAGGAAGGAAGGAAGGAAGGAAGGAAGGAAGGAAGGAAGGGAGGGAGGGAGGGAGGAAGGGAGGAAGAGAGGGAAAGAAAAAGGAAGGTAAAAAGAAAGGAAGAAAAGATAAAAGAGAGAGGGAGAGAAAGGAGAGAGAGAGAGAGGAGGAGGAGGAGGAGGAAGGAAGAGAGGGAGGAAGGTCATAGAAACATTCTTTAAAATGGGGCAGCTAAGTGGTACAGTGGATAGAGCACAGGCCCTGGAGTCAGGAAGAACTGAGTTCAAATTTAACCTCAGACAATAATTACCTAGTTGTGTGACCCTGGGCAAATCACTTAACCTCACTGACTTGCAAACCCTCCACAAAAAAAGAATAAATTAAACAATAAGATACACAGAAGAGAACAGATGGATGACCAGAAAAAGTAGTCCAGTTTTGAAAGTTAAGTATTAAATTTATTATGTATTTCAAAGAAAAGCAAATTCATAATATTTAGAAATGTGATGAGTAACCTTGTTTTTCTGTTTTACTTTGTATATGGAAACGTTCACTTTATTTGATGTTAAAGTTCAAAAATTTTTCCCAACATCATAAAAAAGAAAAAGAATGGTTAAATAAATTACATTAATGAATGTAATAATGGAATTTTGCTTCATAGTAAAAACCAATGAATAAGAAGAATTCAGGGAAACAGAGGAAGACTTATATGAACTATCTCAGAGTAAAGTAAGCAAAAATGGTAAGATATTAAACACACTAACTACAACTACATAAATATAAAAGAGAAGAAGGAGGTAGGAAAGAAGATTGAAAACTATATTGTTATAATGGTCAAACCTGACTTTGGAGAAGAGATGAAGAACTGAAACCTCTCTTCCTTCTTTGTGTTGGTGGGGGACTTTAGGTGTGGAATATTGTATATTTTGTCAAATTCTGTTGATGTGGTGGCTACTTTTGGGTTTTTTTAAAACATGTTATTCTTCTTGTAGGGAATGGATCTCTGAGTTGGGGAAGGGGAAAGGCTATTTCTAAAGAAAAATACATCTATATCTATCTATCTATCTCCACAACACACACACACACACACACAGAGAGAGAGAGAGAGAGAGAGAGAGAGAGAGAGAGAGAGAGAGAGAGAGAGAGAGAGAGAGAGCAAGTCTCTTTTCATTCTAAAATCTATGATCTTCTGATGAAGCAACCACTGCTGCTATTGGACAAGTAATGGATAGATTCACGGATTTCTCTTCCCTGATGAGCCTCTGTTCCCTTTCCATCTTGGACCAACTTTCACTGTAGTCACTCATTGAAAGGTCAAGAAGATGTCCTATGCTACAGAACATATCATAGGACTAAGAGTTGGGAGCAAGGGTGTGCCAGAGCCAGTTCTAACAGGCACATGAGAATTGATGGCTAAATTTTCAATGGAGCATTTCCCTTTCAGAGATCAGCAAATGTCTCTTTTTTCTTCCTCTCCTTCACAGCGATAATATATTGTTGTAGGCGCCGTGTATAATGTTTTTGTGACTCTTTTTAATTCACTTTGAATAAATATCAGGGCGTGAGTGTTGTTACTATTGTTATTATTATTGTTGTTGTTGGTTGTTCTTGTTGTTTGTCCTTTCTTCTCAAAGAGCACCATGACATCAGGGAGGTGATGCCATGAATGGCAAGTGAATTGGATTTAAGTGAGGGAGGGTTGTGCAAAGGCACCAGCTTCATACTAAAGCACTGTTAATGGAGGTGAACTGATCCAAGCATTCTGAAAAGCGACCTGGAACTATGCCCATAAGATTATAAAGCCACATACACCCTTTGACCCTCTACCAAGAATGCCTCTACCAGGTCTGTATCCCAAAGAGATTTTAAATAAGGAAAAAGAACTTTATGTTTAGAAATATTTATAGAAGCTCTTTTTGTAATGGCAAAGAATTGGAAATTTAGGGGATGCCCATCAATTGGGAAATGACTGAAAAAGTTGTGATCTATGATTATGATAGAAATCTATCTTACTATATAAGAAATCACAAGGTGGGGAGGTGGGGGAAGCTAGTTGGCACAGTGCCAGCCCTGGAGTCAGGAGGACCTGAGTTCAAAGCCAGCCTCAGACACTTAATAATTGCCTAGCTGTGTGACCCTGAGCCAGTCACTTTAACCCCATTGTCTTAAATAAAAATTTAAAAAAAGAGTTCGCAAGGAGAATGCTTTCAGATAAATCTGGGAAGACTTATATGAAGATGCAAAGTGAAGTAAGCAGAACCAGGAGAACATTCTAGTATTGATAACAATCTTATATTATGATCAACTGTGAATGACTTAGTTATTCTCAGTATTATAATAATCCAAGACAATTCTGAAGGACTTGTGATGAAAAATACTATCCAAATCCAGTGAAAGAAATGAGGGGGTCTGAATGCAGGTTGAAATACACTTTTTAAAAATTTTTTATTTTTCTTGGTGTTTTTATTGGGGAAGGTCTTATGTCTTGTTTTTTTGAGGATTTTGCAAGGCACTGGGGTTAAGTGGTTTGCCCAAGGCCACACAGCTAGGTAATTATTAAGTGTCTGAGGTCGGATTTGAACTCAGGTCCTCCTGACTCCAGGGCCGGTGCTCTATCTACTGCGCCACCTAGCTGCCCCTTATGTTTTCTTTCAAACATGATTAATATGGAGATGTTTTACATGACTGTGCATATATTAATCTATATCGACTTGCTAACTGTCCTGGGAAGAGGGCAGAGGAATGGAAGGAGGCACAGGTTTTGGAACTCTGAATGAACTTGGACAAATCACTTGATTGCTCTGAGCTTCTTTTTCCTCTTCTACAAGGTGAGAACAATAGTGTCCAGTCTACCAGCTTCACAGATTACAATAAAGAATGGCATCAGTGAAGCTGAATAAGATCTGTCTCCCCCAGGCTCTCTGGAGAGGTGTCCAGGTGCTAGGCAAGGGGGAGCGGGAGGGAGGGGACATCATGGCTGAGCTCAGTCTCTCTCTACCTAGACTTCAAAGTTTCTCTTCCTCTCCCAGAGGCCAGCAAATGTTTGCCAGCAGGCCGTTGCTAGAGAACTGATTAGGTCCCTAGGGCAACCCCTTCTGCCTCTGCAAGAACTCGCTGTCTCCTGGGTGGGGGTGGGGGGTTAGCCTGGTCTTCCTGCTGAGGCAGCACCTTAAGGCCCTTTCAGACTTACCTCCCAGAGCCCCCATCCAGTAATATCTTAGGTACAACCCCATCCCCCTTTCAGTCTCCTTTCCTGTAAAACGAGGGTATTTTGATGATCTTTCAAAAAATCCTCTTAAATCTGATATTTTATGAATGATCACAGAAATGTCTCGGGGGACCTCTGGAAAAGAACAAAAACTAGACAAAGAGCTAGGAGGCCTCGACTATGACCCACATTCCTTCCAGTCCCCCAAGAGATTCACTATTAACCAATATTGACCATAATGACATACTGGCCCTATGAGATTCCCCCTCTGTGGATCTCATACATCTCATTTGCAAAGATAAGGGGGTTGAGCTCTGCTGACCCCCATCCTCTGTTTCCACCTCTTGGCTTCCTTGGTCTCAGTTAAAATCTTACCTTCTATAAAATGCTTTTCCCCACCTCCCCTCCCCGCCCAATCTTAATGCTACTGTCTTTTGAGATCACCTCTACTTTATCCTGTATAAATCTGCTTTGTACATAAATTGTTTGCAAGCTGGATCTCTCATTAGAAGGAAGACAAAGACAGAAACAAAAATTGAATAAATTCCAAAATATTCATAGTAGCCATTTGTGTGGTATCACAGAGCTGGAGACTAAAAGGTACCTATCGATTGGAGAATGACTAAATAAACTGGCATGTGAACGTAATGGATTGTTGTTTTTCCTTCTTTCTGGAAGAGGACCATGACTTCAGGAAGGTGATGTCATGACTTGCAAGTGAATTGGATTTAATTGACAGAAGGCTGTGTAAAATCATCAGCCTCATTTTCTCCAGAGACAGATTTGAATCAGGACAACTGGAGATGGCCCCCAGAGGATTGTTACTGTTCTATGGAAATGACCAATATAAGAAATTCAGAGAAACATTTGTCAAACTGTAATAATAATAATAACAATAATAATAATAATGTTTTTCACAACAATATTCCTGTCAAAAGGCCAATTTTTTAGAACAGTATTCAACCTTCACTCTACAATACATAAGAAGTCAAAGATTATCTCTCCCTATGTTAACTACAAACTCAGTAAGATAAGGATCAGGATGATGCTCCTTCTTGTACTTCAATCCCGTAAAGAAACTCTTTTGCTATGTATATTCTCTTCCCTCCCTTGCTATGGTTTAAGTATTAGATCTCCCTTAGCTCAGGGTGGTCATCTTGGACAGATGGCCTCCATCTATAGGTTAATGGTAAATAATGGTTAAAAAAAAACTTCATGTCTAACTTATATTTTCTGTCATTTTATTTTAACCCTATATTTTAAGACTTACAATTCTTAGGGTTTACATGAGATTTATGTGAACTGACATTGAGGGAAATGAGCAGAACCCAAACAGATATAAATTTGTATATATGTATACACACACACACACACACACACACACACACACACACACACACACACACACATATAATGACCAAAGCAATGCAAATGAAAAGATCATAATTCTAAGTTCTGGAAAAACCAATATATGTACTATAGAAGAGAGAATGAAACATGCCTCCTTTGGACTGAGAGGTAGGGAACTACTAGGGAAGAACGGTGAAAGCATTTTGGGATTTGACTAATGTCTTGGGCAAATTTTTCTGTTTGGGGGGGAGGGGGTGTTAATGTAGAAAAGGAGGGAAAAAGAAATATTTCCAAAAATGAGACGGTTGGATAGTTCAGTATATTGAGCATCTCCCAGGGTCTGGGGGGATCAAAATGACATTATTTGCAAACTACTTCATAAAACTTAAAACAATACATAAATGCTAATTATTAATACAACTGATATAGGGAAAAGATATAGAGAATTATGATTGAAGAAGAACCAAAATTCCTAATCTTAAAGACTGTTGACTCTTAAATTGGGTGGTTTCCTACTCTTGAGATGCAAATTGACAAGATGTAGAGAATTATGAATGTGACAGAAACAAACAAAATTTGTAATCTTAAAGATGTCAAATCTTGTTAAAATGGATGGAGATTCTCTATTCTTGAGATATAAAGCAACTACCATTGTTTCATTGTCTAATGTAAAATTTGTATCCTGATCTCCTTAGGCTTCACCCTTACCCAATTCAGGGTCCTTAAGGTGGGGAGGGAATTCATCCTTTACCCTCTAGATGAGAGGCAGGACCATAAAAATGTGAGTGGGACATCTCCTCCTGCCAGTCTTCTCTGGCTTGCTGGCCCAGTCAAGCTTGACTGCTCTTTTGTCTGTCTTTCTTTACCTACCATTTTCTTATGTGTTGTAACTCCTTTTATTAAATTTTTATTTTCTTTTCACCCTTGCTTTCCCTCATAGGCAGAACCAAACTCAAGTAGCCAGTGGCTACGCTGCTACTACTAATGAAAAACAAAGGTCATCAATAAATCTTATTGAGGGAAAAAACTGCCAGCCTTGAAATCAGGAAACCTGAGTTTGAATTACAGCTTTGAAACTGATTCCTAACAATGATAGCAATAATGATGCAGGGAATTATGGGCATAGAGGAATATGGTAATTGGAAACAAATTTTGATAAATGGTCAAAGGATATGAATAAACAGTTTTCAAATGAAAAAAATTAAAGCTATATATAATCATCTGAAAAAATGATCCAACTCATTGTTTAGAGGAATGCTAATTAAAAGAACAATGAGGTATCACCTCACACCTATCAGATTGGCCAAGATAAGAAAAAGAGAAAATGATCAATGTGGGAGAGGTTGTGGGAGAATTGGGACATTGATCCATTGCTGGTGGAGCTGTGAACTGATCCAACCATTCTGGAGAGCAATATGGAACTATGCCCAAAGAGCAATAAAGCTGTTCATACCCTTTGACCCAGCAATTCCAATTCTGAGACTATATCCAGAAAAAAATTATAAAAAAATAGGAAAGTCCTCATGTTCCAAAATATTCATAGCAGCTTTATTTTTTTTTGTAGTGGCAAAGAATTAGAAATTGAGGGGATGCCCATCAATTGGGGAATGGCTAAACAAGTTATAGTATATTGTTATTATGGAATATTATTGTTCTCTAAGAAACCATAAGTGGTTGGACTCTAAGAGAAGCTTGCAATGACTTTTGGAATTTGATGCTGAGTGAAGGGAGCAGAACCAGGAGAATGATTGTGAGAAATATGGAGGTACTTGGGTTCCATAAGAATGTGAAGGGAAAATTGTTAGTTTATATTACAAAGACTGGGATCTGCCTATATATTGTTGCCTTTGGGCAGGTATTGAGTTAAGACTAAAGACTTTTAACCTCAATCTGATCAAAAACTGAGATGAGACCAGGTCTGCCCCACCTAGTTCCAAGTTAACTATGGTCTTTGACCTTCTCCTTTGCCCATACTCTGGGAAGTAGCTGTTCTTGCTCATTACTATAATGAGCGGGGCAGGGAAAATGTATGGGTGTGAATTATAACAATTAGATTGTGATCCCAGCCAATGACTGGCATGAAGGGACAAGAATAAAGCCTTTGAAAGTGCATATAACATCTAGCATTTTGGGAGTTTGGGCCCCCCCCCCCCACTTGAGAGAGGTGTACCATTTATTAAGATGTCTTAATAAAAAAAACTTTAATCGTTTTGGACTAAGCAGTCATGAGCCATTTATAATACAATGTCCACATTAACAACAACATTGTGAAATGATCAACCTTGATGGAATCAACTCCTCTCAGCAGTCCAGAGAACTAGGACAACTGTATTAGACCAGCTATGGACAATGTTATCCACATCCAGAGGAAGAAAAACAAAACCAAAAAAACCCAACCCTTCAGAATCTGATGAACATTTTATAAAACTTATCACTTATGTATCTCTTCCTTTAATCCCATTTCCTCATACCAAAAATGACTAATCTGTAAACACATTTATCAAAAATATCTATGTACCATGCTAACTTGACTGTTTCCCTCTGAGGGGAGGGAGGTGCGAAGGGAGGGTGAAAGGAAATTTTGTAACTTAAAAATATACATATGCATATGGATGAAAATAAATAAATTTTTTTAAAAAAGAAAAAATATTGGAAACAAATTTTGTAATGTTTTTCTGCATGTGACCTTTACTTTGACCCTGGTCATGCCCTCACCAGTGGGACAAATTAGATACTAGATTATATACACCTGAGAGTAGTAGGGGTCATCCTACAGCCAGACCAGGACCACTGCCAAAATGCTACCCTCCCATGAATCCTGAGGGGGCGTTTAAGGAGAAACTGGAGCTTTTCTCTCTCTGACACACCATGGGACCTTTAAAGAACTTTTAACTATCTTTCACTTTGTTTCTTTTATATTGAAGTGATTTTTTAATAAATTTGTGTTTTCTTTCTACATCTGTACTCTGTGGTCAGTCATGAGTTCTTCATGGGAAACTAGCAAATCCTCCAACAATAGTACTTATATAGCATTTTTCATAATAACAGTCTAGCACTTATAATGCTACATCTAACATTTCTATAGTGATTATTCTGATGATGATAATATCTAACATTTGTATAGAGTAATATGCTAAACATTATGCAATTATTTTTTTTATTCTCACGGCAATCTTGGAAGATAAATGCTATTATTAAACCACTTGACAGATGAAGAAACTAAGGCAAACAGATTAAGTGACTTGCCTAAAATCACATAGCTCATTGAACTCAAGTGGTCCTAACTCTCTGGTCCAAAGCTCTGTCCATTGTACTACCAACTAGGTCTGTCACCCTCTCTGATTGATTGCTTCATTAAACAGGAATAACACTGCCCATATGACAGAGCTCCACAGCAATTGCCCCTTATTCTTGGCATCCTACAGGCAGTCTAGATTCTGGTTAAATAGGGGGCCTTTGTGGTATCCCCAGTGAGAGCAGCTAGATGGAGTTTTGGGGAGAGGGACCAGACTTGGAAAAGTTTGGAGCATCAGAGCTAGAGTCAGAAGAGAAGAGAGACAGAGAGAGGGAGGAGAAAACTGGAATGTGGAGAGTCATGCCTTTGGTTGCTTCTACTTCTCTTTTCCTAGGACTTGGTGCGAGCTCTTTTAGATTCTAAAACAGAAGCCCTTTGGGTCCTGGAAGCTTCACCCCTTTGCTGTACCTTCAGGACTCTTAGTCTTAGCCAAAAGAGAATGCCAGGGGTTTCTCCCCTTCTCCGATATGGACTGGTGACAATAGACTCTAGAGGTCTCATCAGCCCGAGCTGAGAGTCCTGGGCATATGCCAGCCATCCATAATTCAAGGCAGATCATTAACACCTTTCCAGGCTTCTGTCTTTTGGTGTTGTGCTGATGAAAACATGCAGAGATCCAGAGTTCAAGACATGCTTATCTATACTATCTCCCAAACCTCCTTGATTCTCCAACATCCTCCTGAGGTGCTGAGCCTGTTTCCACCTCTTCTCTTGGGCTCCAAGACCTGCCATTCCCCAATCCCTAAAGACTTTTGAGCTTCTCCTATCTGCCACTATCTCCAGATGGTGTAACCCCACTTTCTTTCTCTTACCACATCGTGGACTTCTTGGATCTAAGCCAGGGCGCCTACAGAGGAAAAGAGAATATGTGAATTCTAATATTATTGCTGATGGTTAGATTTACCCATCTATGATTCTTCACACTTTGCAGGTGTGGAAAGAAAATAAAGATTTATTAAAAGAAGTTACAATACAAAAGAAAATGATAGGAAAGTTGAGACTAAGGAAAGGCCACATGGATTGCTTGCTAATTGCTTGGCACACCTGTTGCCAGGCTCAGCTGAAGTCTGGAAAAGTTAAAAACAGTAAGCCCCTCCCAAAATCTCCTTAAATTCTCCCTCAGGGTCCATGGGGAAGGGGGGGGGGTTAACCTGGGAGTGACCTAAGTCCTATATTGGAGATTTTGCCTTTTGGGGAAGGGTCTCTAATAGTTTTAGATGTATTTCCAGTGCCTGCTCTGTGGCTGCCCCCAATCAAAAGAGGGTGCAGATCAGATTGAAGGTCAGGCCCTCAGGCCATGGCCTAAATTAGATAAAGAAGGAAGATTCCTTTAATAATGCAAACAAAAGATTTACAAAATTTGTCTCCAACTGATCTCAACACTTCCCATGCCCATGGTTCCCTGTATCAGTATGACACCAGAGGAGGATCATTAGAATTGTACAAAATAATCTATCTATCCAGTGAAGATTGGATGGGTATGGAACGCCTCATTTATTTTATCAGAGTCAAGTTTTCCCAGCCTAAATTGATTCCTATACCCGTCAATATACTACTCTGACCCCATGGTTACTAATTGTCTTATGGCTCTGTGAACTCTAAAATTGTAAACCTTAAAAATACAGGCTTAAAATAAAATGAAAGAAAATATAGTTTAGACTTGAAGTTTCTTTCTCTGAGATTTATCATTAACTTACAGGTGGAGATCATCTATACAAGTCAATCACCTTGAATTATCTAAGTACAAAAGGATAAGGAAAATCAAGACTGCGCAATATTAAGTTGCTCAATTGGTCCTCAGAGTCTATCATCCTATGCAATACTATCTGATTGTTATTTCTTCCAGATAATTAATTTTATTTAAATTTTATTTAATTAAATTAAAATTAAATTTTATTTAATTTTAAGCACCATGAGGTGAGGCAGGGAAATGATATTGAGAATAATGAATGTAGCAGAAATAAAATCTGCAATCTTAAATGCTATTAAATCTTGTTAAATGGGTGGAGGTTCCCCACTCTTGAAATGTAAATTGACTCCTATTGTTTCATTGTTTAATATAAAATTTGTATATTGATCTCCTCTGTCTTCAACCCTCTACCTGATTCTTGTCAGATAAGGAGAAAAGGAATTCTCCTTTTGCCCTCACTGCCCAGATAAGGGGCAAGACTATAAAACCCGAGTTGGACCTCTGCTCAAGGTGCCACCCCTCTCTCTGGCCCAGTCAGCTCATCTTGATTATTCTTTATCTTTGTCTCTCTGTCTCTGCCTTACTCTCTGCCTACTAGGCTTTATTCTTCATTCTGTCTTAAGTGCTTCTGACTCTTCAAGAGGAGGTTTTCTAACCTATTTACTTTGTCATATTTTATAATAAAATCCTGAGTAGTTTTAACATCCCAGAGAGCATGTGAATTCCTTCACCTTTCCAGTGGCCTTAAACCTTCTGTCTTCAATCTCTAAATCTTTAATATTTGGCAACAAGGGGGAGACAAGTCTTCCAGAATCCTGATCATTGTCTTCCTGAATTTGTAATTAACCTTGAGGGAGATACCCACAGGTCTTGACTTTTCACCTAGTGGTAAAGGTGACTGAGACATAAAGGCTGAGTCCTGTCAAAAGAAATTAGCCTTTATTACCAACAATATAGTTTTGACAGCTCCCATTACAGAGTAGTATCATTTGCCCTTGAATTGTCTATTCCTGTTCAAGACTCTTCAGTTCTATTGTCATTAGGACAAAATGAAATCTCATGGCTCCAGTCTACCTTTCCAAGCTTATTTCATATTAGTTCCCTTCAGGTACTACACAGTAAAGCCAAGTTTCCCTAAGGCTGTTCTGTGAATTTATCACTCCATCTCTCTTCCCCCACCCCAAGCCTTCCCTCATGGAAATTATTTTCTGTTTTCCTGATGGTTAGTGTTCTTTTCCCTCCCCTTTAAACTCTCTAGTATACACTTATCTATTAACAAGATGTATCCTTCCAAATAATACTTTTTTTTGCAAAATCAAATGTTAATGTAAGGAATATACATTAAAGCTTCAATGAATTTGATTTGTGACAATGATCAGTGAAGTAAAATATAGAGAAATTTAGCAGAATAGAGAAACCTCTTGTAATTCAAGGTGGGGGGAGAAGATTGGAGCCAAGGATGGTTCAAGACTTTCAGATCGAGGTGCTGCTGGCATGCTCCAGACTGACTGTTAAATTATCAAAATGAGAAGCATGGGGGATGGCTAGGTGGCACAGTGGATAAAGCACCCGCCCTGGAGTGAGGAGTACCTGGGTTCAAATCTGGTCTCAGACACTTAATAATTGCCTAGCTGTGTGGCCTTGGGCAAGCCACTTAACTCCATTTGCCTTGCAAAAATCCTTAAAAAAAAATGAGAAGCATGGGAGATACCCTTTAATAGGAATGGGAGAGAAGGATCCAGATGTCACAGCATGTGGTATTTGATTATTTTTAATTCAATAGTTATTAGAGTAAATTATCTATGTAGAGAGAGGTGGCATTTTTTTGTGGTTGACTATTTGTAAAAGTACCCACTTCAGGGTGTTTTTGTGATATAAAAGGGGTAAGCACAGGAATAACTTATTGTTATTTGCAAAAATAAAACTAAAAGTAGATAACAGTGAGGAATGTAGGATATTTGGCTTCCACAGAATGTAAGAGGAGATTGTTAATTTAAATATATGCATACATTTCAAGGCTGGGGTCTGCCTGCAGGTCTATGAGTGTAAGACAAAAGAATTGATCCCATCTGATCAGATCTGAGATTAGATTGGCCTGCACCATCAAGGTCCAAGCTGACCTAGAGTCCTTGTCCTTTACAAATATACCTGCTTAAGGAGGTTGATGAAAATTACTGTTCACTCCCCTATACTCATTAGTATAATGAGCTGGGTGGGAAAAACATACAGGGGTGATGCATCAAGTAGCTTGTGACCCTGACAGACGATTGGCCATAAAGGAGAGGAACAAGTTTTTCAAACTGCATAAAAGATTGGACATTCATAATTTGGGGTCTTTTCTCACTAGGAGAAATGGTCCTCTATAGAGTTTATTAATAAAAGCTATTTTAATCACTCTAGACTAAGCATTTATAATTATGAGTCATTCACAATAACAAATTAAATTAAATTAAAAATAGATTTAAAAAAAAAGCTCTTTGAAATCTTTTGAAGCCCTCTATTCCCCAGTACCTTGAAAGGAATCTTTCTTATAGTAGACACTTAATAGAGGTTTGTTGGATTCTTACAACCTGTTACTCTGGAAGAGGATTATTCATTAGATTATAATCTTCAACTCCTCTACCATTAGGAAGTCAGTTCTGGCTAATGAGAGATTCTGGGCATTCCCATCTACATTTCTCATCTAA
Source organism: Macrotis lagotis (assembly GCF_037893015.1). Classification (NCBI taxonomy): domain Eukaryota; kingdom Metazoa; phylum Chordata; class Mammalia; order Peramelemorphia; family Peramelidae; genus Macrotis; species Macrotis lagotis. The sequence goes on along the minus strand of NC_133666.1, from coordinate 616,867,201 downwards.
TTAGCCATCACCCTTTCCTCTGCCCAAAATGCAGAAGGCACTGGAAGGGAGGAATATCAAGAGTTTTAGGGAATTTTGAAGATCCAACACAATTCCTGTATTTTATAGCTGAGAAAACTAATATGTGGAAAGGGACAGTGACTTGCCTAATGTCATATAGGAGCAGAGATGGGATTTGAATCTAGTTCCTCTGCTTGCAAATCTAAACATAACAATATACCACACTACTCCTATTTAAATTTTTTCCCCAAGTCTTCTTGTTACTCAGATAACTTACTAATTAAACCTGAATCTATTCTCTCTACTTTTCAAAACTCCCACCTGCAAAACTGAACAGAAAAGATAATTTGCATAGTGATAACCTGAAAATTTGATGATATAGGGCTCTTGTTTTTTCTGAACCTAAGTCTCTCTATCCAGATAGTAAGTGGCAAGTAAGTAGGTTGGGGAGGGATCATGAAGACTAATAATAAAAAAAAAAAAGTCTGTCCAGAAAGAAAACTCCAAGTCTTGGGAGGGAAAAGAAATAGGGGAAGGCCAAGAGTTGAGCATCTTGTTACAAAAGATTCAGGTCACATATTCCATAGCATGGGGAAGACATCAATGGCACTGAGTTTGGTGGAAAGAGGATGGAATGTAGATTCAAAGCACCTTAGTTAAAATCCTAGAGCATCAACTTCCTTCTTTAACAATAAAGGAGTTGCTTTGGTCCTGATATCTCTGCTAGACATTTCTTCCAAGAAGTCAAAGCAAAGGACAGATAAGCGCAAAACAGTTACAATGGGATTCTTTGTTGTAAGCAAAGCACTAGAAGCAAAGGAAGTGTCCATCAATTGGAGAAAGATTGAATAAATTGTGATATACTAATGCAACAGATTATAATTTAAGTGTAAGAAATAACAAGGATTCAGAAAAACTGGAGAAGTTTTATATGAACTGATGCATAAGGAAATTGGCAAAACCCAGGAGGCCATTTTAGAAGACCATAATAATGAAAACAAAAACAACTTTCAAAACTTTAGATCATCAGTAAAGGTGGTAACTAATCATGGCTTTAGAAAAAAAATACATGAAGCATGCTACTTGCCTCTTGGTAGAGAGGTCCTAGGATCACAGGTTTAAAACTAGGTGAGTCTTAGAAGTCATCTAATCATATTACAGATAAGGAAAACTGGGCTCAAAATGATTAAGTGATTTGACAAAGGTCATGCAGGTAGTAAGTGGGAGAAGTACAGAATGAAAAAAAATATTTTTAGACATGGTAGATGAGTTTTACTTACTTGACTGGATTTATTTGTTACCAGAGGCAATTTCTATTGAGGGGTAGGAGGTAAATTACTAAATAGGGATAGAAAGAATTAATGGAAAAATGTCCCCAAAGGTCACTAAACTGAATACTCTCTTGGAACCATTGATATCACTGGGTCTTGTCCAACAAAGAGATCAAAGAAGGAAGGAAAAAACTTATGGGCACAAATTATAACAGTTTTTTTTCTTTTAGATTAAAAAAAAGAAACTAAGGAGGCATCCCAAAGGGGAATAACTGAATAAATAACTGAATAAATCATGAGATATGAATGTAATGGAATATTATTTCATCATAAAAATGACAAAAAGGATGGTTTCTGAGAAACCTGGACTCATATGAGTTGTGATATAGAGGAAGCAGGATCAGAACAATTTTTCAATAACACTATGAAGACAAACAACTTTGAAAGATGTAAGAACTCTGATCAATTCAATGAGAGGACCAATGACAAAGCAAATATGCTACCTCATTCTCCTAACAGAAGTCCAAGACTTGGTGCAGAATAAGGCATAGGGTTTTGGATGTCGCAAATCTGTCCATCTATTTTGCTTATTTTTTGCAAGAATATTTTTCATCTTTAATTTGAAGGGAGAGACCAAACTAGTAGTTGTTGCCCCTTCAAAAAAGGAAGAAAAGGGAAAAAAAGGTCATTGCAGAATTTTTTTAAAACATATAAGAGAGCAGAAGGTTCAAAGGAAGACACACAGAAGGGACAGCTTTGAAAGTGACAGGATGGATCTCTAATACGCTTAATAAAAAAGAAAGAATATAAATTGGAGATCCTCGGTTTCACCTAGAATACTCTTTTTATTCTTTGTACATGGAAATGCCCTTTTTAAGAGTTCATTAAATTAAAAAAAAAGTAAAATTTTTAGGTGGATCAATAAAACATTTAAAAAACAGAAGAAAATTACTATATTCAGAAGGGGACAGAAAAACAGGCAATTTTGTCTTGTTAAATTTAATATATAGTTATGAAAAATTACATTCCATTTACATTCCATATTTCTTTGACTATCAAATGCTTGTAGATGTTAAATTCATAATTTAAAAAAGAAAAAAATGATAATGGAATAAATGATTGCTAAGGGTCTAACTCTAGCAACAACAAACAATGATAAGGAGAAACTAGAAAGAACTTAGGACATTCCTGGTGACCAAGTCTGATCCTGGGCAGAATTCTTTTAGGCATATTAAAGAACTCATGAATTTTTTAAGTGAGCTTGTGAATACTTGAGGTCTGGAGCCTGGTAGAGACAAGGGAAAAGGAAGTTGCAAGAGTAGCATTCTAGATTGGGACATCCAGTTATGAGTGGCAGCTCAGAAAGGGAACCCAGACAGGCAAGGATTGGAGAAGTGAGACATGCAAGGAACCCCACAAGCCCAGAAGTCTTAGATCTTAGAAATTTTAGACACTGGTGAAAGATGACAGCTCCTGGTGGGAAAGAGGGAAAAGTTCCCTAAATTAACTCCTAGAAGAGGCTGGCATTGACGATTGCAGATCACTAAGGCAAGAGGACCCTTCACAATCACTGAGACTTTTATGAATTTTTAGGTTTTCAAAATATTAACTACTGGAGTACTCATTTTAAATTCAGAAATCACCCTCAGAGTGCCAGTGAAAGGGTCAGCTGCTACCTGTAGTAGCCTTGAAATCAAATGAAAGTTTTCCAAGTACAAATGGAATTAGGATCTCCATTTTGGAAAAGGCTCCAAGGGTATTACTCTAGAAAATCCCCCTTGGTGGTCATACTGCCTAAGCTAGGGCACCTCCCAAGCCCTGAGGCAGTCCAGGGTTCATTTGAGCCCAAGAAGCAATTAAGAAACTTAGCTCCCACATCTCCCTAACTAAATCTGCCCTCTGGGACCAAGCAGAACTTTAACTCCTGGTTCCCAGAATACCCCTTTTTAAATAGTTGAAAGTTGCCATCAAGTGTTGCTTAGCCTTCTCTCCTCCAGGCTAAATTCCTTCTATGTGTATTCATATGGCTCAGCCCTAAAGGCATAAGGCAAGATCAATCAAAACACAAAAAATCCAGGGCTTAGGAAACCTCAAGAAAATCAGATATGGAAGGGACCTCATTTCATTAAAATTTGCTTCTTCAGGTCTTTTGTGACAGTGCCTAAATATGAATATAGGGTTTCCTGATCCCCAGTTTAGCTTTTTAACTCATGGAAAATTGTGGTAAATTGAGCTAGTACTACAACAAAATCATAACCTGGATGGAATGAGTGGTTTAGTGACCTTTCTGGTTAGCTAGGTGATGTGGTGGATAGGGTGCTGGGTTTGTGATTTGGAAGACTCATCTTCCTGAGATTAGTTCTGACTTCAGAGACTTATTAGCTGTGTGCTATTGGGTAAGTCATTTTACTTTTTGTCTCGTTTCCTTATCTGTAAAAAGAATCAGAGAATGAAATGGGAAATCCAATAATTTTGCCAAGAAAACCCCAATCGAGGTCACAATGAGTCAGACACAACCAAACAATTGTAACTAAGCCGGGTGTGTGTGTGTGTGTGTGTGCTGCAACTTGTGTATTCTTTCAGTGGGTAGAAAAAGCTACAGGGATCTGAAGTATGGCATAATGGAAAGAGCAGTGACTTTGGAGTCAGAGGACATGGGTTTTGAGCAGCTAGATGGCACAGTGGGGAGACTACCAGCCTGAAATCAGGACCTGAGTTCAAATCCAGTCTGACACTTGACATTTAACTAGCTGTGTGACCTTAGGCAAGTCACTTAACCCTAACTGCCTCACAAGCAGGGCCATCTCTAGTCATCCAGATTCATATCCAGTCAGTGGATTCAGATGACTCTGGAGGAGAAAGTGAGACTGGTGACTTAGCAGAGCGCCCCCTCACTCAAATCCAATTCACATTCTTGCCAAAGCATCACTCCCCTGATGTCATGGTCTTCTTTTAGAAGGAAGGACAAACAACACAAACAGCTGGTGGGTGACATCTGGGGTGCACACTCCAGGAGTCCTTTGGCTGGTGCCTGACTGACTCACTTCTGCCTTAATGGAGAGGTTGGTCTTAAGAGTCCCATATTAAAACCAGGCACCTGCCAATTCAAAAACATGCAAGATGACTATGGAGCGTAGCTTAGTGAAGATGAGCATATGTCTGCCAAGGTGGGCTGCCAAGGTCTTCCCAGCAATGTAAGGAGCCAGGAGTGTTTATCACAACTTAGAATCATGGGGGGGGGGTATCCAAGGGAAACTTCTGCCAGACCTCCAGATCAATAACAACTTAAGCACTTGCTTTAAAAGCCACAATGAGTTCAAATGAAGGGTGTTGGGGGTTTTTTTTAGTTTTCCCCAAAAGTTACCATGTTTACTCATTTCAATTGCATTTTAAGGTTTACAGTGTCGTTGATGGTCCCTTCTAGATCTAAATATGAGCATACAATTCCATTTGACAAATGGAATAACTGAGGACCAAAGGAAGGAAATAAATCTCTCCCCTGGGCCAAGGCCAAAAGCAAGCAGCATAGGAAGGGGTCAGACTTGGGTGTTTTCCAAATTTCACATACCCTGAACCATGTGATGTTATAGGGTCTGCAAAGCCTTTCCTCACAAGCCCTGGGAGGACGAAGGTAAGACACGTAAGATTTCCATTTACAGATAAATGAACTGCAACCTCCTAGGGTCACACAGCTGGTCGGTTTCAAAGGCGCCCCAGATGCTGATAGATCTGATGGGGTGAGAGGGATCAGGAAGCCAAGGAACATCCCTGCAACTCAGATGATCTAGCACATACTTCACATGTGTAGATAGTAATCAGGGTTCAGAAGTCATTTACCCCCATCAGTGAATTGTAGACTAGGCCTAGAATGACCTTGTAGCCACCTTCTTTGATTTTGGTTTGATCTGTGATTTTATGCTTGGGAAATCCCATGGAAAACTTCCTTCTTGATACATTCTGGCAATTCCATCTCTAGCCTTATGAAGCAAGCTGGGGCTGTGACTTGGCCCTGGTCATCCCAGGTAGTGTCCATCAGAGACAAAATTTGAACCCTGTTCTTACAGACTCCAAGGCTGGCCCTCTGTCCACCACACTGCTCTGAGACTGAATTCCAAAGACTCACTCAAGTGTCACCTCTACCAGGAAGACTTCTCTGCCATATCTATATTAATGACATTCCCCTTCAGATTTCACCCACTTTGTCCCTCTTATATATTTATGTAATGTGCGTCAAAACTATCTGCGTGGGGGTACTTGGCTGAGTTCTGCATCTCACACAGTTCCATGTAGCCTGCCTTGTAGCAGGATTTTAGCAGAGTTGAACTGAATGGAAAAAACTTGCTCCAATTTACTCTCAATTCTGTCAATCTGTTTCAAAGTCAAGGTACCTAAGGATGAATTCCCAGGAGATGCTTTTGCCTTGAAGTAAAGGATTTGCCAGATTCCCAGCATTTGTCTTTTAACAGGAAGGTGTCAGTCCCTGGGAAACATTTTTGCTTCCCTGAGGTAACAGCAGCTTTCCTGCCCAGATCCCTAAACTGCTTTCTAAACTGTCTACACACCTGCAGGAAGTGATGGATATTCTCTGAATTGCTCACCCCGTGTGACCCTTATAAGTCACTTCGCGGCTCTGAACTTGTCCTTTCACCTGTAAAGTGGACCCATTTATATTACCTTTATCATAGCAAGGGTTTTGAGGAAAGGAACTTCTGAAATGTGAGAGAATTGTGAGATGAAAAGGCCTCCTCTCTTGGGAGGGCCGAGATTTGTCTAACTCCAGCTATGTGTTATTATGGATCAGAAACAAGGAGACTAAGAATGAAGAGACCATTAGTTCCCAAGGATATTTTGTTTTAAAATCTTTTAATATCTCTCTTTCTTAAATAAAACAAACAAACAAAAAGATTCCAGCTTTTCTGAGACAGGAGATGAGAATGGCTAGGGTAACGGAAGAGAAAGAGAGCTTGGGACGCATGGTCCCAGGGGCACCTGTTGGGGCAGCCACAGGAGAGAGCTTGGGACATATGGTCCCGGGGCACCTGTCAGGGCAGCCACAAGGCAAGCAGAGGTTACAGTGGTAGAGGGTGGGCCTGGAGACCAGAGGCGAAGATAGTTTCACTTGGGCCCTCAGGTCGTCCCCTCTTCCTGTTAGAGAAGCAGGAGACTGGGCTGAGATCTGGCCCTGTTGACTTTCCTGGCTTCAGGGGCTTTCCCTGATCGGGCCTGCCCTCTTCTAGTTTTGGCTGACCTCATGCCAGCATCAGCTCCTTGGGAAGAAGGGGGTATATGTAGATAGAAATGGACAGGCCTTGACACAGATCTAGTATGGTAGATTAAATACAGTCTCATCCATAAAGTGCTTATTGGAAGGGAACCTGTGTAGGAGAGAGATCTGGTCACTACATTCAGGTGTCTGAGGGATGGAGGAGAAAACTAGGCAGGGCAGGATGAGATGGTGGGCCACCAATCTGTTCTTCCCCCCGCTTTTCACAGAGGCCCATACAGCAGTTCTGGACCCCAACTCTGGTGGTAGAGAGAGCAAAAGGATTCCTGTCTTGTTGGAAAAGTCAACTTGATGGCTATCTGAGGTGGAAGGGGGCCTCTCAGCATGGGGAAGAGCAAAGGGGGCTGATGCTAGCTCTGATTCTCACTCCCTGCATAACCTTTCTGGGAACCATGTTCCTTTTCTGGGTCTCAATATCCCTTCTCTGTAAGGCCGGTTGGACTAGACAATCTCTAAGGTCAATTCTAGTCCCAAATTCTCTGAATCCTATGAAAAAGGAGACAGAGGCCCAGAGAGAAAAGGACTTTCCTAGGTCATGTAGTGAGATCATGAAAGAGCTGAGATCTGAACCCAAATCTCTTTCTACCACCCCAAGTGAGTGAGGGGCTTCCCAGGAAGGTTGTTTACTTCAAAAATAAAGCCCCATGAGAGAAATAAATAGCAAAATCAAGGAAAGAAGGCATGGCTAGAACAGAAAGAACCAGGGCTGTGAACTGAGAGGTGCAGGTACCAGTGGCTCTTCTAGCAACTTGCTGTGAAACTGGCCATGGTGCTCTGGGCCTTAGTTTCCATTTCTGTAAAATGGGAATGACAGTCCCTGCCAAACTTTTGCTTTCTCCTCAATTCACTCAAATCCAGCCCTGCCCAGGTAGGGGGTCAGACAGAAGTGTTGTTGACTATCCCCCTTCCCTTCCCTGAGAATCCCCAGCCCCAGTGGACAAGTGCAAAAGTGTAGAAAATAAATTAATAAGTGATAGGGATACTGGTGTTCCTTCCTCAAGGGAAGGAATGGGGAGAAGTGCAGGGGTCAGCCTGTTACTGATCCTTGGTGCTGCTGAGACCACATTCTGCCCGTAGTTTCTGGCTGCTGGCTTCGTTGTAGTTAATCCAGTGCTGGAGATCCTCGGGGAGCTCGGGTGACTCCACCTGTAGGGAGAAGAGAAACACAGGTGAGGACCAAAATGAGTGCTGGCAGTGACCCCCCCCAGTCCTGGCTTCAGATCTATGAAGGCCTTTAATTTTGTGATCTTCCTCTAGGAAGCCTTGGCTAGGTGTCAGAATAATGTTTTTTAAAATAATTTAGGGAAATGTTAAATTTCAGTTAGATGTTAGTGGAAAAAAAAAGATACTTTTAGTTTTCCATTCAAGTTCATGGAACACCAGTGCAAGCCATTTTTATCTTGCAGCCTTAGTTTCTCCCTTCATAAAGTGGGAGAGTAAGGCATGAATGACCTGCCAGAGGAGGAAACTACTTTGTAAAACTTAAATTAACCAAAGTCATATGGAATGTGTTTTATCCTTCTTTCCTCTGCCTACTCTAGCACCTAAATGAGGCTCTTTAGTGACCTTAGAAAGGGAGGAGGTGAGGAGAAGTCTAATAGGGATCATAGGAAACCCTGAGTTCAGATCCAGCCTCCAGACTGGGGAAAAGATTCCTTGGGACATTTGAGCTGACCCTGGAAGGGGAAGCGGGGTGTCCAGAAAGCCTTCAGCTTTGGAGAAGGAAGCCTTGGGTGTGCATAGACAATTTTGGCTGGGGTTAAGACTACATTTCCATAAATGTGAGTTTGGGGCCTGGCACATCAGCTTGAGAGCTTTCCACCATATGTAGTAGGCTATTGAGAATAGCATCTTAAAGGGATATCAAGGATTTAAAGTGGAGAAGAGGTTCAACAAGAGCAATTTCATCATGGTGGTAGCAATTTGTCAGCTATCCTGAGCAGAAGGTGGGAGTGCTGTGACTCAGGACCCTCAGGGGTTAGTTGAGGATTGTCCAGGGGCCACATGAAGGTTACCAGGTCAGGTGTCTGGCCTAGCAGGGCATCTTATGAACTTGGGTACCTGGTTTTGAAGGGTTATTTTAAAAACTGCATTTCAATATAATCAGTTTCTTTTGTGCTTGGTAGGTAGCTTGATTGATATATGAACACAGGTTTAACCAAATGGCCAAAGGACAAAGAATTCACCTCAAAAATCTTAAGAATCGTTTGCATAATCACAGAATTCATCTGATTGAATGAACTCTCATTTTATGAATGAGTAAACTGTATGGGGTTAAGATTGCCCAAAATCAATGATGGGATTTGAACCCAAGTCTTTTGATTCAAAATGCAATGCGTTTCTCATTGCATTCACCCCATCCAATTCAAACTCCACCTGGATCCCTATCCCTGTGCTACAATAAAGAGGCCTGGATTTGAAGTCAAGAAGGATCTGGCCTGGTTAGGTCTTTTTTTTTTGTTTTTTTTTATTTTTGAAATTTATTTTTATTCTCATTTTGTACAAATGTTTTTCTTTACATTAATAAAATATACTTGTTTACAAGTAAACAAAATACCCCTCCCCCCATGAATATAGATAGACTTGCTTGGGCAAAAAAGTAAAGGGGGGAGAAAAAAAATCAAAATTAAAAAAAATAATAGTCATAATTGTAGGTATGGCCAGGTGGTGCAATGGACGAAGTACCAGCCCTGGAGCCATGAGCACCCGAGTCCATATTCAGCCTCGTAAACTCAATAATCACCCAGCCATGTGACATGCAAGCCACCCGATCCCCACTGCCCTGCAAAAACCAAAAAGAAGAAAAAAAAAGACCCAAAATAAAATAAAATAGTAATAATAGTAGGGGTGGCTGGGTGGCAGACAGAGCATTGGCCCTTGAGCCAGGAGCACCTGGGTCCCAATCCAGCCCCAGACACCCAATGATCACCCTGCTATGTGGCCCCAGGCAGGCCACCCAGCCCCACTTGCCCTGCACCCTCCCCCAAATAATAATAACAAAAAATGTGTTTCAGTCTTTGTTCCAAAACCATCAACTCTGTCATGAGTGGATCACATTCTTTATGATAAGTCCATCACAAAAGTTACTTCCATATTTTTCCAATGTTGCCATTGCTGATCACAACTCCCTCCTTTCTTATTTCTCCACTACCATGTACTATATTTTCTCTCTCCTTTCACTCTGACTCTGCTGTAGGGTTGCTGAGTGGCGCAGCAGACAGATCCCTGGTCCTGGGGCCAAGAAGCCCTGAGCCCCCATACCACCCCTTAGGCCCAGAATCCACCTGACCCTATGGTCCTGGGCAGGCCATCCAATCCAAGCCCCTTGCAAGAAGTAAAAAAAAAGAAAATGTGTTATATCTGACCACTGTCCCCCCATGGTCCATCCTCTCCTCCCCACCCCTTTCCCCTGCTCCCCACTCCATCTTACTCCAGTTGTCTATACCCCATTGAGTATATTTGCTGTTTCCTCTCCTAGCCATCCCTGATGAGAGCAAAGGTTCCCTCATTCCCCCTTGCCTCCCCCCTTCCATATCATTGCAATAGCTCATTGTAATAAAAAAAAATCTTATTATGTGAAACAGCTTGGACTATTCCCCCTCTCCTTTTTCTTCCTCCCATTCTATTTCTTTTTTTTCTTATTGACTCCATTTTTACATCATATTTTATCTTCGAATTCAGCTTTCTCCTGTGTTTCAACTATAAAAGCTCCCTCTACCTGCTCTATTAACTGAGATGGTTCATAGGAACATTATCAGTATCATTTTTCTATCCATGCAGTTCATCCTCATTAAGTCCCTCATATTTCCCCCCTCTCTTCCAATCTCCATGCTTCACCTGAGTCCTGTATCTGAAGATCAAACCTTCTGTTCAGCTCTGGCCATTCCAAAAGGAACCTTTGAAATTCCCCTGGTTCACTGAAAGTCCATCTTTTTCCCTGGAAGAGGACATTCAGCCTTGCTGGGTAGTTCATTCTTGGCTGCATTCTAAGCTCTTTTGCCTTCCGGTATATTGCATTCCAAGCCCTAGGAGCTTCCAATGTAGTTGCTGCTAAGTCCTGTGTGATCCTGACTGCAGCTCCATGATATTTGAACTGTGTCCTTCTGGCTGCTTGTAATATTTTCTCTTTGACTTGGGAGTTCTGGAACTTGGCCTATAATAGTATTCCAATAATTTTCAAATTATCTTTCCTAAGTCTGTTTTCCATATCAGTTGCTTTTTCAATGAGATATTTTACATTTTCTTCTAATTTTTCATGTTTTTGGTTTTGAAGTATTGATTCCTGATTTCTGGTAAATTCATCAATCTCCCTGAATTCTATTCTTTGTCTGAAGGATTTATTCTCCTCAGAGTTTTCTTATCTCTTTTTCCATCTGGCCAATTTTGCTTTTTAAAGCATTCTTCTCAATAACTTTTTGCACTGTTTTATCCATTTGACCTAAGCTGGTTTTTAGCATGCTATTTTCTTCAGCATTTTTTGGATTTCCTTGACTAAGCTGCTGACTTCATTTCATGTTTTTCCTGTATCTCTCTCCTTTCTTTTCCCAGTTTTTCTTCCAGCTCCCTCATTTGATTTTCAAAGTCTTTTTTGAGCTCTGTCATAGCGTTTTCTTGGAGTCTTTAGATGCAGGAGCTTGTGCTTCCTCATCTTCAGACTGAGTATTTTGATCCTTCTTGGGCTCATTTGCAAAATATTTCTCAATGGTCTTCCTCTTGTTTCTTTGTTTGTTCATTTTCCCAGCCTAAGCCTGTTTTTTGGGGGTGCTTCCTGAGCTTTTGGGACACTCCCACAAGGGTCTCAGTGTGTGAGGTTCTGTCCTCCCTCCTGGTCTGTGAATGACCATAAGCGCCCCCTTCTGCCATGGGGCTGAGGTGGGGGGGGGCCCTGCTGTTCTATGGGGGGGCCTAGACTTCGATCAGGATCTGAATGTGGTCAGAGCCCCAGAGTCCTGTCCTAGGGGCAGAGGACAGAGCTCTGCAGTCTCTCTTCACTCCCCTCCCTCAGCTCAATGGGCTCATGCCCTGGGGGCTCCTGCTTACCAGCTCCACCAGCTTCTGTTTCTGGGTCTGGGCTGCCAGGCTGTGTGCCCTGAGGGCTGGGCTCCATGTGCTGGCTCTGGCAGAGGTCCCCCGCTGTTCCCCCACTTTGTGCTGGTGCTCCCCGGGGTGCAGCTCAGGAGACTCCCCTGCTGCTGTGAGCTGAGGCTCCCAGCGCCCAGGGGTTGCCTCCAGGAGGCTGAAGTTCTTTGGCTCTGGTGGGCCACCCCTCCGACCCCGGGGAGCAGAGCCTTTCTGCTTTTTTCCAGGTTACCTTGAGTAGGAGAACTGCCTCACTGGGTCCCTTTGTGGGTTCTGTCTCTCCAAAGTTTAGTTAGAGTCCTTAGTTTATGAGTTTTTATCAGAGAGCTCCTAAGACTCCCTTCATGTCGCCATCTTGGCTCCGCCCCCCGGCCTGGTTAGGTCTTTTAACCTATTCAATATGGAGGCACATAGTAAGTGATTAATAAAGGCTAGTCTTCCCCCACCCTCAGGAATATGATTTTTCTTCATTCTATGAAGAATAAAAACAAAGATGAGGAAAGCATGTTGGATTTGGAATTGGGGCCTCTGTGGGAAACCTAGTCTTGGGCAAATCTCCTTGATCTCTCTGAGTCTCAGTTCCTTATCTAGAAAATGAGAGGACTGGACTAGGCCACCCCTGAGGACTTTTCCCATTCTTAATCCCAGGATGCTAGGATTTCTTCTCTATTTGATCTCCCTGGGCTACAGAGAGAAGGACGTGGGCACTCACCTAACATGGAGATAAGATCATCTCCTAAAATATATGCAGCTCAGCATGCAGGGCATTGGATTTAGAAGTCAAAAGACTTGCACATGAAAGGCCAGGTTTCACCAGGCTTCCCCAAGGGTCCATGACACAAAGGTTAAGAACTCTTGCTTTGAATGAAGGGCACAGAATGCAGATGATACAGACTTAGATGTATGACAACACCTGGGTTGGACAAACTGCCCAAGGTCTTTAAGTTAGGCTTCCCTCACTTTGGATGGATTCAAGAGGAACAAATGGAAAGCGCTAATCTGAGGTCCAAAAAATCAATTGGAGAACAAAATGGCCGAAGCATTCACATTTACCTAAGAAAGAACTGGGGTCCGGTGACTGCAAGGTTCATATGAATCAGAAGCGTGACATGGCAGTCAAAAAGGTTAACTGGGCTCTCTCTCTTGGATGGAGGAAGGCCAGGAAGGTAGGCCATAGTCTCACTGTCTGGGCCAGGTTAGACCATGGATGGAGTACAGAGTTCAATTCTGGGAGTCTCTAAGCTGATAGATGTTTTGAGCTGTGTAGAAGCTAAATAGTTTCATAGGAGGAGCAACTGAACTGATGTTTAGCCTGGGAAAGAGAAGATTTAGGGGAACTTGACAGTTCCTTTTAAATGACTGAAGAGGCAGGTGAATGAGGTATGGCCTGCTTAACCACATAATGAACTAGGATCAATGAGGTTAAGTGGGAAAGATGAGATTTCAACATAAGGAAACAATTCCTAACAATGAGAATAATCTAAAAGAGTAAAGAGTCAGTTCTGAAGGCAGGTGGCTAAGTAAGAGTCCTGAAGGCCTGAGTTCAAATCTAGTCTTAGTCACTCACTAGTTATGTGACCCTGGGAAAGTCATATTATTTCTGCCTGCCTCAGTTTTCTCATATGCAAAATGGGAGAAAAAGTAGCATCTCCCAAGGTGGTTATGAGGATCAAATGAGACAATATTGGCTAAATGTTTTATATTAATAAATAATGTTATATGGAATTTATTATATTACATTATTATATATTATATTAACACAATACCATATACCATAGTTATATATTATATTGTATTTACAAATGATAAATTATAAATAAGTGTTTTAAATCAATAAATCTTAAAGCACAAGATAAAGAGAGTGCTATTATTGTTGTCTCCTTTGACTTGGGACATTACAAAAAGAATTTATACATAATTCTGGGTTGGACTAGATAATCTCTAAGGTCCTTCCAAATTTTAGGATTCTGGAAACTCCTTGACTTTGGCCTGGGTTCTCCCCCCACTCACAAACCCCTTCAGATTAAACTTGGAACTGCTCAAAATTATGTATCTGATTAAATACTGTTAATGCTTAAACATCAAGAAGAATCTGATTGTAAAACAGGAGATCCATTTACTTCTCTTCTGGAAGGCTCAGCTTACTCATCCATAAATTGGCTGGCTCCAATCACTAATCAATCTATCTCATGAGGGTTCTGGGGAAAGCAAGTGAAATAAAATGAGCTTTTCTGATGAATTCTAATGAGGAGATTATGTGAAAGGATCCCCAGGGTTTCTAACAGATCTCACATTCTGCAATTACATAATCCAATTCCCACTCTGGATAGTCTGCCTCAGCAGTTGACCTGCTCTAGGTCACAAGGTGAGCCCTTAGCAGGGCTGGGACCTGAGGGGAGTGAAGACCCCTGGCTTCCATTACTTCTTGGATGTGCTATGAATGGTCTTTGTGACCTTGGTCAAGTCTAGTCTACCTTGGAGCTCTGGTTTTTATCTTCTAAAGTAACTCCGAGGCTTCATGTTCCATATTCTAAGGCACCTTCTGGCTCTTTCTATGTTCTGAAGATCTTTTCTAACTCTGACTTACTGTATTGTAGAATAATAGTTGATGAGGTCTTTAAGGTTTGAAAAATACTTTATATATGTCATGCCATCCTAACAACCGTGTAAGGTAAAAGAATTTAAAATACTGAAGGTAAATATACGGAAGGAATTACATATATATATATACACATTATATGTTATAAGCATTATAAGTCTATATAATTCAATATAGAGATGGAGCATAGAGGGGTTTGGTGACTTCCCAACTGTCATGGAAGACAACAGATGTCAGAAGTGCGATGCCAATGACTAACACTTGAGCGCCGGTCTCTATGACACCAAGTCTTGCCACCATAAAGTTTTCCCCCATCCCTCCAGCAGGTAGGGCAGTGCCAGCCTCTCACCTGAGTACATTCTGTAAGCCCCCCCCCCAGCTGCATAGAAGTCCCTCGAGGGCCAAGTCCTGCTTTCCCACGGCCTCGCAGGAGCCCTTAAGCATAGCAGGGGATGAACTGGGTGCCATTATACAGAGCTGGCATGGGTGCCGCTGCTGCCAGCCCGAGCCTAGACGCTGCTGGGGCCAAGTGTGTCACCCCCGTCAGTCAGGCGTCCTACGTTCCGCGGGCCCTTCCAGACTTGGAGTCTGCACTCCAAAAGCCGTCACAGCGCCCAATGTCAAGGTCTATAAGGCCCCTGCCAGCCGGTGTTCTTAGTCCCCGCGGCTGCCACTATTTTCTGTGCCCCCCCGTTCTTCCCTGCCAGGTTCTAGACCCCCGCCGGCCCGGGTTCTAGGCCCCCGCCGGCCCCGGGTTCTAGGCCCCCGCCGGCCCGGGTTCTGGGCCCCCCCCAGCCCGGGTTCTAGGCCCCCGCCAGCCCGGGTTCTGGGCCCCCGCCGGCCCGGGTTCTAGGCCCCCGCCGGCCCGGGTTCTAGGCCCCCGCCGGCCCCGGGTTCTAGGCCCCCCCCACCAGCCCGGGCTCTAGGCCCCCTCCGGCCCCGGGTTCTAGGGCCCCCGCCAGCCCGGGTTCCAGGCCCCCCCGGCGGCGGGCGCGCGCTCACCCGCCTCTTGCAGAGGTGCTGCACCACCTGGTCGGGCGTGGAGCCCAGCACGTGCTGGCGGAAGAGCAGCAGGGCGCACACGAAGCCGTCGCGGCGGCTGACGAAGCGGGACTCCAGGTAGAAGGCGCGGCCGTCCCAGCCCAGCAGGCGGGTGCGCACCTCGAAGGGCTCCAGCAGGCGCAGCGAGCGGCGGTAGCGCGCGCACGAGGCGGCCAGCACGGCGTGGGCGCCGAGCGCGCGCAGGGCGCCGAGCACGCCGCAGCGCGCCAGGTGCGCGGCGCGCGCCACGTCGGCCTCGCGCAGGTAGCGCGCGTTGTTCATGTGCAGCAGCAGGTCCAGGTCGGAGGGCAGCACGCGGCCCGCGTAGCGCTGCTCCGCCAGCAGGTCGCGCACGGGCGGCTGCAGCAGGCGCGCGCGCAGCACGGCCAGGGGCACGCGCACCAGGTACCAGCCGTCCAGCAGGCAGAAGTAGGCGGCCGCCAGCCCCAGGGCCAGCAGCAGCCACGGCATCGCGGCGGCGGGGCGGCGGCGGGGCGGCGGAGGCCGGCGGAGGGCGGGCGCGCGCCGCGGCCCGGGCCCCGGGCGGAGAGCCGGCCGGCGGGCGGAGAGGCTCGGAGCGACTGCGGCGCCCGGGAGAAACCACCCGCAGAAGCCGGGCCGGGGGGGGGGGGGCGCGCGGAGCTGGGCGGTCCGAGCCGCCTGGCCCCGCCCTCCCCTCGCCGTCCTCCCCCGCCCCTCCCGGGCTTGGTGCGTTCCGCCCGGGTCCGGCCGCGGCGAGGTCGCTGGGCCGAGAACCCTCCGCCGGTGCGAGCCGCCGCGCCCCCTGCCGGCCGACCTGCGCAGCTCCGGCCCCTCCCGACGATCCGGGGACCCCCCCCCCCGCGCCCGCCCCTCCCCCACACGGTGCCGGGGGCGTCTCGGGGGGGGGGAGCCGCATCCGAATGCCGCCCCGCCCCGCCCCAGCTGCGAGACCTTGGACCGGTCCCGGGCCTGGCTGGTGGAGGGAAGGGGCGCAGGGACACCCCAACTCCGGGTCAGTCTGCGCCGGGGAGCCGGGGCCGGGCCTGGGGGCGCCTCACAGGCCTGGTGGCCTCCGGCGGGGCCCGGCCCCTTCCTGGGGCCCGGCTTTTCTTCCCTGTGACATGGTGAAGTCGAGCTGGAGTGGAGGACCCTAACCCGGGGCTCACACACACCCCTGAGGGCTTGGGGGGCTCTGTCGGCCGGCATGGGGAGAATCACATCGTTCTTTGTGATTCCCCATGACCAGAAATTTAGCATTTCCTTCAACTATGAATGTCAGCAGAAACCCACACTGGTCTACACCGGACTGTCAAAAGGCCCATGCGTAAAAAAGATGAAAAATACCTGGACCGTAGAACCTTTAAGACCCTACAATGCTATAGATATACATATAAATATAGATATAGATATAGAGATTAGATACATAGATATATGTATAGATATAGATGTAGATATAGATATATATGTATAGATATAGATAGATAGATATAGGTATAGTATGTATAGATATATAGATATATAGATGTAGATAGATATAGATATATGTATAGATATAGAGATATAGGTATAGATATGTATAGATATATAGACATAGATATATGTATAGATATATAGATATAGATGTAGATATAGATATATATATGTATAGATATAGATAGATATAGGTATAGATATGTATAGATATATAGATATAGAGATGTAGATATAGATATATAGATATATGCATAGATATAGAGATATAGGTATAGATATGTATAGATATATAGACATAGATATATGTATAGATATATAGATATAGATGTAGATATAGATATATATGTATAGATAAAGATATACATATGTAGATGTACATATTTATAGATATATAGATATAGATGTCGATATATACATATACATATATAGATGACATAGATTATATATGTATAGTTATATAGACATATGGATATATGGATAGATATATAGAGAGATATAGATATAGATATGACCCTAAATCCTATAATCTTCCTTTTTCTCCATGGCAAGGAAGGAAATTTGGAGTCAGAAAGACTAGAGTTCAAAAATGACCACAGATGCTTTCTGACCCTGCGACATTGAGCAAATTACTCAGCCAACCTCTCCAAACCTCAGCTTTCTTATATGTGAAATAATTATAAAAAAAAACAGTGCCTACTACCTTGGGTCAGACAAATCTTAAAATCTATGGAAATGTCAGCAGTTCTTCTCCTCCTGGCTGCTGGCACATCCTGCCTTGGAGCCTTCAAATTTCCCCAGGGGATGGGTTCATGGATTAATAGGATTCTCTAATCTAATATTTAACACAGAAGTGGTATAATCAGAACTGTATAATAGGAAGAGTTTGGACTGGAATCAGGATGTTGTTGCTGTTCAGTCAGGTCCAAATCTGTGACCCTCACCTGAGGTTTTCTTGGTAGAGTAAACTGAAGTGGTCTGTCCTTTCTTTCTCCACCTTATTTTACAGATGAGGAAACTGAGGTAAAGAGGGTGAAGTGGCTTGCCAAGGGTTACACAGCTAGTAAGTATCTGAGACCAGATTTGAACTCAGGGAGATGAGTATCTTCCTAACTCCAGGTCTAGTCTTCTAACCACTGGGTCTTCTAGCTGGCTCAGAGTTAGTTTACCTGGTTTTTATTCTAGGCTCTGCCCTGACTCTCAACCTCAGTGTATTCATCTAGTATTTATTTAGGAGCTGTGAGATGGAAGAGGGCTTAGATTTGTTCTTCATGGGCCCTGAGATGAAAGTTTCAAAAAAAAGGTAGATTTTAGAAAAATATTGGGGTGGCTAGGTGGCACCGTGGATAGAGTACCTGAGTTCAAATTCAGCCTCAGATACTTAATAATTACCTAGCTGTGTGGCCTTGGGCAAGCCACTTAACCCCATTACCTTGCCAAAAAAAAAAAAAAAAACCCAAAAAACCCAAAACCTTTTCCTTAAATAAGTCTTGATTTAAGAAAAAAATAGCAATTAAAGTTACTTAAAATTATAATGGGTTGTCAACTGAATTTTTCAAGTAGGAGGTGGATGATTGTTGTTGCCAGGAATGTTTTAGAGGAAATTTCAGCTGAGACATAAGTTCATGTGTCCCTTCCCTTCTCTGGAGCTTCTCCATCCATAATATGAATGACTTGAATTAGATGACAACATCATCCCTGCCTCTTTACATTCCTGTCTTTAGCCTCCTGGCCTTCCATCGATATTTTGTGAATCTAGCAATGCTATACTTCCTTTGATCTTGTTTTCTTCTCTTCATAGTCTTGATTCTAGCTAAACTTCAATTATACAATAGCATCTACTTTTGAATATCCTATCATTTTTCAGGTCTTGATTAGCCCAAACCTGAAGCCTGCTTATCCATCCTCCTACCCTTTTCATGGGTTTTGAAATATTGCTAAAGAAAGCCAAGAAATTGGGTCCATTGTAAATTGATGTCATCTAGTTTCAACTAGATCTTCATTTTTGAGGGGCTGTAGTCTCCAATCAATAGAATATAAACCCCTTGAGGGCAGTGGCTGTTTTTAATTTTACCTTTAAATCCCCAGCACCCAGACAGTAGATTGCTTTGTACATGGTAGGTGATTAATTAATGTTTGTTGACTTGATTAATTTGAATCCATAAAACTGTACAAACTGAATCCATAGAATCATAGAATGTTAACATTGATTTAATGAGTTCAAATGATTCAATAGTAAGTGCCCACTGTAAGACCATTCATTTACAACAAACATACCCTATATAATCATTTTTCTGTTGTTGAGTTTTGAAATTTGTATATTTGTAAATTCTCTTGATTCATTTTCTCAGAGGTGGCTTGAAGATAGAGGTTGGTACATTCTTGCTGTCAGGAACACTCAGAATCTATTTGAAAAATCCTATAGGCAATTGAGTTCTAACTCAAGGTTATTTCCTTGGAACCTGGAAAGAGAATATTACCAGGGGAGAATTGATGATACATGCTGCAAGAGAGAAGGTAGTTTTTTTAGATCCAACCTTGGGAACCCTGGGGTGATTAGGAGATAATGTTCTCTGAGAACCAATCTAGGATTCTGAGATATGTCTAAGAGGGCAGATACACCGCTACCTAAAATAACCCAAGCAATAGCACATGGATGCATTTCCAAGGGAGACCATGTCTTCTTTGTCTTTGCCAGACTGATCTCCTTAAAGTTCATCTTTTTGAGAATTTAGGAATGAAGTGCTTTAAGAGGTAGTGAACTTTCAGTCAAGGCTGTTTACAGATGCCTTCATGCAATAGAGATTGGGATAGACCAATTAATAAATATATGTTAAGTTTTCATTATGTTCTAGGCAGAGGGCATTAACTTAGAGCTGGAAGAGACCTTTAGAGGTCTCATTTTACAGAAGAAAAAAATAAGAGTTAAGAAAGGGAAATAAGGGATGGCTAGGTGGTGTAGTGGATAAAGCACCGGCCCTGGAGTCAGGAGTACCTGGGTTCAAATCTGGTCTCAGACACTTAATAATTACCTAGCTGTGTGGCCTTGGGCAAGACACTTAACCCCATTTGCCTTGCAAAAACCTACAAAAAAAAAAGGGGAAATAAGTAGTAAAATGTCAAGCAACTAGTGAATGACAGAAATAGGACTCCAGGGGAAAAAGTTGGCCAGAATGTATTTGTCAAATGAATCCAGTTCTTCTGTCTTCTAAGCATTAGACTTAAGAGTTGATGCTTTCCATTTCAGAGATTCTGTAATTCTGTGGCTACACACACACACACACACACACACACACACACACACACACACCCCAAACTCAGAGAATATTTGGGAAGTGAGATAGAAGTACAGAAAAGTCTCATGTTGCCTAATTTCCTTCTGACTGCATCCTAAGGGATTAGAAGTCTCTCAACCTCCCTTCTGAAGATTTCTGATTCTTGTCCTCCAAGTCCATCCCTAGGGAGGTAGAATCAAACCATTGGAATAGAAGGCAGCTGGAACTGATGACTGAGTAAAATTCTCCATGAAGTCCCCAACAACTCTCTTCCCACTCTCAGACCATGGGACACGTCTTCCCCCAGGTCCTTCACCCTTGAGATCCCAGCCCCAGGTTTTCCTAGGGCAAGCATGATCCACAAACTTCATATTGATCTGTCATGAGCAATCTTCTTGAGCCTTTTCTGCCCAGATTGCACCTTCCTTTGAAAATAGAGAATTGGGTTTAAGTGACTTGCCCAGGGTCATACAAAAGCAATTGCCTCAAAAACTAACAAATAAACAAAGAAAACAGAGAAATGGAAACACAGCTTTATACTTGATTCTAGAGATCTGGCTAAGCCAGCTGACCATCATTTTAATTTTTGTAACTTTGTTCAACTTCCTTTTCTTACTGATTCAATTCAATTGAAATCAATTAAACATACATTTACTAATTTGTTTTGACTTTGAATCTCCAGCAATTAATACAAAATCTTGAGCAAAGTAGTTTCTCAATAAAGGCTTGTGAGATCAGAATTCCTTATTTTTACCATGTACCAAGGTAGAGAGTAGGCATACAAAGATAGCTAGGGATTTATAATCTGGGGGGAGCTTGAAGAAGGGATGGACTGCAGCATGAATGCAGATAAAGGATAATTTGTAGAGGGTTAGAGATTTAACAACTGAAGGGTTGAGGAAAACCTTTCCTTGGAAGTTGGCACCTTTCACCTGAACCTTTCAGGAAGCTGGGCATTTTAAGAAGCAAAAGAGAGGGGGAGTGTATTACAAGAGAGACAACCGGAGCCAAGAAATAGAGGTGAGATAAGAGTATCGAGTTCAGGGAGTAAGGTAGTTCAGTGTGACCAGAATGGAAAGGGCACAGTGAGAGGAGTAATATAAAATATGTCTGGAAAGGTAGATGAGAGCTAATTCATGGAGTGTTTTCTATGCCAGACTGAGGATTGAATTTTATCTTAGATAAGGTACCCATCACCTAGAACCTAGGAACTTAAAAAAAATTTTAAAGAATGATTTCAATATGATTGGTTTCCCTTGTAATCCCATGTCTTTTTATTTATGCGTTTAAAAACTTTATTCTGAGAAAGGATCCAGAGACTTCTCCAGACTACCAAAAGGGTCCATAACACACATAGAAGGACCCCTGTTTTAGGGTCAGTAAAAGTGACTGAAAATTATGAAATGGGAGAATTTTTTTTATAAACCCATGATTTGCCAGTTGGGTGACGGATGGATTAAAGAGGGGAACTAGACTCAAAATAGGAAGACCAGTTAAGAGACTGTGGCAGTAGTCCAGGTGAGAGGGTGTGAATGTGGATAGAGGTTATATGAGTAGAGAAAAGAGGCTGCGGGAGATAAAGGGAGACATTGGGAAACCTAAAATATTCAAGACATGGAGTCTAAGGAAAAGGCATGGTCCTGATCTGGGGTCCAAGGTTTTTACAGCTTGATTCTTCCATCTGTGAGATTAGAGATAATTGTATACAATGTGCTTTATAAACCTTGAAATCTTATGTAAATGTCAACTACTGTTATAATAATGTTTGTCCTTCATTTTCCAAGAAGACCATGATATCAGGGAGGTGATACCATGACAAGCATGTGAATTGGATTTGAGTGAGGGGTGCTGTGCCAAGTCACCAGCCTTCACTTTCTTGTCCAGTACCTTCTGGGTCTAGTGGCCAGGTAGGAATCAGGACGACTAGAGATGGTCCTGCATGCAAGGCAATAAGGGTTAAATGACTTGCTCAAGGTCACACAAATAGTAAGGAGCAAGTGTCTGAGTTCAGATTTGAACTCCTGTCCTCCTGAATCTAAGACCAGTGTGCTATCCACTGCACTACCTACCTAGCTGCCCACTACTGTTAGTAGTAGTTGTAATAATGGTGAACAAGATTGAAAACAGAGAATGAGACATAACAATGTTGGGGAAAAGACACAGAGAAGGAAGAATAGAGAAGAGGAGAAGGATGGAGTGAGGAGGGGAGAGGGGAGATGACAAAAGAAAGAGGTAAGGCTCTAGTCCAGTCTGAGGAAAAAAATCCCTTTTATAATCCTCTGAGAGTGGTTATGCATAGAGTTCCTTCCCTCCATTCCTAGTTAGCCTCTCCAATTGTGAGACATTTTTTAGTCAGAATATGTCCCCCAAGACCCTCTTCTACCACCTCCTTTCAATCAATCCTGCCTCTACTTCATTAGTGATTCTATGATTTCTACCCAAATCTTGGAAGCCCTTTCTATGAAGGCCCCTGGCCAGATTTCTCTATTAACTATTCTGCTTTGATTTCTTGTTGAGGTTTCCTTCAGCATCTCAGAAGTTTGGAGTGGGAGCCTGGCCCAGAGCAGTTGAGTCAGAGAAGGAGGAGAATGAGTCTTGTTGAGCAGACAGGTGGTCCAGAGGAGAATCTGGTGGCAGGACTAAGATCCACACCTGGTTGGGTACCTGCTGAGTTGCACAAGTCCACATAGCAGCAGGCCTGTGGGTTTGAAGGTTGGCAGCTGGCCTCACAGGATTTGGTAACTAAAGGTGATGTTGTCTGTGAAGGAGTTACCTGGGGAGAAGATGGGAGAGGAAGAAGGGACAAATCTCTGATTTGTACTCTTCTTGCATCTGATCCCACTGTCCCAGATTCAAAACTCGATCACTCTCTCTTCACTCCCCTTCATCCCACATATCCAATCCATCGCTAAATCTGATCATATCATCTCATGTTTATGTTCTCTTCATTTGTACAACTTCTACCCTGGTACAAACTCTATAATCACCTCATACCTGGATTATTCCAATAATCTTCCAGGTGGCTTTCTTGTCTCTAGTCTCTTTCCAATCCAATTCATCCCACAACTTGTCTACAAAAGCCATGTCTTCACCCTCTCCTTACTCCATTAAACTTTAGCAGCCCTTTTATCTCCAGGATCAAATGTAAAAAAATGTAAAAAAACAAATCTATAATTTGGCAATTAGAGTTCTTCCCTTCCCACCTATTCAGTCATATGTTACTCCCTTACACCTACTCTATGATTCAGTCATATTGACTTGCTCATGGTTCTTCTCATACAGTTCTCTGTCCATACCTTTGTCCTAGCTGTCCTTCTTGCTTCTAATGTGCACCTTCCCTCCATTTGCCTCTGAGAATCACTAGCATCCTTCAAGACTTAGTTGTCACCTTTTAAGAGAGGTCTTTCTTCCCATCCCCTTCAACTGCTAGAACCTTCCCTTTTGAGGATACCTTCCTCCCATCCACTCTTTTATAACCTATTTATTTTCATTAGAATGTAAGCTTCTTGAGGGCTTTTTTTTGCCCCTTTGTCTGTTACTTATGGCACAAGGCACATAGTAAATGACTAGTAAATGTTCATTAACTGACTGATTCTTCTAAGTCATGAGACAGAGACAGAGAGAGAAAGAAGAAGAGAGAAGAGAGGAATGGAGAGAGGAGAAAGAAGAGAGGAGGGAAGAGGAGAGAGAGAAGGGGGAAGAAAGAAGAGGATAGGTGAGAGGAGAGAGAAAAGGAGGAAAGAAAGAAGAGAGATGGGAAAGAGGAGAGAGAAAGAATGGAGAAGACACACAC
The DNA here is from genome assembly GCF_037893015.1 of Macrotis lagotis. NCBI lineage: Eukaryota > Metazoa > Chordata > Mammalia > Peramelemorphia > Peramelidae > Macrotis > Macrotis lagotis. The sequence goes on along the minus strand of NC_133666.1, from coordinate 616,843,407 downwards.
ACACACATATATATATATATATATATATATATATATATATACAGAGAGAGAGAGAGAGAGAGAGAGAGAGAGAGAGAGAGAGAGAGAGAGAAGCAGAGACCAAAAAAGAGAGAGACAAGAGAGTCCAGAAAAGAGTAAGGGGAGAAAAGCAGACCATCAGAGAGATGAGATGAAGAGATGGGGAACACATAATAAAATCTTGTTGATTGGCTGATTGAAACAAACACTAAGTGTTTACTGTGCACAGGGTCCTGTTTTAGTACTGGATTCAGAAAGTTGTAAAATGTCTTAGCATTTGCTTTCAAGGACCAGTCTATTAGGGAAGATTAGACAGTTACCCAAATCATTGTAGCATGTATTAAAAGACCTGAAAGACTCCAGGAGAGGGAAATCATTTTCAGTGTGTAAGGAGGGAATCAACCAGATAAGGAAAGCTTCCTGAAGGAGTTGGTCCTCTCCCAAGTTGGACTATGAAGGGAAGGAAAATCCTTTGATTTCAACACTTGAGGGGGGAATGCAATTAGAAAAACTGTACTGTACTGTTAATAACTAATAATAAAATAATAAATAATAAAGCAATTGTATTACAAATGATTGTCATATTATAAATTTTATATTATTATGTATGGAATTATAAACATAAAATTATAAATTATGTTATATTATCATATATGAAAATATAAACATAAAAGGAAATAACGGCATAAATAATTAAAATGAAGTAATAGTAACTAATATTAAAGTGAAAATAATTAATAACTGATCTCACATGGGTTTATATGTTACAAAATGGTCTCCATTCATTCTCTTGCATGAATGAGATGATAAATATAGATGAAATCCCTATTGCACTGTCAAGTTTGCAGATATACACACAAATATACACACATATACATATATACAGATATGTGTGTATCTGTATATGCAGAATCTCAATAGATTTAATCTTCACAACAACCTTATGAAGTAAATGCTATTTATTTATTTAAATGAGGAAATTAAGGGTTCAGAGTGATCAAGTAATTTACCTAATTCACCTAGGTTCATATAGCTAACAAGTAGCTGAGAGGGGCTTTCAGATATTTCTGAATCTTAATTTCAGAACACTATGTGCTGTTGTCACAATCATTTGCCTATGAAGATAGCATCATTAAGACCTGAGGACGGGGAGGAAAGGACCATTTATCAAATATATTGTAGGTGAGATTCATGGTCCTTTGTTCAAAAAAGGGTTAAGTTAGATGGCCTGTAAAGTCAATCAATCAAGTACCAACTATGTTTTTGTAAATATATATTTATTAAGCATCTAAGCAAAGGCAAGAGTAAAAAAGAAACAAGACAAAAACTCAATTCTTCCAAATTTGAGATTCTCTGAAACTTGTTTCAGGTCACTTTATCATCATTATCATCATTAGCATTTATATAGTACCTAAGATCTTCCAGGCATTTTGGTAATTTATAGATATTATTTCATTTAGAACCTTTTAATTGGTGCTATTATTATCCTCATTTGACAGATGAGGAAACTGGGGGGAAGGTTGTTATTTTCCCAGGATGAGGTGGCTAGTGTCTGAGATTGGATTTCAACTGAGGTCTTTCTGTTCCAGGGTTCTGCCCACAGTACCATCAGCTTACCTCTAGGACTCATGGCAGAGTCAAGGAGAAAACATAAGTCTCTTCCTTCCCAGGCCTCAGTGAATCTTTATACTGAATCATACATTTTTTTGGTGACCTGAGTTTTAGTCTTGGGTCTGCTGCTTCCTTGCTGTGTGATCTTGGTCAAGAGTCAACTGCTCTCTCTCAGTTTCCCCTTCTGTTAAATGGGGTACCACCATCCCTTACATGCCTGCCTCCCAGGGTTTCCTTCTGTGGATCAGGGGAAAGCAGAGATTTTGAAGCATCCTAGAGATATTGGAGGAGGTATTTAGATTGCTGGAGCTAGAGTTAGGAAGCCCTGAATTCAAATCCAACCCCAGACATTTTTTAGCAAGTCTCTCTGCCTCGATTTCATCCACTGTAAAATAAGGATAATCACACCAACCTCTATCTGCTATGCCACAATCTTTTCCCTATGAAGACAAGATCAGTAAGACCTGAGGGTAGGAAGGAAAGGACCATTTATCAAAGATATCATAAAGAGCAAGTTAAATGACTTGCCCAAGATCATCCAGTGAGGATGAATTGGAGATAGGACTTAAACCTAGGTTGAATCTTGGGTTCAGGTGGTTCTCTAACCTGCAGCTTCTCAGTAAAAAATAATAATAATAATAATAATAGTTGGATCTAATTTCTTCGTACACATTTTATTGATATATTTTGTGTTTATAATGCCTTCATTTCAAAATATGTCTTTCTTCTTTCCCCTACTCAGAATCATCCCTTGTGGCAGGAAACAAAAAAAGGAAAGAAAAGGGAGGAAAAACAGTTTAGGGAGGGAGGTAGATAGGTTCTTATTGTATATCAGGCCCAAAGGGCTCAGATACATAAAGAAAATTCCTTTATAGTCTAAGGGAGGAAAATAACAAACAAAAAGATACTGAAAAGTTGAAAATGGGGGATGAGGGGGTGAAGTAGAAATTGATGATATACTGAGCTTAAAAATGGCACCAAAACTTTTGGGACATTCTGAATGAGAACTTGTCACTGTCTGTCTAGCTCTGTCTATCTCTGTCTGTCTCTGTCTCTGTCTGTATGGATTTCCAGCTCCTTGAGAGATTTCTATCCCAAGGCCTAGCATAGTATATGTCTGACACATGATAGGGACTTCATAAATGGGTGTTTGTTGACTGACTTGACTCTTCTCAAGCTTCTTGGAATTCTTCCCACTTATCTTTTTTATTTTTATATTTTATTTTTTTTAAGGGAATGGGGTTAAGTGACTTGCCCAATGTCACACAGGCTAGGCAATTATTAAGTGTCTGAGGTTGGATTTGAACTCAGGTACTCCTGACTCCAGGGTCAGTGCTCTATCCACTGCACTACCTAGCTGCCCCCCCCCCCCAACATTTATCTTTTCTAAGATACAGAAACATTCCATTATGCTCATGTACTGCAATTTGTTTAGCCATTCTCTGATTATGGAAATCTACATTATTCTATCCAAGTTTTTATACTTTAAAATGCTGCTGTAATATTTTGGTGGAGGTGGGGTCCTTTTTTCTTCTGCGGTTCTCATTTCTTTTTTTATTTTTTAGGTTTTTGCAAGGCAAACGGGGTTAAGTGGCTTGCCCAAGGCCACACAACTAGGTAATTATTAAGTGTCTGAGACCAGATTTGAACTCAGATACTCCTGACTCCAAGGCCAGTGCTTTATCCACTGCGCCACCTAGCCGCCCCATGGTTCTTATTTCTAAAGTGCTTTATAGTTTGTTGTTATTCAGTCATTTCAGTCATATCCAATATTCCATGACCCACTTTGGAGTTCTCTTGACAAAGATAATGGAGTGGTTTGCCATTTTCTTTTCCAACTCATTTTACCAATAAGGAAACTGAGGCAAACAGGATTAAATGATTTGTCCAGGGTCACCCAACTAGTAAGTATCAGAGGTTGGATTTGAACTCAGGAAGATGGGACTTCCTGACTCCAGACCCAACACTCTATCTATCTGTGCCACCTAGCTACCTCTTGGATAATGCTAACTTAACAAATGGATCATGTTCAGATCTTTGGCTTTTTGGTGATTCCAAGTCCAATACTCTAGTCACTGTGCCCTTTTGTTGCCTGTTTTTCTACTTTATTTTTTTAATAGTTAAAATGACTAAAAAGCATTTTCTTATTTCCTCCCCATCCCATCACCACATGGGAAAGGAAAAAAAAAGGAAAAAGAAAACCCTTGTTTGCAAAACAAATTTCCATAAAAGCTACATGTACAAAAATATATGATTCATTCTCTACTTTGAATCCATCATCTCTCTCTGTTTTAAGAGATGGTAGCTTGCTTCCTCATCCATGCTGTGGAGTCATGATTAGCCATTTCATGGACTGGTGTTTTAAAAGCTTTCAAAGTGGTTTTTTCCTGTATGATGGCATTACATAAATTGCCCTCCTTGTTTTGTTCACTTTATTCTGCATCATTTCATTTAAGTGTTCCTAATTTCCTTTGAAATCATCTCTTCATTTCTTTTTGTTTTTGTTTTTTTTTCATTTTTTGGCTAGGCAGTCGAGTTAAGTGACTTGCCCGAGGTCACACAGCTAGGTAATTATTAAATGTTTGAGTTCAGATTTGAATACAGGTCCTCCTGACTCCAGCGTCCCCTGAATCCACTGTCCCACCTAGCTGCCCCCATCTCTCTCTTTTTTTTTTAAAGGTTTTTGCAAGGCAAATGGGCTTAAGTGGCTTGCCCAAGGCCACACAGCTAGGTAATTATTAAGTGTCTGAGGTCGGATTTGAATTCAGGGCTGGTACTCTATCCACTGCACCACCTAGCCTCCCTGCCCCCATCTCTTCATTTCTTAGAGCACAACAATTTTCTCTTGTATTTATATACAATAATTTGTTCAGCCATTCCCCAATAGGTGAGCAGCCACTTAGTAAATAGTAATAATTAACATTTATAAAGACCTTACTGTATGCCAGGTCCTGGCTAAGCATTTTATAAGTATGCCATTTGATCTTCACAACAACTCTAGGAGGTAGGTGCTAATTTATCCTCATTTTACTGTTGAAGAAACTGGGCAAATAAAGGTGAAAGTTACATAGCTAATAAGTGTCTGAAGCTGGATTTGAACTTAGATCCTTCTGACTAGGGTCTTTCTAATGCTGGATTCTTTTTACTTTCTTTAATCTCTTTGTACATTTAGAATTGTAGTTGCATTGATGAGTCAAAGTAAATTAGTGACTTTTGAGGCAGAGTACCAAATTGATTTCTAGAATGGCAAGTCCAGATCATAATTATTCTAACATTGTATTAATGTGACTGTTTTCTAACACTTGTTATTTTCTACTTTTGTAGGGTAAAAACTGGACTTATAATGTCACTGGTATGGGAAATTCTCTGGTAAGAAATAAAATATTAACCAGCACTATAAATTTATTATTATTTCAATTAAACTTGTTTAAATAATAATTAAAATAAATTAATTATAAGGTTATTATTATATTAATAATTAATCATTGTATTAATTCTAGATGATTTATATAATTACTATCTATACTATATTAAATCTAACATATAAATATATAATATATTAGTAATATATCATAATATATAATAAAATTAAAAATAACATATGTCTTATCTAATTTATATCTTTACCAACAAAATTTTGCCAGCAAAAATAACAAAATTTTGAAAAATGCCCTTTAATATAAAGGAAATCTTAACAATTAGGAACTGAACCTTTGATTTCATTGAGAAAATTCCTCCATCAATAGGTCAGCACATTATCTACAATTTATACAACCTCCAACTCTAGGCTTAAAAAGTTACCTTCATTTGCCCAGCATCATACTACCAGCATGTGCCAGAGACAGGATTTGAACATAGATTGACCTGGGTCCAAGACTAGCTTTCCATTCATGGTCATGCTACTTCAATAAAGATTAGAGCTCTCTGAAAATGGAACAAATTACCTTGCAGGATAGTGTTGGATTGAGGTTGGATCAGATAACTTTTATGTTTTTTTCATCTTTGACAGTCTATAAATTATAGAATGCAGAGCTGAAAGACCTCTAATCCATCTTCTATTACTTGAACAAGAATCAAGTAGTCTTTCAACCTGTTTGAAGTCTTTTTTTCTTTTTCTTTTTTTTAAATTTATTTTTTATTCTCATTTTGTACAAATGTTTTTTTTTACATTAATAAAATATACTTGTTTACAAGTAAACAAAATACCCCTCCCACCATAAATACAGATAGACTTGCTTGGCGAAAAAGTAAAGGGGAGAGAAAAAAAAATTAAAATTAAAAAAAAATAATAGTAATAATTGTAGGTATGGCCAGGTGGCGCAATGGACGAAGCACCAGCCCTGGAGCCACGAGCACCAGAGTCCATATCCAGCCTCGTAAACCCAATAATCACCCAGCCATGTGACATGCAAGCCACCCGATCCCCACTGCCCTGCAAAAACCAAAAAGAAGGAAAAAAAGACCCAAAATAAAATAAAATAGTAATAATAGTAGGGGTGGCTGAGCATTGGCCCTTGAGCCAGGAGCACCTGGGTCCCAATCCGGCCCCAGATATCCAAAGATCACCCTGCTATGTGGCCCCAGGCAGGCCACCCAGCCCCACTTGCCCTGCATCCTCCCCCAAATAATAATAACAAAAAATGTGCTTCAGTCTTTGTTCCAACACCATCAACTCTGTCTTGGGTGGATCACATTCTTTATGATAAGTCCATCACAAAAGTTACTTCCATATTTTTCCAACATTGCCATTGCTGATCGCAAATCCCTACTTTCTTATTTCTCTACTACCATGTACTATATTTTCTCTCTCCTTTCACTATGACTCTGCTGTAGGGTCGCTGAGTGGCGCAGCAGACAGCTGCAGAGCCCCAAGCCCTGGTCCTGGGGCCAAGAAGCCCTGAGCCCCCATACCACCCCTTAGGCCCAAAATCCACCTGACCCTATTGTCCTGGGCAGGCCATCCAATCCAAGCCCCTTGCAAGAAAATGTGTTATATCTGACCACTGTCCCCCCATGGTCCCTCCTCTCCTCCCCACCCCTTCCCCCTGCTCCCCACTCCTTCTTACTCCAGTTGTCTATACCCCATTGAGTATATTTGCTGTTTCCTCTCCTAGCCATCTCTGATGAGAGCAAAGGTTCCCTCATTCCCCCTTGCCTCCCCCCTTCCATATCATTGCAATAGCTCATTGTAATAAAAAAAAAATCTTATTATGTGAAATATCTTGGACTATTCCCCCTCTCCTTTTTCTTTCTCCCATTCCATTTCCCTTTTTTTCCTATTGACTCCATTTTTACACCATATTTTATCTTCGAATTCAGCTTTCTCCTGTGCTTCAACTATAAAAGCTCCCTCTACCTGCTCTATTAACTGAGATGGTTCATATGAATATTATCAGTATCATTTTTCTATACATGCAGTTCATCCTCATTAAGTCCCTCATATTCCCCCCCCCTCTCCTCCAATCTCTATGCTTCACCTGAGTCCTGTATCTGAAGATCAAACCTTCTGTTCAGCTCTGGCCATTCCAAAAGGAACCTTTGAAATTCCCCTGGTTCATTGAAAGTCCATCTTTTTCCCTGGAAGAGGACATTCAGCCTCGCTGGGTAGTTCATTCTTGGCTGCATTCTAAGCTCTTTTGCCTTCTGATATATTGTATTCCAAGCCCTACCAGCTTCCACTGTAGTTGCTGCTAAGTCCTGTGTGATCCTGATTGCAGCTCCACGATATTTGAACTGTGTCCTTCTGGCTGCTTGTAATATTTTCTCTTTGACTTGGGAGTTCTGGAACTTGGCTATAATATTCCTGGGGGTTGGTTTTTTGGGATCTCTTTCTCGGGGGGATCAGTGGATTCTCTCCATTTCTATTTTGCCCTCTGCTTCTAGAATATCAGGGCAATTTTCCTGTAGTAATTCTTTGAAAATGATGTCAAGGCTCTTTTCCTGATCATGACTTTCAGGTATTCCAATAATTTTCAAATTATCTTTCCTAAGTCTGTTTTCCATATCAGTTGTTTTTTCAATGAGATATTTCACATTTTCTTCTAATTTTTCATTTTTTTGGTTTTGAAGTATTGATTCCTGATTTCTCGTAAATTCATCAATCTCCCTGAATTCTATTCTTTGTCTGAAGGATTTGTTCTCCTCAGAGAGTTTTCTTATCTCTTTTTCCATCTGGCCAATTTTGCTTTTTAAAGCATTCTTCTCCTCAATAACTTTTTGAACTGTTTTATCCATTTGACCTAAGCTGGTTTTTAGCATGCTATTTTCTTCAGCATTTTTTTGGATTTCCTTGACTAAGCTGCTGACTTCATTTTCATATTTTTCCTGCATCTTTCTCCTTTCTTTTCCCAGTTTTTCTTCCAACTCCCTCATTTGATTTTCAAAGTCTTTTTTGAGCTCTATCATAGCCTGAGCCCAATTTCTGTTTTTCTTGGAGTCTTTAGATGCAGGAGCTTGTGCTTCCTCATCTTCAGACTGAGTATTTTGATCCTTCTTGGGCTCATTTGCAAAATATTTCTCAATGGTCTTCCTCTTGTTTCTTTGCTTGTTCATTTTCCCAGCCCAAGCCTGTCTGGGGGTACTTCCTGAGCTTTTGGGACACTCCCACAAGGGTCTCAGTGTGTGAGGTTCTGTCCTCTCTCCTGGTCTGTGAATGACCGTAAGCTCCTCCCTCTGCCACGGGGCGAGGTGGGGGCCCCTGTTGTTCTGGGGGGGCCTAGACTGGGATCAGGATCTGAATGTGGTCAGAGCCCCAAAGTCCTGTTCCAGGGGCAGAGGACAGAGCTGGGCAGTCTCTCTCTCTCTCTCTCTCTCTCTCTTCACTCCCCTCCCTCAGCTCAATGGGCTCATGCCCTGGAGGCTCCTGCTTACCGGCTCCGCCTGCTTCTGTTTCTAGGTCTAGGCTGCTGAAAGACCAAGCTGCTCGCTGCGTGCCCCGAGGGCTGGGCTCCACGTGCTCGCTCTGGCGGAGGTCCCCCACTGTTCCCCCACTTTGTGCCCGGTGCTCCCCGGGGTGCAGCTCAGGAGACTCCCCCGCCGCTGTGGCTCCCAGTGCCCTGGGGCTGCCTCCGGGAGGCTGAAGTTCTTTGACTCTGGCGGGCCACCCCTCTGGCGGTTGGCCCCTCCAACATGGGGAGCAGAGCCTTTCTGCTCTTTTCCAGGTTACCTTGAGTAGGAGAACTGCCTCACTGGGTCCCTTTGTGGGTTCTGTCTCTCCAAAGTTTAGTTAGAGTCCTTAGTTTATGAGATTTTATCAGAGAGCTCCTAAGACTCTATCCCTTCATGTCACCATCTTGGCTCCGCCCTCCTGAAGTCTTTTATTGAAGGGTTCCTGAGTTAATCTATTCTGCTTTGGGATGTAGTTAATGTTAGGAAGGTTTTCCTTGTATCCAACCTATATTTAACTCTTTGAAAATTGATTTTAATTCTGCTTCCTAGGTTCAAGAAAATAAATCTAATTCTCTTTCACATAGCAACCCTTAACATATTTAGGGAAAAGGCTAGCATGTCTCCACCCCGCCACAGTCTTCCATAATCCATTCCCATTTCCTTTGACTGATGTTCACATAGTACTTCTTGAAAACCTTTTCCAATCCGATTCTCTCTTCTTTGTACGTTCATCTGGTTAATAGCATTCTTTTTATTTATTTATTTATTTTGGCAATAATCAGAATTGAAGGACTTGCCCAGGGTCACTCAGCAAGTAATTGCCTGAAACCAAATTAAACTTGGATCCTCCTGACTTCAGGGCCAGTAGGTCAATATTATTCTTAAAATGATTCTTAAAAAAGTCCTAGAACTCTACCCATTATTCCATTTGTGATCCGACAAGGGCAGAACGAAGTAGAATTATCACCTTCTTGGTCAATCAATTAGCAGTATATATTTATTAAATATTTACTGTGTTTCAGGTAGAAAGATATAGTCAGCTCTCTTCCCCATCAGAAGACCTGGGTTCAAGTCTTGCATCTGCTACAATACTAAACAAATCTCTTGCACTATTAAGTGCCCACAGGCAACAGTATCTGACTCAGACCTCTACAGCCTATTGACTTAGACAATCATCAATTCATGTGACTTTCTCTTTGTATTGTACTTTCATTTATTTTATGAAAGTTTCCAAATACATTTTACCCTGGTTTGGGCTACACTTGTTGGAGGTGGATTCCTCTGCTCTTGGTAACTCCTTAAGATTCTAATTTGAAGAGAAAATAGTGGGCTTAATTGATAATTTTCTCACTGGAGAACCCCTTATACTGGTGAATTTCTGATTAATCTTGCACTTTCTTAAGAAGAATTCATGTTTTTCATTCATTATAGCACCATCCAAAAAGCCTTCTCTATTGCTTTTCTTTCTTCTAACATTTTCCAGGGAAGTTATGTTGGTTGTGCAAATTACTTTGGACAGTTTCTCAAAAGACCTGTAAAAAAGGAAATACTTACAATGAGAGAGAACAGCTTTCTCTCAATGCAAGAAATTTGAAATCTAATTAGACTGGAACACAGGATTGTGTGATGGAGAGTAGATGATGAAAAGAGACTAGGAAAGTAGTTTGTGTGTGTGTGTGTGTGTGTGTGTGTGTGTGTGTGTGTGTGTGTGTATGCTGTTTATTCTTTACACTGGGGTCTCCTAGAAGGTCTGGCTCATGTTTTCCCTCAGGTATTTCCCCAAGCTATGTGGGAGAAAAGAGCATCCATTTATTCTGGGTTATATGTTTCTTTCCTTTTTCTCCCCCCCCCCCCTTGTAGGCACATTATGCCTACAAGAAGACTGTGCCCTCTTTCATGAAGCATTAAACCCTCTTTGTGTGTAATAAGCCTGTGAAAGATAAACAGGTCAATTGGACTATTTACTTCCTTCCACTCAAATATTCTTCAGTCTTTGAGAGTGTTTATGAAGGTTTTCAGCACATCTCCTAACTCCAGTCACCCTTTGAGAAGGGAATGGTTTTGCCTCATTTTCAACTTGGACATTTTATGTTCTAAGGACCATCCCATCTCTGACATCCTTCCTCTGACAGCCTAAGTTCTCTTGGAGTCTGTGACTTCACTTGGATTATTGAATCCAGGCATATCCCCAAAGTCTGATTTTAAACAAGCTCCTCCCAGTGTAGAGAGGCTGAAGAGTTTGGAAGAACTAGATTCAAGTGTGGCCTTTGAAATTTACTGTTTATGAGAATTCTGGAAGGTCACTTCCTTTTCTCTGGCTCTCAATGTCCTCATCTACAAGGAAATATCCAGTGACCTGTCATTGCCCCTTCCAATGTCCCTCTCCCTGTGGCAAAATCAACCTCTCACCTTCCTTTGGCCACAATATGATCTTAGAGAGGAACTGGGATCAGATTAGCCTAGGAAGTTTTTCTGGGCTCTGGTATTTCCTGGTCCCTAGCATTTCCCTTTTATAATATGGCACTGGAAAGTCAGAGCATCAGAGGGTATCAGAGCTGGAAAGAACCTTAGAAAACATTGAATCTAGTTCTGTCATTTTACAAACAGGGATGACAAAGTTCAGAGAAGAGGCAGAGCTTTCTCAAAGTCAATGGAAGGTAGGCAGTGAATACCAGAGATTATGACTTGAACACAGCTCTCTAGGAAACAAACCTCTTTAAATTAAGGTTCACTGACATGTTTTTATCTCTGAGACCATTTCTAATTCTCTGCTATATGATATAGTAAAAAATGCCAGATTGGGGAAGTTAGGAAGAAGGATGGCTCCTGCTATCTATAATCTTGTGACAAGTTAATTTAGTCTCAGTCTCAGTTTTCTCATCTGTAAGAGGAATAGGGGCAGTTAGGTCTCTCATTGAATAGAATCCTGAGTTCCATCTTCCTTAGTTCAAATCTAGCCTCAGATACTTACCAGCTGTGTGACCTTGAACAAAACACTTAATCCTGTTTGCCTCAGTTTCCTCATCTATAAAATGAGCTAGAGAAGAAATGATACACCATTCCAGTACTTTGCTAAGGAAAACCCCAAATGGGGTCACAAAGTGTTGTACATGACTGAAAACAACAATATTAAAAAGGGAAATAAAGATTATATATATATATATATATATATATGTATGTATAGTGCCTAAAAACATGTTGTTGCTACTTTGCTATGACTTTTACTCTCCTATGAACCTTCCCCTGTTGCAGATGAGGAAACTGAGGTTCTGCCTTGGAGGCAGTCCAGTTGGGCAGCTCAGGACACTATGACTCAGATCATTCTTACCTCAACCTTCTCCCCATTACCTTTCTTATCTTTCCTTCCTTACCTCAGTTCCTCCCTCACTAACTAGTCTATGTCACAGATTACAGTGTGATGAGTAGGAGACCTGGAGACCAGGTCACAGAATTGGGACCAAACTTTTCTCTTCCCTAACAAAGGGAGGAATCCTGGTCCTGTAATTCCCTTCTAGAAGGTAGGAGAGGAATGCTTCCTTTTCTTATCATTTACCCCCCTTGGTCTGAGGGGAAGACACAACTCTGGCTCTTAGGAAGCTCCTCATTAGAGATGAGGAGGAATGGATACTGCCCTAGGGAGCCACTAGTCCAAGAGAGAAGGCACATCCCTTCCTCTTCTGGGAAGTTAAATATTCCTTTTTTTTCTGGCAATGTTCTGGGCCTTCAGACATTCTCAGAGTGGGTGGATACCCCCATATTTCTCTCATTAAATCCCCCTTTCTAGCTTTATCTTTCAACCTATGTTGTTTGTCTATCTGTCTTCCTCTCTTCCTCCCTCCCTCTCTCTACAGAGGTCAATCTACCCCTAAGGGAAAGTAGGGTCTAAGGTGTCCTTCCATAGGAATTGTAAGTATGGCCCCAGGAACATCCCTCTGGAGCCCATTGGGTCCTTGGAGAAATGAGGGGGAACATGAGCCCAGGGTGGTCCCTCTCTTCCTCTCTCATTCATTCAGACACAAACAAGTTCTTCAGTTTAGCCACAGGTTGATACATACTTTTTTGCATGCAACCCCATTGCACACATCTTTTGCTATTCATCTTTTTTATGCACATCAGTTCACTCACATTCTTATACATACTTGAGTTCAGGTATATCCACATAGGTTCACATAGACACAGAAGGACATAGTTTTTCCCTTTTATGAATACCATCTTGCATTTTGCTTGAATCCATTATATGAGTCACTGAAGTCCAAGATCCATCTCCCTCTCCCCTCCCTATAGATCTCCCCCCCCCATCTCCACACCCAATCCTTGAACTCTGATCTTCCTCTGGCTTTAGATAAGATATAGCAGAGTGGGGATGGGCAGCATTTGTTAGAAAATCTCAAAATTGGGATGTGGATAGAGCTGAGACCTAGGAAGGGGTTTGAAGAAGGTAATTTTTCAGAGGGAGAAGAGAGAGAGTCCATCAATCTGAGACCTAGGAAGGGGTTGGAAGAAGGTAATTTTTCAGAGGGAGACCCAGGAAAGCACCACCCAAAATAGGCCAATAGAACTTAGGGTCTATTGATGAAGGACAAGGTCCCACTAGAGTTAGACCAGTCCATGGTGCAGCATGAGACATTCAGGACCCATCACATAGTCCTGGAACATCTCTTGGAAAAATTCTATACATCCCTGACTGATGTCATTCAGGAAGCCTGAAATATCCAGGAAACTTAATGGGGAAAGAGGAACAGAGGTTAACCAGAGTCCCACCAGAAAAGTCTTCAAAAATGAACCCAGCAATAGATATCTGTCATCTGCCAATTATCCTAGTTCAATGTGGAGAAACTCAGAATCAAAAGTTCAGAGGATGAGAAGGACCACAGAGGTCAACTCCTCCAGCCCATAACTGAGGAAGAGTCCCCATGCTCTCCATCACACTGGACAAGAGTTCCACTATCCTTGCCTAAAAATTTAAGATGAAAGGGTTATCCCCACAGTTCACTATGTCCCAAGGCTTCCCTAGCACACTTAGGATTGCTCTGCTTATTGAGATGTTATTCTTGATGACAAGCCTAAATTTGGTTCTTTATAACTTCTATTGGAAACAACCTCTGGGGTCAAGAAATACAAATATAACTTTTCTTTTAAAGAAATTCTTGCCTCTAACATTCTTGGCATTCCCATTATCAGGTAGCTGATTAACATTTTATCAGTGGAAATGTCTTTAAAGAAGAGACATTAGCATTTACTTTTCCACTGCATACCAAGGATCAGGCAACTTTTCAATCTGACTTGCAACTGAAACTTTCCATATCTGTTGTCTCATTGATTAGAACATGAGAGGAGTCTACTCTCCTCATGGAGAATAGAGACTCTTATTTTTCTATTTGTATGACAGGGCTTATGTCAATGCTTTGTACATAGTAAGTGCTAAATAAATGCTTTACTCATTCATTCATTCATGTTATATCATAGGTATTTATGGGCAGCTAGGTGACACAGTGGATAGATTATTTACCTTGGAGTCAGGAGGACTAGAGTTCAAATCTAGTATCAGACATTTGATACTTTCCAGCTGTGTGACCTTGATGATCACCTGACTCATATCTGACCATAGGTCCCCAGATAGTTCTAGAGGAGAAAATGAGGTTACTGACCTAGCACAGCACCCCTCACTCAAATGTGATTCATGTGCATGTCATGACCTCACATCCCTGACTTCATGGTTTTCTTAAAGAGTAAAGAAGGACAAACAACATCACAGCTGTTCAAATAATTGAAGACAGCTATCATTCATGAAGATCTGAGTTTTAATCCTTCCTCAAGTACCTACTAGCTATATGGTTCTGAATAACATTTCTTCATCAGTAAAATGGCAATAACAATAGTATCTGCTAGGACATAATAAACACTTAATAAATGCCCTATGGTGCAGCCAAGGTGGTGCAGAGGATAGAGCACCTGCACTGGAGTCAAGAGGACCTGAGTTCAAATCCGGCCTCAGACACTTGATACTTATTAGGTGTGTGACCTTGGGCAAGTCACTTAACTCTACTGCCTTGCAAAAAAAATAACCCCCTCCTCCAAAATAAATAAACATTCTATCTATCCATCCATTTATCTATCTAACTATATCACAGAGTTGATATAGGATCAAATAAAAGGAGTTATATAATTAAAGTGTTTTGTAAATCCTTTAAAATTTTTTTAATTTATTATTTAAGGCAATAGGGTTAAGTGGCTTGCCCAAGGTCAGACAGCTAGGCAGTTATTAAGTGTCTGAGGCCAAATTTGAACTCATGTTTTCCTGACTCCAGGGCCAGTGCTCTATCCACTATGCCACCTAGCTGCCCCATATTTGTAAATCTTAAAGCACATGATGATGTTGCTGATGATAATGATGTTCAGTTCCCCTCCTCTCCTTGGCCTATCTCTTCTTTAAACTAAAAATTATCATTTTTTTATGTGATCCTCATACAGCATGAAGTTGAGATCCTTCACCATTCTCACTGGAAAGGCTTTCTAACTTATCAATGAGTTCATCATATGTGTCATAAGAATTGTCTGCCTTGCTCAATTTGTGGTCTGACTGGGATAGATTACATCAGAACTATCACCTCCCTAATCCTGTATACTTTATCTCTTAGAGCACACATATGACTCATTGATTCCAAAAACCCCAGATCTTTCTCCTGAAAGACTGCTTTTCATGAAACTTCAACCAACATTGAAAGCATTGAGAAGGAAGAGAAGAGAGCACTTTGGAATATCATTCCTTATGATTGTGGGTGTTTTTTAAATCAAAATGGCAGCTTTTATATTTATTCCTATCAAATGCTATTTAATTAGAGTTTATCTAATTTTCTAAATTGGTGAAACTTTTGGAATTCTTATCAATTATGCTTCTCAGATTTTTGTTGCTCTAGATTTATAAGCATATCACCTAATTCTTTATCTAAGCAATTGATTAAAACATTGAATTACAAGGGCCAAGCACAAATCCCTGAGATATCCCTTCTGAACTGACCCTAAACAATTCATAACTTTTATTGGGGCAGATAGGAGCACTGGCCCTGGAGTCAGGAAGACCTCACAGATCTGGCCGAAGATATTTTCTAGTTGCATGATTCTGGACAAATCATTTAACTTCTATTTGCCTTGGTTTCCTTATCTGTAAAGTAGAGATAATAATATTGTTTTACTCCTCAGGTTGTTGTAAGGATCAAATGAAATCATAATTGTAAATTTTAGTTAAGTGCTATATAAATGTTATCATTATGATTATTATAAGAATCCATAATTGAATTAATCTAATTGAATTATCATCCAAATCATGTCTCCATCTTGTCCATAAGACTACCCTGAGAGACATCACTTAGAACTTTGCCCAAAATGTAGGTTAAGTGGTATCTAAAAGGATTCTTCTACTAGTCTTGGGACTCTGTCAAAAAAGGAAATGAGGTTAGTATGGCATAGCTTGTTCTAAAAGAATCGTGCCGTAACTTAGTGATTACATTTTGAGATGGTAATTATGTGTTCTAAAATTTTTATGTGAAATCAAAGTCACTCTTGCTGGTTTATAGTATGTAGGCTCTATTTTATACTTTTATAGCATCATAAGTTTAGAGATAGAAGAAACTTTAGAGGCCATTGGGTCTAGATAAGAAAACATAGGCTTATATTTGTCCAGGGTATCACATCAAATTTGAACTCAGGTCTTCTGACTCCAAGCCTAGCACTCATTCCACTGAACCATCTGGCTACCTCCATTCCTGGTGCAAGGATCAGACCAGGAAATATAGCTGAGACATGGACTGTGAAACCAGGAATTACTGGATCCTAAAATTTAGTGGCAATAGGGACTTCCATATGATCTAACAGTATTTGAAATGCAGAGATATGTACAAGATCATATGAAAATAGAAGAGCTATGGGCCAGGACTGAGCCTCAGAAGTAAGGCTAGGAGGTAGACCCATCCTAGATGAAGGTAGAATGGGGGCTATCCACAAAGGTTGCTTCTGAGGATGCTAGGAAGTGGGCCATTCTTCTCTTATGTCTCACTCACTTTAGGAAGTACACGTTTGGTCCACATGTTCACACAGTGTAGAACATACATACTGCATTGTATTACTCCAATGAGAGAGAGGTACTTAGGGGAATATTCAGAGGTGGGAGTTTCAGTATGGTAGCCATTTCAGGACTCAAAATGGCACATTTCCATGGAGTAGACACAGGTTTTGCCATCTTGTGCAGCTGTTCCATATGACTCCATAGGGTAGAACTTGTAGTTTGCCAAGGGACAAAGTTTTATTTATAGTGTCAACTTGAAATGAACTCGAGAACTCATCTAGTTTAATATTCTAATTTAAAGATGAGGAAACTGAGCCAGCGAGACAAAATAATGTGTTCACAATAATATGCAGATAATAACAGCACTGAGATCTGAACCCATGTCCTTTGTCTCCAAAACTGACACTCTATTATGCCAGGCTTCTTTCCCACTGTCTTCCTGTTTCATAAAAAGAAAAAAAATTCATAACAATGAGAACTTTCTCATTATAAAAAGGATCACTTCAGGAGATAGTAGACTCCCCATTACTAGAGGTATTCAAAGGCAGGATGGCTACTTGTTGGATACTTAAAGGGAGGATGACTTCTCAGATATGGGTTGGCAGCCTCTAAGATTCTCTGGCTAATGTTGACTCTATGACAGAAGTTCCCCAAATCTTGGTTGTTTTTTTTTTTTTTAGGTTTTTGCAAGGCAAATGGAGTTAAGTGGTTTGCCAAGGCCACACAGCTAGGTAATTATTAAAGTGTCTGAGACTGGATTTGAACCCAGGTACTCCTGACTCTAGGGCCAGTGCTATATCCACTGTGCCACCTAGCCGCCCCCACTGCGCCACCTAGTGGCCCCCACTGCGCCACCTAGCCACCCCAAAATCTTGTTTTTTTAAAGTTATTGGAAGCGTTTATATTTTTCTTTTAAAAATAGTAAAGCAACTGGAAGAAACTTCTTCTGGCAAGATCTTCCTGAGGATTGCAATATTAGCTGTGAAAATAAAATTGAGAGAAAAGTAAAAGAAGAGGTGATGTTTCCCAAGAGCTGGGACAGAGGACAGGTAGAGCAGATGTTATTAGTTTACAGAAGAACTGTTAGTGAGTTCTTAATCCCTTTATTTATTTATTTTTCCTAATCCTTTTTTGATTGGACATTGAAGACTATTACATCCTAATTCCCCTTTGTCCCATTGCTTTTGGTTCTTTGCATTTTATCTTCAACAGTTCTTGGGTTTTAAGAGTCTAAGTCCTTACAGTTCTGAAGCTTTACTTGTCTGGGAACTTGTACTTTAAAATCTTTTATCTACTGCTTTTGCCTTGCTTTCTATAAAAATACTCAAGTTACCCATTCTACAAAATAAAGAAACAAAGCAACCTTTTCCCTTAACTTAACCTTCCCTCAAGTTATTGTCCTATAGTTCTCCTGTCTCACCCAGCTCAATTCCCAGAAAATAAAATTGCCACTATTTGCTCATTTTCTCTTCACCTTTTAACTCCCCTCAATCCCACCAGTTCACTAAAACTAAATTTGTCTTAAATAAAAATCTCTTTATTTCTAATTCCAATGATTTTTTCTCATTATTCACAGTTCTTGACTCCCTTCAGTTTAAGGATGTTTTTCTCCTCAACATTACTGAACACTACTTCTTCCTGGTTCTCTTCCTACAGGTCTGACCCTTCCTTAGACTTTGTTGCTTGATGTCATTCATTTCCCCAGCTCTTACATGTGGATATACCTCTTGCTAAGGGACCTCTTACTAAGTTCTCCTGGAGATCTAATTATCTTTAATGAATTTAGTTATAATCTTGATTCAAATGATACTCAATTCTATTATCTTGCCCTTGTCTCTCTTCTACTTTTCAGTTTCTGATTATCAGTTGCCTGCTGGCTATCTCTATCTGAATGTCCCATAAGCATCTCAAAATCAGCACACCCTCAGCACAACTCATCCTCTTTCCTTCTTCCTAACTTTCTTATTTCTGTTGAGAGAATCTTTGCCATTCTGGTCACCCAGGTTCACAATCTCAGAGTCATCCTTGACCACTTACCCTCCAACATGATCCATAGCCAATTATTTAGAGATTCTACCTCTGAACTATTTCTCACATCTGTACCTCTCTCTCCAATAACCCAGCATTATGCTAATTAAGGCTTTTTTCATCTCCCACATGAACTTTTGTATTGGTTTCCCAAATAAGTACCCTACTTTTTAATTTTCATTTATATCAAACTGCTAACCAAATTGACATTGTTAAGTCACAAGACTTGGCTATGTTAATTCTCATTCTGTAGCCCCCTATTTCCTCTAGGACAGAATCTAAATTCATTTATTTGATATTTGAAACTCTTTTCACAGTTTGACTCCAGTCTGATTTCAGTTCACTTCCCCTAAAATACAGAATCTTCTAGCCAAGTTGTCTTTCTTGCTATTCTTTTTAAAAAATTTTTTATTTATTTAAGGCAATGGGGTTAAGTGACTTTCCCAAGGTCACACAGCTAGGTAATTATACAGATTTGAATACAGGTCTTCTTGACACCAGGGTTGGCGCTCTATCCATTGTACTATGCAGGTACCTAGCTGCCCCTCTTGCTATTCTTAATACATGATAATCCATTTCTCCCTATAATTCATTTCTGTACCTTTGTACTTATTTCCCATACCTGTAATATTATCCCTGTTCATCTCCTTTTGTAATCTCAAACTTCATTTAGGTTTCCTCCTACACAAAACCTTTCCTGATTATCTCAGTTGTTAGTGGACTCCCATTTCCAATTCCTTTATAGCTCATAGATTTAAGAGTTAAAAAGAGAATGCCTTCATTTTAAAGATTAGGAAACTCAGATCCAGAGATGTTGTAACTTATCCAAATACTCATAGACAGGAAGTGACAGATCCAGAATCTGGACATGGGTCCTCTAGCTCCAAGTCCAGAACTCTCTGATGGCTCCATTTTGTAATTTCTTATTTGTAGAAACATTATGCCCTCCTTCCCCTCCTACTGTTGGAATTTGAGCTCCTTACATCCTTAATACCAGAACCTGTTTCACCCTTTTGCTGTTATATGCCCAGTATCGTGGATAATGTCTGGCATGTAACAGCTAGGTGTTTCATTAATGCTTGTTGGTTGATTCTTCAATTATCTGGTTCTAGGATTCGAAGTCAAATTCTGTGAAATTTTGGTTCTACAATTCAAATTTGATTCTATCAAGTCAATTAACATTATTAAGCACCTATTACATTATTATTTTACTTGGTAAGTTTATCAAGTAATAAGTGCTTAATAATGCTGATTGATTAGAGGGGGTTGATTTACTGTATGGAACAGTTTACTAATATGAGAGGGGGTTCCTGAATATAGAGGCAAATCTGAACTGTAGAACCAAAGATTTATAGAACCGAATCACAGAGCCAAAGATTCACAAAACTAAACTTAGAATTGTAACACAATGAATGTAGAACTAGTTCTAGAATCAAGAGAAGTAAGTTCAAATCTCATCTTTGATGCTTAGAACCTTTGTGAGAGAAAGAACTGTGGAGTTTGAACAAAGACCAAGGACTATTACCTTTAATTTAGAAAAAAATATATATATTATTCTCTTCTCTTGCTATCTCTTGTATTTTATGCTTCTTCCTTAAGGATATGATTTCTCTCTCATCACATTCAATTTGGGTCAATGTATACCATGAAAACAATGTAAAGACTGGCAAATTGCCTTCTGTGGGGGGTAGGGGGAGGGAAGTAAGATTGGGGGAAAAACTGTAAAACTCAAAATAAATAAAATATAATAGAAAAAAGAACCTTTGTGAACTTGAGTCAATCAATTAATCACCTTGAGCCTCAGTTTCCTCAATTGTAAAATGACAGGGTTGAACTAAATGACCTCTGAAGTCCCTTTCTGCTTTAGATCTATGATCGAACGATGTATATAACTGGGATATGAAGGACTTTAAAAGTCAAACAGAGGGTTTCATATTGATCTTGGAGGTAATAGGGAGCCATCAGAGTATATTGACAAGGGGGAGAGGTGTCATGGCACTTTCAGATCTACACTTTCCACAGTTTCCCTCAGTTGTTCTGGGAACTTGGGAAAAGCCTAAGTACTTACTGATCATATCCATCTTACAACTCAATTTGCATTTGTCATTACTGAAGACCACATCACATCTTTGTCCTGTAGGGAATGTCAAATGAAAGGAATAAAGAAGACCCAGGTCTCAGAAGCAGCTTCCACTGCCACTGCCATTCCCATCCTCCATTCCCATTGATTCCTCTATAGGGAGTCAGGAAATAAAGGTTCTCATTCCTGACTCTATTTTTCCTTAGAAAAATCCTTTCTGATCTCTGTGTGACTCAATTTGTCTGACAGGTGATGTTGTTAAACTGATTATTTTCTAAGATTCTTTCCAAATCTGACATTTTATAATTTTAAGGCACGTCATCCTAAGTCATCAAAGGTTCTGCAATTAGGTGGAGATGTGGGTGGGATAGGGTGGGTAGGAGTCAGGGAAAAGACAATTAAATCCTAAATTAAAGCCTCTCCCCCTGATTCTTCCAAATTTTCTTTTCTTCTCTTTGTCTGACCCTCTGTCCCCATCTTTTCATCTTTTTCAATGCCTGTGTTGGTCTCTTTGTGTCTTTCCCTCATTCTCTTTTGCTTCCTTGGGACTGGTGAGGAGCAAGGGAGGTGAGTGAGTACAAAGAGGTGGTTAAAGGCAATAAGTAGATAAGGGAAAGGTATGTCTTGTTTATTGATCTACATCAGCTCTGGCAATAAAGGAGCAGCATGGGGAGGGGGCCAGAAAGGGAACCAGATTTTGAGTAGAAAAGAATCCTAAAATACCAGAGCATGATTCCTAGAACAAATAATATCAGAGGAGAAATAACCATCAAGTCCCAGATTAAGTCCCAAGGAACTCTGAGGTTCCAAATGGCAAAACTGAGACAATATTGACACCAGTGGTATCTTCCCCACTGAGATATTAAATATAAACTTATATAATTATGTGTACATCAACAATCTGATTATCTACATTGAAAATTTAATTTGAAAATAAATTTCATTTTCTTCAGAATTTCTTAGACCTCTTATTCCAGGAATATTCCAGACTCTCAGAGCTTGCCCTATCAGTAACTAGACTAGAGACATTCTGTGGTTCATTTATATTGGAAAGCATCAGTTTTTATATATACATATATATATATATATATAAATCCAGTTTTTTTTAATAGAACTAAGAATGGTTTTTTACATTTTGAAAAATAACAACCCCTCCCACTATTTTTAAAGATGTAAGAGCCACTTTTTTGCTCAACAGTCATACAAAAATTGGTGGTAGCTTGGATTTGACTCCCAGAGTGTAGTTTGCTGACCCATAAGAATGTTAGATTTGTATCAGACTTTATGGCCCATTCAATCCAAACTCTTGTTTTATATGTGTGTGGAATAGGGTATGAAGAGACTAGCCAGTGAGAAACTGGTCTTTATGATTGCCAGTAGCATTCTTCATGCCCCTCCCCCCATACCTTGCCATGGGGTCTACATGAGCACATGAACTTGATACTGCTTCTGTTTCTGTTACATTTATTCTTTCCTGCTATTAGATGAAGGAGTATTGGAGATGAAATGACCCTATGGTATTCCAAAGATCAGAGGACCAGTGACCCAATGTCAGTAGTCCATGACTGAGCCTGTTGAATTCTCAGCCAGGACTCCAAGAGCAACCTCTGGGATGTTGCTCAGAGTTGAATCAGACTTAGTTGCTGAGACAACATCTTCTGGAGCAAATTCATTTATCTGAGAGACCTCATTTGGAAGTGAGCTTTGATGGGACTCAGGAAAGGAGGGCTTGGAGAATATGGAGAAATGCCATTTGACTACTATGTTAAATTTCAGCCCACTTTCCCTAGGGATTGAGGTGTTATAGGGAAGAGTGTACTTCTGTCAGTAAAAAGTCTTTTGTAAAAACTAAATGTTACTGGGAAATTGATCAATGGCCATTGATATTAGGGATAAATTAGAAGAAGACATCCCCCAACCTTTAAGAGGACCCTGAGAAGGAGCAATAGTTAGGCTTGATGGCGATCAATGAAAGTTTGGGGAGTTGGGGTAAGAATTCTCAGAAATCAAAAAACTAACAAAGAAACATATCCAGAGAGGGGAAGACATTTTTTTTCCAAATTCACACAGGAAGTAAATGATAAACTAGAGGGACTTTAACTGACATTTTCTGACTTTAGACTAGTTCTTCCTAGCCCCAGAGCATATACCTACACAATGGATAATTGTGGAAATCTGGAAGTGGTGAA
Source organism: Macrotis lagotis (assembly GCF_037893015.1). NCBI lineage: Eukaryota > Metazoa > Chordata > Mammalia > Peramelemorphia > Peramelidae > Macrotis > Macrotis lagotis. The sequence continues at coordinate 616,820,531 of NC_133666.1, read as the reverse complement.
AATGGTGGAGTGGATAGAGAAAGGAGTGGGTGCAGCAACTTTAAGTTCTTGTAAAAAAAAAGATTTCCTACCATTCTGAGCAATATAGAGATGCCCAGGAGGTGGTAGGTTCTTTTCATTAGAAATCTTCAAGTAAAAACTGGTTGTTCACAAGTCAGATATATAGCTAACATTTATACAGGTCCTGTGCTAAGCACTTTATGATTGTAATCTCATTTGATTCTCCCAACCACCTTCATTTTACAGATGAGGAAACTGAGGCAGTCAGAAGTGAAGTGTCTTTCCAAGGGTCACATAGCTATTAAGCATTTGAGGTAGGATTTGAACTCAGGTCTGTCTGTCTCCAAAACCAGAGCTCTAAACGCTGGCTTATCCTAGTATTGTAGGGGTGAGTATGCCTGTTCACGTATGGGTTGGTCAAGATGACCAACTCTAAGATTTTGTATTGTTTTTGCCTTTCTGAGTTCTCTCCAATTAGCCCAGCTCTGTAATCTGGATCTACAATGAAGGATAGAGGAAGGAGGTGTTCTTACTGAACTCCACCAAAGCTAATGACAGTGAAGAAAGGCAAGGCTCACACCCAGAAAATGAAGAGATTGGAGAGAAGACAGTCAAATACTGTTGGTGTGATACAAGCTAGGTCAAAGAGAAATGGATAGACATTAACTTTCAGGGAAGACTCCCTGAAGGAAACTGGCCCTGAGATAGACCTTGGAGAGTAGACAGTGGAGCAGATTTGCTTCTATAGAAAAGGTCCCTGAATGCCTAACTCAAACCTTCTCAATCTCTACTCTGCCAGGGAACTCTCCAGAACTGGTGAGAGGCCCTACCTTCTTTACCAGTCACTGAACTGTTAAAGGTAAATGAATTGTGGCTTCTCTCTTGTAGATGACATTTTGGCCATCATAGGATTAAATCTTGTCCCTCTAGTCCTGTACTGTGAAACACCTAAAAAGCTGTGAATCTTTTTCCTCCTCCTGCTTCTTTCAGGTCTAATTCTCAAACCTGGCCCCAGGTCCAGCCCAGAATGTTCTCTGGGTTCAAGGTGAGCCTAACTCCAGTTCCAAACTAAGGTTTCACTTTGATCACAGTCAGGGCTCTAACTTTAGCTCAGTCTGCACCTTGACACCAACAGACATTCTCACATCATATGATAAACTGCCAGAATGAAAGAGTGTGAATGGCTCTCTTTAGTGGGTTCCTCCAGCTGGGGACCAAACTCAGAGCTGAATAGAAGGGCTATGGCCCCTTCTAAATGATGCTTTCTCCCCTTTGTCCATTCTCTCTGCTCTTTCTCTGTCCTTGGAGTCATTCCCTGTCTCATTGTATTTGTTTTGACCATAGACTATTTAGTATCTCCTGGGTTGAGTCCAAATGAGTTTCCCCAGAAATCCTTCCCTCATAATTAGTTGAATATTTTCTCTTTTCCCACCATAGTCATCCCTCAAATGCTGATCTATCTGTCTCTTTTACTCTCAGGACTGAGTCATATTGGAACTGGGCGGGGGTCAAAAAATCAGTGATCAGGAACCAGAATTTGTGATAGGAAGAAAACTCCTCATCCAACCATCCTGATCCCCATTTCTTTTTTAAAATTTTAAATATTTTATTTATTTGTTTTTCCAACTACATGCAATGATAGTTTTCACCATTTTTTCCAAGGTTTTGAGTTTTACATTTTTCTCCCTCCCTCTCTTCTCTCTCCTCCTCTCCCCCCCGCCCGACAGAAAGCAATCTAAATATAGGCCATGCTTAACATAGATCCATATTGATCATGTTGTGAAAAAAGAATTAAATCCTAAAAGAAGGAAAAAACATTAGAGAGAAAAAAACAGCAATATATAAGAACTTAAAAATTGAAGATAAGAAGCTCTGGCCTTCATTTAAACTCCACAGATCCTTCTCTGGATATGGATGGTATTTTCCATCACAAGTCTGATTATTGTACTGCTGAAATGAACAAGACCATCATAGTTGCTAATCCCCCATTCTTGATGTTCATCTGTGTCTGGCTTTATTCTCAGCTGACTTGGCTAGGAGGTTAGCTGGTGAGCTCACTCTCAGGACCCAGGGGAAATGTCCTCAGTCAGCCACCAGGTCCCTGTATCTAGCCTTATGCTCAGCTGCTCTGGTTGGAGCTAAAGAGAGGACAATACACTGGCCTTTCCCTCAGTTCAGATGTTGTCTCCATGAAACCTTTGCCAATTCCTTTGGTTAGAAGAGACCCCTCCAATCCTCCCAATCCCCACAGACTTGTGAGCCTACTTTTCTGAAACTGTTATCTTGTGCTTTTTGCTAGAACTCTCTCTCACCTTTCTTTTTCTTTCTCTTTTCTCTCTCCTTTCTCCTTCCGCCTTTCTCTCTCTCTTTTCTTCCTCTCTGTCTCTCTCTCTCTTTCTCTCCTTTCTTTTCTTTCTTTTCTCTCTTCTTCTTCCTCCTTTCTGTTTCTTTTTTCTCTCTCTCCTTTATCTCTTCTTCTTTCTCCTTTCTCTCTGTCTCCTCTCTCCTTTCTTTTTCTTTCTTTTTTCTCTCTGTTTGGCTGTCTCTCTTTTCTTTTTCTTTTCTCTCTTTCTTCTTTTTTGTCTTCCTTCTCTCTCTTTCATCTCTGTCTCTCCTTTTTTTCTTTCTTTTCTATCTCTCTCTTCTTCTTCCTCATTCACTCTTCTTCTTACTCCTTTGTCTGTCTCTCTCTCCTTTCTTTTTATTTCTCTCTTCTCTCTCCTCCCCCTTCCTCTCTCTTCTTCCTCTTCCTCTGTTTCTGTCTCTAACTTTCTCTTTTCCTTTCTCTTTTCTCTCTTCTCCCTTTTGCTTCTTCTTCCTCCTATCTCACTTCTTCCTCTCTGTCTTTTTCTCTGTCTCTGTCTGTCTGTCTGTCTGTCTTTCTCCAACTTCCTCTTCACTGAATTCTGAGTTATGGGAAGGAAGGAACTAAGACTTATTAATTTTTCTGTCATCAGTACTGAGACCAGTGTCCTGCCAATAAATAAGTTGAATGAAATTGATACTCTTAGGTCTGTTACATCTCAAAGAAGCTATGATTTAATGATTATAAGATTCCATGACATTTAAGATTCTAATTTTTTCTTGTTTTTGAGAGTTTTAAAGAAATATATTACCCAAATTTCATTTTATTATTTTTCCAATTAACAAGCATTTATTTTCTCACCTTCCCACTTCTTCTCGCCTCTCCAATTGAATAACAAAAAGAAAAAGAAAACTCTCAAAACAAATATATATATATATATATATATATATATATATATATATATACATATATAGTCAAACCTAATAAATTTCCAAATTGGCCACATTCAAACACGTCTATCTCTGCTTTTGGAATCTATCAAATTTTCTGGCAGGAGATGGGTAGAGTTCAAAATGTTCATCACTCTGGAATCATGGTTGGTCATGGTATTAATTAGAGTTCTGAAGTTTTTTAAAGTTTTTTTTTCCTTATAACACTGTTATTGTGTAAATCATTCTCCTAATTCTACTCATTTCACTTTGCATCGATTTACATAATTCTTCCCAGGTTTCTCTGAAACCATCACTTTTCTCTGCTTAGAGACTGCTAAATGTTGAAATGGAAGTCACTGCAACTGAAGTCAGGAAGAATCCAGCCTCAGACATTTAAATATGTGACCCTGTGCAAGTCACTTAACCTCTGCCTATTTTAGTTTCCTCAAGTATGAAATAGAGATGATAATAACAGCACCTACCTCTCAGAGCCGTGGGGATAAAATGAGATAATATTTATTAAGGGCTTAGCACAATTCCAAGGACTTAAATGCTTGTTCCTTCCTTCCTTTTAATTTCTTATGAGGCAATAATATTTCATTCCCCAGTAGCTGTTTTCTTTTGGGAGCTATATGAAAAAGGCTCTGCTATAAATGTCTTTCCACATATAGCTCCTTTTCTCCTTCTTTTGATCTCTTGGGTAATTGATCTAATAAAGTTAAGGTCAGAGGTACACATAATTTAGTGGCTTTCTTTAAAAACATAATTCCCAATGATTTTCCAGAATAGGAGGATCAAGGCATAGCTCCAGTATCAATGTATTGGTGGACCTGTTTTCCCATAAGGGGCCGCTAGGTGGTGTGATAATTCTTTCTTGACTTGACCTTATGTGTATATTTTTAGATAGATAGATATAGATGTAGATATCTCTTTCTTTTTCCATATATATATATATATATATACATATACCCTGTGTATATTTATATGTGTGTGTGTATATATACATATATATACATATATTTTACATGTAAATATGTTCAGCAGTGGAATTTCTAGGTCAAAAGGCATGGACATTTTTGTCCCCTTTTAAACATAATTCTAAATTGTTTTCCAGAATTGCTGAACCAACAATAGCTCTACTATTACACTATTGGTAGTCTATTACTCTACTATTGCCTGTCCTCCAATATCCAGTCCAATAAGGGTTATTTCCATACTTTTCATCTTTGTTTATTTGTTGGGTGTGGAACAAAAATCTCAGAGTTGGTTTAATTTGTTTTTCTCTTATTAGGAATTTAGAGAATTAATTTCAAAGCATTAATGATTTGATAATTTTCTTTTCAATACTTTAGTTTTCCACATTATAACACATCACAGTTTCAATATATGTGGTAAGCACAAAAAATTAAATGGAAATTTGGAGTTTTGCAGGAGGTATAGATGACACATGAAGGCCAGCAGACAACACATTTAATAATAAGGTATGTAAACATCCCATAAAAGAAAAAGAAAAAAATGAAACTTCTCTAATATTAAGGAAGGGCCAAAAAATTTTGCACAGATTTTCCAGATCTTGGGGGGTTGGGTAGGGGAGAATACAACCCCTGCAATGTGGAAGGGATAACTATATTCTGCCATAACTTTTGAACATTCACTTATTGGGGAATGATCTTTAGTCTTATGTATATCTATATTCTTTCTATATATAGATTTCCAATTCTTATTTCACAGGTGAAGATACCAAGACCCAGGGAGTTTGTAACTTGCTCAAGAAGAAATAAGTAGAGGGCAGCTAGGTGATGCAGTGGATTCAGGAGGCCCTGAGTTCAAATCCAGCCTCAGACATTTAATAATTACCTAGCTGTGTGACCTTGGACTGGTCACTTAACCTCATTGCCTCAAATAAATAAAATTTAAAAAAATGAATAAGTAGCAAATAATTGGCATATTTGAACCCAAATCCTTTGTCCCTGAATCCAGTATCCTTTCCATTGGACCATGTTGCTTACTTGTGGGAGATCTCTTCAACTCAGTTTTCTTATCACTTTGATCACCCTCTTCTGGATGAGATCTACCTTTTCAGTTCTCCTAAAATAGCAGAAATTATAGATCTCCCCAACTCCATTCAAGGGAAGTTTCCTCAGTCAAGGACCAGGAGGAGTTTGGGGCAGGGCTCCTTCCTTTGTACATGTTCTCAGAAGCTACCCTTGATAATTTTAATAATCCAACTGCCCCAAAGATTTGCAGAGGTTTAAGAATTATAAAAGGGAATTTAGAGGCTTCATCCAACTCCCTTAATTTTATAGTTGAGGAAGTAGAGATACAATAATGTTCAATGACTTGCTAGTGCTGCAGAACTAAAGAAGAGTTTGATGAAGTACTCAGGTCTCCCTAAGTACCAGTCTAGTTATCTATCCACAATTCCACTTGCTGGAGTAAAAGGCTATCCCTCCCCCAAATCCCTAAACCTAATGGGGCTAAAATGAATAGGAGATACCCAGGTGTTGGAGGACAGAAGGTGCAAACAATATTAAGTCATCATAAGCCTGCATATAATTAGGAGAAAGTGATCCACTTGTAGGATGCAAGGGGAGCCCAAATCTCTAGGGCCCTAGAGGATCTGCTGTATTTGAAGACCAAAGTTGTGGCATCCGTAATGCAAAAGTAATGTCTCTAGGAAACAAAGGCACTCTGGTCCAGAGGGACATTTTTCCAATTGTAAGACACAGTGACCAAAAGATACAATCCCAGACAGCTAGCTCTACAAGCTAGTTCGAAAAGTCGACTTTATGGGAAAGGGAATGAGTTCCATCTTCTGGGAGTTGAGGGAAAGTGCAGTTAAAAAGAACTGGACAGTAAAAGGGATCAGAGACCAAGGACGTCAATCTCCATAAGAAAAGGCCAGTGATTCATGGTTCATGCAGGCAAAGGAGACACTAAAATCCCCAGATCATTTTTCATATGATCTGTTCATCACTGAGTTCAAATCTAGCCCCAGACACTTATTATGAAGTCACTTACCTTCTGTCTCCATTTCCTCAATTGTCAAATAAATCACTTATTTTTCAGGGTTTTTGTGAGGATCAGATGGAAATGTATTGGTAAAGTATTTAGCTCAGTGTTGTTGTTGAGTCATTTCTGTCATATCCAACTCTTTGTGACTCCAGTGGGGTTTTCTTGGCAAAGATATTGTAGTCATTTACCATTTCCTTCTTCAATTCATGTGACAGATGGGGAAACTGAAGCAAATAGGGTTAAATAACTTGCTCAGGGTCACATAGTTAGTAAGTGTTCAAGGCTTGATTTGAACTCAGGTCTTCTGTCTCCAGGCTTGGCACTCTATCCACTCTTTTACTTTGCTCCTTCATTAATGGTGAATACTTTTTAGATTTGGTTTTCTAATTCAGAATTTCTAATTCAGAATCTTATTGTATTCTCACCTATTGTATTCTCACCTAGCATGCCACTATTTCACCATTTTTTTTTGCAAGATATTTTCAAAGAAGACCACCACATCAGGGAGGTGATGCCATGACAAACACATGAATTGGATTTGAGTGTGTGTGTGTTGGGGGGGGTTATGTTAAGTCACTAGTCTCACTCTCTCTTCTGGAGACATCTGAGTTCAGTGGCCAGATATAAATCAGGATAACTGGAGATGACCTTGGATGCAAGGCAATCAGATTAGTGACTTGCCCAAAATCACACAACTAGTAAGTGGAAAGTGTCTAAGACCATATTTAAACTCCTGTCTTCCTGGGAATCCAAGGCTAGTGCTTTATGCACTATACCACTGATTCGTTTTGCAGGGCAATGAGGTTAAGTGACTTGCCCCAGGTCACATAGCTAGGCAATTATTAAGTATCTGAGGTCAAATTTGAACTCAGGTCCTCCTGACACCACAGCCGGTGCTCTATCCACTGCACCACCCAGCTTTCTCTTAATGCACTCTGACATAATCTTTTTTATTTTTTTACTATCACAAATGTTATTTTATTTTATTTTTTCCAATTACATGCAAAGATAGTTTTCAACATTCATCTTTCTGTAAGATTTTGACTTTCACATTTTTCCACTTCCCTCCTTTCTTTCCCCCCATCTCCACAACTGCAACTAATCTGATATAGGTTACACATGTACAGTCATGTTTAACATATTTCCATATTAGTCACATTGTGAAAGAATAATCAGAACTAAATAAAAAAAACACAAGAAAGAAAAAATAAAACAAATTTTAAAAAGTGAAAATAGTATTTTTTGGTCTGCATTCAGACTCCACAGTTTTTTCTTCAGATGTGGATGGCATTTTCCATCATAAGTCTTTTAGAATTGTCCTTGATCACTGAACTGCTGAGAGGAGCTAAGTCCATCACATGTGATTATCTCACAATGTTGCTGTTAATTGTTTACAATATTCTCCTGGTTCTCACTTCACTCAGCACATTCTCTGTCTTTTTAATGAAGCCATGCTGACTCTTTGTTATCATTACTTCCCTTTCCAAGTTCTCACAAAGCATCTCTTTTGTAATGTGTTCCTTTAGTTTAAAGATACTAATCTTTTTCTCTGTTCAATACATTGGGATAGTTGAAATTCTCTAATTTTTTTTTGGCACCTCTCTCAGGCTCCATGATCTTTCAAGAATGGTGGTTCAGGGGGCAGAGCCAAGATGGTGGCAGGAGTACAGACTCTCTTAGGTGCTCTCCAAAGTATTTCAAAAACATTAAAATTATGACTCTAAATTTTTGAGAGACAGAATCCACAGAAAGATCCAGTGAGGCAATTTTCCAGCCCAAGGTAACCTGGAAAATAGTAGGAAGGTTCTGTTCCATGGGGTTGGAGGTGTGGCAGCACACCAGAGCAAAGAAACTTCAGCCTCCTGGAAACAGGCCAAGGGTACCTGGGAGCCCCTGCTCTTAGCAGCAGAAGCAGTTTCCTGACCTGCACTCCAGGGAGCACCAAACACAACTTGGAAGATCAGTGGGGAGACCTCTGCAGAGCCAAGCGCAAAGCCCCAGCTGTTGTGGTCCTCTGCAGAACCTCAGCGCAGCCTAGATCCCAGGAAATGGAAGTAGATCCTTGGAGCTGCCCAGCAGGAGCTGCCAGGCAGTTGTGCCCCGAGTGCTCAGCCCATGGAAGGTAAGGGAGTGGAGGGAGACTGCCAAGGTCTCTCTCTCCCTCTAATAGGACTCTGGGACTCTGACCATATTCAGATCCTGGTCTCAGTCTGGGTCCTGTCTAGAGCAGGGACCCGCCCCCCACCTCAGCCCGGGGACAGAGGTATGCTAGTGGTCATTCAACAGACCAGGAGAGCAGTCAGAGCCTCACATACTAAGGTCCTTGTGGTGGGGGTGTCCCAATAACTCAGAAAACACCCCAAAACTAGGCATAGGCTGGAGAAATGAGTAAACAGGAAAAAAAAGGAACCTGACCATAGACAATTACTTTGGTCCCCTTGGAGGATCAAAATGCTCAGTCTGAAGATGAGAAAATCCAAGCTTCTGCATCTAAAGACTCCAAGAAATATAGAAGTTGGGCTCAGACTATGACAGAGCTCAAAAAAAGATTTTGAAAATCAAATAAGGGAGATAGAAGAAAAACTGGGAAAAGAAATGAGATAGATGCAGGATAAACATGAAAATAAAGTCAGCAGCTTAGTCAAGGTGATCCAAAAAAATGCTGAAGAAAATAAAATGTTAAAAAACCAGCTTAGTCAAATGGATAAAGCAGTTCAAAAAGTTATTGAAGAGAAGAATGCTTTAAGAAGTAGAATTGGCCAGATGGAAAAGGAAATAAGAAAGCTCTTAGAGGAAAACAAATCCTTCAGATGTAGAATGAATCTAAAGGAAGCTGATGACTTTGCAAGATCTCAAGACACTATAATTCAACAGCAAAAATGAAAAACTAGAAGAAAATGTGAAATATCTCATTGGACAAAAAACAACTGATCTGGAAAAAACATCCAGAAAAGAATTTAAAAATTATTGGGCCACCTGAAAGCCATGATCAGGAAAAGTCTTGACTTCATTTTTAAATTTACAGGAAATTTGTCCTGATAGCCTAGAAGCAGAGGGTAAAATAGAAATTGAGAGAATCCACAGATCTCCCCAAGAAAGAGATCCAAAAAAAATAAAAACAACCCCCAGGAATCATATAGCCATGTTCCAGAATTCCCAAGTCAAAGAGAAAATATTACAAGCAACCAGAAGAACACAATTCAAATATTGTGGAGCTTCAGTCAGGTTTACCCAGGACTTAGCAGCAACTACATTAAGGGCTCATAAGGCTTGGAATATAATATTCTGGAAGGCAAGAGAGCTTGGGATGCAATTGAGAATTAACTATGCAGCAAAACTGAACATCCTTTTCCAGGGGAAAAGATGGACTTTCAATGAAAGAGGAGAATTTCAAACATTCCTATTGAAATGACCAGAGCTGAACAGAAAGTTTGATCTTCAAGTATAGGACTCAGGTGAACATAGAGAGGGTGGACGAGAAAGTAAATTATGAGGGATTCAATGATGATGAACTGTATGTATTCCTGCATGGAAAGATGATACTGAATAATACTCATATGAACCTTCTCATTTAACAGAGCAGGTAGAAGGAGCTTTTATAGATGAGGCACAGGAGAGAGCTGAATTTGAAGATATATATGGTAAAAATGGAGTCAGTGGCTGAAAGGGAAAATGTAATGGGAGTAAGAGAAAGAAGAGGTAGAGTAGGCTAAGATATTTCATATAAAAAATATTTCATGTGGCTTTTGCAATGCTATGGAAGGGGGGAAGGCGACTGGGAATGAGGGAACCTTCATTCTCATTGGAAATGGCTCAGAGAGGAAACAGCATACACACTCAATAGGTATAGACATCTAGAAGAAAAAAGGAGAGAAGGGGTCAGGGGGAGGGGAGGGGGGATGTGGGTGATAGAGGAGAGGGTAGATCCCTAGTGCTCTGTTTGCTACCCCACAGCACATTTTTCAAGGACTGAGTAAAAGGAGAGAGGAAATACAATAGATGGTAGTGGGGAGGAATGGATGGAGGGAATTACAATCATCAGCAGCAACTGTGGAAAAATATGGAAGTAACTTCTATGAAGGACTTATGATAAAGAGCATGATCCACACAAGACAGAGATGGTATCAGAACACAGACTGAAACACATTTTTTTCTCTTTATTTTACTTTATTTCTCATGAGGTTTTATATTTTTGTGGAGGAGTTATTATGTTTACTCTTAAATGAGAATATTTTAGTAATGTGTAAATAGATTAAAATTTTTTTTCAAAAAATTAAAATAAAATAAAATGAAGTAAAATAAAAAAGAAATGAGGACTCTTAGATAAACCTGGAAAGACATACGTGATCTGGTGCAAAGTGAAGTGAGCAGAACTAGAAAAACATTGCACACCATATTCACCAACATCAATGGTGAATGATTTAGCTATTCTCAGCAATACAAAAATCCAATACAATTCTGAAGGACTTATGATGAAAATATTCTCCAACTCTAGAGAAAGAATTGATGCAGTCTGAGTGCAGATCAAATAAAACATTTTCTTAAAAAAAAGAAAGAAAAGAAAAGAATGGTGGTTCAGCAAACTTCACAGTTCTTCCAGTACCTTGGGCTGAGACTTGACCACTTGAACTCTGAGAACATATAACTGCTCATTTACTATCTTATGTATCTTGATTTCCAAATTTTTAGTAACCATTTTCTGTCATTCACAATTCAAAATTCACATTTCTTCTTGGCAAAAGAAAATAAAAAAAAATCAAAACGAGAGTTAAGTAATTCTTCCTTTTATCTATCCCATTTATTCTGAGGAGCAAGAATAAAATATTCCTAGATATTTTCCTTCCCCTCAAGGCAGGAAGCAACACAAAGTGGTTTCTAATATTTAAAAAATTAGAATATTTTGAACCAATATACAAATTATTCTTAAGGTTTATAGCAATGCACCCTTTCCATACAATGTCAGATATAGCTGTAGAGGGGTTGTGTCTGTGGTAACACTAGAATTTGTCTTTGGGGATCACCATGAGCTAGAAAGTACCATGGCCTAGGATTGTGACCTTTTGTATCACCATATATAAAATGATGATTGTAGAACAAGTGATCTCTGAGCTCCTATATTTCTCTATCCTCTATGTTATATGAACTCCTCTCAAACATTTTACTATATTTTGTTTTGCCACAAGATGGAAGCAGAGTAACATGTCTGGTTTCCAGAATCCTGAACAGAAAATGGATAGGGATACATGGACAAGAGGAGAAACCATAAAACCTATAATATCAACCTGCAAGAGACTTTATAATACAGAATGTTAGAGCTAGTAAGGAAAGAAGAAAGAAAGGAAGAAGAAAGAGGAAGAGGAGGAACAGAAGCAGAAATAGAAGAAGAGGTAGAAGCAGAGGAAGAAGGAGGAGGAGGAGGACGGGAAGAAGAAGAGAGGAGGAAGAGAAGGAGAAGAAGAAGAAGAAAAAATGATGATGAAGAAGATAAAGAAGAGGGAGGAGTATAAAAAAAGCAGAAGGAGAATGAGCAGAAAGAGGAGATTTACACAGTACTTACCATGCTTCAGACACTGTATTTAGTATTTTACCATTATTACCTTATTTAATTCTCATCACAACACTGGGAAGGAGGGAGGTTCTATTATCCCCATTTTATAGATGAGGAAATTGAAGTTAAGTGACTTGCTCAAGGTCACACAGCTAGTAAATATCCGAGGTTGGGTTTAAGATCAGGTCTTACTGACTCATAAACTCGATCCACTGCCCTTACCTCAAACCAGAATGTCAATGGCATAAGGTAATGTAGAATATGGAATATTGATTATTAGAATGAGGAGGGACCTTGAAACATAGAACAAATGGAAGAACTTGGAAGGCATTGCTGGTAGTCTGACTTTCTTATAGTTCCCTTTTTAAACTTTCTACCCTCCAATCCCTCTCAGTCCCACAATTTTTGTGACATAAGTTCCTGCCTGGAGTGGATGAAAGTTGAACTTCAAATAAGAACCAAGATGTCTTCTCACCCTCTGCTTCTGTTTAGCCCTTACTCTCCAGAGCTTTCTCTTGTTCTTTCAGGACAAGGAACTAGCCTTATATAGTGGAAATTTCACTTTACTTGAAGTCAAGAAAACTTTTCTTTGCTTCATCACTTATTACCTTGTGATTTTGGACAAGAAGTTCCATGAAGTCATGGAACTCAATAAGCTTCAGTTCCTGCAACTATAAACAGAAGGTTGTAGAGATGGGGGAGAAGACTGAAAAAGGACAAATACAAGATTCAGTTATCTAGTTATATAGCAATAGGAAAGAAATAGTAGGGGTGGAGATATTCACTTATATCAGGGAACTAAAAAGGTTCAGGGAAGTTCAGTGGGTTGAGGGCTTCAGTTTTTGTTCTCGTATCAGAGAAGGTTTAGAAAGTAGTGAAAGGAATAATGAAACTGTGTCAGTAAAACCTGAGAAAACTTGTATGAACTGATACAGGGTGAAGTAATGAGAACCAAGAAAACAGCTTCAATGATAATATCAATATTGTAAAAATGAAAAAACCTGAAAGAGAACTAACTCTGATCAAGACAGTAATCATCCGTGATTCCAGAGGAACAATAATAATGAATGCTGGTCATCAAAACTTCCTGACCTTATTTAGTTCTCTGATTTAAGAAATGAGTATGCCTCCATCTAGTTGCCCTCTTTTTTTTAGCCTTTTCTCCTTCTCTTACAACCTTGCTTCTCCCATCACAATTCATTTTTGGACAAGGATAATGTGGGGATTTGTTTTGCTTGGCTATATGTATTTGTTGTTAAAGTTTTTTTCTTTTTCTATTTTTTCTTTTCTTTCTTTTCTAGTGGAGAAAAGTAGAGAGAAGGATGAAAAAAATTATGTATTTGACAACTCAAAAGATTTTAATTTTAAAAAGTGGTGAAAGGCACAGATGGTTTTCATATTAAAGCTGCGGATGACAATCACAAGTTGGAGGAATAGCAAATAGACTGGATGATAAAGTCAGGTTTCAGAAAGGTCTTGACAAGCTAGAATTGCAGGAAATCTAATAGAATGGAATTTAAAAGAAAATAAATATAAAGTTTTGTACTGGAGTTTAAGATTTTCTCCTTACAAATACAAGATGGAGAAGGCATATGATAGGACAGCATTTTTTTCTGAAAAAAATTTAAGAGGTATTTACAAGGTCAATATACATCAATAGAATGATATGGCATCCAAGAAAGTAATGTGACTGTGGCCAAGCCTGGGTGCCAGTTGGAAAAGATTGAGAGAACAATGACATAATTCTTGGCTACTACAAATGAGGATTCAAGGAGAGACAAAAGAGTAGGAAAGGACATAGAGGAATGGAGGACACGAGATAATGGAGGAGACAAGACAAAGAACAATTTTGGGGTCCTGAGATCAGGTTCATCTTTATGAGACATAGATGCCCTTGAACAAGAAACAGTTCAAGGGGTAAGTGGTGAGGCAGAAGTTTCAGGCATGACCTGAGCAGAATAGCCAACAGAAAAGTTGGCCTCTAGCTTCTGTCTGTCCTAGGGCTTATGGAATCCTTTTCCCCTGTCCACAAGTAGAACTGCATCCTGAATGTAGAGTTTCCTAAAACATGTTATATCCAGCCTACTGAGTGCTGAGATTTAAATGTCACTTGGGAACTAAGAGGTATTTATGTGCCTTATGAGAGGAAAAGTGACCCCTAGGTCACTCTGGCTAAGTGCCACAATGTATAGAGCCTGGGTCTAGAGTCAGAAAGACTCATCTTTCTGAGGTCAAATCTCTTCTCCAACAGTTTATTAACCATATGTTTTCTGGGCAAATCACTTAATCCTATTTGCCTCAGTTTCCTCAATTGTAAAGTGAACTAGAAAAAAATGGCAAGCCACTCTGGTATCTTTGCCAAGAAAATCACACATGGGTTCATGAAGAGTTGAACACAATTGAAATGACTGAACATCTCTCTCTCTCTCTCTCTCTCTCTCTCTCTCTCTCTCTCTCTCTCTCCTCGCTCTCTCTCTCTTCTCCTCTCTCTCTCTGACTTTATAACTATCTATCTGTCTGTCTATCTTCCTATCTATACATATATCTATCTATATTCATAGTCCTCAAGATAACTGATCAAGATGGTATTTATTCTAGTGAAATCATTGGTCTAGTCCTCCTATTCCCTATGTACTAGGCACTATAAGTACAAAGGCAAAAATAAGACAAACAATCCCATAATCTCATGGAACTCAGGAGAAACAATTGGTCTGTATATAGGTGTATATACAAATATGACACAAAATGATTTTTATGGGTAGGAATCTAGCCATTGGACAAATCAAGAAGGCTCCATGTAGAATGATGGAGAGTTTTAAAGAAATGTGGGGTTCTAAGAAGAAAGTTTGGATGCAGAGTTTCAGGTGGATAGGAACTTATGGGCTAATTTTGATTAGTTATATCACATTAACCACTCCCATTAGTCTAACAAAATGAGATCAATGAAAGTACCCTAGGAGAGTTTGGGGATAGATATCATTTTTCTCTTAGAGAACCAAAGAGAACTTGTCATTGATGTCAGAACAATCAGTCTCTTTCTAGGGTGGGGTGGCGAGCATGATCCCATGGATGATTGTGAAACTCCCCCAGTACCTGATTCTTTTGGTTTTAAAGGATGCTTTTGGTTTTGGTAGTTCTTAGGCTGCCTTAGGGGAGATATTATGTCCAGGAGAAGAGAAGGCAGAGTCCTGTTTTACTCCATATTAGTCAGACTACAGCTGTAGCTTCTGTTCTGGTTATTACAATGAAGGATGGAATTTGATAACCTTGAAGGATAAGAAGGGGACAACCAAGAAAATGAAGTGTCTCAAATCCATGCTATATTGAAGCAACTAAGAATGCAGTAGAGATGACTTGGGGCCAAGGAGATAGGAAATAGTTGATAACTGTCTTTAAGTATTTGAAGAACTATCCCCTGGAAAAAGGATTAGTCAATCTGTTTTTTTTTTTTCTGAAGGACAGAGCTAGGATCTGTTGGAAGTAGAAAAAAGGTGAATTTAGGTTTGTAGGGGAAACTTTCCCCAAAATTGGAACTAACTCAAAGTAGAATAGGGACAACTAGATGGTTCAGTAGATAGAGTGCTAGTTTTAGAGATAGGAAGACTCATCTTCCTGAGTTCAAATCCAGTCAGGGAAGTCAGAAGATGAAATTGAAGTTGAGCATTCTAGGCATGGAGGACAGTTAGAAAAAATGCTCAGAATCAAGAAATACAATCTGGAGCATCTAGAAGGATAAAGTCTTTGGATCAAAGACTACATAGCAGAGATAAAAGTGTAAGAAGATTGGAGGAAAGGAAGCAGCTAGGTTATGAAGGGCTTTAAATAACAGGGGATTTTGTATGCAAGCCTGTAGGCAATAAGCAGCCACTGGAGTTTAATGAATATGACACAAGGTTGGACCCATGCTATAGAAAAATCACTTTGTTGAAATGGATCCAAAAAAAGGGAGGGGGAGGAAAGGACCCATTTGTACCCCAAAAATATTTATAACAGTTCTTTTTGTTGTGGCAAAGAATTGGAAATTGAAGGGATACCCATGATTTGGAGGATAGTGAACAAATTGCAGTATATGATTATAATGGAATATTATTGTGCTATAAGAAATGACAGCAGTATGACTTCAGCCTGGAAAAACTTATATGAACTGATATAATGGAGAGATGGATTGAAGTGGGAAGAGTCTTGAAGCAGGCAGATATACTATCAGACTATTGCAATAATCCAGGCAGGAGGTGATGAGGGTACACCAGGATGATGACAATGCCAGAGGAAATAAGAAGGCATATTTGAGAAATGTTGTGAAGGTGAAATCAACAGGCTTTAGCAACAGCGTGGATATGGGGAATAGAGGAGGGTGAGAAATAATGAAGAATCCAGAATGACTCTTCATTGGGAGCCTGAGAGACTGGGAGGATGGTGATACCCTCTATAGTAATAAGGGAAGTAGGTGGGAGGGAGGGTTTAGTGGGAAAGATAATGAGTTCCATTTTGAATATATTGAGTTTAAGATGTCTACTGGGCATATAGTTCAAGATGTCTGAAAAGCAGTTGAAAATATGAGACTGGAGGTCAACAGAGAGGTTGGAGCAGGATTAATAGATTTGAGAATCATTGGCATAGAGAAGGTATGGGTATAGAATGAGTATAGGAATGGGTATAGAATAATTATATTCATGGGAGCTGATGAGTAGTGTAGAGGAAGAAAAGAAAATAGAGCAGACAGAACCTTGAAGGACACCTATTGTTAGAGGTTGTGATCAATAAGAGACAAAGGAAGAAGAGACCTAAAGTTTGCTTTTAAGGGGTTCTTAGTTTTTTTTTTTAAAGGGAGGTGGGGAATGAAATGGTTCAGTTAGTTGCTATAATAGTAAATATTCTAGGTATTTAGGAGAGAGAGACAGAGATAGAGGGAGAGAGACGAGAGAGCTATTGAGAGAGACAGAGTCAGAGACAGAGACAGAAACAGACAGACAGACAGTGAGACACAGAAACAGAGAGAGAGACAGACACAGAACAACAGAAAGACAGAGAGAGGAAGGGAGGGAGAAAGGGAGAGAGAGACAGAGAAAATCAACACACACACACACACACACACACACACACAAACACACAGATCATTGACTTTTTCTTAAATTATGGGTCCTATTACAGCTACCATTACCACTCAGTAAATTCTAATGACTCCCTATTAACAGTGGGACCAAATACAAACTTCTCTTTTCGGCATTTATGTTCTTTTCAACCTAGCTCTATTCTCTCTCTTTTTAATCCACTTCTTGCACACTGTGATCCAACAAAACAGACTTCATAGCTGCTTCTCAAACCCAACAAACCCATGCAGACTCTCCATTTCCTATCCTTTACCCCTTTGACCCTCAGTCTGTCCTTACCTCTGTCTCTTAAAATAAGCTCAGGTATTACCTTGAACATGAAGTTGCCAGTTCCACACTGCTATTGGTGCCCTCCCCACAATAGACTCTGGTATCTTCCTACCATCTTCAAGATCAAATATAGACTCCTCTACTTGGAATTTAAAGGTCATTACTATCTGCCCTTTTTCTACCTTTCCATTCTTCTTACATTCTATTCCTTTCTATGCATTCTGTGGTCTAGGCACACTTTCCTAATTATTATACCTTGTACTCCATCTCCTTTCTCCATGCCTTTATATTGACTAATCTCCTGACTAGAATTCTATCTCTCCCCTCCCAATCCCTTAATCTTAGAATCCCTGGTATGAAACCTTTCCTGATCCTGCCAGTTACTTAAACAATTAAGATTATCTTCCCTCCATTCTGTATTTATCTTCTATGTTCTTATTTATATATAGTGTCTCCCCATTATAATGTAAGCTCCTTGAGGGCAAAGACTATTTTTCTTTCTAATTCTAGCCCTTAGTGCAACTAGCATGTGACTCTAGTAAACCATAGCAAATGCTTGGTGTTCGATTGATTTGTTACCAAAATAATAGAGAAATGAATGCCTGTAATGTAAAAAACAAAAAGGCATCAATAAAACATTTTCAAGAAAGGAAAATAGACAAACAATACCCTTGATGATGTAGCAGTTTCAAGTCTGATGGTCTGGTAGCTAAATTGTCTGACAACTGGGAACAATGATGCATATAAAGTATTTTTGTAAGCCTTTAATCACTCTATCAATGTCAGATACTATTGTTATTGTTTTATTTATGTTTTCCTTTCTCTTGCTTGAAGAACTATTTCTGTAACTGTTATTGTGGTGGAAGCTTTGGAGAGTCATGAAACATTTGATAGGTGCAGAGGATGGATTGCCTATTGACTGCTACCCAGCATACTGAGGCTGCCGGCTAATTGTACACTTGCTAATATTGATACAGGAAAGGGAACAGTTAACCAGCTGTATAATATTATAGAGATAGTTTGATAGGCTCTGCAATAAAAAAGATGGCCAACAGCAGCTTTTGAGGTAGGATATAATACAGGAGAGAGATTAGGAGTGGATATGAATTTGGGAGTTATCAGTATGGAACATGTGGGAGTAGACAGGATGAGTCAGAGAGTGTGGGAAGATTAGAGGGTCCAGGACAGATTGATTCCCATGCTTGGGATTCAAACAAAACATTCCATTTGCTGATTCTGGACATTTCACATGGGCTAATTCCCATGTCTGGAATACTCTCCCTCCTCATCCTCACCTTCTGAGTTTTTTGACTTCTTTTAGCTAAAATTCTACCTTCTACAAGAAACCCTTCCCAACTCCTTTTAATACTAGGGCCTTTTTCTCTGTTGATTATCGCCAGTTAAACCTCTAAGTTTCTCATTTACATTTGGTTGCTGGCACATTGTCTTCCTTCAAGAACCATGAGCTCCTTGAGAATTAGGACTGGTTTTGCTGAACCCAAAGAATGAGACAGAAACCAGAATTTGATAAGGTTGGAGATCTTTATTCCCGGGGACTGTCTTGGGGATTGAGTACCCAAATCAGACAGTACCTAAGTGTTCAGGGGATAGGGTTTTTATAGTGTTTTGGGGGGGGGTACAGAGAGCAAACAAGATACAGAAGCAAAGTCAGCAGTTAGATATATTATCTTTTTTTTTTAGGTTTTTACAAGGCAAATAGGGTTAAGTGGCTTGCCCAAGGCCACACAGCTAGGTAATTATTAATTGTCTGAGACCGGATTTGAACCCAAGTACCCCTGACTCCAGGGCTGGTGCTCTATCCACTGGGCCACCTAGCTGCCCCGATATATTATCTTGTTATACTAATACAAAACATGTAAACATTGACTCAGTATCGATAGGGGTGAGAAGGGGTCAGGGTCTTTGTGTAATAATTGAACATATTTTCTGAGATGGGGGGAGTCAGGAATTTACTATCTTATGGTTCCAGTCACATCTGGGGAAGGGGGAGGCAGTCCTGGAATTTAACAGATACAGCAAGACAATTAGGCTAACAAGGGTGCTTTGTAAATCTTTAGACAATTATATGGTATATCCATGACCCCTTGGGTCCTATCGGACTATTTTCAGACCTAAAGGCGCCTAGCCAAAGTTATATTTCTGAGGAATTTCTCAGGGCCCAGAAGGATGTCAGGAACCCCTTTCTATACAGGAATTTCACAAACATTGATATTGTACTTCAGTTTGACTTATCTATGTATTATTCCCACCTTAGCATGGTACTTGTGGCATAGTAGACACTTAAAGCAGGGAGGTGGTATAGTAAAATAGAGATTGAGAGCATCTGGGTTAGCAAACTATCTATTCTTTACTAGATACATGACCTTGGGCAAATCACTTAAATTCTCTTAGCCTATTTCTCCATCCCTAAAAATGCTGATAATGATGCTTGAGCAATCTATCTCAGAGACCTGCTGAGAATAAATTAATATTTAAAAGCCATGGTATTATTCCTTGAATAATGAAATCACAGCTCTTATCCTGAGATTGTATCACAAAGGCTTCCACATAGTAGGTGCTTAATAAATGATAGTTGACTGACTGACTGGTATTATATGATAAGCCATACATATAAGCTAAGGTGCCAGCACTTGAGATATATCTACTTATTTCCATATTATCTTTTCCATTATAATGTGAGCTTCTACAGAGATTAATTTTTGCCATTCTTTATATTTCCAGACTTAGCACAGCACACAGTATTCTCTTAATAAAGGTTTGTTAACTGACCGAGTTTACTCTTTGACCACATGCATTCTCTAAGTTTGAGCCTACCATCCATCCCTAGGGACCATGAACAGGAATGGGAGGGGGGAAGTTGGTTAGGGAAGAGGATGTTCATCTAACAACTGTTATTCTTATACCCACAGAGTAAACCTGGTTTTCATAGGTAATTAACTCTTGCTAATTGACAATTTATTGGAAGCACACCAGATTGGGGCCCATGAAGAATAAAATTAGAAAAGTTCCTATCCCTCAGGCTATGCCTATGCATACCCACCTTGCCAGTACTAGTGGCCAAACAGACCTGGAAGGGATACTGGATTGCTTTTAAAATGCTCTCATATAAAGGCAATGCCCTGATATCTCATCAACACCCCAATGAAGAGATGTTCTGAATTATGACTCTGAATTATGCATGCTCTAGTCAGCCCTTCAGACATCTGTTTCATATTATATCCAGGTTAAGGCTCAGTCTGGGTATGACTGCTCTTCTTT
The DNA here is from genome assembly GCF_037893015.1 of Macrotis lagotis. NCBI lineage: Eukaryota > Metazoa > Chordata > Mammalia > Peramelemorphia > Peramelidae > Macrotis > Macrotis lagotis. Next base: position 616,800,071 of record NC_133666.1, on the reverse strand, counting down.
GAATGTCCTTTCTACCTTTGTGCCTCCCAGAACTGAAATGGGTAATTCAGTTAGGGTCAGACATGGGCAGAGTAGAGCAGGATGATCACCTTCTTATTCCTTGATACTGTGACTCTCTCACTAATCTCACAGGATCATGTCCGTCATTTTAGACAGCTTTGCTTTTCCTTTTGTATTTGAACTGTTTGTTTTTGAGTTCAGAGTTTTATTCCTTTCTAATTTTTTTTTTAGGTTTTTGTAAGGCAAATGGGGTGAAGTGGCTTGCCCAAGGCCACACAGCTAGGTAATTATTAAGTGTCTGAGACCGGATTTGAACCCAGGTACTCCTGACTCCAGCCATTACTTTATCCACTGCATCACCTAGCCACCCCAGTTCCTTTTTAATTTTATATTTTTATTTTAAACTTAAATACAAAATAAGAAAAGAAAAAAATAGCATCACCATATACAATTCAGCAGAACATAGGAGAGGATTCAGTAAAAAGCAATACATTTTCATTTCAAGAAAGCTGTATAATAAATACTACTCATTGTATTCAAAGCTGTCCAGTTTTTCTTTGTACCTGTAGCTTTTCTTTTGTTCTCTGCTGTGTACTTTTTTTTCCTTCCTTCTACCCCCCCCACAACCAAGAAGACCACAATTAGGCTACATGTGTGTGTGTGTGTATCCACACATACCTATATATAAATATCATACTTATATATATACATTTTTATAATCATACTCATATAGATAGATAGATAGATAGATAGATACTCATACACATAAATGTCTTTACCATGCTTATCTCCACCTGTTATCTATTTCTCTGAAGGTGGACAGCATCATTCTTCATAAGTCTAATTCTATCCAAACCAGATCATTATTTCCTATACCATAACAATAATCCCACCCAATCTCTCTTTCTGAGAGATTGTTCATGGAAACTTTTCCCCAATTTTCTTCATCTTTCTATTCTTAGCTACATGTTTTATTTTCATAAGAAAACTTTAATTTAAAAACAATAAAAATTATCCATTTTATACTTCAACAATGTTGTCATCTTATAAAATGGTTTAAGGTCTGATAGTGCTCAATCTATTTCCTTCACAGTTTCTTTCTCTGATCTCTCAGAGTTTTTATTCTTGAGAATTTTCTATATCTTCTGAACTGACTTTTGTAGAATTTTATTCCACATTCCATACTCAGAGTCCCTTGAAGTTTGTTCTTTAAAAACTGAAGGTATATATCGGATTAGTCATGGCTTTCTTCTTTATCACAAAGTCCAAGATGGAGTGGTCATTTCCCCCAGAAGGTTCCTATCATTTCCTCTTTGGCAATCAGTTTCTTCCTGCTGGTGAGATTGAGATCCAGAATTAATTTTCCATTGTTGGTTTCTCCACATTTTGAAGGATGGAATTATTTTTAAGGCAAACTAAAAAATTATTATCTGATCTGCCTTTGTTAGATAGCTGCAGCAGACATTCAGATGATTGAAGTTGTTCATCATAGGAGATCATGATCAGTATTTCTGATCTGCCCCCCCCATATGGTTTTTTCTTAGTTTTGTCCAATGGCAATACTGCTTGTACTTTGGCTTTCATTGCACTTTACCCAAATGAACTAACTATCTCTCTCTCTCTCTCTCTCTCTCCCCTCTCCGTCTAGTTCTTGTATTTTTCACATTAATATATTTATTAATAGGTTATATATTAATACAGATATTAGAGCTGAATTGGCCAGTTTGGCTTTACTCTTTTACCTTGTAACAAGGTAAGGTTATAGAAAGCACTGGAGTGAAGGATAGTAGTAGTATGGTACCAAAACCCAAAGATATTTACACAAATAAAAATACGTATTTAATTCTCTCCTTCATCCTTTTACCTACCTTGTTTTCTTTTGATAAAGGAATATAGTTGAAGGAAAGCAGGGAGATAATTTATGGGCAATATTTAGGCGATACAAGAAAAAAACCACAAAAGATATCAATAACAGTTATTTTTTAAAAATTAAAAGAAAAATTGATATGTAGACTTACAGCTAAACTTCATCTGTAAGTTTCATCCCACTAAATTTCACTTCAATTTAGTGATGTCAAATGTGTTTCCTTGTGCAGGGATCTATAGTAATAATGATATATTTAGTGCCTATTATTTCAAGGCACTGTGATAAGTACTTTACAAATATTATCTCATTTGATCCTCACAACAACTATAGGAATGAGATGAGATTCTTATCCCTATTTTATAATTGAGGAAACTGAGGCAAAAAGGAGTTAAATGATTTGCCAAGGCACACAGCTAGTGAAGATCTGAGGCTGGATTTGCACCTATGTCTTCCCAATCCCAAGCCCAGCACTCTATTCAGTATGTCATTTAGTAGTCTCTAGTTCTATTTGCTTGTTAGTCATATTTTTTTTGCATTTGTGTGTAGATAAATTGAGACTTTTATTATTGGTCTTTATCAGATTTTGCCTCTTGTGAACTTCTGGGTACTTAAATTGTGTCACTCTTCTGTTTTTATTGTAGCCCATCATCTATGATATCCAGCTCAGTGGTATACATGTATAGGTTTTGTTTTTACTTATCTCCAATCCTTTTATTTCTTTTTTTTTGTTTGTTTTTTTGGCAAGGCTGTGGGGTTAAATGACTTGCCCAAGGTCACACAGCTAGGCAATTGTTGTATGTCTGAGACCAGATTTGAACTTGGGTCCTCCTGACTCCAGGGTTGGTGCTCTGTCCACTGCACCATCTACCTTCCTCCAATCCTTTTCAATTCAAAAACCTTTTGGATTAGACTTGAAAGAATCTTGGCAAAAAATATTCTTACTAGTTCTTGTTAGGTGTATCTCAACCTCAACTGGGAGCCTATCATTCCTGATCTCATTCACTCACCAAAGTGGTTATAATGAGGGCTCAATCTCTGAGTGGAGGTGAAGCATCACTTTGGGGGTGAAACTGGTTCGGTGTGTAGCCTGGGAGAGGGACAAAATTTAACTTTGTTCCACAATCATTCTTTTGAAGAAGTCTTAGTTTTTGACAGGTGTTACTGTAGCCAGGATTAAGGTGAATGGTCTCAATTTTCCTCATTGATGTGAGTGAAGACCATCAGTTCGGAGAGAGAAGTTAGGTGGTGCTTAAGGAGTTTTGAAGAGAAAGGAGGTTTGGAAGAGCTACCATGATGAGTTGGACAGAGAATCAGGGAGGTGAGTACCCAATTGAGATGAGATTCCTGCACTGATAATGAACTCTGTCATCTCTTTTATTTACTATATCCTCCTCAACAAGTAGTTACAATAAAGCCCAGCAGAGTATTTAGGAGCATAGAAGTTATGTCCTTTTGGGATTTTTTTTTTCCCACTGAACCCAGAGTATACAAGTAACATAATTTGTTGTTTGCACCGCAGGATGGATTCCCAGTGTATCTTTGGGTTTCAAAGCTGGTGCCAGTCAATCTGCACTAGATTGAGAAACTACTTCTGCAGCTGAGACCCTTGCAGATAAACAGACCTTCCTATCTTCAACAGCAGTTCCTGAGGGGAAAAAAAAAGTTGTTGCTTTTGCCACCTTCATTACTCATGAAATCTCCTCCCTTGCCTCTCCCAATTAGGAGATTTCTGCTTGTTATAATCTTTATTATCATCTTATAACCATGCAAACTTCTGTTGGTATTGTGAACTCTTTCGATGGCTTAGGGTTCCACTTGGGCATTCATTTCTCTAGCAATGCCTCAGAGATTTGGAATACTGCTTTTTTAAAAAATTGTTGTTGCTGTTAACATTCTTTCCTTTTTCTCTTTTTCCCTTTCTCCCCACTTTCTTTTTCCCCTCTCTTCCCTCTTCTACTTTTTCTTTCCTTCCTCTTCCTCCCCCTTTCCCTCCCTCTCTCTTCCCCTTCCTCCTTTTCCTCCTCTTCTTTCCCTCCCTCTTTCCTTCCTTCCTTTCTTCCCTCTCTTTATTTTCCTCCTTCCCCTCTTCTTTCTCTCCCCTTCCTCCCCTCTTCTCCCCGTCTCCCTCCTTTCCCTCCCTCTTTCCTTCCTCCCTCTTCCCTCTCTTTATTTTCCTCCTTCCCCTCTTCTTCCTCTCCCCTTCCTCCCCTCTTCCCTCTTCTCCCCGTCTCCCTCCTTTCCCTCCCTCTTTCCTTCCTCCCCCTCTTCCCTCTCTTTATTTTCCTCCTTCCCCTCTTCTTCCTCTCCCCTTCCTCCCCTCTTCCCTCTTCTCACCATCTCCCTCCTTTCCTTCCCTCTTTCCTTCCTCCCCCTCTTCCCTCTCTTTATTTTCCTCCTTCCCCTCTTCTTCCTCTCTCCTCTTTCCTTCCTCCCTCTTCCCTCTCTTTATTTTCCTCCTTCCCCTCTTCTTCCTCTCCCCTTCCTCCCCTCTTCCCTCTTCTCCCCATCTCCCTCCTTTCCTTCCCTCTTTCCTTCCTCCCCCTCTTCCCTCTCTTTATTTTCCTCCTTCCCCTCTTCTTCCTCTCTCCTCTTTCCTTCCTCCCTCTTCCCTCTTTATTTTCCTCCTTCCCCTCTTCTTCCTCTCTCCTCTTTCCTTCCTCACTCTTCCCTCTCTTTATTTTCCTCCTTCCCCTCTTCTTCCTCTCTCCTCTTTCCTTCCTCCCTCTTCCCTCTCTTTATTTTCCTCCTTCCCCTCTTCTTCCTCTCCCCTTCCTCCCCTCTTCCCTCTTCTCCCCGTCTCCCTCCTTTCCCTCCCTCTTTCCTTCCTCCCTCTTCCCTCTCTTTATTTTCCTCCTTCCCCTCTTCTTCCTCTCCCCTTCCTCCCCTCTTCCCTCTTCTCCCCATCTCCCTCCTTTCCTTCCCTCTTTCCTTCCTCCCCCTCTTCCCTCTCTTTATTTTCCTCCTTCCCCTCTTCTTCCTCTCTCCTCTTTCCTTCCTCCCTCTTCCCTCTTTATTTTCCTCCTTCCCCTCTTCTTCCTTTCTCCTCGTTCCTTCCTCCCTCTTCCCTCTTTATTTTCCTCCTTCCCCTCTTCTTCCTCTCTCCTCTTTCCTTCCTCCCTCTTCCCTCTCTTTATTTTCCTCCTTCCCCTCTTCTTCCTCTCTCCTCTTTCCTTCCTCCCTCTTCCCTCTCCTTATTTTCCTCCTTCCCCTCTTCTTCCTCTCTCCTCTTTCCTTCCTCCCTCTTCCCTCTCCTTATTTTCCTCCTTCCCCTCTTCTTCCTCTCTCCTCTTTCCTTCCTCCCCCTCTTCCCTCTCCTTATTTTCCTCCTTCCCCTCTTCTTCCTCTCTCCTCTTTCCTTCCTCCCTCTTCCCTCTCCTTATTTTCCTCCTTCCCCTCTTCTTCCTCTCTCCCCCCTTCCCTCTTCTCCTCCCTCTCCTGGTCCCTCCCTCCCTGTCCTCCCTGCCTCTCCCCCATTGTCCCCTCCCCCTCCCCTCCCCCTCCCCGCCCCCCGCCCCGCCCCCGCGGGCCTCCCAGGCGGCGGGGAGCACCGAGAGGCTGAGTCCTCCGGCCTTCCTAGAGCGCCGCCGGAAGTGGCCTGGAGGCGGGCCCGGCTGCGGCCGCTCCTCCGGGGCGGGGGGGCGGGGTCGCGCGGGCCGTCGGGCCCACTTCCGGCCGGGGGCGCGGCTCGGGCTCGGGCTGGCTCGCAGCGTGCGGCCCGCGGGGTGCCCGGTCCCCCCACGAAGCGCGTCCGGTTCCGCTCGGCGGAGCCCCACCCTCCGGCCTGTGTCCCGGAAGTCCGGCGGGGCCGGGAGCGGGGCTGCCCGAGGAGCCTCGCTGGTGAGCGGCCGCCGGTGAGTCGGGGCCGGGCCCGGGGCCCTGGAGCCGAGCCGGGGGCGGGGCGGGGGCGGGGCGGGAGGGGGCGCCCAGCGCGGCCCGGCCCCTACATCGGGACCCCCCTTCTCCCAGCCCCCCACCTTGGGGCTTCCCTCGCGCGCCCACCCGCGACCCCGGGGTTCGGGCCCCCGGAAGAGCAGTGCAGGGGCCGCCCTTGACCCCGTGCGGGCGGCGGGCCACGCCTTAGTGAGACCCCGACCCAGAGCCCCACTAGAGAAGCTAATGACGAGGGGCGGCTGGGTGGCGCCGCGGATAGAGCTCAGGAGGACCTGGGTTCAGATCCGGCCTCAGACGCTTAGTAATGACCTAGCCGTGTGGCCTTGGGCAAGCCACTCGACCCCACTGACTTGAAAACCCCCCAAGAGAAATGAATAAATAAAAAATAAAGAAGCTAATTATGTCGCTGTGCAGGTTGTCAGACTGTTAGAGAAACTAGTTCTGGACCCCTGCCCCTGTTTTGATTTCCCGCACCTTTCCTAATGCACCCATCCTCTAAGGCGCCAACAGGCTCTCCTTGACCCCGGCTTCACCATTGAACGAGTTCTCCTGTGTTTCCATGCGTAGATAGCCCTCCGAAGAAAAGTCAAGATACTACCTTTAATTATAGAGTTGAACTCGAGAGGTAATTATCTGACTCCTCCATCATGGGAAAAATAATGGAATATTGACTTTTGTTTCTGACATAAGTAATTATAGAAGTTAAATTTTAACCTTATTTCTTTAAAGCACTGGTGTCAAAGAGAAATGGATCCCCATTGGTGTCATTGACTTTGACAAGCTCAAATTAACATATCTTATTTTTATTTTTATTTTTTTGTTAAACAATTCTCAATTGCATTTTAATCTGGTTTGATCCATACTATTGTGGCCTTGAGTCAGCACCTCTGTCTTTTTTTTTTTTTAGTTTTTTGCAAGGCAATGGGGTTAAGTGACTTGCCCAAGGCCCCATGGCTAGGTCATTATTAAGTGTCTGAAGCCAGAATTGAACTCAGGTACTCCTGACTCCAGGGCCTAGCCAACCCCTGACACCTCTGTCTTAAAGGACTTTAAATAATGCCAGCTGCTACCCCTAAGGTGTAAGGTTTCTTTTTTTACCTATATTGAGGTGAGATTTTTTTTCCTTCCTCAATCAAATAAAACTTAAAATAACCATTCATATTTTCCCTATCAAGCCCCACTTTCAGAAGCCTTCCCTTGATACTCTTTCTTTCTAAAATACTAAGAGCATTTATTCTTTCTCCTAAACAAATTAAAATTGACATTTTATTATTTAGAGTTTTTTTCTTGAGATGACTTCTTTAGTGGAGTTATGTAATCCCAATCATATTAAAAGATCTTCTTTGTACTCTCCAGGGCTTAACACAAGGCTGGTTCATGCTCACTTAAAAAGTTGGTTGTTGGGGCTGCTAGGTGGCACTTAATAATTACCTAGCTGTGTGGCCTTGGGCAAGCCACTTAACCCCATTTGCCTTGCAAAAAAAAAAGTTGGTTGTTTTTGGAACACTTGGGTGCTTTTGAAGAATATTTTTACTAGAGAAATGATTTTTCTAAAGCCTGATGTCTTATATTTTATTTACTTGCCATTCACACATGTCAATCTTAATCAAAGAACCCAAGACCTAGGGACAAAAAAAGGATCACTGAACAGAAAAGCTGTTACAAAATTTAAAGACTTGACTCCATAGGAGAGATATGTTGTCACCATCCCTCAAACTGCTTGGTATTAACCTGGCATCATGTGCAAGATAGAACCATAGGCCTTTGGTTACCTAGTCCAGTGCCCTCATTGTGCAAATGTGGAAACTGAGATCCAAAGAGTCACATTTTGCCCAGAGTCACATAGCCAGCTGGTGATACATAAGGATTATAACTCCTCCTGGTTTCTACAAATTGAGTAGTACTGTTCTTCTGATGCCTCATGTGAGATGCTGTATCACAGTGGGAAGAGCATTGGGCTTAGAGTCAGGAGGCTTGGATTCAGACCTGGCTCTTACCCGTCCCTGTGTGATCTTAGGCAAAATATTAAATCCTTCTAAGCTTTAGTTTTCTTATTTGTTAAATGGTCATAATAATACTACTTGCTTCTTGTAAGGGAAACATTTTGCAAATTTTAAAACATTATAAAAATGAGCATTATAGTAGTTTAGTGTACTTTCTGCTATACCATAGCTGCATCTTGTACTATAACGTAGAACAATAAACTTAACAAACTCTTATCAAACACCATTCTGTGCAGAGTATTGTGTTCATGGCACAAGATTTAGACAAAAATCTACATTATCTACCTTCAAAGAACTTATAATTAAAAATAGGGTATGCCAAGCATCCACAAATATGATAAAAAGTAGAATGTGATTGGGATAAAGGAGAAATATAGGCATGACCTTTTAAGAAAATTTGGAGAGAGAGAGAGAGAGCGAGAGAGAGAGAGAGAGAGAGAGAGAGAGAGAGAGAATGATCACTTTCAGCTTGGTTATCAGGGCAAATCACATGGAGGAAGGCCTTGAAGGAGAGGATTTTAGCAGGTAGAGAAGAAGGGTATAAAAATTCAGTTATTTTTCTGCTGCACTACTTTTAATTAGGTGGTTCATTCCAACTTGAATGTGAGCAGAAATCCATTTTATAACATGTCTGATAAGTAGCCAACAAAGTGATGAAGAATCCTTGTTGATTGGATGGACTACCTAAAAACATGGAGGCATGGGAGTGCATGATAAGCTTGGGGAACATTTGGATGTGTCAGCACAAGCAATGGAAAAGTATGAATTAAGCCTGAGATGGTAGCATAGAATCTTAGGGTTAGGAAGTTCCTTAGAGGCTATCTAGTTTAAGCCTGTGCCTAAAGGTGAGTCCCTTCAATGACAACTACTTAGTTGACTGTCATGTAGACTCTACTTGAGTTAGAACCCACCTTTGGATATCTCTAATTGTTTCTTCCCATTCAGCCTAAATATCTGTAAATTTTTGCCCTTTGGACCTAGTACTGCTTCTGGGGCTAAGTAGAACAAGTCCAATCTGACTTCCATATGATATCTTTTCTAATAGTAGAAGATGGTTATCTGTTTCTACTAAATTATCATTTCCATACCCACTTTACAGATGAAAAAACTGTGGATCAAAGAGGTTAAGTTTGTAATTGGTAGATCTCAGATTTGAACTGCCATGCTATCTGATCTCAAAGCCCTTAATCAATCTGTCTTCCTCTGGATGTCCTCCAGCTTCCCAATGACCTTTCTAATTGAGGTGCCCAGATAAAAGACAATAGTCTCAATGTGCTCTGACCTAAGACAAAGTGCCTATAGCTGAACTATAATGTCCATAGTTTTTGAAAAGGGAGCAATCTCGTCTTACTGTAGCCTAAGATCACATGAACTATTTTTGTCTATCATATATTAATAGCTTATATTGAGTTTTATAATCCACTGAAACCCTGGGATTATTTTCCAATAAACTTTCTAGCCAAGTCTTCATCTTCTGTATTCGAGAAGTTAATTTTTTGAATCCCACAGTAAAACTTTATATTTGTCCTTGTCAATTATCTTTCATGTTAGCTCTCTCCCTTGGAGACTGGGGTTAGACACTTTGGAGGGCCCTAAATATTAGGCTACGTTGTTTCATTTCCAGTGGCTCAGTGGACAGAACACTGGCCTTAGAGTCAAGAGGATGGGAGCTTGAACCCAGCCTCAGACACTTGAGACTTACTAGCTGTGCAGCCCTGGGCAAATCACTTAACCCTGATTACCTTGCATCCAGGGTCATTCAGATGGCTGCAGAGGAGAAAGTGAGATAGTTGACTTAGCATAGCACTCCTTCACTCAAATCCAGTTCATGTACTTGTCATGGGCATCACTTCCCCTGATGTCATGGTCTTCTTTGAAAATGAAGGACTGGGGCGGCTAGGTGTCTCAGTGGATAAAGTACCAGCCCTGGAGTCAGGAGTACCTGGGTTCAAATCCGGTCTCAGACACTTAATAATTACCTAGCTGTGTGGCCTTGGGCAAGCCACTTAACCCCATTGCCTTGCAAAAACCTTAAAAAAAAAGAAAGAAAGAAAAGAAAATGAAGGACAAAACACTATTATTTGAACATAGTTCTATGTTTTGAGAATATTTTGTCATTTTTATGAAAGATTACTTAGGGAGGAAAGAGACAATGTTATGATGATAATTTAGGTGAGAAATGATGAAGACCTTAACAGGAAAAGTCATGATGTTCAAAATGATAACTGGATCATTAAGCAATTTCATTCAATAAATATTAAATCCCAAACCCATTCAGTAAATAATTTATTAAAGACCTGTGCTCAATCAGTCAGTAATGTTTATCAGGTTTCTCCTATATGCCAAGCACTGTGGTAAGTGCTGGGGGATACAAATAGGTGACAGCGTACCACTCTCAAGGACTGTATAGTCCAATGGCACTGTGCTAAGCAGGGCACTTAGTTTTGCTGGAGAATAAAAATAAAACTACAAAGTAGTCCCTGTTATCAAGGAATTTGCATTCTACTAATGAGCTAAGATATTACAATTCACTAATTCAAGATATGATAGAGAAGTCACAGTCATAAAACAGGCTATTTGATCACTTCTGACTTTAGCAAATTAGGGAAAAAATTCTGGAATAAGTAGCCTCTGAATTAGATCTTGAATAAAAAGGAAGGTTTTAACAGACAGAAGAAGAGTGTCTTCCTAACATGACATTCCCTCTCTCACATTAGCTGTGTGACTTTGGGCATATTATTTCTGTCTGAGCTTCTGTTTCTTCCTTCTCATGTGGGGAGAATAAGACCTGCCCCATCTCCCTCACAGGGTTGTGATGAGAATCAAATAGGATCATATATGTGAATACACTAGTCACTAAAACTTAGTGTTGTCTCAAGACTGTTTGAATAGAGAAGCTTTAGTATATGAAGCTGTTGCAAGGTGTCAGGTGACATTATGCAGCAGGACAGTTTGAGGAGGAAGGGTGGGCTGGGCTGCTCAGGGATGACTTCCTGGGCCCTCATCAAGGCCTTAAAGTTGATTTGATTTGCATCTTGGTGCTACTTTAAAATAGGTTTCATTCCTCACTGATATTGTGTAAGTGCTTCATGTTTTTGAGTGGAATATTTGGGGAGGTCTTTGAAAATCTTTGCCAAGACAGTTTCTGAACAAGCAAGACTCAACAATCCATTGAGCCCCTAGGATGAACGTGTGCTGAACCTTTACTGAACATTACTGAATGAACATAGCTCAATGAACATTTACTAAATTGCATAAGAGCCCTTCTCTAGAAGGCCAAGTTGGGCAAGCGAAAAATCAGTGTTGAAAACAACTAGATAGTGGTACAGAAAGGTGATAAATTTGTGTTTAGATGAAAATATAATATTCCAGACCTCCTTTTCCCACTCATACTCACAGTTTGCCCATGTGCATTTTAAAATACTTCACCATGTAGAATTTGATTCTTTGGGGAGGCAGTCTGGTATGTGTGTGTGTGTGTGTGTGTGTGTGTTTGTGTGTGGTGGTGGTGGGGAACCAAAACACTGGACTGGGAAATCAGGAGTCCTGAATTCTTATTCTAGCTTTGCCACTTACTATGGGATCTTGGGTAGCTCAAAACTTTGGGTCTCAGTTTCCTTCACTGCAAAATATGAGCAACTGAATGTTGTTCAGTTACAGGTGGCTAGTTCAGTTATAAAGCTTGCTATAGATGGCCTAGTTTCCTTTATTTTGATGTTCCTCAGTTTGTCACATTTCTTGCAGACTGCATTGCTTCTTCATTGAAGCTTCAGCCCTTGGTCTTTAAACCTTTTTTAGATGATTCATTTTAGTTTATAAAGATAGAGGATGAGTATACCTACAAATTATAATGATAATAACTGACATTTCTAATAATCACAGCTTATATAGTTTTCAAAGAATTAAACAAATTACTTTTTTTTGATTCTTGCAATAGCAAGCAATCCTGTTCAGTAACTAGTGCAAGAGTTACTATCTTTATAGATGAAGAAACTGAGGCTTAAGGAAAGTGTGAATTGCCCTAGGTCTTATGTGAGTTCCATTTTAATTATATGGCTTGCTAGTGGCAATCTCAGGATTAGAAACCAGGTCTTCTGACCCAAATTCAGTGTTCAAATTTTCTGGACAGACTTTCCATAACATTTTTTTCCCTTTTTTCCCCCCCTCTGCTTTCCAGTTTGTAACGATCTGTGCTTGTAAAACAGCATTGTGGATACTGGAGAAAGCCACCCACACAACTTAGACAGTAAAACCTTGATTAACCGGAACTCAGCTTACCAGTATTTTTGTGAGGGTGGAAGGAAGCTGCAGGCGGAAGGCAGGGAGAGCTGCCCCCCACCACCAAGAAGCCTTGAAGTTCAAAGCAAAGTTCTGTGATTGGTTGCTTCATCGACTGAGAAGATCTGCCTCCCCAAGTCAGAGAAGCTCGCATGTGGTCTGGGAACTGAACAAGTTGCTAAAAAAGTGGATTTCTGTGAGCACCTGAGTACAGAAGGCGGGGGAACCTGAAGCAACCGGGTGGGGGACTTGAGCAGTGGAGGAAAAGAAAGGAAAACTTGGTAGGAAATGGGAATGAGGATAGAGGGAGAAGGGAAGAACAAATATTGGTGAAGTGAAGAGGGAGCCAGGAACCCTGGGAGAAAGGGGGGTGTGGGTGGGAGCTGTGAAAGGAAAATTAAAAGGAAGTAGAGGAAACCTCAAGCAAATTGAAAGAAAGAGGGGGCAGTGAGGTGAGAGGAGAAAAGCCAAAACCAAACTGTGCCCAAGTGTAGCATACATCTAATTTCCTCTTCAAGTCACAGTGTGTATAAGCCATCCAAACCCATGGCTTCCAAACAGCCTGTAGTGAAGAACAAAGGAGAGAAGCGTAAGAGAGTTGTGCTGACCCTAAAGGAGAAAATTGATATCTGTACTCGTCTTGAAAAGGGTGAGAACAGGAAAGCTTTGATGCAAGAGTACAATGTTGGCATGTCTACCTTATATGACATCAAGGCCCACAAGGGACAGCTGCTGCGGTTTTTTGCAAATTCGGATTCTAACAAAGCCCTTGAACACCGCCGCACCTTGCACACCCCTAAGCTAGAGCATCTAGATCGGGTTTTGTATGAATGGTTCTTGGTGAAACGGTCAGAGGGTGTCCCCGTGTCGGGCCCGATGCTCATTGAGAAAGCTAAAGACTTTTATGAGCAGATGCAGTTGACTGAGCCCTGTGTTTTTTCTGGTGGATGGCTTTGGAGGTTTAAGGCACGGCACGGCATCAAAAAGCTAGATGTTTCCAACGAAAGACAGTCAGCGGACCACCAGGCTGCAGAGCAGTTTTGTGGGTTTTTCCGAAGTTTAATTGCAGAGCATGGCTTATCCCCTGAGCAGTTTTACAATGCTGATGAAACTGGGCTGTTTTGGCGGTGCCTGCCAAACTCGACTCCCGGAGGGGCCGGGGCCTCAGGGTTGAAGCAGACCAAGGACAGATTGACTGTTCTTATGTGTGCCAATGCTGCAGGCTCCCACAAAATCAAACCTTTGGTGATTGGAAAATGTAACGGGCCCAGGACTTTCAAAGGGATTCAGCATTTACCTGTTGCTTACAAGGCACAAGGGAATGCATGGATGGACAAAGAAATTTTTTCTGATTGGTTTCATCATATTTTTGTACCTTCAGTCAAAGATCATTTTAGAAATATAGGCTTGCCTGATGACAGCAAAGCTATTCTTCTGCTAGACAATTCTCGGGCCCATCCTCAGGAAGCAGAGCTAGTTTCTGATAACATTTTTACCATCTTCCTGCCTGCCAGTGTTACCTCGTTGATTCAGCCTATGGACCAGGGCATTAGAAGAGATTTCATGAGAAATTTCATCAATCCTCCAGTCACTGTACAAGACCTTCAAACTCGTTACAACATAAGTGATGCCATTTTTAATGTTGCTTGTGCCTGGAATTCTGTTACTAGTGAAATACTAAGACGGGCATGGAGAAAATTGTGGCCCAGTGTTATGTTTGCAGAAGTATCTTCTGATGAAGAAGAATTTGACCGATTTAGAGTAAGGCCTCCAAATAACACACTGGTACAGATTCTTGAAATGGTGAAGGATCCTCCTTCACCCCCAGTCAACAAACTGAGTAAAAGTGAGGGAGATGAGTGGGCTGATGCTGACCAAGAAGGTGAAGTGTCACAGGGTGTTAGTGACACAGAAATAGTAGAAACTGTTTGGAATCCTGACAATGGATCTGATTCTGAAAAAGACAGTGATGGAGAAGATTTTAGGGAAGGGGAGAAAACATCTTGGGAAAAAGCTGCTTCATCTTTTGATTCCATTATTAGTTTTGCAGAAAAGCAGCCATGTTTTACAAACCAGGAGATTATGCAGTTGCATATGCTGCATGCCATTTTTATGAGACAAAGGCAGATGGCAAATAAACAAACTGAGGTCAGAGATATAGTCAAGATAGAAAATCCTAGGGGATATCCTGGAGTTTGCACTGATTCAGCCCAATCCCCTATACCATCTACATCTACAGCACTCTATGGTGGTAACTGATAATCATTTTTGCTATCCCTGAGGTCCCATGAGATCGTAACTCTTCAGAGAAAGATTCACTTCTATCCAGCAGTCTGTATTTTTACTTAGGCAAAAAAGTGAAGTAGGACTTTTAGAGAGATTTTCCATGGGGGTTGGTTAAAACCAAAGGTTGCTTATTGAATATGGAAATTCATTTAATTAGAACAGCCCAGACTTCCTGTGCATTCCAGTTAATTGAGGTTTTACTCTATCACCCTTTATGTAGTGTGAGGAACCCTTAAAGGAAGATGACAGAACTGAAAGGCTTTTCCTTTGTAGCACAGAACTGAGTATAGAGCAAGCCTATATTTTATGTTTCAGAAAACACTCCCCATATAGAATCTGTATGGTGGTATTAGGATCCAGAGAGATAGAGCTTAGTTAGTATATAGGGTGGGGGAAAGTGTAAAATGTTCAGGTTACCACAAATCAGTGTCTAGACCTTTTCCTTATGGGAATTAATGGAGACTCGAGGGCTTGTTGCTTCTCTTGGTTTTTAACTGGAGAAAGCTTGGAACGTTTGACTTTGACAAGTTTATTAAGCAGAATAAATCATTCAGACTGAATTCAAGTGAGATTCTGTCAATGAGTCTCTGGAGAGACTTAACACCATCATATTCCCGCTGGAAATAAAAATGATAGTCTATTTCAGCTGAGGTAATATTTCTAAGAACTCCACTAATAATATTCCTAGTTTAGTCTAATTGCATTCAGATAGAAAGAAATTTCTCTGTGTCCTTGGGAAAGTCATTCTCTGCCCTCATTCCATATATCTGTTCTTCCTATCAGTAAAATTGGGAATTAAATTAGGTGACCACTAAAGTCCTTTTTGTGACATTCCATGATTGTATGGTAATACATTTTTGGCAATTTATATTTGAAACAAGGCACTAGCAGCAAGATAAAGCCACTCTGAATGTTAAAATGATTACTTCCCAAGGATATCAGAAATGCCATCCTAAATCAGACTACTCCTTTCTGCAGAATGGGGACTCTGATGAGCATTTTCAGGATGCTTGCCTTCTAATGGGTGGCTTGGATCAAGTTATGCCCTTCTCTGGCTTATTTCCTTACCTCTAAAAGTAGGGGTTGAGATGAGGTAGTCTTGAAGTGCCCTTCTGTCTTTAACTTTCTACAATTAATGTGTTAATTTGGGGGTATAGGTTATGTATTCCAGAGTCTTCTATATCACATTCCCAGGAATTTCTGTTGATCCCATTTCAGGATTTTGATAATGTCTTTAAATCCAAACCAAGACTTAAGTTTCTTCACTTTCTGTTCTTTGTGAGTTGCTGAATTTCCATGCCAAGAAATATACAGCATTATTTGAGCTTTTCTTTGTAGCCTTGGACATTCTTATCACTGTGTTGAAAAGTCTGGCAGCCCCCCCCCCCCCCCCGTATTGTTTAGGTAGTTTTGTCAAAAGATTTCCCCATTTATACCATGTTAATCTTTGATTTATAGTTAACTAATTATGCATACCATGAACCATATGTATCCCTTCTTAAGACCCTCTCCATACCTACCATTGTTTTTCTGGAAACACCGAATGCTTGTATTTTTCCATTTTATTCCTGGGTCTCTAACTCCCATTTAACTTTGGATTAATTTGGCAATGAAATCAACACATACTTTTTATTCCAAGGTTTCCTATTCCCTTCCACCAAAAGGTATTTAAGACCTGGTGGGTAAGAATTTTGACCTCAGCCTGTTTATAACTATTTTTACATGTTTCTTTAAATGAAATAATCTGACAAAATATAAATGCATTGTGTATTTCTTGCTTTATATGCATGTGTATAGATTATGCAATATTTCAAATAGCTTTTAAAAAATTTTCATTATCGCTTCATAAAGTCAGATTGACTTTGTGCCGTTATTACTCCTATGTCACTTGATGTTGAGTCCCACTGTGTCTTTGAGATGATGTTTGTATATCAGTGTATTTTTGTGCTGTTTCTGTGTTCTTTTCACTGTTAACTCTTCTACAAAAGACTGTTAGATTCACCTCTGCATAGGGGAATGACATACAGGATGCTGGAGTGAATTAAAACAGCTCTCCTTTTTCCCTCTTTATTGCTTATAACTGAATGAAGGGCAGCTCATTCAAAAGATCCCTTCCCTGAAGCATTTACCCTTGGTTCAAACCTCAGTGATTTTAAAAGGGGAAAAAAGTGAGCTTTATCATTGTCCATATGTGAAAATCTTGATAAGCAGAAGGACATAGAATAAGTACTGCCTTAATTAGATACCAAGTTCCTGAATTCCAACTGGAAGTGTTCAAACTCTTAGTAAAGTGCTTTGCTATGTTTATTGTACTGAACAGAATACAAGGCCCACTGCTGTCAGGGATGTTGTAAGGGAGATTCATTTATAGATGACCCCTCTGACTCAGATTCTGCGATTCTGTGAGTTCTTGTTTTGGTGTTACGTTGTTTCCTGTGTGTGTGAGTCCTGTCTCCAGTCAGATTGTAAGCTCTTGGTGAGCAGGAATTATGTCTTATATTTCAGCTCCTGTCACAGTTGTCACAGGCTGAACATATAGTCGATGATCAATAAATACTTGATTGGTTGAGGGGATGTGTCTTCCAGAGGCTCTCAATCTTGATAGCCTTATGCTGTATCCCAGAAGGATGATGGGAAGGCTACATTTTGTAGTAAGCTTACTAAACATTTTATCATGTATGTTTTGGTTAAGTTATCAGTACCCTTGTGACAAAATACTGGAATATGTTGACAGGTAATCCCTCCTTTTTTCCAATGGTCACTTATAGTTCTCTGACCAAAAAGCTTAGTCCCTTTTGAAATGAGTTTGGGATTATCACCATTGCCCTTTCCTCCATGCCCATTTTGAGTTTAGGTCTGCAGCAGCTGTATTCTTAGGCAAATTGATTATAGTGAACAAACTGCTTTATGTGGTATGCAAAGATGATTGGGGTACAGATGATAAGCAAATTATAAATAAATGGTAGAGCACTGCCTTTTGTCCATTTTAAGAGATTCTGTTATTGATGAATTGGTCTATTTAGAAATGCAACTCCTGGTCTTGGCTTTTCTTAGTTCCCTGAAAGGGCAGGTTTATTTATTTATTTTTTCTTTGGTGAGTATTGTACAGTCTCAAAACACATTCTCTTTATTTTAGAAGGCTTGCCTGGCCACTGAGAATGATATATCTCTTGATGGCCCCAAAGTGATAATACCCTTCAGTTTCCTCTCAAGCCTTCTCTCTGGGGCAGATATCCAGTTTCTTATCTTTAATCCAATCCCCCCTCTTTGCTATTCATTGACACTTTCTGTGATAAATTCAGATCCTGATTGCTCATTGTTCTGGTTTTATTATTCCTCTGTTGTCCAGGAGCATGCCTAGATAGCTTATTTTTCACCTGCCTAGGGAGGAAATGTGATAGGAAAAAGAAATGTACTGGGAGTCTGGAGACCAGGGTTCTAGTCTCAGCTTGTGCCTATTTTTTTGTTTTGTGATTAATGAAGTCATTTCCTCATATGTACAAGGTAAAAGGAGATGGTGGATTAGAAGACTTCTAGGAATTTTTTCAGCTGTTTTTTCCTAATGGTTCTTCAACTTTCTTTAGTCTTAGATATACAATTCTGAAAAATACAGAAGAGGTCTTTAGTTGTTACTGAAGTGTACTCTTCCCTTCACATTTAGCCTACTTGTGCTTTCTTCAGTGCTCTAACCCATACACATAAGCAGAGTTTCCAAGTATATAAAAAAAGATGAACTGAATTTTGAGAGATGATTGCCAGGTTAATGATCTTTGTTTTGTTGTTGGGATGGATTGAGTAGAGCCCTCACATTACTCAAAAATGACCCAACCTGGGGCATATAGGTGGTGCACTGGATAGAGCACTGGCCCTGGAGTCAGGAGTACCCAAGTACAAATCCACCCTATGATACTTAATAATTACCTAGCTGTGTGGCCTTGAGCAAGCCATTTAACTCCATTTGCCTTGTAAAAAACTGAAAAAAAAAAGACCCAACCAAAACTTTCCCTATAAGGTTTATCTGGATTAACATAACAAGCTCCTCTTATTTCCTTGAAGTAGGACCTCTTTCATTCCTAATCATTAGTTGATGGCAGTAACACTGTGGGAATGAGAATCTGGATTAAGGTTGAGGAATTTTTTTGGTGGGGTTGGGCAGTGAGGTCAGGTGACTTTGCATTAGGTCATACAACTAGTAAGTATCAGGTATCTGAGATTGCATTTGAACTCAGGTTCTCCTGACTCCAGGGCAGGTGTTCTATCCACTGTGCCATCTAGCTGCCCTAGAATTATTTCTTGAGGACAACAGACCTATGTAGAATGAATGTCAGAATAGTAGCTCCCCATAGGACCAAAAGAAAACTTCAGAAACCTGGTGAACTGATTATAAGATAGTTTCTGGCAGTTGGGTTAGAGCTAGAAAGGATAATTTCCATTCCTTTCATTTTATTTGCTGTGAATGGACAAAAATCTCATCTTCACTTAATTCCCTATTTTTATTACTGCACTGATTAATGTCTACTAGTTTTTCCTAATTTTCTGGTGTTATCCTCTGGCTAGAAAACAAATGCAGTGAGAGTGGGACATTTATAAAAATCATAGGGTGATAGGGTTATTAGATGTTAGGATAGGTTATAAATTAGGGATGTAATACTGACTCCATGGGAAAACCTGGAATCTGGTCATAACCCTGACCTATAAATATATTAATTTTTTTGAATTTTGGA
Organism: Macrotis lagotis; assembly: GCF_037893015.1. NCBI lineage: Eukaryota > Metazoa > Chordata > Mammalia > Peramelemorphia > Peramelidae > Macrotis > Macrotis lagotis. Next base: position 616,781,022 of record NC_133666.1, on the reverse strand, counting down.
TATTTTCACTTCTGTAAAAAGTGAAAACTAGAAGGGACCTTAGAGATCTTCCTGTCTAAACCACATTTTTTTAAATAGTTGAGTAAATTTAATAAAAAAGAAGGAAGTGGCTTGCCTATGGGCATACTGCTAATGAGTGATCACAAGTCTTCTAATCCTCAAAGTTAGTTCCTTTTCCAACAATACAGGGATCTCTAGGTTTCTTATTTAGTCTGATGTATCATCCTATGATACATTTAAATTGATAATTGGGAAAAGCAAAAATGGACAAAAGCTTTTGAGACAAGGCACTGCATGTGCACATGAATGCTCCTTAATAGCAACTTCAAAGCAAAACATTCCCCTAGTTTACCCTAGGAATGATTTATTTCTCTCAACCATGTGTTTTCATGAATTACCATGACTGGGTAAAACTTTTCTCCTTTTTACTCCCTCTGGGGAAAAGTAGTGAATTCCTGTCCCCTAAATCCGCAGTCCATGAGAACTCAAGATTTTCTGAGATTTCATGAAATGATTTCCTTCAGACTCCCTTCCTTATCCAATTTGTGGGTTTTGATCAGATCATAGGATTTTTGTCTTTCCATACTAAAGAGTTATAATTGACCCCTATAATCGATATTTACACAGCAGCCTTTCTATTCATTCCCTTCGGTCTTATGGTTCCTTATTTGGACTTTCATCTCCATTTTATCAATCATTAGGTGAACACTTGAAATATGACCTGGTTTCTGGGCCTTTCAAGAGAAAAGGAAAATATGATAGAATAGCCACCCTCATAGATCTAAGATGATTCTAGGTATAGTTGAATGGAAAGAGAACTAGATTAAGAGTTGAGAGACTTGGGTATTAATCCTACCTTTTGCTTCTGACTCAGACAAACCATTTCATTTTTCTGAATGACAAATTTTTCATTTGTAAAGTAAGGAGGTTGGGCAGGAATATCTCTTATGAGCCCTTTGAGTTTTAACGTTCTGTAAATGAACTCACATACTTAGAAACTCATCTGCCTACTCATTACACCCTTTGATGTTTCACTTGTCATTTACTAAATTTGCAAATTAGATGGCATAGTCTGCCTTCCAGATCATTTATAAAATAGTTGAGTAGTTCATCCTTGTGAGACTTTACATATATTCCCTTCCAAAGAAGTGGCCATTGAGCTCTTTCTGTCTTTCATAGTATAAAGGTAGTTCTGGTTTAGTGAGGAAAAAACACTGGATTTTGAGTCTTTTAAAATAAGACTTGGACTTGAGTCCTGACTGTCACTAGCTTGTGTGACTTTGGGCAAACCACTTTCTTTTTTGTTGAGCCTTAATTTTTTTGTTTATAAAGTAGGAATGATTGTGCACTAATCTCAGGACAGATTGTGTGGATCAAATGCAATAGTGTATAAAAGGACTATATAAATGGTAGCTATTATAAGCCAGTTCCCTGTCCGTGATAGAGTATTCTTCCTTGGTTTCCCCCTTATGATAACTTAATTTTAAAAGTAGTCTTCAGTGTGCAGCATTCCAGGAGTCATTTTGAGACATTTCATTGGTATTTTTACTTGCTAAATCTGAGGTTAATAAGGCCAGATTTATTTTAGCAGAAAATGAGGTTTCTTCCAGTGGGTTGATTTTTTTTCACTACTTGACCCAGTTCTTTATTATAGTCTTCAAGATTTTTTGATTCAGAAAAAAAGTTTCACTAGTGTGTTGTTGCTGGGAATTCTTTCCAGGACCTTACTATATAGATGGAACTTATGCTTGCAGTCTCCCACTTTTCTGACCCAGCAGTTACTGATACTATTCTGTTTTGTTCTCATGGTTTTTCCTATGGACCGTGGTTTCATATCCTTTGTGGACACCATTTCTTTTTTTTTATTTTTTAAAATTTTATTTAAGGCAATGGGATTAAGTGACTTGCCCAAGGTCACATAGATAGACATTAAGTCTCTGAGGCTGGATTTGAACTCAGGTACTCCTGACTCCGGAGAGGGTGCTGTATCTACTGCACCACCTAGCTGCCCCTATGGACACCATTTCTGATACCAACCTCTTAATACTTGTGGAGCAATGTACAGAAACGTTAAGTACCATTTAGATAACTATTCCTAGCCTTCGTGTGATTTCTTACAGTTTCTTGTTCCCCTTGTTCAGATTATTTTTTGAAAACCATATTTTTATAAATAATAAAATCTCTCAGAACAGGGAGATTCATCACTAGAAGGGGAACAGTATCATTTAAGTCAATATCTCATTGATAGAAGACTGACTACTAGAGGTGCCATAAAAATGATTTGTAAAATCACATCAGTTCTGAAATAGAATTTCCACTTGCTTTGATGGAAGTAGTCCTCATACAGTGAAGTTACTGATTCTTGAAGCCAATAATAGAATCTCAAGTGGAGGGGCTTATAAAAGGTCGCTATCATAGCCCTTGGTTGAGCATGGATTCCTCCTATTGTCCAGCCTGACAAGAAGGGAGCCCACCTCAGCAGGAGTCAACCTATTCCTTTGTAAGTGATCTCTGAGTTTTGGAAGTTGGCTTATGTTGAGGGAAAATCTGCTTCCTTAGAGCCTTCCATCGGTGTTCGTGTCTGGGGCTATACAGAACTCACTTTCTGTTGCTTCTCTTTGATATCTTTGTATTTTAAATGCAATTCTAAGGCAAAAGGCTATAGAACTGTCACCCTTCTCCTGGACTCTATTGAGCCTAATCAATGTAGCCTAAAATCAAATGAGTTCTTTTGGTGCTGTCTAGATGGTATAATGGAGAAAGTTCCAGGCCTGGGGCGTCAGAAAGATTCCTTCCCAAGTTCAAATGTAATCTCATACAGTAGTTGTGTGATCCAAGTCAAGTTACTTAACCCTGTTTGTCTCAATTTTCTCATCTGTATAATGAACTGGAGGAGGAAATGATGGACCAACTCCAATATCTTTGCAAAAAACAAAACCAACCCCCCCCCCCCAAAAAAAAACTGCAACCCATATGAGGTCCTGAAGGGGCAACATGACTGAAAAATGATTGAACAACAATTCATTGACCTTCCAGCTCATTGAGCAGGCTTCCTTCCTTCCCTTGTCCCTTCCTAATTCTGGATCATTTCACATGAACTGGTTTGTATCTTCTGCATCTTGTACTTGTGCCATTGATTTTTTTTGAACCTAAGTTTAGAACCTTACCTTTAGTGTTATTTTAGCTTATTAGATTCATCCCAGCCAATAACAGACCCATTATATGATCTTAGATGCTTTTGTTTCTTTATTCTATCATCTAGGTCACTGGTGTCAAACTCAAATAGAAACAGGAGCTACTAAAATATACATGAGAATCTTCTTGCAGGCCACATATTGACTTAGAAAAACCACATCTTAACATCTGTGTTCCATTAGATTTTCAGTTATTTTGCTAAATTTTCAAAATTGTGTTTTACTCTGGTTTTATCTGGACTGTTGGAACACTTAGGATCTATTGTATCAACTGTTCTTTCAGTTTTCATAGAAGTTTTCATAGAATTTATGATCACAGATTGTAAACTAGAAGGTATAACTAGTCAAGTATTAGCCTCAATTTACAGAAGAAGAAACTAAGACTCAGAAATGTTATGAGATACATTCTTGTGGCCATGTAACTACAAGTGTCCTTGAGCTCTGGCCTCCTTTTTTCCTTTTGCTTTCCAAAAATTGTGCAGATTTTATCATCATTTTTCAGTTGAAACTGAGTCTCAGAGATGTCAGATGACTCACATTCAAGAACTGAGATAATAAATGGAAGGGTCAAGACTGAAATACTAGTCTTCTGATTCCAACTTCCCTCCCCTAGCCTGGGAAAGAGTGAGGACCAGGAGGTTCTGGCCATAGCAAAAAATATTGTCCAAGTCCTCAAGTTCAGAGAACCAATGAATTTTTGTATATCATCTGTCCATTTCCCTGTTTCCTCTCCACAGACTAGTCCGTCCTCTATCTTATCCAAACTTCCTTTAATAAGGCCCCTGGAGTTTCTTGTTACCTGTCTTTTTCATTGCAAGTGTCCTAGACATACTCAATATCCCCTTTTTCTATCCTTCCTTCCTAACCTTCATCTGTTGAAGTCTTTGGTTTACTTCAAGGTCCCTCGGGTATCACCTTCCAATACCTACACCTAGGAAAGGAATTTCTCATTTCAGTTTGCCAGCATCTCTCCTTTATGCTTTACTTTTTTCTTATTTATATATATTTTCCTTACTTATGGGATTATGAACACCTTGAGCAAAATTTCTCATGTCAGCCTTTGATGTATCTCTGGGTCCGTGATGGCAAGTACAGTTTCTTGAACATGATATGCACCTAAACATTTATTTGAATTCAAGTAGATGATGTTGGAAAAGAAAAGGCCTCCTACAAAGTGCCCTCTCTTGACCTTTCTAGCATCTTATTTTATTGTTGCTCTATGTAGACATTCTGTCTCATTCAGACTGTCTTATTACTGCCCCCTTATACATGCCATGCCCATCTCAGCCGCCGTATATTTATTTGTACTCCCTCCCTCTTCATCCTTCAAAGCTTTGTTCAGCTCTTACCTTCCTTGACCACTTCACTACAGTTCTTTGTCCCTCTTCAGAACTCTTACAACAGTTGTGCATACCATGTATCTAACATTTCCTCCTTATCTAGTATCATGTATTGTGAATTAAACTTTTTTTTCCTTAACTAGATTATAAGCTCCTTGAGGACATTAATTGTCTCCACAGTGCCTTTCTCAGAATCTTATACGTAGTTGGGGGTCAAAATATTTTTGACTGATTTATACAACTTTTCCTTGAGAGGCAATTTGGATTGGCAGAAAACACTGGTATTTTATTCAGAAGACCCCCCCAAGTTCAGCTCTCAGCATTTACTATACTTTGTTTCAATTTTGTCATCAGTAAAGTGGAAAAATGTATTTTATTACCTCTCTTAAAGGGTTGTAATAAATTTTTAAATTTTTTTTAAACTTTTAAATTTTTTTTTAAACTTTTTAAATTTTAAAGTACTATATAAGTGAAGTTTTAGTAAGTATTATTCCTAACTTGAAGGATGAGTTCTCCTACCTATTTTGGAAGCCAATCTCTCCCCTCCAAGCCCTATCATTTCTTGAGAGTCCTCATTTTTGTCTCTATAATCTTCCTTTCTCTCAATTAAATTGCATAAGTCATTTTAATTTAGTCTTGTCCAATTCCTTTTATTCTTTCACCACTGTTCTCAAATATGTAAGATTCACCATAACTTCATTTGGTCTCTACCATAGAATTTTGTCAGTATTGCCCTTCTCAGCAACTGTTCTCTGAAGCCAAAGTTGATGGCTTTTCTGGCTAGCTGTTCTGTATTTTAAAAATATTTTCTAACCCCTCTAATACTGAAGGCAGGATCTTATTTTTGGTCAAAGGCCAATGGAAGATTTATAGAGCAAAGTGAATACAATGAGAACATTAAATGAGGAAGTTCTGAACAACCAAGTTAGTGTGAGTTGAGTGTAAGAATAGGATACTCATAATAGGAATCATCAATGTATCAATTTTTTTTCAATCCAATAACTATTGAGTACCTTTTGTGTGTAGGTGCTATAGCTTTTTGGTCTAGTATTTTGATTTTTGAAGCAGTTGGTATAAATAGATTTGAGTGTTTATGGATGTGTCTTTATAAAACAGAATTAGCTTACATTTTACAGTTTTGCTCTAGAATGGACTTTAGTAATAATTACTTCTGTCACGGTCAAGGAGGTAAGGCAACCAGGCTGTGAGAATAGTAAAACAGCAGCTGCCTTTAGTCACTTCTTCTCTAGGGCTATCTGTAGATATATAAAATCAGGGAGAGTCTGGACCTCTGGGCTGGTGTTCGCTAAACTATACACTGAGGACAGAGAAATAGAGAATAAACCAGATGAGATGTCTTTTTAGCAAAGCATTATGACTAGTTCCTGGGAAATTTTCCTTCTTTATCTATACGCCCCTATATTGTGTGTGCCCCTGGGTAAGGTTTCATGCATTGGATTATGTGTACTAGCTACCATAGTCCAAGTGGACACAAAGTCAGTGATTAGCTATGGCTTTGACAGCACCTTTTGGGTCCTTCCCTATTTGCTTGGAAGTGCCTATGTCACAATTGGGATTATGCTAAATTGTGGTTCCTGAATCCTGATAGATTTTTGCTGTGGTTCCACAGCAGGGTAGATATAGTGTCCTCTGGCACAAGGAGTCTCCACAGTTTTAAGTTCACTGGGTCAGTTCAGCTTAGTGGCTTACCCAACAGTTCTTTCTCCTGTAGATTCTTCCCAGGTTAGTTTTAAAAGGTATATCTGACATTAAGCAAACTTGTTGCACAGAAATCTAAACTCAGAAATGGATATGGTAAGGGGCAGTTGCTTGCATTATTAAACTATTCCTTGCTTGGCAAAATAATTTTTCCATCAAGATGTTCCTTGCGCCCTTGGAACAGTTTTAGAATATGACCTGGATTTATAAAAATTGAATCTATACCTAGCTTTTTACAACTATGTATTACAGAAAACATTGTATTTTCCTCATTCTTTGTGCATGGGTATTATCTAGTTCAAGGTTTCCTGAAAATTTTGAATTAACCAGTATCCTTACAGTGGTGATTGAAATGAATTTTTGGGACAGCTTGATAGCTGAGCCTGACTTTTTGAAAAGAACTGGAGTTTCCATGAACCACTAGGAGCATGAAATTGGGTCAACCTTGCTGTTATTGGAAGGATCCCATCCCTAGCACTGGAATCATGACTGTTGACCAACATCCCAAAGAGGATTGGACTTTGGTGATGGATTATACTTGGATAGTTACCCATGGACTCTGATGGACTTTGTGATTGATTTTTCAGAGGCTCAGAGAGTAATATGGAGAATACATGAAGTTATAGTGCTTGTTTGGAGCCAAGCACTTGGTTGTGGATGATCTCATCTTTCCAGCTGATATAGAAGAATAGTTATCTCTGTATCTTATTTTCTAATTAGACTGTGAGCTCCATGAGGGCAGGGATTATTTCTTGTAAACATAACTGCCCCAGTGCCAAGTGCAGTAGATCCTTAATAAATGCTTTTTGAATGAATGTTTGTGGAATGGAAGAGATTTGTCATTTTGATTTGATTATGCTCGTTGTTTTTGATTCAGTATAGTTGGTTTCCATCATTGCTTCCCAGTAAGTGTTCTTCATGCCCTTTAACACTTCCGGCGTCAATATCCATATGACTAGGTTAGGCTTTGGAAGCAGGGGTGAAAAAGCAGACATTAGGAAATAATTTATGGGATATTGGAGAACCCCCAAACATCAGAAATCAGTTGCCTTTATTGTTCAGGACATGAAATTCTGTTCTTCCTTAACTATATCAGATAACTTGGTTCCTAGTTATCCTAGAACTTTGGAGTTTCCTCTTGTCTTGGTTAGGCTGGTAGATAGTCCCTACCGGGGACTCTTGGAAACTGGGCTGATGACAACAACCAATGGGAAGACCTAGGCCTCTAAAGGAAATAAGAACAAAAATGGGGTGGCAACCAGTGACCAAAAGTTGCCTCTCACACATGGAATCAGCGGGGATCATTTGGCAACCTTTCCTAAGCCCTTAAAAAGGCTGTTGCTATTCATCAGTCAGTAGGGTACATGTTACCGTTCGAGCTTCTAAAGGAGAGTAGTTAAGGGTATAGAATACTTGGTAGTGGTTAGGAAAAGTTATTGTCTCATGTTGGGAGTTAGGGTGGGTGGGATTAGGTAGGGGATTTAATACTACAAACCTGGAAATTATTGTGGCACTTGTATTTCTGTGGGAGCAATTAATTAGCTAATCATGACCCTGAATCTGACTTGTCCCTGAGGATTCCTCTGATGTCAGCCAGATTTTTCCCTGCAATCCCAGGTATTCTTACACAAATTCATATCTCCTCTCCTGCAAGGCCCAGCAGTCTAGCATTCTTTGATGTTCATATGTTCATACACATACACTAGCATTCATTGTTGCTTACATCCCCCCCCACCATTTCAGAACTGAGGTGGGGATGGTATTTTTATTTTTAAATAACTGCCCACCCCCAACCCTCCCTTTCAGAGTTTTAATACATGAGAAAGTATAAGGAGGAAAGAGAGGGTTCTTGGTATCTCCTAATCTAAAGGGAATGGAGATGTTGGTATGAGTTAATCTAGGATTCTTAAACTAAGACTGATTTTACTCATGGTCACTTTCTCCTCCCTCAGCTTCTGTTCATCTTGGGCCTACCCTTTTTTCTAGAGGGAAGTCCAAGAGACCAGGTGATGGCAGCTACTACAATCTTCCCAACAGCCAGGCCACAGGTGAGCAGTCTTTCCTGAGACCTTAGGGTTGTTTCCTGATTGTGACCCCAGATCCTTAAGCTTGGGGTTTCTCTGCTCAATAAACCTCTTTTGGGACTCAAGCTCCAAATAATTTACCAATGAGTTCTGGGGCTAAATTCAAAAAAGACCTGAGTTCAGATGTGACCTCAGACACTGTGTGACCCTGTGCAAGTTACAATCTCTGGTTATTTTTTTCAGTTTCCTCATCTAAAAATACTTTTATAACATTTAACCCTAACTCCCAGGGTGGTTGTGAGGATAAAATGAGATATTTGTGATGTGCTTTGCAAAACTTAAAGCATATTTCTAAATGCTAGCAGGTACTACTCCTTAGAGACTGGGATGGTCTTGATAGAGTTCCATCTCTTCTACTTATGTGTTCTGTGATGTTAGAAACCATTCCTCCTTTCAGTTAACTCCTTTGAGAAATAAGGGTAGATTAGAGGTTCTCCTAAGGCCTTAGAATATAAAAGGGCCCCTTCTGATACTGAAACTTATGAATCTAGGAGAAACTTCATATGGATAACTGATGTTTTGGTGACTTTCTTCTCTGTCCAATGATCTCCAGTCTCCCTTTGTATAGTTATAGACTCTAAGGGGAGGGGAAAGTAAAGATTCTATTGCCTCATTTCAGAATCTGATGGTTGAGATGTTTTAATAACCTAATTTTAGGAAGTAGATCAAGCATAGATTCAGCATATTAGAGATAAACTGAAATCATCTAGCTCAGGGGTTGTACCAGGTCAAAATCCATTTAACACATTTATATAGTGCTTTCTAGTCACAAAACATCCACACATATACAACACACTACACATAGAATAAATGAAATTATACACAGTAATTATACATAATATATATATATAATATATAAAACATACATATTATACATATATTTTATGTTAAATTTTATTCCAAAAAATGAGGAATATATATTACATGGGTATAACAATATACCCACAAATATTGTGTGTATTGTATATGTACACATATATAGGTATATTCCCCTCTGATTCCCTTATACTTTTTTTTAAGATTAATGGTTGTGTCTGATGAATGACTTATCTACCTAGAACATTGCTCCTTGGTAGTTGATTTCCAATAGCTGATGCCACAGAAGCGATTGAGATTCTGGTGGCCAGCCTTCTCATGATGAGCTTTTCCAGATTTAGCTAAATTAGTAATGATCTATTGCTAGACCATATTCCTGCACCCTTACCAGTTTGATATAAGTTGTCATAATTTAACCTTCACTGGAATATCTCCTTGAGAACCCAGAGTCCTTTCTAACCCGTGATAAATTGTCAGAGTGGGTATTAGTGTTGCTACAATGAACAGTGAAGTATTTTATTGCCTTTATAGGCCTAGGTTAAATGACTAGCCAAAATAGCTTCTTAGGAGAAGAAGTAAGTTTCAAGCTTGTTCCCTGACTCTAAACCTGTTTTCCACTATAGCTTGTTGCATCTTTAGCTCATCAGGAAACTAGAAGTCAATATGGTTTTTCCACTATACTATTAACTATGAATTTCAGATATTGCCTATTCCCCCCAGAGAACTGTATACAGTTAGATTCTACATAATAATCTATTATAATTTTCAAACACATTAACTTACTTATGCCTTCATGAAAGATAAACTCCTCTTCTCACTTAATAGAGGGTCAGGCTAAGAGGAAGAGGAGGATTGCCTAAGATAACACAGTGAATAATTTCCATTATTCCATAACATAGTGAAACATTTCCAAATTTAGGAGCCTTAGTTCCTAGTGCTTTCTAAGGACTTTGGAGGATTTGGGGAAAGGGAAGTCCTGGGATCTTTCTACTGGGCTCTTAAGTACTTACTTGGGGTGTTTATTTCCTCTTAGAATTAGTAAATTGAGAGAAACTTAAAATAGATTTCAGTCTCATGTCATCTCTGCAGGTTTTCTCACCATATATACAAAAATACAGAGAACCTTTTGAAATATCAGATTGTTTTTCTAGTCTTCCTCTCTGATGCTACCACCATGGTGTAGGGAAAAGAATACTAGATTTAAAGTCAGATTACCTGAATTCAAATCCCAGCTCTGGCACATATTGGGGTAAATCGTCATGGACAGGTTATTTTACCTACTCTGGCCTAGAGTTTCCTCTTTTGTAAAATGAAGCTGTTGGATTAGATGAATTCTAAGGTCCTTTATAGTTCATAGTCATATCCTATCATCTCCATTCTACCCTTTCCTTTCTATCCCATCCTCATATGACATTGTCCCAACAGGAACATGTTGTTTCAGTGGTTGCTGAATTTCCAGGATGTGGCAGTATCCTTCAGTCAGGACGAGTGGGGATATCCGAACCCTGCCCAGAGGAGCCTCTACAGGGATGTGATGCTGGAGACCTTTGGGAACTTGGTCTTACTGGGTAAGGATTCTCCCATCTTCCTTCCCCACTGACTCAGGTTCTGAACATGATAACTCTCCCCATGATAATCGATGTGGAAACTCCAGAGGACTTCATCGAATTTTGTCTAGGATGGAAATTCTTAACCTTTTTTTTTTTTTGTCAGATATATGCAATGTTTCCAAGGGGCAGGTCTCTATTGAGTGGGGAAGGTTAATACCTTAATACTTGAAGCTGTAGAGAAGGGATGCTTAACCTGGGGTTTGAGGCTTTGTTATTTAAGATATTTTGATAACTATTTTAAAAGAATCTTTTGTAATCCTGTATATTTATTTTATGCATTTAAAATCATAATTCTGAGAAGGGAACACATAGGCTTCACAACAGTGACAAAGAGTCCTATGACACATAAAAGGTGAAGAACACCTGCTGGAGAAGTAGCATGATAGCTACCAAGTCCATTAGACTTGGAATTGAAAACTTGGATGTGAATTTTGGCCCTGCTGTTACAGGTTATATGATCTGAAGCAAGGCATTGAACCACCATGAACTTTAATTTCTTCATCTGAAAATACGAATAATAATTCTTGCACTATCAGTTGCACAAGGTTATTGTGAGGCTCCTATGAGGTAAAAGGGAATTCAGCTTTCTTCCCTTCATGTTCAAAGCTCTTTCTACCATGCCAAATGAACAGTGTTTCCTGCTCTTTTTAAGAGCATATCCCTGAGACGTAAGGATTTGTTCACTGCTGTTATTACTAAGTACATGGTATTAAAAGGGGAAAAACAGGATTAAACATTTTAAAATAATAATAATAATTTCTCATTTCTATAGGGCTTTCTCATTTCCCCCTATAGCAACCACATGAGATAGAAGTACAAGTATTCTCCTTTTCAAATAAGAAATTTGAAACTAAAGGGAAAGTAACTTGCCCCAGGTCCTATTGCTAAGAAGTATCACATCTAGGATTCAAACCTAGACCTAGCAACTCCCAAGTCCAGTGATTGTTCCACTCTACCATGTATAGCATTCTAGGTGGTGCATTGGAGAGAGCACCAACCTGGAAGTCAGGAGGACCTGAGTTCAAATTTGATCTCAGACGCTTGACACTGTGTGACCTTGGGTAAATCAATTAATCCAGGTCCATCTCCAGTTGTCCTGATTCATAGCTGGTCACTGGACCCAGATGGCTCTGGAGGAGAAAGTAAGGGTGGTGACTTAGCACAGCCCCCCCCCCCATTCAGATTCAATTCATATGCTTATTCATGGCATCATGTCTGTTGCTAGACCTGGTTGATCTGATATTCAAGCTCAAGTTCTTAAATTCTAAATCCAACATTCTTTCTACTGTACTATCTCTCCATTATTTAATCCAATTCCTCTTTTGAACATGGAAAAAGACATAAAGAAGGGGGAGAATTGTTAAAAACCTTTTTAAGTTTTACTTGTAAAAGCCTCTTTGGCCTGACTGGTATTTTTTTCATGTCTTCCTTGCTCTGTCCGTCTTTTTCTACAGACAGGGGGATGACTGGAGATTAAAATAAGGGGAGGCCTGAGTTCCTCAGACACACCACCACTCCCGTTTCCTTCCTATGACCAGGGATCCCCATCTCCAAGGCTGACTTGATCTGCACGCTGGAGCAAGGAGAAGAACCTGGGGCCTGAATCCACAAGGAACTGAAGAAAGAAACTTCCAAGGAGGTGAGTGAAGTTTCTGAATTAGCCAGTCAGACAGGAGTCGGGGAAGGAACAGCTAAGCTCATTGGGTCATAGGTTCACATGTTTTAGATTTGGACAACTATCTAGGACAATCTCATTGTCAGATTAATAACTAGCACTTATATGGTTCTCAAGATTGGCAGAGTATTTCCTGTACATCGTTTCATTTGATCCTCACAGCCCTGTGATGAGGTCAGTTCTGTATTAGTGATTATCCCGTTTTACAAATAACAAAACAAGACAAGGGAGATGAAATGATTTGGCCAGGGATTCATAACTAGTTGTTATCTGAAAAAGGGTTCAGGACTTGGGGTCTTTAATGGGGAATGAAGAGAGGGAACTCAGAGTAGAGGGCATATCATTGACTTTGGGCTTTGTCTGAAGTCCCCTGGTAAAGGAGAGCCTACTACCTCCTGAATCATTCTCCCATTTTTAGAAAACTGTAATTGTTTGGAAGTTTTTCTTTTATTATTAAACTTAGAACTACTTCTCTGCAATTCCTCCTCATTGTTCTTTGTTCTGCCCTTGGTGAACAAACAGTTGTGATTTTTTTCCATGTCTCCACTCCCCCCACCCCCATTAAGTCATTTCTTCTCTAGACTAAACATATCCAGTGTCTTCAGACAGTCTCTTTAATAGCATGAAATCCAAGATGCTTCAGTCTCCTGGTCCCTTCTGGAGGTTGATTAGCTCATCCTTGTCCTTCCTTATATAGAGAGATCAAACAGAATCTGATCCTTAGGTTGTTCTAGGAACAGGATAGAAGATAACAAGAGTGCTGCCTCCCTACTCTTTGTTGCCACGTTTTTCTTACTACTGCTTAAGATCCCACCAACTTTTATCATTCTATCCTTCCCTTCAGGTCCTATTTGATACCTCCTTCTGACATGGAGGTCACAAGTGGGAGAGGAATAGAGAATCGCCTATCTATAGCATCTTAAGACTTACAAAGAATTTCCTCACAACCATCTAATAAGGTTTCAAGTATGTACTTATAAGACCTCATTCAAGTTGGAGAGTTGGGATTCAGATTCCTGCTGATCCCCAAATCCAGGGCTATTTCCATTGTACTTCCTCTTCAACACAGGATTGTAAAAAATGTAGAGTACTTTCAAATAGGATTATTGGTTTAAAATATAGTCCAAAAAGTAGTTTAGGCAGAGTGATAATTCCTGTAATCCATACCTTCAAGGAACTCATGTGTATGCATTAGGGAGTTGAAAAATCAACTACTTTTTGTTCTATTACTGATTGGGGGAGATTATGAAAGGCAAGAGGTGGTTTGTTCGTTGTACTTTAAAGACTGAGTAGCAGTCATTGAACAAATAAGGAAAGTAAATGAGGCTACTCTGGACATTAAGGAAGAACAAGCAAATACACCAAGGTGTGAGATTTCAGGATCTGTTCTAGAAGCAAAGTACTATAAAATAAATCTGGAAAGATTGGATAATCTAAGAATGTAATGGCCTTTAATATTATGGGAAGGAGTCTGAACTTGATAAGCAGTACAGAACCAGTGAAGAATTTGAACAGAGAAATGTTGTGACCTTTTTTCAGCATATGAAAGTTTATGGGTAAATTGTATGTGTGTATGGAATAGAAGAGAGAAGAGAGTAGAAGCAGGAAGACCAGTTCACAGATTATTGTAGTAGCTTAGATATTCAGTAATTAGGCCCTGAATTTGAATTGTGGTAATGGGACTGAAGAAGGGAGGGTGTGATTTCAAGAGAGATTGTGGAGACTGACTGATCTAGGGCAACTGAACAGATCTAATATATGAGGGGAAACATTTAAAAAATCCAACAAGTTTTTGAATGTGGGAAGAGGATGGTGGTACTCCAGACTGAAATAATGGCATTATACTAGGTTGTAGGCTTAGGAAAAGATATACAAGTTTAGTTTGGACAGATACTGACTTTGAGTTGCCAGGTGAAGGTGGACTTTTATGACTGGAGCTCTTCCTAAAGGTATTTGTTTTATTGGAGTAAATAAGATGGTCAAGGAAGGGAAGCATAGAAGAGAGAACTGAGGACAAGTCCTTGAAGAACATACTCATTAAGAAATAAGGAAGAAGATGAAAAACCATATAACCTGAAAAGAGAATTAGTCTTTGGAGAGGAAAGAGGCAGAACAAGAGCATCTGGTGTTTCTGAAATCAGTGTTAAGATAGGAGTTGATGGTTAACATTATCAAAAACTTCAGAGAAGTCAAAGGAGGATATTAACTGCAAATTTAATTTAACAATGAAGAAATTACTGGTAACCATTAAGCACAGTTTCAGTAGATGGATATCATGATGAGGGGTTTGGGAAGAGTTGATAAGGAGATTGAAACACTGGGTAGAGACAGCTTCTTCAAGGAGTTGAGCAGTAATGGGTAGGAGAGGGATGGGTTGGTAACTTTATAGTATAGAAAAGTTAAAGCAAAACCTTATTAGAACTGGGGACATATGTGGGAATATGAGAGGAAAGAACTCTCACCATGGTCTGAATTGACCTTTCCCCTTTCTCCTCACTTCCCTTCCACCATTTGGATCCCTAAATTGCCATTCTTTCCCTTCCTTCCCCATCCTGTCCTCAGATTGTAAAGTCTTTATTGAGAACCATTAATGTGCAAATTACTATTAACATGATATTTCCCATGTGATATTCCTAGTCCTGCTTCAGCAGTTTTCTCTGCCCCAGAACAGGGCACAGCTGACATCTGTGTATTGTGTTTATATTTTCAGATTGTGAAGCCAGGACTGAGAACAAGGAGTTTATATTTAAAAATGACATTTCTGAAGAAGTTGACTCAAAGGGAGAAGAAATATTAGAAATATTTTTAAGTGGAGTCCCTCAGGATCTACTGCTTGGAGAATCCTGTGAACTTGAGGACCATTTAGAGAAGCAAATGGAAAATTTGGTAGGAGAGAGAGAGAGGACTCTTTCCTTCCCCAAAAGAGAAATTCAAAACAAATAACAGTTGCCTACCTGGAAATTGCAAGAGAAGACAGTGACTGTGTAGTGACATGTCGTATATCTCCTACACGAGTGAGACCTTACAAATGTGATACATATGGCCAAGGTTTCAAATGCAGTTCTGATCTTATTAAACATGAGGAAATGCATAGTGGGGAAAAGCCCTATGAATGTAATGAATGTGGGAAAGCATTTAGTTGGAGTTCAGCCCTTATTCAGCATCAGAAAATTCACACTGGAGAGAAACCTTATGAGTGTAAAGAATATGGGAAAGCCTTTGGGTGGAGCTCAGAGCTTATTCCACACCAAAGAATTCACACTGGAGAGTGACCCTATGAATGTAGTGAATGTGGAAAAGCTTTAGTTAGAGGCTCAGCTCTAATTCAGCATCAGCATATACATACTGGTGAGAAACCCCTATGAATGTAATGTTTGTGGGAAACCCTTCTGTCACAGGCCTACACTTGTTTACCATCAGGGAATTCATACAGGGGAAAAACCTTATGGGTGTAGTATATGTGGGAAAGTGTTTACCCAGAGCACTACCCTTATTGGACATAGAAGAATTCATACAGGAGAAAAGCCTTATGAATGTATTGAGTGTGGAAAAGCCTTCAGTCGGAATTCAGCCCTTATTCAACACCAGCTAATTCACACTGGAGAGAAACCTCATAAGTGTAATGACTGTGGGAAAGCATTTCGTCACAGGTCAGCTCCTATTTATCATCAGAATTCATCCTGGTGAGGAACTCTTTGGATGTAATTGAAATGTGAAAACTTTCAGCTTATTTCTTGTACATTATCACCACAAATCTCATTTTTAACTGTGGAGAATTCATACCACAGGGAAATCCACTGAATGCAGTGTATGTTGGAATGGTCAATTGCTGACATTTACATTTATCATTGTAAATTAGATGTTTCTATCACAGTTGAAAGGATTTGGTGTTAAGAGTATGTCCTAAAGTATATCTCAGTTATCTGGTAAGCAGTACCTCATTTGGGTAACTACTAGGCTCTCCAAGTCTTTTTTCTAATTTTTCCCTGGTCTGTCCTTATATTTTGCTCAGCTGCTAAGTAGTTAGAAGGTATAGTGTTAGTGACTACAGTGACACTTTTTTAATATTTACTAGGTACAATTCTGTTTTAACCATTCCCCAAGTTTTCCTGGTCTGATGCATGTCCCATGTCTTTCCAAGGTGATGAGATCTGGTGAAGAGTTTAGTTCTCTATTCTTCCTGTTCTTTGTTTTTACCATTATTAGTTTCTTTTTAGAAAACCTGTAATGTATCTTCCCCAGTTTTTTAAAGTAGACACTCCTTTTGGAATGACACATTGAATTAGCATTTTATAATCTGACTTCTTAAAGAAGCCAGATCTTTTTTTTAAATAAAACCAAACACAGTTTAAATAAAGTTAAACCATCAAGTGCATCAACTACATTAGAAAAGATAAAACCGATATCTTTTTCTTACTGGTTAATTATTCAAACTTGTTAATGGAGATTCCTTATCAAACACACAGAACTTGACCAGCATCTGAAAAGTCATGCCACCACAAACAGGTGAATGAAATTAATTTGTGAGCCTTGTAGCTCTTAAGAATTGAGCCAATACCATTAAAAACTGAAAGGTCACAGGCAGGGCAGACAAACCCTATGGAACCCCAAATTCAATATCATGTGCAAATAAACTACTGATTAATGAATGTTGATTGTCTTAAAGAGAAAATTCTTTAATCATATTTTTATCTTACTGTCCATTGAACAGCTGTCAAGGGAAAGCATTAGAAACTGGATTCATTTCCTCCAAATCTTTTTTTCATTGGGAAAACAGGGCAGAATAAATTAACTTTACAATTCCCACTCAGAGGGACTGTGATTCCTAGAAATTCTTTATTATCTGAATAGAGAATGGTGCCTGGAATATGTCTTTAATATTTCATGTCTGTTTAAGGAATAAAATGTTGAACTTGATAAGTAGAAGTCCAAGTGCAGGTAACCTTCAGGCAATTATGATAGATGGGAAAGTTAGGACTGGAGATACAGATTTCAGAACCAACCACAAATGTAATAAGGCTAAGTATTCCCAAACTTTGTGCTGCCTTTTAACTGCTGTTGGGAGTATACATATTCAATACAGTGATGTTTCTGAAGGCTTAAAATTCTGCAGATGATTGCCTCTTTTTGGTATCAGGCACTTGTTTCTGAACTCCAGAAATGGAAACATCTGGGTTTAATTGCAGTAGGTTAAAACTATAGTAAAGCCAGCTGGAGGAGAGGGTGAAGGAGAAAAGGAAACCTGCTATAATTGTCACTTTGATTTATGATTAATAATAAAACATCTTGTGATATGTGTGATGTGATGTAGTTTGTGTCCAAATTTTAATTTTTTTTCTTTAACTCACTTTGAGAATGAACCGATGAATCAATAGCGTGAATAGCTGATAAAGTAGCACATTCATTGAAAGAAAGAATATTTGTGAATTACTCCAGAGATATAACACTGTATGTTAGAAAGAACATTAAATTGGTAATTAGAAAGCCCAAATTATACTCCTGATAGTATTTATATGACTGGGCAAATCAATAACTTAAAACCTGTTGGCCTCAGTTTTCCTCATTTGTAATATGAAAATAGATGGGTATAGGTGATTGTTAAGACCTAAAGTTCTAAAAAAAAATTATGACTTCTGAACTGTTTTTGGATAAGACTTACTATGTGTGACTGAATTGAGTTTATATTAGTAAGCCTGGGAAGGAGTATTTATTTCCTTCCCTTTTCTCCTTCCCTCCCCTTGATCAGCTTCATTGTCTTGTAAGGAATGTGGTGATCCCTGCGGAGAGGAATTCTATTCCTTCCCCTTTTTGTAACTATGGTGTTGCCAAGAGGAGTTGGTGGAAGGTCATGCTATATCTTAGGGACAGTTACTTTATTTTATAAATAAATATTTTATTTGTTTTTCTAATTACATACAATGGTAATTTTAACCAATGATTTTTTTGCAAGGTTTTGAGTTTTACAATTTTTCTCCATCTCTCCCTTCCCTCCCCCTTCCCTTGACAGAAAGCAATCTGATACAGGCTTTATATTTGTAACCATGCTAAACTCAGATCAATTTTGAACAACTTGTGAGAGAAGAATCATATCCAAAAAGAAGAAAGAAAACATTAGAAAGAACAAAATGACATACTAAGACAACTTTCAAAAATCGAAGATAATAAACTTTGGAGTGATGGTTAACTAAGTATTGTTGTTACCTGTTGCCATGCTCTCAACCCTGTCCAGCTCTACCCAATCACAGAATTGCAGAGTTGGAAGAGACTTCAGGGGCCCTCTAAATCCCACTCATACAAACCTCTTAAAGTAGTCACTGAATAAAACGATCATTGTTTCTGTTTGAGTCATCTCCTAAGGCAGCCAATTCTTCTTTGAGTCAATAGATTTCTCTTACATTAAGCCTAAATATGTTTCTCTGCAAATGTTAACATATTCATAGTTCTGCCCTCTGGGACTAAGTCAAAGAAGTTCCATCTTATCGATGGTATCTCTTCCAATAATTGAAGATAGCTGGGAAACAGAATTTCGCTGGAGTTTTCACCTCTCAAGACTAAAGATCTCTGATTCCTCCACCATGCTCCTATGCCATGTTCTCCCCTCCTCTCAACACTTTGATTATCCTACTTTGGAGGTTCTCTAGTTCAAATAATATTTAATTATGTGATCTGCCCAGGGCAAAGGACAGTAGTTTCTTTTTGAATTAGAACCATGGTCCTCTGACTCTACATCTAGTGTCCTTTCCATACTTTCACCCTACTTTACTCAAGTTCATTGTTAATGATTATATTTTGTGTCTGGTCACAAATTCATGGATTTAGAAAGAACCTCAGAATCCAGTTAGTCTATTACAGCATAAATATGTAGTCATCAAGCCTTTAAAACTTCAAATGGAGGGAGGGGTGAACTAAATACCTTCCAAAGTATCCCATTCTATTTTTTAATAAGTCCAATAACGAAGCTTTTCCCTTATATCAAGTCCTCTCCTGCCTCTATAATTCTCCCTCATTCAATCCTCTGGAATCAAGCAGAATAATGCTGAACCTATTCTAGGTGATAATTCTAAAGATATAACAGTAGAAAGGGTAAGAGAGCTTGAAGAAAGTTTATATTTCCCTCTTGAGTTTTCTGCAGTCTAAAGATCTCTGGTTTCTTCAGTCATCTCTTGGAAGGCAAGGTCTCATTCTAGCTGCCTCACAATAGTTCCTCAACTTTTCAGTCTTCCCATTTTGTGCGGAATGGAATATAATATTCTAGATTTAGTTAGACCAAAGCAAAAAAAAAAAAACAATGGGACTATCACCTCTCTCATCTGGAAACTATTAATTCAACCTAAATTGAATTCCTTTTTTTTCTTTCTTTCATTGCTGTTACAAAACTCAAATTGTACTTACAATTCACTAGAAACTGCCCTTCCTTTCCCCATCTTGAATATGGCTGTCACTATACTACTATTTTTCTTTGACTTCATTCTTGTTTGTAGGTATGGATCAACTTTGTCAACTGCATGGCGCAGAAGAATGAGTTGTGGCCTTCCAGGGTTAAATATCATTCTTTATGAGAAGAGCCTCATACTTTTTATTTACCTCTAGATGTGCAGTAGGCTTTCCTTTCTCTATGTTACATTTTTCAAACCTCCTGAGATCTGCCTCAATTTGGTAGTCTAGTGGGCATTGCTTTGGTGGGGTGGAAAACCTGAATTTATGGAGACAAATTAGGAGACTTTTGTGGTAGTCCAGATGGAAGATGATGAGAAGTAGCCAAATAAGTGGAGAGAAAGGGATAGATGCAAGCTATGTGGAAATAGAATCAACAAGATGGAGATTAATTAAACAAGGGTAACAATGGGGCTGACTATGAGGTTGTGAACTGGGTGGGTAGAAATAGTGATGATAATATCCTCAACAGAAATAGGAAAGTTAGAAAAAGGGATGGTTTTGAGGGGAAAGAAAATGAATATGTTTTGTACATGTTAAATTTAAGATACCAACAGAACATCTAGTTGGAAATGTCCAATAAGTGGTTCAAGAGAGAAACTAGGACTGGATATAATAGATCTTGAGAGGGAGATGATCCAAGACAGAGTTGAAGAATTTTTTTTCCATATAGTATTTTTTTTTGGTAAGGCATTGGGGTTAAGTGACATGCCCAAGGCCACACAGCTAGGTAATTATTAATTGTCTGAGGCCAGATTTTAATTCAGGTATTCCTGACTCCAGGGCCAGTGCTCTATCCACTGCACTACCTAGCCACTCCCCATATAGTTTTTTTCTTTTTTTAGGTTTTTTGCAAGGCAACCGGGGTTAAGTGGCTTGCCCAAGGCCACACAGCTAGGTAATTATTAAGTGTCTTGAGACCGGATTTGAACCCAGGTACTCCTGACTCCAAGGCCGGTGTTTTATCCACTGTGCCACCTAGCCACCCCCCATATAGTTTTAATAGTTTGAATTTCTTCCTTTGAAAACTGTTGGTAGGGTGGCTAGGTGGCGTAGTGGATAAAGCACCGGCCCTGGAGTCAGGAGTACCTGGGCTCAAATCCGGTCTCAAGACACTTAATAACTACCTAGCTGTGTGGCCTTGGTCAAGCCACTTAACCCCGTTTGCCTTGCAAAAACAAACAAAAAAAAACCAAAAAAAAAGAAAACTTGGTATCCATTTGTCAATTGAAAAAACTTTTTTCATCTTTATTCTCTTCTTACTTTTCTTGTATCTTCTGGTGCTAACTCTCCACTGTTAATATTGAGTTAACTTTGCCATCATGACTGAACAACTCATTCTAGTTCATGCTACCTCATGAACTTTTTTAGAACCTAATGGTTATCATTTACTAACTTCCGTGTTATTTTCTCTTTTTTCTCAATGTACTTTATTTTAATTTTATTTTTAGTTTTTTTGCAAGGCAAACGGGGTTAAATGGCTTGCCCAAGGCCACACAGCTAGGTAATTATTAAGTGTCTGAGACCGGATTTGAACCCAGGTACTCCTGACTCCAGGGCCGGTGCTTTATCCACTACGCCACCTAGCCACCCCAACTCAATGTACTTTAGCATCAGGTTCATGCTCTTTTTTTATTCCTACTGCTTACTTCATTCTTGGTGACTTCAGTGTTCATGATGATGACCTTTTTAATACTCTGTCCTCTTTCATTAACCTTCTCAATCCTTAAAACTCTCTTGTTCCTTTTACCCTAACTACCCATTGGCAGTCACCCAAATTGAAAGGAACATCAGAGAACATTTAATCCAATATATATCTGAGCAGTATGTCCTCTGGAATACACCTTACAAGAGGTCATCCTTCTAAGCACTCTTTCCTTAAATACAAAGGCCCCAGAGCTCTTGAACCTTAGGGCCACTGGGCTCAAATTTAAAGTACAATATTAATGATATATTTGTAAGAGAACACATGTAGCAGAGGGAATTCTTCTGACTTCTTGTTCTGTATGTCCTTTTCTCCCTTCTTGGAGTCTTCATGAAGTTCCTAATTAGGTAAGGGGAAAGGCACTACTATCAAGGGGGATTATGAAAGTCTTCTTGTAGAACATAGGACTTCTAGCTGAAAGGTGAAGGAAACCAGGAAGCTAAAAAGTTGAGATGAAGGAAAGGATTCTGACATGGGGAACCAATGAAATATGGTCCATCAGGAGATGGAGTTTTAGAGGCAGCCAGTAAGCCAAAGGCATTGCATCTCTGAGTTTGTGGTAGTAGATGTGAAGTATGAGAAGACTGTCAAGGTAGGAAAAAGTAAGTATGGAATGTATGATAAGCCAAGAGAGGACTTTTAGATTTCCTCCATCATTGGCCTCTTCAACTTTATCAGATACTGTTCCTGCTCCAGTGATCTGATAAGTTTTCTAGGTTCCTAAACCCTGACTATTCCCTCTTGGAATACTCATATGCCTAATATTAGGAAAGAATAAACACAAATTAGTGAGATTCTGAACTCCTTCCAGAACAAGACAGGTTATTTTATCCCACAAAGTTCTGAGGTACCAGGAGAGTCTTTTAATTCTCTGCTTAAGCCCCTTTTTAATGTATTCTCCCCATTATTCACCAGTTTCTTTTAACTTTTTTGGTTATTATTTTATCTTTTCCAATTACTTGCAAAGATATTTTTCAATATTCATCTTTTTGTAGGTTTTTGAGTTCCACATTTTTCTACCAACCTCCATTCCCTCCCACCTTCCCATGGCAATGAATAATCTGATATAGGTTGTATATGTAGAATCATGTTTAACATATTTCCATGTTAGTCATCAATTAACTTTTACAAAGGTATATTTACTGTGAAAATATAGCAAGAACAGAAGGTACAAACATTTTCCCCAACACATTGGGGAACACATCTTCCCTATTCACACTTTGGGGAGAGTGAGCTCAGACTTGACACAGTTTCAACATAGCTTTTATCCCACAAAGTTCATTTCCAAATGTGGCATAACCTATGGATGGATGGATGGAGGAGTCCAAATCTCTGCCACCTTTGCTGCTACCTGGGATTTTGGGGTCTCCAGATATTCACCCCACATCATTTGGCTTTTGGGAAATCCTGGTGTGGACTTTAGCTTGGTCTTTTGGCCTTTTGAAGGTCACAAGATTATTACCATCTTTAGGCTCCTTAATCTATAATCTGAAGAAAATAGATACAACAGAGGCAGAATCAAGCAAGGGCACAAAACTGAGGGGAAGATTAAAAGCCTGAAGGCCCTGAGGGCTTAATCCTAGCCTCCTCACTTGAATGTAGCCAGGCAGGAATGAAGACCATCCCACTTTGGTAGTTAATGACTTTTTAATGCACTCCAGTTCTGACTACCCAGAAAATTGACATCCCTTAATTGTGAATACTCCAAATCAAGGAGGAGGGCATGTACATCAAGTCTCCTCACCTTACCTGTACCTGTGCACCAGCCCCAGTTACACACAAAAGAAATAGAGGCACTATGTACTGAGGTTTGTAAGAATCCTGAGGTAGCCAGGTAGTTCCTCTTTCCCCAGCAGTTTGTGGGAGTACTTGCTTCACTTCTCAAAGGGAAGGGAAAAAGACTGGATGATGCCCAAGTCTCACTTTTGCTGTGCACATTCAGTTCTGGCTCATCAGTTTTTCCTGCTCCATAGCCAATTTGATGAATTTTTCTCATCATAGCATCAACCCTGAGTCACAATGGCCAGAAACTAGCTCCCCCAAATTTACACATCGAAATGAGCATAGATAGGAGCATCTTTGCCTACTTTGAGGACCAGGTCTTGGTCTTGCACTTATCAATAGTCTCCCTAATATGGAGAAGCTAGACCTGAACACAGATGTGGTCTGACCAGGCAGACTATTGGGACTAACATACCCTTAGTTCTTGACCTGATACTTTTCTTAAGGCAGCCTCTGATTTTCTGGCTGTGTTATATCTCACAGAATTGATCTATACTTGGTTTGAGGTTAGACAATGTAGAAAGATGGATAGAGAGCTGCCCTTAAAGTCATGTTGAGCTGGGTTCCTGTGTGACCCTGGCCAGATCACTTTACCTTTTAGTCCTTAGGCAACTCTCTTAAGACTAAATGTTGAACAGCATTGATGGAAGGAAGTTGTTCTCTAAGGAGCTCCCTACATCAGTAGGAATTACAGATCTGGACCACTACTGTCTGACCCAACATCTAGAGATCTGGGTGCAAATCCAGTCTCATATACTTACTAATCATGTGATTCTGGGCAAATCACTTGACTACTTTTGCCTCTGTTTTATGGGGATAATAATAGCATCTATCTCACAGGGTTATGGTGAGGATCAAATGAGAAACTGTTTGTAAAGTTCTTTGTAAACCTTATGTTCAGTCAGGTTTTCTTGACAAAGATAATGGAAAGGTTTGTCATTTCCTTCTCCAACTCATTTTATGGGTGAGAAAACAGGTAGAGTTAAGTGACTTGCCCAGGGTCACACAGCTAGTCTATATGTAAATATCAGTTGCTATTGTTAAAATTAAAATTATGACTACCACTGCTACTATTACTACTGTTGCTACTACTGTATACATCTTTAATCCTTTTCCTCTTGCCACAATGACTATTCTAGACTTCTCTTTCCTCAAGACCCTAAATCTAACCCCCCTAATTTCCCAAGAAGATTCAGCCTCCTTCCTTGTCTCCCCTCCTACATATCAAAATCTGTGACTGTCGATATGATGAAGCAACAAAGAGATGGAAAGCAGAGTGGAATAACTAGACTAGGTTATAGTAAACAGCATTCTAGAATTCTCCCCTCTTTCCCCTCCCCTTCCTCCCCTTTCCTCCCCTCCCTCTTCCCTCTCCCTCATTCCCCTCTCTTGTCCCCCCCATTTCTTCCTTCCCTCCTCTCCTCTCCTCCTTTCTCTCCAGTCTCCTCTTTCTGTCTCTCCCCACCCCAAACTCCTGTGGTGGTGGCTTCTTTGTTTTGATTGGGGCCCTTATCTTCTTGAAATCTGGAAGAGAAGGGAATAAGCATTTATTAAATGCCTATTGTATTCTTTTTTTCTGCAAAGCACTGGAGTAAATGACTTGTCCAAAGTCACACAGGTAATTATTATTAAGTGCCTGAGGCTGGATTTGCTCTCAGGTCCTGACTCCAGGGCTAATGCTCTATCCACTGTACCACCTTACCCTCGCCTATTGTATTCTAAGCCCTATGCAAATATTACCTCTTTTGAGCTTTCCACAACCCTGTAAGGTAGGTGCTATCATGATCTCCATTTTTACAGTTGAGGAAACAGAGGCAGGAAGAGATGAAGCGACGTGCCTGGGGTGACACCACTAGTACATGACGAGCCAAATTTGAACTCCAGGGTGACACAGTGGAGGTGAACGTTGGTATATTGAATTATTCTGTGAAAGTTTTGGATGACAGGTGAAGAAACTGAGGCCCAGAGAAATCACACCAGTAGTAAATGATAATTCCAAACTGAGTGCTCCTAGCAGGAAGGGCATAACAGGCTAAAGGAATTATGGTTTCAAAGGCTTTAATTTCATACATTTTTGTGGCTTGTCTGATGTACTAGGGATGCAGCCCAGGCTTGGAGAGCCACCTGGTGGCTTGAGCAGGTATTGGATTCTGAGTTGCAACTTCATCCTGAGAGGAGGCACCGGTCACTGTGTGTGTGTGTGAGCATGTGTGGTTTACATTTGGATTGTACTTTGTCCTCATCTTTGCTTTTTAAATCCTTCTCCTCCTTTAATATTAGAAGAAGTCTTACTTCTTCCGTGGAGCCTTCTCCAGGGGAAGATGTTTCCCTCAGAAATTTTCAGGAACGCTTTGCCTTGAAACTCCTTTACGTGTCAAAATTCTGCCTTATATTCATTTGTATATAGACTGTATGTTCATATATGTAATGAGGGGGAACAACCAATGAGACCCCAGTTAAGGTCTGAAGGTACCTGGGGATGCCAAATGGAGGGGCCCAGCCAGTGGGTTTTCTTTTACCTAACTACTTTACTAAATAGCAAATTTAAAATAGGTCATTTGTTTGGCTCCTGAACTGGAGCCAGGTATGAATATAGAAATGTGAATTGTGTCTAAGTTGTTCTCCCTTCCTGGCAGAATTTGGATGAGGAAGATGAAATGCAGGAAGCCTCTGCTCCCCCTCCCAGGCCACTGATCCATGAATATGTTGCCACTGTTGTTGCTTTTTCTTGCCATGTCACTTCTTTCCTGCCCTTAGGTGAAGTATTGAAGATGTAATGACCTTGGTCTGGTGATAGGAGACAGTGGCAACGACTATTGTAGCCACCACAATCGATCTGGGTGAGGCACCAGCACAGCCTGGAGGAGCTGTCCATGAGATCCAACAAATTGGGAATTGTCCAGGGAGCCAAGATGTTGTGTCCTATCAGAAAGGAACTGAGTGACTTTGTCCATCAGCAAGGCCAGATTAGGGGTGATGGTAAGATACGTGTTTGTAATGACTACTATAAATTTAAGGTCATTTTCCCTAGGGACCAAGGCAATAGAAAAGAGAATAGAACCCTTAGTTTGAGGAAAAGTTCCTTTACATCTCTAAATGCAACTAACAGACATTTTTATATCTTGAACTGGATGTTCTTTTGGTATCTCAAACCCAACATGTCCAAAACAGGACTCATATTTTCTCCCAACAAGCCTCCCTTTTTTTCACCTTTCCTGTGACTATTGAGGATTCCATCATCCTTCCAGGCTTCAACCTTGACTGATACTCACATTTCCAACCCATTTCCACATCTTGTTGCTTCTACCCTCATGACATCTGTCTACGTCCCCTTCTCTCCACCTATATAGCTCATCACCTCCTGCCTTGAAAACTGAAAAAGTCTTCTTAGTTGCCTCCCTCCTTGTCTTTCCATTCCTAACCATCTTGAACTACATTATCAAAGTGTTCTTCTTAAAGTGTCTGACTATGCCATCTTTCTGCTAGGATAATCCTTTCTCCAGGATCAAATGTAAATTCCTCTGGCTCCAAAGCTCATTGTAACCTACTTCTTGCTTTTTAAAAAAAATTAAATCTTATTCTTCCCTTCATTCATCTGATAATCCAGAAACTCTGGCCTGTTTGCAGTTCCTCAAATTGCAGTAACTCAAATATCATCTTTTCTAGTTACATTATCATCTTTTCTCTCCCCTGCTAATACTTTCAAATACATGTATATAGTTTATATACCTAAATATTTATTGATCTCTCCTCTCTGTTTTATCTTTATATATACAACATAGTTTAATACTAGGTAACACAGTAAACATTTAATAAGTGCTTGGGAACTAATAGATAGGAAGAAGGATAGCTAGCATAGCTCCAGGAAACATGCAGTGGGAATCTGGAAGTCTCTTCTTGCTGGACCTCTTCTTTCCTGTTTCAGTTTTAGATTTTCATAACTTAGGGACCCTCAGGACCAGACAACTTAGGTCCCTTAAAGGTCCCTCTCTATGTTTATGTCTTCCCCTGGCTGGAGCCCTTCAAGGCCAGGGTCTACTGATGACCTCTTTCCCTTAGCACTAACACATCTGTCTTCCATCCCTCATATGGAAAGATATAACCTAGACTGCTTCTCTCCCAGTTACAAAACAGATGGCCCTAGGCCAAGCTAACAAATTTCCCTTGAATCTATCACTCTATCCTTCACAAATGTCCTTTGTCAAATGTGGTCCACAGAACTGAGCAACAAATCTCTAAATGTGGTCTGATCAGGGTAAAGTCCAAAAGGAATACCATTTCTCTTGTTTCAGACAGGTTAGATCTCTTGGAATGTAGTCTAAGATGATGTTAGAGCACATTCTGTTGAACTTGTGGTCCACTAGAACATTCAGATCCTTTTCCCATAATCTAGTTATTGTCTCATTTTCCCCTTCCTATAATTGAAAAGTTAATTTTCCTAGTGTGTCTTCTGCTTGAAAAATTCCCAGGAGGTTAGTGTTGGTAGCCATAGACTGGAGGACTTCTACCCCTGCTAACAGGAATTGTAATGAGCCTTCTGCCCTATATTTTCTTGGAATGTTAATAAAGGTCCTGAAGAACTCCCCAGCAGACAGGCAAGATGCCAGAGAAGGGATTTAAATATTGATTTACTTGATCAACAACTTTGGTAGCAACCAGCTTGAGTCTAGATCAACCATTCTATCACACAGCCTGGAGTCTGGACCTTATTCCTTGCCAACGCCAGACTCAGACCTTGGATATTTTTGTTTTAGATTTTGCTTCTATCCCTGATGCCATGTCCCACCTTGCCCCTGGTTCTTTCCAGATCATTAACTCATCCATCTGGTTCCTGGCCTCCATCTGTGCTGTTAGTCCCCCATTATCTTCCCCCGCTTCCTGCTAATCCTCAATCAGGAGAGAGTCTCATCAGGACTGTGTACAATTCAGCCACTCTCCTCCTCTCAGCTCACATCTGGCAGGAGGACTAACTTTATAGTTAATTCCATCAAATATCTTATTGGGAAGCTGGAGAGAATAGTTGATAGAGAAAAGAATGATCAGCTAATAATTAAATAGCACTTTAAGTTTTGCAAAGTGTTTTCACATATATTATCTCATTAAAAATGTATTATTCTAGCCCATCTGGGCGGCAGACAGGAGGGTGACTTCCACCTCACCTCACCCCAGGCTGCTCAAAATTTTGTGCAGGTGCCGGAGAGCCTGGGGGGAGTGAGACACGGGGATGACATTCTTCATTCTTCATGACTGGTCACTGACCCACTCCATTTCCACCTCTAGTAGGGTCATTCTACTCAAATTCTCAGTCCTATTTTCTCTTTTTAATGGTAGTTGGCAAGACCTTTCTAATACTTCCCCACCCTGGAGAATGGCTATAATTGCTTATGATGTTTACAACAAGCAGAGTATCATCAATTTTAATCCTTCAAATAAGTTGGAAGACCTCTAGGCTTTGCTATGTTCCTTCCCACTGCATTCCAAGGTCCTATAGGCTTTACCATCTGTCCTATTGCTAAATCCTTCAGACCACTTCCCCACCCTTACTGCCAAAAGCACCTCCCAAAATAGGCTAAGAATTCATGGACTGAGTTTCCAGGCCTTTCTATCCTCCATAAAGCTTAAAATCTTATGTGTGTTATCTCTCCCATTAGGATGTGAGCTCCTGGACAGTAGTAACTGTCTAAATTGTCTATTTTTTATCCCCAGAATGTGAGATAGTATTTTATACATTTGTTGTCATTGGTTGTTTAGTCATCTCCAACTCTGTGTTGGCTTCCACATTATACTTTCTATCTCATAAAGTCCTTCTGAAGAGAGATGAGGATAATGTTTTTAGTGAGGGGGAATCAGAGCAAAAGACAGTATCATCTAGGTCAACTTTATTCTTATCATGAGACCTTCCCCTCTAGAAGCAGGTCCCCTGGACTAAAATTTGAAATGAAATGCAGCCCTTGTCCTCCAGAATGCTAGAGTGAGGGAGACACTCAGGTCTTTGCCTTCAGGGAGTGTCTGGTCTAAGGGAGGAAATGCAGTCTTTGTCTTTTGGGGAGCCTCCAGTGTAAAGAGATGTCAGAGCAGACATCCAGATCCCGCACCAGTGAGTAGATGATCAGCTTTTAAGTTTGGAAGAAATACACACCAGAAATTCAGTGTGGTCCAGAGCAAAGAGTGGAGCATTTGGGGTCAGAAGATCTCAGTTTGAATTCTAGCTCTGCCACTTATTTCTTGGGAGACCCTGAGGTCACCTTAACCTCCTTGGGACCTCAGTTTTCTCATCGGGAAAATGAGGGAGCCCCTTCTAGTTTGAGATCGGTGATCCAGTGATCCATCCCCCTGGAGAAAGGGAGTTTTGAACCTGACTACAGTGAGGGAGAGAGACAGAGAAGCAATGATGCCAGAACCCAAGAGAAACCTTAGCAATCATGGGGTCCAGGAAACTGAGGCCAGAGGTTATATGGGATGAGGAAGCCAGTGATGGAGGCTAACGTCCTCCCTTTCTGGGCAGGCTCATTTCTGAGATGCCCTTGGCTTCTGTCCCTGCCTCCCATCTGAGCCCCAGGCCTCAGCAACCAGGCTTTGATTTACCACCTGAAGACCAGTTTATTTATAATGCCTTCCCAGCCTAGTTGCTAGCGCAGCACCTCCCGACCCAGCAGTCCCTTGAGTTCCTTCTTTCCCACTTTTGAATAAGTCATTTTCTCTCTTTTATGGGGCAATAAATTTTCATAAAGGATTTTCCCTGCAAGGCCCAGAGTGTGGGGCCTCCCTCCCCCTGCGGCATTTTGGGGATAATTCTTAGCCCGACCCACATCTCATTAAGACAACCACAAATCCACCTCTTTTTGTTTCATGTGGTTGAAAATGGAAACTAGGCCATGATTTTACTTCATTATTTAATAAAGTAACAAGTATTATTTAATTTTAATTTAAACCCCTATCAAGAAAATGTCAGGGAGCTTAATAATAACAGCTAGCGTTTATATAAGGCTTTAAGGATTTCAAAGAGCTTTACATGAATTATCCCATTTGCTTTTCACAACAACCCTATGAAGTGGGTGTTATTATTATTGTGCTCATTTTACAAATAAGGAAACTGAGGCTAAGAGAGGTTATAGGGGTTAATCAATTGTTGTCAAGCTCCAGTTGAAATGGATTCCTGGGGCGGCTAGGTGGTGCAGTGGATAGAGCACCAGCCCTGGAGTCAGGAGGACCTGTGTTCAAATCCAGCCTCAGATACTTATAATAATAATTACCTAGCTGTGTGGCCTTGGGCAAGCCACTTAACCCCATTGCCTTGCAAAAAACCTAAAAAAGAAAAAAAAAAGAAAAGAAACAAAGAAATGGATTCCTGCTGCTTTTCTAATGACTTTGGAAACCATAAATTTCTATGCTTTACTGCAGATTTATTTATTTTTTAAAATATTTCTAGTTACATTTTAATCTGGGTCAGGCCACTAGGGAGTGTTATGGGTCAGAGGCAGCTTTGGCCTTGAGGTTAACACCACTGTATTAAATGACCCATCCAGGGCCACATAGCTAGGATGGATCTGAGACAAGATTGGAGGTTTTTCTCACTCCTGTTCCAGCCAGCATTCTGTCTAGCAACCTCAATTAATACAGATTAAAAAGGCCTGATGCTGAGTGACCAAGAGATGTGGGTTTGAATCCTATGCTGCTGAGGTGCTATGTGAGCTAAGGAGAAGTCCCTCTTTGAATCTTATTTCTTCTGAAATATGATGGGGACAGACAAGATCAGCATTTTCAAAATGTATTTGGTCAAGGGACTTGAAATGCCTGACTACATTCAAGAGTGTGTTGGAGATAGCTCACAGATTCTTACATTTTTAGTTTGAGCATTCACAGTTTAGAAATGTGCCAACTATAAATCAAGGCTTGCTTTATTGCTTTATTGGTGGGATAGACTTAAGAAAGCAATGGAGAAAATGTTGATGATGCTGATTAAATTTTAAAGTGTATAGTTTCTATGTATTTGACTAATTTCCACTTCCCTGCCCAAGCTGCTTGTTAAACATTTTACTAGCACACCACTAGAAACTCAAAATGCATGCATTTAAAATTCTACCATTTTGTGTTTTTTTGTTCTAAGGTTCTGTTTCACCTTGAGATTCTGTTGTATTCAAAGATCCCTGCAACCTTTGATGTTCTAGTCCTCTTCTAGGATCTAATGTTGTGTTCTATATTCTAAGGCCCCTCCCAACCCTCTCATTCCATAGGTTCCTCCCAACTTTTGACAGTCTACATTGGAAGATTAACGGTTTGCTGTGAGGGAAACACTTAGACAACTGTGTAGAAAGGTGAGCCACAGTAAAATATTCAAAGGACTTTCTTTTCCTATTTTCTCATTTGATCCTTGGGCTAATCCTATGAAGAAGGATGTAGCACAACAATGTTCACCTTTAACATCTGGAGAGTCCAGTACAGAACAGGATTCTGGTTCATTGATTCCAAATCCAGTGGTTGTTCTATGAACTCCCTTGTGCTAGAGTACATTTTGGATGACCGTCTGGTTCAGTAGCCTTGCCTTAGATTTAGGTGAGAACATTGGCAGCCTGGGACAGGAATCTGCCCATTTGCAAGCTACACAGATATGAAAAGAGTTTGACTCACAACTTAAAACCCAAAGATGTTAATAAAAAATAAAATTATTTAATTGCTGAGGAAGTGATTAAGTTAATAAAGCCATTCTATTCATTAAGTGAGCTCAATGAAAATGTCCAATTAATTTAATTCACACTTGTGTGAGTGTGTGTGTGTATGTATGTATTTCTCTGTGTGTTTATGTTTTAAATTGAAACTATTAACTTAGTATGAGGGTTTGGGGTCTTTAGTAAATTATTTACATTTCCCATTCTAAAGACTTGTTTTCTTTTCCTAGAAGAATCAAGGAGGTAGTTTGCAGTACAGAACCGAGGTTGGGTTGTATTCCCCACTCTGTGATTCTATGTCATCTTGGTTGAATTAATTCCTCTCTCTGGGTCTCAGTTTCTCCATCTGTAAAATGGGATCTCTGAGCCTTTCCAGTTCTGATATTCTACTGCAGTTCTATATTTAAGACTGAGAAGCAGATATTCCAAGGTTACCTTGTGGTGACCCTTAAGCAGGCCTTACCCTGCTGTTTCTCATAGAGACATTATGAGAAGACAGATCTAAAGGTATAGCCAATACAACCAATGGTTATGTTGCATTCTTGTTTCACAGACTTTGGACTGATTCCTCCTCTTCCTTGAACCATGTGGCACCATTAGTCCACCTCCTTCTTCAGACCTTCCTCTTTGTGATTCCCCTAGTAGTGTCATGAAGATAGGGTGTTGCAGGGAAGGTAATGCCCCCCTGGGCCCAGATCTCTGATGGGACTGTGGGAAAGAAGGAGCTCATCATTCTCCCTCCTCTGTGGCCTCATGAAACCCACTTTCAATCTCAGGGTGAGGAAACCTTAGAATATCAGGATACCAGACCTGAGAACATTGACTACCAGAGCCTAGAAGGAACTAGAAGGAACCTTTGAACCCAGGAGAGAGCTGTGGCATGGTGGAAACAATACTGGTGAGGTAGACCTGGGTTCAAGTCCTGACTTGTCTACTTCCAGGTAAGTCACATCAATTTCCCAGACCACAGTTTTGATATCTGTGGAATTAAGGTGATCTTTCATCTTTAAATGATATAATACAAGAGTTGGAAGAAGTTCAAGAAGCTGCCTTCTCTGTGAAGTCTTTCCATGGACCTGACCTTGTACCTAGTCAGTTAGGTTGTTTAAATTGATAGAGAACTGGGCCTGGAGTTGGGAAGACCTGAATTTGAATCCAGCCTGACACTTAAATATTTAGCTGTGTGACCTTGGACAAGTCACTTTTATATATCTCAGCTTCCTCAACTGTAAAATGGA
Organism: Macrotis lagotis; assembly: GCF_037893015.1. Taxonomy (NCBI): domain Eukaryota; kingdom Metazoa; phylum Chordata; class Mammalia; order Peramelemorphia; family Peramelidae; genus Macrotis; species Macrotis lagotis. The sequence continues at coordinate 616,747,759 of NC_133666.1, read as the reverse complement.
ACTACTCTTATGGGATCATTGTGAGGATTAAATGAAACAACAAAGGTATATAATTTAGCTTTATTATAGAAGTGCTTGGCACATACTTAATAAAATGCTGTTCCCCCAGTTGCTATTGTTTCCTACTCACTGAAATGCCTTTTTATTTACTTATGTGTGTGTATGTGTGTGTATATATATATATATATATATATATGTATATGTATATGTATATTTATGTTCTTTGCCTTAGGAAGGATATGGTAGAATACAGCACTGGACCTAGAGTCAAGAAAGAACTTAGTTCAAATCCTGCCTGAGGATTTTTTTAGCTCTGAGGCTTCAGGCACATCATTTCACCTTCCTCAGCCTCAGTTTCCTCTTTTGAAAAATGGGAATAATAATGGCACCCACAATAGCAGGGTGTTGTGATCAAATGAAGTGACTCACCAGGAGCTTTGTCGATCTTAAAATGCTGATTACTATTATTACTATTCATTATCTTTGAGGGTAGGGGTGGTTGTCTTGGTAGTTCCAGCACATAGGGTAATGTCTTAACCAGAGTAGGCACTTAAATAACCTTGTTGATTGAATCCAGTCCTACCACTTAGTTTTATTGGGAAGAAAATGGAAACCTAGAAAGGGGAAAAATGACTTGATCAGGGTTCAGCAAGCAGTAAAGTCAGTGTCAGAATCCTTCTGAGTGAAGCCCACCCTGGGATTCATGTCCGAAGCTTTGGGATAGGCAGAGGCCAGTAGATGAGAGGCTGAATGATAGGCAGCTGGAGAGAGCCTCAGCTCCAGCCCTCCCAATCCCAGAATTCAGGCCCAGGCCACAGTGGTGGGTGGGAGTGGGCCTTTGCACCCTTAACTATGCTTTTTCTATTCCCTCAAAGGGGGGTGTGGGGTACAAGTGAGGACAGAGAAAGAGGGAGGCTATGTGAGCCCCTCCTCAGAAAAACCTGACTTCTGAATCTGACACCATCACGATACTGGAGGGTGGCTGAATCCTTCAACCTCCTCCTTTCTAGATTCATGCCTTGGTCTCCCACATACCCTTACAGCCCCTCTGGGAGGGGGCTGCTGGAGAAAGCTTCTGGTTTAAATATAGAAGCTGAGACCAGCTGTAGTGTGGCTCACTCTCCCTCCCCTGACAAATGATGCTGCTCCCTCCTCGCTGGTTATTTTAAACCAAGACCTCTTTCCATTTCATCTAACCCTCTGTCTCTGGGCAGAACCAAATTTAGAACAACTCCAGGTGGAGAAGACATACCTTTTTGGATCAGAGACATGGCCCTTGCCTCCAGGGAGCCCTTGGTCTAAGGGGGAGACACAGTCTTTGCCCTTAGGGAGATCTTGCACTGAGGGTGAGGCAATCCCTGCCTTCAGGAAGCCCCTGGTCTGAGCTGGAAACAACCCCTGCTGGAATATGAACCTGGCTTCTCTGACTCCAAATCCAGGATTTTTTCCTGGACCCCTAATTTTTGAGGGAGAAATCTTCCTATCTCCTTTCTTCTCCACTTTATTTCTCATCCAACAATAACCCCCTATGGTTTGGCTCCTGCTGACAGATTTACACAGATGGGAGTTTCTTAAGAAGCCCATTATAATCCCAGACTGGCATAGCTGAAAGCAACCTTAGAACACAGAATAAAGACCATCAGCCCCAGAAGGAACTTTGCAAATCCCCTTCTCCAACCCCAACATTTGAAAGATGGACCAGATAGAGAGAATGTGATTTCTTCAAGGTCACCCAATAAGACTTTGATTAGATTTGATTAGAGACAGGACACAAACCCAGGAGTTTCAAAGCTTCCATGCTATCGTGATGCTGCCTGCTAGTGTTGCTGAAGAAATAGGCTAATGGTAACTGGGGCCAGGAGGCATGGAGAAGGAGGTCTTTGGATAGGGCAAGGAAGAAGGGGATGCTCAGAAGCTTCCCTTCCCAGGCTGCCTTGCTGGAAAACTGACAGGGTCAAAGAGTTTTTAAATCCCCTGCAGGCCTGGCCCATTAAAGAAGGGGTCTGAGTCTGCAGCTTTCTGAACCTAAAGTTCTACCCCCAGAGATGACTTATTATACTTTCCTATAGTAAGTACACTGATTATACTTCCCTACAACAACCATATTAGCTTTTAATTACAAAATGCAATTTGGTTTGGGGAGATCTTAATGAAACCAGTTCCCAGTTCTGGGTCAGGATGACCTTGCAGCTTTTGTTCAAAGTTATGAGGAAATATCCCAAACCCACAAACAGGTATGAGAAGGTCTGATGAATCTTTCTGAAGCTAGTTACCAGTTGTGTGACCCTGGGCTTCATCCCTTTTAGCCCCAGTTTCCTGAAGAGATAAAAATTTTTCCCTCACTGGCTTGCTGTGAGGAAAGTGTTTTGTAAAACTGGAAGTAGTGAAGAAATAGAATTTGTTATTTTCCTTCAACACTTCAAAGATCTCTCCTTTTCGTTTTCATCTTGCTAGCATCTAACCCATGTTCGAATTAAATTAGTCCAGAAACATTGCTAGAAGGTTTGGAAGATACCTTAAAGAGATTATCTAGTTGGAGATAAGGGAACATGAAACAATTAGAGAACAGCACAAGATGATTTATAATTTCTGGGTCATGCGCTACTTTACTGTTAAAAGAGTTCAAAGCAGTGAAAAGTGTAAGCTGGATGGAGTATTTGAGGAAGTCTTTGAGAAAGACTTCGAGGAAGATAGAGGATGGAAGCTAAGCCTCAAAGAATGGATAGGATTGGGATAAATGGAATAGAGGAGGGAGGTCATTCCAGGTGGGTAAACAGCATGAATAAGCTATGGAATTAGAAACTAGAAAGCTATGTTTATTTTTATGTGTGGGGGGGAGGCACAGCTAAAGAGAGTGGCTTGACCACATAGAATGAGAAAACTCCACCCTGAACTCTCTGCGTGATCCCCAGAGCCCTGAGGAGAAAAGCAACATCCAAACTCTAAAGATCCTATATATCAATGTTAATGGAGATTGAATAAATCCAATGATTGTGCTATACAAAGAAAGCATTTAAACTTAGAAATTAGAGGTCCAGAAACTGTAAGGACTTCTTAGGTGACATAGTTCAATTTTCTCATATTACACAAAAGAATTAACACAACCTATGGAGGTTGATTAGTTAGAGATTACATAGGTAGTAAATATCAGAGACAACATTTGAATCCAGATCCTCTGATTCTAGAACCAGTTATTTTTCCATATTGTCTCCCTCTATAATCTATCATCTCAGTCGACTTTGACAGAGATCTTAATTTCTTTTTGGACTTGTGTTTATAAATCCTATCTCAAACCTGTTCATTGACAAGCATTAGAGTTACTAAACTTCATTTATTAAGCTTATTTTATCAAAATTATTATTCTTATTACATTTTATTATTAAAATTTCTTAAACTTAGTATAATACAGGAACTGATAAATACCAGGCATACAAGGAAGGGCAAGACATGGTCCCAACTCTCAAGGAAAATAGTCTTACATTTAAGACATAGATGTTATAAAAGAAAGGTTGTCTCAAAGAAAAGGGACTGGAGGGAGGGAGGACTCCTGAAAGACCTCCTGAAGGGTCTGATTCTTGAGGGAGGCCAAGGAATCTAGAGATGGAGCTGAAGAAGGATAGCATTGAAAATATGGAGGGAAGAACTATTGTAAGTGCAGTCAGGAGGTGGAGAGTCCTATGCAAGGAAGGAAAGCCAAGTGCAAGAAGAATGGAAAAGTAGGAAGAGACCCGGTGAGTGTGTTTGACTCTAAATATAAAGCAGAGGATTTTATGTTGCTGTTGCCTAGCTCCCTCTGTTATGTTTGACTCTACTCTATTTAGGTTTTCTTGGCAAAGATACTGGAGTAGTTTGCCATTTTCTTCTCTAACTCATTTATAGGAGAAACTGAGGCAAAAAGAGTTCAATGACTTGCCCAGGTTCACACAACTAATAAATGTCTGAATCCAGATTTGAATTCAAGTCCTTCTGATTCCATGGCCAGCACTCTATCTACATTTCATCTACCTGCCCAAAAAGAATTTTGATCCTAAAGGCAATAGGGAGAATTTGGAGTTTTGTGTGTGTGTGTGTGTGTGTGTGTGTGTGTGTGTGTGTGTGTGTGTGTGTGTATGTGTGTATGTAGGGGTGACAGAGAGAGAGAGAGAGAGAGACAAGAAAGGGAGAAGGAGAGAGAGATTTGTACTTTTGTCAAAGCTGTCACTGACAGCTGAATGGAGACTGAAATGGAGTCCTGTACTTTGGCAAATCACTTTGACAGCTGAATGGAGACTGAATTGTAGTGGGGAGACAAAGGAGACAGGGAGACTAACCAGCATGCAGTTGCAATAGTCTAGGTGTAAGGTGATGAAGGTATGTACAAAGGTGGTAGCTGTAAGGTAAGAGATGTTATAAAGATTAAATTTATGACAAGTGACAGCCACTGGACACATACAGTAAGAGTGAAGAGTTGAGAATGACCCAGAGACTGGGAGTCTGGTTGTGCCTTTGACAGTAACCAAGTTGGGTAGAGGAGAGGGTTCAGAAGGACAAGTTCAATTTTGAACATGGCAAGTTCAAAATGCCTGTGGAGCATCTAATTTGAGATTAGACTAAACTGAAGGCTGGATATATACATCTTGGAATCTACAAAGACATAATAGTTGAATTTATGGAAGCTGGTAAGCTCACTAAACAAGATAATACAGAGGGTAAAGACAAAGGGGGCCCAGGAAAGAGATTTGGAGGACACCCCTAATTAGTGACTGTGACCTGGATCATAGTCCAATAAAGAGGACCAATAAAAGCATACTCAGACAGGGAGGAGGAGGACCAGGAAAGAGAAAAGAGAGTATCCAGGGGGGAGAGAGTGATTTTTGCTGTCAAATACTATAGAGAATCAGCTATTAGTGTGTGTATCCTTATCTCACTGGTTTGGAAGCTTTGATGCATTGACCAGGTTCTATTATAACTTGAACCAGGTATTTGTAATGGTGACCATGCTGACTTTGTCCATCCATTTCCTCCACTCCGGATGTAAGTGAGGTAAGATGTGATAGGAAGCTGAATTCTTTTGAACAGGGAGAGAGAGAGAGAGAGAGAGAGAGAGAGAGAGAGAGAGAAACAGAGAAAGAGAGTGACAGAGACAGAGACAGAGAGACAGAGAGACAGAGGTAGAAGCAAAGAGTGAGAGACAGAGAGAGACAGAAAGAGAAAGAGAGAGACAGTGAAACAGAATACTGTCTGCAGTAGATACTGAGGCTAGAAATGGACCATGGTAGAAATCAACAATGGGATTTGGATCTTTTTATGCTTTTAAATGAATTTATACTTTATCAATCTATATAGGTTTGAAATGAACGAGCTTTATTATTTACCAAGCTACAGATGTTGTTTACTTATTGATTATATTGAGTCACTTAGTGAGAGACCACTGTTTTTCTGCCACTTTCAGAGATTAACAGTCTGGTTGAAGTCATGAAAGTTCTTGAAACAAGGAATTAACACAAATATATAACACAATCCAATACACAAATATCAAAGGGCATGTATAAACAATTCTTAAAAGAAGAATCACAATTTACTATTCGACAAATCAGTGGCAAATTGAAATAACTTTGAGGTTTCATATCTCATCTAACAAACTGGCAAAGATGACTAAAGCTGGATAGAGTCAACCTAGGGCTGCAGGAAGACAGGCACAGTGATAGATTGATTTGCCCAGGGTCAGATGAGGTCAAATTTGAACTCGGGTCCTCCTGACTTCCGGATAGTTGCTATATTCACTGTCATCTAGCTACCCCTCACACTATTGGAGTTGGGAATTAGTTCAACCATCTCAGAAAATAATTTGGAATTATGTGTCAGGGGGCAGGGGGTGGGGGAGGGGAAATGACTAAAATAACCAAAGTCTCTGACCCAGAGATTCTACTGCCAGGTCTAGCATAGAGGCTTAACTAGACTCTGTTTCAATAAGACCACAGGGACTGGCAACCCAAGTCAAACCCAGCCTTTACCTCTCATATCCATTAACCTGGGCTCATTGTTCTGGAGTTAATAGCTCCATAGGTGTTCTCACATTCACTGCCTTTGCCCTTCAACTTTTATTATGAAGGGAAAGTTGTTGCTCATAGTGAGTTGCTGATTATAAGCTACTTAAATATGAACTCAAAATCTGGGGGTTCCCCCCAGGAGGAAAGGTAAGAAAAGTACCCAGTTTACAAATATGAATCAGATAATAGAGCAGGTAGTTTATTAAGAATCATAGAATCATTAGAACAGAATACAACTTATTACCACTAGTGTGATTACCTGGAACAATAATATACAAGTCCCACTGGGATACAAACCTTTTAAAATTTCTTTTGCAAGTCTGCTAATTAGCTCCTTCTTATTTCACCCCTGGATACTCTCTTTTCTCTTTCCTGGTCCTCCTACCTGTCTGAGTATCCTTTTATTGGTCCCCTTTATTGGACTATGATCCAGGTCACAGCCACTAATTAGGGGTGTCCTCCAAATCTCTTTCCTGGGCCCACTTTGTTTTTACCCTCTGTACCTTTAGCTCTTTCTTTCTTTCTTTCTTTCTTTCTTTCTTTCTTTCTTTCTTTCTTTCTTTCTTTCCTTCCTTCCTTCCTTCCTTCCTTCCTTCCTTCCTTCCTTCCTTCCTTCCTTTCTTCTTTCTTTCTTTCTTTCTTTCTTTCTTTCTTTCTTTCTTTCTTTCTTTCTTTCTTTCTTTCTTTCTTTCTTTTTTCTTCCTTCCTGCCTTCCTTCCTTCCTGCCTTCCTTCCTTCCTTCCTTCCTTCCTTCCTGCCTTCCTTCCTTCCTTCCTTCCCTCCTTCCTCCTCCCTCCTTCCCTTTCTCCCTCTTTCCCTCTTTCCCTCCTCCCTATTTTCCTCCTTTCTTTATTTTTGTTTCTTTCTTTTCTTCCTCCTCCTCCTCCTTTTTCCCCTCTTTTTTTCTTATTCTTATTTTTTCTTATTCCACTTCCTTCTAATTTGTTGAAGAGATCTAGGCGCAGCTAGGTGGCACAATGAATAGCACACTAACCCTGGAGTCAGGAGGACCTGAGTTCAAATCTAACCTCAGACACTTAATAATTGCCTAGTTATATGACCTTGGGCATAAATTAAATAAGCACTTTTTTTTAATAAAGAAGAGTTCTAATGATGGGGAGCCTATTAGCCCTGAGGTATCCCATTCCTCTTCTGAACAGTCTAATAGTCAAGAAGTTTTTCCCTTATAGCAAACCTGGACTGGTATCATCACAGTTTCTGTTGTTCCTAGCTCTGCTCTTTGCAGACCAGCAATGAAAGTCCACTTTGACCACACTATGGGTTCTTGAACTCTTGAAGCTAGAATATGCCCCTCTTCTCCAGGTTAAATATCCATAGTTCTGTACAACATGCTCTCTAGTCTCACCATCCTGACTGCTTTCTGATAGACATGCCCCCAGGTTATCAGTGTCCTTCTTGGAATTTGATTCTTCATGCTAACCTGAACAAAATAACACAGTACTCCAGATCTATTCTAACTGGGGCAGAGTACAATGGGATTATCATCTGCCTCAGGTCCCTCAACTATAAGATGGGGGCTCATAATCACTCCTGCCTCCCAGGGTTGATGTGAGAAAATAATTGTGAAGAGTAGAAAGACATGGAGCATTTATATTTATGGAGCAGGTAAGTTTATTAAGAATCATAGAATCATTAGAACAGAATACAACTTATTACCACTAGTGTGATTACCTGGAACAATAATATATGTACTATGTACTTAGTACTATGTACTAAGCCCTGTTGAGACATACTGAATACAGAGTAGACTAAAAATCCCAGATGCTTTTCAGACAACTGTCCAATCATACCTCCCTTCTTATGCTTATAAAGGTGATTTTAAAAAATAAAATAAAACATAGGACTTTATGCTTTTCTTATTAAATTTCTGAAGTTTCAGTATATCTTTCTAGTCTAGGCTATCAGCTTATTTCTGGATCCTGTCTCTCACTTCATATGATAGCAATTCCTCCCAGCTTTGTGTTATCTGTAAATTGGATAAACATGTCATTGATGCCTTCAAACCAGCAGTTGATTGAAAAGCACAGGGCCAAGGACCCTGCATACTCCCCTAAAGGTCTCCTTCTAAGGTACCATGGAGCATTCAGAACTACCATGAGCAAGGCAGCTAGGTGGTACAGTTGGATAGAGCACTGGCCTTGGAGTTAGGAGGATGGGAGTTCAAATCTAACCTCAGACACTTGACACTTACTAGCTTTGTGACCTTGGGCAAGTCCCTTAACCTTCATTGCCTGGCATCCAGGTCCATCTCCATTTGGGTCATCTCCAGTTGTCCTGATTCATATCTGGCCAGTGGTGAGGCTGGTGAGTATTTAAATGGTTCTGAAGGCATCTTACAAAATCCTCATAACTTAAATCTTTCACTATTGTCTGTCAGGAAAGAGTCAAGAGACTTTGTCAAAGACTTTGATGAAAACCAGGTATATTGTATCTACCTATGACTACATCTAGATGGATCTATGTATCTACTAAGCTATACAAAAAGGAAAAAGGCTAATCTTTCTTACCCTGGTTTTGATGAAATCATGTGGCACTTGTAATTACTCCCTTCCCTTTTCTTTTTTTTTCCTTTTCTTTCCAGCCAGCTCTTTAATGATAGGTTGTGGAATTTTCCTAGTGGTCTGAATCAAATTCATTGCCTAAAATTTGAAGACATTATCCAGTTTTGAATATTGGCACATTTGCCTGTCTAGACAATGTCAGATATATGACATTTAGGATATACAAAGATTTTCCAAAATAACTGCCAAGGACACTACAATCATATTATGCAAACTATTTCATAATAAGAATGTTTTTCTGTAGTTAAGATTTGAAAAATGATTTATAAATATTATCTCAACTGACCCTCAATATTAACTCTATTTTATAGATGAGAAAATTGAGGCCAAGAGAGGTTAAGGGACTTACCCAGAACCACACACCTAGTAAGTGTCTAAAGTCTTATTTGAACTCAGGACAGGTGTTCTAATCTTTATACCACTTAAATGACTCATTACCCTAGGATGTAGTTTGTCTGAACCTGGTGACTTGAACTCAAACCAACTGATTTTTTTACCATCACCTCATGTTGCCACTTTACACCTGTATACCCTTTTATTTACTTCTATGTGTGTCCTTTCATAAGTGATTTCCAGATGTGTCCAATCTTCTCCACTGATAGGTTACATAATTATGAAGAGTTTGTCTCTGGATTTGTGGGCAAAAAATGTTCTACTGGTACTTTTCTCACTATATTATTTTATTATATGAACTTGTTTTGAGCTATATAATCTTAGCTATATAAGCTTAGAAAACACAAACATAGTTGAGGCTGGTTTTTGAGTGGGTTTAGAACCCCTCAAACTATCTTAAACCTAGGGTAACTTTCTGGATTCTCAATGTGAGAGAAGGTGGCTCTCTACGTGTGCCATCTGTAATTGTTTTTATTAAGTCTAAGTTGGTCAATTTCCTCTACCTTTATTTTAGTATTTTAGGGTAACTTCCCCCTTTTCTCCTCACTGGGAGTTTTTGTCTATGTATCTTTAGAATTTCAATCCTCAGTATTTCCTGTCCTTTCAGAACTGCCTCATTTTGTAGAAATTTCTGTCCATGAGATTATAGTTTTCCTTTCTCTTGTGTGACTGAGTGTATCAAGATTTCTTTGTCTTCTCTATCATACTTCTAAGATGGTATAGTCACTTTCCCCAAAGGTTTGAATCATTTTTATTTCAGTAACTAGCCTCTCCTTATTGGCTGGAGTCGGTTCCAGAATAGCAGTTCCCTTCATCCTTTTTTCCACCTTTTGAAGGATGAAATTATCATTAAGTCAAGAATCAAGAAATTATTAGCTATTCTGCTTTTGGCAGAGAGCGGACTCTAGCAGATGTCCAGATAATTGAAGCCCCCTATCACCACGCTATCATGCATCTGTGCCAGACTTGTGGTCTATTTCCTGAATCCCTCATCTGTTTCCTCTTTTTTTCTGTCCAAGTGGTTGGTAATATATTCTGATGACAACATTGATTCTGTTCTTGCCTCCATTCATCTCTCCCAAATGCCATCCACCAAACCTTCCACTTCTCTGGTTCCTGGGTTTCTTCACATAAATACATTTTCTTAATATATTCATTCTCTATGTACATTTTACATATGCTTTTTCTTTTGAACAAGATATATCTTTATAGAGCCATTTTCCATTTTCATTTCATCAAGGTTCAGGGATACCTACAAAGTCAATTTTGACTCTTGGTAATAGGATTGCTAGTTTGTTTTACTTGTTACTTATAATTTCTGCATACTTTATAGAGATATCTGAAGACATAAATTTTTTAATGGCTCCTTTCCAAGATCTTGTCTGTTAAGATCTTCTTGGGGTTTCTGAGGCCATTATTCCTCCATTGCAGTACCATCCAAGGTAAATATGCATATTTTCCTTTCTTTCTTTTATTTTCTTTTAAAATATAAATATTTTTCTTTTTATATCACCTAATTTTCTCTCCTTCCCCACTCAGAATAATAGGAGACAGAAGAAAAGTAATTTAGCAAAACTAACCAATATCAACCAAGCATAGTTCCCCCAAGCTAACCCTGCTATACAACCTCTCCAAAGAAAAGAGGGAAGTATATTATCATCTTTTCTCCAGGACAAAGCTGGTCATTTTAATTATCCAGTATTGGCTTTTTCTTTTGTTGCTCTGTTCTTTCCATTTACATTGTTGTAGTCAATTTTTTTTGCTTTATGTATGTTTTCCTATGCTTCTTTATAGTTAAAATTCTTCCTCAGACGCTTACTAGCTCTGTTATCCTGAACAAGTCATTAAACTTGTTAAACCTTAGTTCCTTCATTTGTAAAATGGGAGTAATAATAACACCTACATCCCAGAGTTGTTGTGAATAAATAAAATATTTGTAAAGCACTTTGTAAAAACAAACATCATAGCTATTAGAGTTTTTAGAGCACAAGAATATTTCATTATATAAATGTACCATGGTTTGTTAACTATCCCCCTCATAGAGGGGCATCTTTGTTTTTCTAATTCTTTGCCACTACAAAAAATTTATCTTTTCTACTACTAAAATATTCTTTGTGTATAGCAGAATTTTCTTTCTTTCCTTTACCACTCTGGAATGCCTACCTGGCAGTAGGATCTCTGGTTCAAAGAATATGGAGATGTTAGTAATTTTGCAATTTCAAATGGCTTTTCAGAATAGTTAGATGAATTTGCAACAGTGAATTCACCAACAGATTATTAGTGTGCTTGTCTTTTTATAACCCTTTCAGCATTGATTATTTCCATCTGTCACCTTTCAGTTCAAAGTCTTTTAAATTAGATTTGCAGGATTCAAGGCAAAAATAATTTTTTTTTTGGTAAGTATACTCCATCCCTGGTCACAAGACCATTATTCCTATATTTTAAATTGTTCTAAAACCTATTCTCAGATATTGTCCTTTTAACCAACTGGTCACTTCTCAAACAACTTTAATTTCTCAAGCCTTCTCATTTAATCAGCAGTGGTGATGAAAATACTCTAAGTTCTTAAAGTTTTATCCAAGATTTTTTACCCAATATTCACAATCATTTGAAGTGCTTTCTAGATTCCCCCTAGATCACTCAGCATTGTGTATGAGTGTATCTACATGAGATTCCAGAAATGAGTAGTAGTCATAGAATTTTGGGGGGCAACATGCACAGAGAAGACTGCTGACCTCTCTCTTTTAATCTATTAACCTTTGCTGGGTGTGACTAACTACTATTCCTTTTCTCTTTGTTCTTGTTATTCTGTCATTTCAGCAATGTCTGTCTCTGTGTGACTCCATTTGGTTTTTTTTTGGCAAAGATACTGGAATGATTTTTCATTTCCTTTTTGGACTCACTTTACTGAGGCAAATAGGGTTGTGACTTGTCCAGGATCACTTAGTGAGTATGTGAGGCCAGATTTGAACTTCAGAAGGCAGGAAGATATTCCTGAGTCCAGGTGTGTTGCTCTATCCATTGCAAAGAGGGTCAAATGATATGATGTTTGTAAGTTTTTAGGCATGATATAAATATCAATTACTATGATAATTATTGCAACAACAGCTTATATGTTTCATTAATATTCACAAAGTATCAAAATATCCAGGAAAGATGCCTAGAATAGGGAGGACCCTCTCTGTAAGATTTTTGGGAAGATGTGGAGAAGAATCACAGAGGTGTAGCAGGAGAGCTGGATTGCTACCTGCAGTACTGGAGGGAGTATCCCTATTAATGGAATTGTAGATACATCTTTGAGGGAGTAGGCATGTCACTGACCAGAGAATATCCCTTTGAAAATTATATTTGAGTCCTGGGAGTTTTAAAAAGAAAAAAAGTCAGAGAAGGAATAAAATGGTTGCTAAGGAATTTTGCCTTTTGTTATGACACATTTTATTTTATATGCTTTGAGACATTGTTTTCATTTTCCCTTGTTAATCAGTTTTTTGATTGTGAGAGTTGTTTGGGGAATTCTGATCCATTAAATCCTTATCTAGCCCATTTGAAGATTGCATATTGAGCAGACAATAGACATGTGGAGATGCCAAAGTTTTACCCCTTTCAAATTTTGAGTAAATGAACTTGTACCATGAAAAGGGAATGAGACCTTGTGTGGTTCACATCTATGCAGAGTAGACAATATTCACAGATTACAAATGGCAAACACCTGGAAATAGACCATTCATAGCTTGTAAAATAAGTATAAATAAATTTCATTGCTCTTGAAGGTATGAAGAGATTTCTCCATCTTCTTAATGGAACCTAAAGGAGTTAACCATTGGCTGACTAAGAGATTCATCATAGCCTTGCTGGTCTAAAAAGCAAGGTAGCCAGTTCTCCAGACAGACTCTTGAAGGAAGTTGCCTCCAGGAGTGGTGATGAGAGCCACTTGTGGACCAGTTCTTGAGGAGTCCCTCTTCATCTTTTCCCTACTGTCTCTTCTTAGTTCATTTGATGGGAAAGGGATTTTTTTCTCTTCCCTCTGGCATAGCATTAGAATTTTGTAGTGAAGACCCTCATCTACTAGGAGGTCTCTTATAAGACTATTGTTAAGTCAAACTGAGGGGGAATAACATAAGAGGGTGCAATGGATAGAGCCCCAGCCCTGGAGTCAGGAGAACTTGAGTTCAGATCTGAACTCAGACACTTGACATTTGCTAGCTGTGTGACTTTGGACAAGTCACTTAATCCTGATTGTCTAGAATCCAGGGCAATCTCCAGTTATCCTGAGTTATATCTGGTCACTGGACTCAGATGACTCTGGAGGAGAAAGTGAGGCTGGTGACTTAGCATAGCACTCCCTCACTCAAATCCAATTCACTGGTTTGTCATGGCATCACCTCCCTGACATCATGGTCTTCGAGGAGGAAGGACAAGCATCATCTTCATTACCAGAAGAATAAAGACATGGGAGTCCTTGTACTACTTGAGGCCTGTGTTGCCTGCCTACTTGTGAATTCTGTTTCTATCCACTCTTCCAACTGATGCTGTGTATTTTTAAGATGATACACCTCAAATTTGTGGGGGAAAGGTATCTAATAGTGCCATTTCAATAAATGTCTCTCCTCTGAGCTAATTGTGTCTTTTGGCTAGCTATTGGAGATAAATGCATTTGTGGGGGTTTGTGAGGGCTATAATTTTAGTAGTTAAAATTCACAGAATGTCTTGAAGCTGGAGATTCAACTTGAGTATAATTTGGAGGTGATAGCCCAGAATGGGGTGCTATAATACAATAGAGGTATCAGGAGTTTTGTTACTATGCCTGACTTGGAACTCAATGAAGTTTCATTCTTCCAGATCCTAGACTGACTTTGTTTTATCTGTTATAATAACTAGCAGTGGTTGCCAATTCCTGAGTTCTAAGCAACCTTTCAGGTGAATGGCAATATAGACTCAAACACCAAGAAATATCACTTCCTGGGGCAAAAGAGAGACAAAAAATTAATTCATGGCATCCTGTTTGCCTAGATGAACTGTGTGACTGGGGGCCAGGCCAGGTACTAGGCATTGTTTAGATTTATAAGTTTCCATCAAGAGGTATTAACAAATACTAATTTGAACTGACTGTTAAATTTTCAGGGTGAGTATTTACACCTCAGAAATCTCATAAATCAGGGTTTGCTTTATTATTTGTTGACTTTCTAGACCTAAGGAAGTAATGGGGAAAATGTTAATAACTTATATTAAATTTAAAAGTCTCTCAGACATACTTCAGAGACCCAGTTGTTAAACATTTACCAGCAAACAACCAATTCGTTCCTGGGGAAAGGGAGAGATTGTTGAGAAATGAGATTGTTTTCTTGCAGCCTCAGGAATTGGAATTATTTGCCATTGATATAGTCTCAGAGTGTTTTTCTATTTTAGCTAAACTATTCTTATTAATACTATATGAGGTTATATGATAAATATTAATATGATTGCTTTAAAAGAGAGGTGATTCAATGGTTGCAAGCTTATGAATATTATTGTGAATAGTTTTGAACCCAAAGCTGGGAAGATTCTTGAGGCTGGCAACAGTAAAGATAGTAACACACTGAATCATCAAAATTTTGAAGCATTGGAACTGGAAAGAATTTTAGAGAACTTCTTATCCTATTCCCACCCTACCCCATTTTATAAATGGACCAAGTGAGGGCCTTAAACTACTGAGAAGATTCAAGGATTGAGAATGTTTTGTGTGTGTGTGTGTGTGTGTGTGTGTGTGTGTGTGTGTGTGTGTGTGTGTGTGTGTGTTGGGGGGAGTAGGAGACCTGGACAGGGGTTGCCAGAAAAATCCCATTTTAAGCCTTCCCTAGTTCACAATGATGTGTTCATTAGGTTAATTACATTTATTTGGGATGTATGCAACCCAATTAACTGGGTTTCATTCTTTCAGCCAAGGGTGCTGCTCTTCCCCCCAGAGGAGTCTATCTTTGCCACGGACAAAAACAATACAAGACAAAAGAAACTCAATGTGTCTTCCCTCCCCTTGAGTGGGAATCAATCAATAATTTATCTCTATATTTATCATGGGACTGTACTAAGAACTTCCGGGGTCTTTAAATTAGATCATTAGTTCATTCTTCACCCTTTCTCTTTTGTTTTTTTTTAGTTTTTTTAGTTTTTTTTTTTTTTTGCAAGGCAAATGGGGTTAAGTGGCTTGCCCAAGGCCACACAGCAACCCTTTCTCTTTTGACCAAGATCATACTTGGGGTCAGGACAGAGATGGGGCTAGAACGAAACTGATTTAGGAAAAAATAGAATGAAAGAAGAGAAGTTTAGGACATGGGTTGTTCAAATAGGGATCACAAATTATGTCCTTGGAAGGGGCTTTAGAGACAACACAATCTAACAATTTCATTATTAGGCTGCTAAGTAATGCCAGATAAGTGATTGAATCAGGAAGATTGGAGTTTGAATCTTACCTCAGATATTAACATTGTGACCTCAGTTTCCTCATCTACAAAAGGGGGATAATAGCACTATCATCATGGAATTGTTATGGGGATCAAGTGAGAGGTAAACTTCAAACCTTAAAATGCTATTATACTTAATTAATTAATTTATTATTATTATTATTAAGAAAAATGAAACTAGAAAAGAAAAAAATAATTGACTTAGCCAAGTTCACTCACCTCAGTGATAAAGTCAAGCTTGAATACTGGTTTTCAATTCCTAGACCTGGCCCTTTCCTCTTCAACCAACATTAAGGATGATGGTATTATGGGGCTGGCCACAACAGCCTCTGAACACATTAATAATTTTTATTTTGTTTTTACTGCTACTGAAGATTGGTTGTTATTTTAAAAAAATTATTAATTATGCTCTACCACTCAGAAGCCTGAAGGTTTGCTAAGGATACATTTTTTTTTAATTAAAAAAGTCCATCATCAGTGAATTAACACATTGTTAATTCACAAGTTCCTGACTCCAGGGTTTATTTCCTATCAGCAAAGGACTCCCAGCCTCTGATGAATCCTCCTAGAGTTATCAGCTTGAAAACAGCTTAGGTTTCCATTGCCTCTCAAATATTTCATGTAACTGGGAAATAGAGAAGCCAAGCTTGGCAGAACCAGATCTAATTATTGGTTAACCTCATGGCCTGGGAATGTAGAATGCTAGACCTCGGAACAGAACATAGAGAACCCAGGGTTGTTTCTGACATTTGAGAACTCCTCTACTATCTGCTGATATCTAAGGAAAATTTTCCTGGGATTTGAGTTGGAAGACCTCAGTTGAATATCTGCCAATTATTAGTCAGGTTGTCTCCCAGCTGTAATATCCAATGATTTGGTGAGACCACCCCATGGTAACTGATGAAAACCACCTGCAACCCAATCCCTGATGACACAGGAACCAGATGGCTCCCACCTCCACTCTGGCCTTGGGAGACCTACCATGCTTCAGGACTATGGGATAAAACCCGCCAACTGGGAAGGGTCCAGAGATCAGTTCAGATGATTAGGGAACACTTCACACTCTTTCTCTGTTGTTCTGGGAATTAAACCCACTACTGATTCTCAGATACTTTTTCCTCATTATTATCTCTGATATGGGCAGTGCTGTAGAAACTATAGAAAGAGCTTGGATCTGGTCACTAAATCACAAAATTCCATACAGATTATCAGAGAGGGAAGGGATATCAGATGCCATTTCACTCATGAATGAACAAGAGTGGCTATTAGACTGATTTTTGTATCCTGATCACACTGAACAGTCTGGTGAAAACTCTAGACCCCATCTCTAAGTAATGTTTTGAAAATTATAAAGTAAAATGCATAAGATTACAGTGGAAACAAATTATATTGAAATAATAATCAAATCATTTTTAAAAAGTAAATAAAACAGCCTATGGATTCCACTCAGGTGAAAGGCTGCTGAAAAATGGTTTGGCGGCATACATTTAAAAACTTCTAATAAGCTACTCTGGAGGTAGTTTATTTCACTTTTTAAATAACATAAATCTAAGTTTGGTAGGAAGATTTTCCTTAAATCAACCCTAAACCCTTCCAGCTCTAAATTATCCTGATCCCAGCACTGGAGGAGAGGAGCTTACATTCTGTATGTAATGACTTTTAGACTATTGTCTATTTCACTTCCATTTTAACTCACCTATTCAGTCTAAAAAAATGCAGAGCAGGTAGTACAGAGCACTTATTTTTTTTTCAAATTTTGTGCATAGTACAAGGGGGAGGCAAAGGTAGAGAAGACCTTGAGGGAATTCATGTACTATTGTGGAGGGTGGAGGGGTGAATATGATAGAGCCACAGGAAACAGCAATGCAAGGCAAAATGAGATGAGTCAAAACAAGGGACTGTTGCAGGATCTGGCAGGATCAAAAAGAGAGACCTCTTCTTGCTGGAGGAATCCAAGAAGTCTGCTCAGAAGAGGTGGCAGAAGAGCTGCACTTTCTGGTTCAATTCAACTTTTATTAAGCACTTACTTCATTCCTGACTGTGTCCAGCAATAGAGATACTGTGTAGAGGAAAAACAAACAAACAAAAAATAAACTGCCGCCTCACCCCTTCTTCTGCGCATTAAATACATTAGACTTTACTGAATTCCTTCCCTTATTTTTTTAATAGATTAAATGACAAAAACTAGTCTAACTACCTCTAAACTTCTTAGGTTGATTACACAAAAGCAAAAGGTATTTATTAGCTATATATGTGACCCCACAGATGTTGCACCCTAAAGAGCAGGTGTAATCCATTGGTCTATTCAAACGCCACAAAATGCTTCAGATTGTCTGTGTATTCTAAGCAGACTTGAAAAAAAAAAGCAACAACCAGAAAAGTCAAATGGGCCAAATCTAAAGCCCCAGAGGTTGTAATGGCTCCCCCCAAGCAATATGCAATCAAGTTGATAAATCCTGATTCAACCTTCTCAGTATCTCATGTTCCTGTCCATCCTCTTCATTCAGACAGCCACCATCCAAATCAGGCCCTCTTTATCTCTAGCCCAAATAGTCTAACAACAGCAGCAGCTGCAGTAGCAACAACAACCAACAATCAGCAACAAACAAACAATAAACAAACAACTGGTCTCCTAATTGGTTTCCCTGATTTCATTCTTTCTCCTCTCAATTTACTCTTCCTTTAACTTTAACTTTCCTAAGACACAAACAAGTATGGACGCAATACCTAACCTCTGTATAGCGCTTTAAAGTTTGTAAGTCACTTTACATTTATTATCTCTTATCACTCCTTTCTTCATCCATGTTTAATGACTCCCTATTGCCTATAGGAAGAAACACAGATTGCTTAGCCTGGTAATTTGAAGTCTTCCATAATCTGGCAACTACACACCTTTTCAGCTGTTACACATTCCTTCACATATTCCACTAAAAATGGTCTATTAGCAATTTCCCACAATGTCCAACTATCCAGAATTCTATCCACTATACCACTTATCTGCCTCAGTTTCTACAGCTGTAAAACAAGGTCTGGTTATCTATTCGCTTTGCCACCTAACTACTGCACCTATTCTAGTCAAAATGATCTAAAGTTATTCCCTAAGCTTGATCATCCATTTCCATCCCCTGACCTTGACACAAGTCATAATGTCCTCCTCATTTCCAAATCTCAGAAGCCCCGTCTTCCTTTGTAGCTCTTTCCCATCCAGGAATCGCCTCTTCTATAAAGCTCTCCCTGATCCCCACTCCTCTTTAGGGCAGAGACAGTCTTTTTTGTCTTTGTGTCCCTTGTACCCAAGCACATTTATAGGTTGGAGTGGGAGCCAGTCTTGAGATTTCACTGGTGTAGAGAGCTCCAAGAGATAAAATGCCACCCATCAGTCCAGTTTTGAGGCTGTTCTGCAAATCATAGTCTCAAGACTTGACTGTAACTACATCTAGTGTGTGGTCTAGACAGACAAGTGGTTCCAAAAGGATGATCTGGGGACTTTGTAAACTTTAATATGCTGGAAAAGAAGTAAGACATACAACATTATTATTCATGTTCCCATAGAATCATGGAATTTCAGGGATAGAAGGGATGTCAGAGGATATAGGATCCAGTATATTAGGAATTCCCTTTACGTTATGCCCAACTAGTGGTCAGCCAACCCTTCTGGAAGGTCTGTAGTGAAGGGAAACCTTCTTACTTCCCAGATGGCTCATCACTTCAAGATAACTTTCACTCCTTTCTTCCTGTTGTTGAATCATTTCCATTGTGTCTGATTCTTTGTGACCCCATTTGGAATTTTGTTGGCAAAAATGGTTAGCCATGTCCTTCTCCAGTTCAAGGAAGATGAGGAAACTGAGGCGGATGGGGTTAAGTGCCTGGTCCAGGACCACTTAATGAGCTTCTGAGGCCATATATGAACCCCAAAAGATGAGTCTTCTTGACTCTATCCACTGCACTTAGCTGTTCTCCTACTAATCAAAAATCTCTCTCTGTTCCTAGTACCTCCCTTTGGGACCAAGCAGGATAAATCTAGTCCCTATTTATGCCTAATCTTCCACTGAAAGACAGTTATCACATCTTCCTTAATTCTTCTCTCCACTTCTCTCTGCAAAATATTCCCAGGTTCTTCAGATTCTCCTCTGGGCTGGGCTGGGCTGGCCTCAAGCCCCATCACCACCATGATCACTGTTTTTCTGGACACTATGTAACTTGGTTACATCCATAGAACAGAGGATACACACACACACAAACACACACACACACACACACACACACAGCACATATACACAAACACAGTTGCATTGGAAGCAGTAGCAGTCCTGGGCTCCTCTGCAAGGACCCTCTTTCCAGAGCACCTGGACCTCTGGTCCCAGATCTAAATTCAGGCCCCTAAGTGAGAATGCCTAGAAGGTCCTGAACATTTATTTTAAAAGGTCACGGACTGGTCTTGTGAAATGAACACTGGATTTTAGACTTATGAGTCCTATGATTAAACCTGCTTTCTGTAACTTACCCCTTGGGGAACCTTGGACAAGTCAATGAGCAGTTAATATTTGTGTGACACTTTGTGATTTGATCATTTAATCCTTACAACAAATTTGGGAGGTGGGAACTATTTTTATCTTCCCTTTACAGCTATAGAAACTAAGGTTGACAATGAAATGAAGGGGCTTGCTCAGGATCACATAGCTAGCAAGGATCTGAGGCAGAATCTGAAGGTGGGTCTCCCTGCCTCTTATGCCACTTAACTTCCTCAGTTTCTCCAGATGTAAAGAAGGCCCAGAACTTGATGCCCCATTTCTATTTCATTAAACATACTTTAGTCATTTATTATATACAAAGTTCTTTGGGGGAGAAACTTTTTGGAAAGAAAGTCACTACTCCTTTACCACTCATTTCTGGGTCCCATCTGTGGGTCTTCTTTGTAGAACCCAGGCAAGGGTGGTAGCCTTTGTTCTTCAGATGGAGGTGTGTAGAGAGGCAGTCTCTGCTGCTGAACAAGTGGGTGAATCAGATCCTGACTACATGCCACCCACTACTGAGAGAGAGAGGGAAAGAATCAGCCTGCAAGCTTTGTTTTTCCAACTCATCTGAGCTCATTTGCTCTTGAAATTACACATCACCTCCCCATATGCACTCATAGAATCATACAATCACAGATCACCAGAATGGGGCAGAATCTGACACATCATTTAGTCTCCGTTCACCTCATTTGGTTCTTGACCTGGCTCAGTCACACATTGACTTGGAGACCTGGGTCAGGTCTCTGGACTTCCTAGGCCTCATGATCCTCCTCTTGCGATGATCAGGACTCAATGAAATGATAGTGAAATTAAACATAATAGCTAATATTTATATGAAAATTGTGCTAAGTAAGCACTTTACAATTATTATCTCATTTGATCTTCACAACAACCCTGAGAGGTTGGTGCTATTCTTGTCCCTATTTTACAGATGAGGAAACTGGTACAGATATAGAGTAAGTGACTTTCCCAGGATCATATAGTCAGTAAGTGTCTGAGTCTGGGTTTTAACTCAGGTCCTCCTTACCCTAGGACACCACCTGGCTTCCCCAGGTTATAAGTGTAAAATCAAGGAGTCTGGGTGTTTGTTTTTTCTAATCAGTTTTATATTTTCATCCTAACTCTGCTGCTCACTACCTGTATGACTTTGGATAAGTCACTCTTTTTGAAACTCCAGGTATTAATTTTTTCATGAGGAAAATGAGGAATTTGGTAAAGATGATTTCTAAAGTCCCTTCTAACTCTAAATCCTCCTCTTTACCAGACTGAAAGTTATAACCTGGAGGGAAGTCAATAGAAGAGTCAAAGGAAGGACTGAGAAGGGAGAGAAGCTACTTCCCCTCTTCCCCTCTTCTCAAATGAGATAATATTTATAAAGCACTTAGCACATTGCTGGTACACATTAGGTGCTTAATAATTGCTTGTTCCCTTCTCTTCCCCCCTCCCCCCACCTGCCTGAGTCTACTCTCTTTGACATGGATTCAGTTTTCTTCTTGTTTAGGTTTTTGCATGTCAAATGGGGTTAAGTGGCTTGCCCAAGACCACACAACTAGGTAATTATTAAGTGTCTGAGGCTGGATTTGAACTCAGGTACTCCTGACTCCAGGGCCGGTGCTCTATCCACTGCACTACCTAGATCCAGTTTTCTTCTATCCAGCTACCAGACTCTCCCTCTCATCTACTCATACTCTCCCCTTTATGTTACAAGTTGTGAAATTTCCCCTCTTTCTCATTTGTGTATTGCTTTAATTTTGTGTCCTGCCCCGCCTCAGCCCCTGTAATATTTACCCTATTTTGTCTATAGGCTCAGAATTATTGAACATAAAAAGCTAGAACTTGATGGAATCTTAGACCATATATGATCATCTGCTCTTATGTCCTTGGTTTACAGAGGAGTACCTGAGTTCTAGAGAAAGGAAGAGACTAGCCCAAGGTCACCAGACTAGTAAGAGTTGGGCCTAGAATTAAAAGTCTCTCTAGACTATCTGATCTCTCTCCCTCTTCACCCCTCTCAAATCTCTTAACTATACCCACACCTTTACCCACTCTTCAAATTCCATACCTGTTGCCACCTCCTTATAGAAGCTCTCCTTGATCTACTACCCTCTTCTACATCTCTCCCTGATTTGATTTCATCTCTCTTTTATTCTTTCTCCCACACAGGATCTTCTGGAAATGTGAACCATTACAAAAAACAAAGAATTTTTTCCCCAGGGAGGTGATGGTGAGTTGAAAACTTGATCAAGAAATATGTTCTGTTTCAACTTCTTCTCTATAACCAGCCTGGACCCAAATTCTTCTGATTACTGTCTTGGAAGTTGTGCTCCTCTTCCTCCTTCTCTTGGTTCCACTTTCTAACTCTTTTCTTAGGGATCAAAAATTGAATTAACATTATCCTAATCTACTTCTGTCTTTCCATTGTGCCCTCTGCAAATCCTATTCTGTGGTGAATATCCTCCCCTTCATAGCTATGCCTTCCTCAGAAAATGTGTTCTCTCTCTACTGCCCTATAATAGAATCTCTCTTCAAAATTGAACTCAAGTACCATCTTCTACATGAGGCCCTCTCTGACTCCTCATTGACTGGAGCCTTCCTTCTCAAACTAATTTGCATTTGTTCATTTATATCATAGCCATATACACATAAATTTCTATTTGAATCTTCATGACCTTTTTGGGGTTTTCTTGGAAAAGATATTGGCATAGTCGACCATTTCCTTCTTCCTTTTTGTTAGTGATCAATGAGGCTGGTTGGTTGGTTGGTTGGTTCTTGTTCTTTGTAATGGAAGAAGACCAAAAAGGACATCATCTTATATTTGAGACAAATTACAGTATGTCCTACTGTGACTGTTCAGACCAATATGAACTTGGAATGTTCTACCACAGGTTAGGCACAAATAGTCCATGTGAACACCTGGGGTGGGTACTCTAGACTTATGGATATCCCATTTCCTTTGAGCTGTTTTAATTCTGCCTTTCTCATAAGAGTGCAGAACCCTTACTGATGAGGGCATGTCAGGCTAGGCAGTCCTGTGCCAGTGTCTCCCATGCTGTACAATTAATTCTAAAGTTCTTCAATGAGACCTTCAGGGTGTCTCAGTATCACTTCTTCTGACCCCCTTTGTGAGTGCTTGTCCCCTGTGAGTTCTCCACAAAATAGTTTTTTTTTTTTTTTGGCAAGTGTACATCTGGCATTCTAACATGTCCAGCCCATCATAGTTGCACTTTGTGTAGTAATGTTGGAATTCTAGTCAGTTTAGCTCAAGAAAGGACCTCAGTGTCTGGTATCTTCTCTGGCCAGGTGATCTTCAGAATCTCCCCAAGACAATTTAAATGGAAGCAATTCAGTTTCCTGACTGGTGCTAGTAGACTGTCCAGGTTTCACAGGCATATAGCAATGGAGTCAGCACAATGACTCTGTAGACTTTCAGTTTGGCAGTCAGTCTAATACCTCTCTCCTTTTTTTTGGAGCCTCCCAAATACTGAGCTAGCTCTGGCAATGCAAGTGTCAACCTCATTGTCAATGTTTACCTCCTTGGAAAGGACACTGTTAAGGTAAGTGTACTTGTCCACAGTACTCAAAACTTCTCCATTGGCTGTAATCGATGATTCCGCATATGGATGGTGTGGTGTTGGCTGATGGAGCACCTGTGTTTTCTTGGTGTTGTTAGACAAAAATGAGTACAATCATCATAGAATCGATCCATATTTTGTGGCATCTCAGTTTCAGAGGCTGCATCGAGTACACAATTATCTGCAAACAGAAGATCATGCACCAACATTCCCTCCACTTTGGTCTTGGCATGTAGCCTTTTCAAGTTAAAGAATTTGCCATCAGCACAGTAGCTGACTTGAGGCTATGTTCATCCTCATCCAAGGTGTTTGATAACATGGTTGAAAGCATCATGCTAAAAAGTATGGAAGCAAAAACATATTCCTATTTTACTCCAATGGTGACTGGGAAATGTTGAGAGCATTGTCCACTGTGCAGAACCCAGGCACCCATGCTGTCATGAAATTGATATACACTATTGATGAACTTCTCTGGGCAACCAAATTTGGACATAATTTTCCATAAACCCTTGCTACTGACAGTGTCAAAGGCCTTGGTCAGAGCTACAAATGTTGTATGCAGACCTTTGTTCTGTTCCTGGCATTTTTTTCTGGAGTTGTTGGGCAGTCATCACCATATTGACTGTTCTTCTACCCTTTCTGAAGCCACATTGGCTCTCAGAAGAAGACCAACTTCTAGGTGAAAGATCAGGCTATTGAGAAGGACTCTGGCAAGAATCTTATCAGCAATGACTATAAAAGAGAAATACTCCTGTGATTGTCACAGGACAATCTTTACCTTTACCTTTACCTTTATAGAGATGGACTATGGAGGCATTCTTGAATTCTTGAGGGATAACCTCTTCATGCCATATAACCTGGAAAAGTTTAGTCAGCTTTTTTATGAGCAGTGTAAATTTTAACTGGATTAGAGTCAGCATCAAGTGCTTTGCCACATGAAAGTAGCCTAAAGGTATTCAAAACCTCTTCTTCAGTTGGGACTTCAACTAGGAACTGATTGACTTCAACTTGCCATAAATTGTCAAGGGCTTCTGCATTAATTAATGAGTCTGTTAAGAATACTATGGAAGTGTTCAGCCCATCTCTCTAGGAACATGTACCTATCATTAATCTATGTGGATCCATCAGCACTGAGTAGTTGAGTTGAACCATATGTCTTTGGTCCATAAATAGCCTTGAGGGCATCATAAAAGCATTTTAGTTTGTTACTGTCTGCATAAAATTGAATTTCATCTGCCTTTTTATTGAGCCAAGAGTCTTGCATCTCTTTCTAAGCTTCACTTGGATTTTACTTTTGATGGAATTTAATGCTGCCTTCTTAGAAATGGATGAACTATCCTGCTGGTAAATCCTGTGGAATTTCTCATTTTTTCATTTAGTAGCTTCTGTTTTCCCCATCATTTTCATCAAACAAGTCTTGGTGTTTGCTGGTGTTCTGGTCCAGATGAGTAAATGCAGTGCTGTATACCAGATCTCTGAAAGTTGCCTACTCCTTTTCTGCTCCTTTGTTGCCAACTCTGTGTTGGCTCAGTTTTCCCTCCAAGTTAGCAACAAACTGTTTCCCCTCAGAAAGACATTCTACTCTCTTGATATTAATTCTTCTAGTATTCATTTTTCCTTGGGTCCACCACTTTGGTTGAATATTTAGCTTAGAGAGGATTAGGCTGTGATCAGTTCAGCACTCTCCATCATACATTGCCTATGTCACTCTCACAGCCTGTCTCTTCTCCTAAAATCAAGGTTTGCTACAAGGGTGAATCCAGGAAGTTTTGGCATTTAGGCAAATGGAAGACTGTGTTGAGAAGGTCATGAGATGCACAAGTCTTCAGTAGTAGGTGATCATTGCTGTTGTTGTTTCCAACTCCATTCCTCCCAAGGACTCCCTGCCATGTCTGGTAATCTGAGCCTACTCTAGCATTAAAGTTACCCAGAATTATAAACTTGTCCTCTTTTGGTACATTGATCATAAGGGTCTCCAGGTCTTCATAAAATTTTTCTTTAACTTCATTAGTGTTTGTCATGATAGGAACATAGGCATTGATGATGGTGGCATGACATTTTCCTGGAAGTGGCAATCTCATTGTCATGAGCCTTGAATGCTAGGCATTCAGGAATGTTGACTAGATTAGTTTTTTTGTTTGTTTTTCTGTTTTCTTTTGTTTGGTTTTTGCTAGGCAATGGGATTAAGTGACTTGCCCAAAGTCACACAGCTAGGCAATTATTGTTAAGTGTCTGAGACTGGATTTGAACTTAGGTCCTCCTGTCTCCAGAGCCTGTGCTCTATCCACTTTGCCACCTAACTGCCCCTAGATTAGCTTTGATTGCAAAATCAACCCCAACTTCAAGGTATTCTCTTTCACTGCGACCACTCTAGAAGAAAAATGAATATCCAGCTCCGACTTCAGTAAGCTTGTCTTCATTTGTTAGCCTTGTTTCACTCAGGACTGCTATTTGGATGCCATACCTGCTGAGTTTTCTCATAACAAGAGCTATTTGTCTTTCAGGTCTATTGGATCTTATGTTGTCTATGACTATGCACACATTCCATACACCAATGGTGAGTGGAATCTTCTTTGAAGAAGTTTTTGTAGATTTTTTGGGGTCTTGACTGAACTGTGGGATTCTCTGCCTGCTAAGGTAATCAGACCAGTGTTGGTTAAGCAGACAATTTTTTAGGGTACCACTTCTAGCCCCTTCCTCACAACAGGAGGTGAGCAGGGCAATCCTTTTAAAGGACTGCTCAGTCACCCAGAGGGCTGCTGAATCTCACTGATGCTTTCAGTGGAGAAACAACCCTATGGCCTGGACTGCCTGTGTACAGGGTTGTGACTACAGCTCCCCATGTACCACACCTGCTGCTTCATTACTTGCCTGTTGCTAAAGGACTTTGAAGAATGAGTATGAGTTTTGCATGTGTAAATTGGATTTAAGTGAAGTAGAGGTGCATGAAATCAACTGCCTCACTTTCTCTTCCAAAGTCATCATGATCCAGCATAGCAAGATAGAGTCAAGAAACTGGTGATGGCTCAAGATGCAGTGGATGACTTTAGTGTCTTTGATGTTTAACCAAGCTTTAAGTGCTCCTCAGCACCTGCTTCAGTTGACTTCATGGCCATTGGAACAAATTGTTCTCCACCCATTCCATCAGTAGAAGACTCCACATACTTGGGCAGATACCCCCCATTACTCATCAATGAGTCTGAGATTCCCTTGGTTACCCTCAACCTGGTTTACCCCGCTTGCCAAAACAGTTTACCAAGGTGTGACCATTGCTCATGCTACAGCTTCTTAGAGCCACAGGTGAGAGTTAGGTGGCTCAGGTGGACATCAAAGGTGGAAAACAGCCCTGAAGAGGGCTTGGCAGTCCTAAGGTACTAGTTTGCCTTGAACACACCCTACACCCCAATCAATGAGGTACATAGAGGTTAAGTGACTTGCTCAGGGTGATATGGCTAGGAAGTATCTGAGGCTGGATTTGAATTCAAGACTTCTTCATAGCAGGTTCAGTGTTCTATCCACTGTACTACCTAGTTATTACTTCTTTCTCATCTGACCCAAACTCATCTTCCTAGCCTCATCTCCTACTCATGAGCTCTGTTCTTCAGTTGAAGAGGATGACTCGCCATATCCTGCACAGATCCACATTGCTTTCCTGCCTCTTTGATTTTAATCATACTGTCTCCCAGTCCCTTCACCCTTCTGAGTTCCAATGTGGGAACTTCACCCAACATTGCAAATAATATTTTAAAAGTCTAGCCACATCCTAGCTTAGACAAATACTAGGAAGTTACCTGAAACATAGAGGCTGGAGAATGGACATTTCTCCAAGTGACAGAGTCATACATTACATTAAAAAATTTTTAAATGGCTGACAAAAATTTTACCTATTCTAGAAGGCCCAGGTTAGGTGCCATTTCCTCCAAGAAGCCTTCTCTGATCATTCCAAATTACTCCTTCCTCTGAACCTCCCTCCTCATTCCCTAAGCTCTTTCCTTTATAGTACAATCATCCACAAAGATGGAACATGAACTTGGCTAGAGCAGGGACCAAGTTTTATTAATCCCTGTCATCTTTACAAGGCTCTGTACATTATTCATGAAGCATTGCTTAATACTTTAAAGAACACCTCAGATGAAGTTTAGAGCCAATATAAACAGCCTACATGCACATATTGAGTCTACTGATATGGCTAGCCCTTTGGGCTGTATAGTCTATTACAGTTCTAGGATTCCATATGCTAAATAAAGCTCTTACTGAATTTCCCACAAAAATTTATTGGTGAGAAAGTTGTAGCTACCAAGGCAAACCTCAATGAATTCATAAGTGAGAAAGTACCAGAGATATAAGCACAAAGGTGGAACCATCCTTGAACTCAAGTAGCTTAGATTCCAACACAGACAACACACAGAAGGGAGTTGTGACTAGGGAAGTGAGTTTTTATCTGCAAAGTCACAGGATTGGTGTACAGAACCACAGTACGCTCATTTCCCAGATTAATAGTATTATTGTTCAGAAATTTCAGTCATGCCTGACTCTTTGTGACTCCTTAAGGGTTTTCTTGGCAGAGATTCTGG
The DNA here is from genome assembly GCF_037893015.1 of Macrotis lagotis. NCBI lineage: Eukaryota > Metazoa > Chordata > Mammalia > Peramelemorphia > Peramelidae > Macrotis > Macrotis lagotis. The sequence continues at coordinate 616,719,658 of NC_133666.1, read as the reverse complement.
AGCATTTTACCATTTCCTTCTCCAAGTCATTTTAGATGAAGAAACTGATGCAAACAGTGTGAAATGACTTGTCCATTGTCACACAACTAGTAAGTATCTGAGGCCAAATTTGAACTCAGATCTTCCTGATTCCAGTCTATCTATTGCACCACCTAGGTGACTCTAGAACATTAGTAATGTTATTGTTCTCAAAACAAGTAGAATGTAGTGGGGGTGGATGGGGGGAAGGAGGAGTGATAAGGTGGATGTGGGGAAGGAGGAGTGATAAGGTGGATGGCAAGAGATACTCTGGGATGGATGACTTGGATGGAACGTAAAGTATGATTTGTAGTTCACAAAACAAATTAGTTAACTTGCACTTAACAAATAGGTCAGCTCAACTCCAGTGGAGTCCCAAAGCTCCACTCCCCCAGGGACAAGGGGTACCATCTTATAGTTTAGAGGAAAAATCAAAGTGGTAAGGCAATAGTCAAACTTTTATTAGGCACCTACTACATACCAGATGCTATGCTGAGCTTTGGAGAATCATGTTAGAAGAAAAATAAAGAATCCTTAGCTTTAAGGGACTTACAAATGAATGGGGGAGGACCCACACAAGGAGGATGAAAAGCAGGGTGGGGTTCAGGTTGGCCAGGAGAACTCAACACAGGGTCTTGACTTTCATGGAGTTGAAACCATGCAGCACAACTGATGAAAAATGGGCATTCCATTAGTCAGTCAATAAGCATTTATTAAATGTTTGTTGAGATTGTTCGATGTTCGATGAGAAGATGCAGATAGATAAACTCTTCTGCAGATTATACCCTTAAAAAATTCTCCAGGGGGCACTGAGAGATTGTGATTTGCCTGGTATCACACAACCAGAATGTGCCGGAGACTTGAACCCAGGTTTTTTGAATGCCGAGGCTTTTTTAATTATCTATGCCACACTGTCTTTCTTTAGAGTTCTTATATACTTAAGAAATACGCCAAACTACAAATAATTGAGAGTTGCTGGCTTTATGTATAATTATTTTTGTTTTTATTTTTATTCTTGATGGTATTTGGATATCTGGGTTTATTGATGTTTAAGTTTATTTTTAAAAAAATGTTTTTCACACCCCCACCCCAATTCTCCTCCCCCTCCATCTACTTGACACACTTTGGAAAGGAGAACCCTATCCCTATTTCATGGAGGGAGGGAGTGAGGGAAGGAGGGAGTTAATCAAGCTAGGCAGCTGGCTCTGAGAGGGGGCCAGCCCCTGCAATATGCAAATTGGAGTTATTTTCAGCAGATGTAGAATCTTAGGAGGCGCCCACGACCACCACCACTGCCATCCAAGAATCTCGTTTTCTCTAACCTACCTCTACTTGGTGGGCCCCAGAAACTTGGCACAATCTGCAGGGTATGGGTCTCATCATCTGAAGGTGTGAGTGAGGTCAGAGCCTACAGAAGTGTCTCTTGTGTGAAAGACAGGAATGGTACAATGGAAAGAACCTTAGCTTTGGGGCACCCCTGACCTTGAATCCTGCTACTATTGATGATTGCTGGGGAGCAGGCATGAGTCAGGTCACCTGGTTCTCCCTTAGCTGTCCCAGTATCCTAACAAGACTTGGGGACATTTTGGGGGTACAATGGTGAGGAACAGAGAATACTCATAGTCATTATATATATGCATACACCACATTTCTATACAAAAGTAATTTTACATATTATATATAATCAAGGTTTATAGAACACTATATAAATGGGTTTACAGAACACGCGTATATTACACACATGCATATGCACATATAGAAACAGCTATATTTTTGCATGCATGTATGTATGTCATATGTATCCATGTATATATAAAGTGGTTTATATATTATATATAGTTGGTTTACAGAACCTATACATACACATAGATATATGTATCATATATATATTTACATTATATATAGAATTCTCTGTAAACCTTCAAGTATTCTACAAACCTTGAAGTAATTCTATAACCTACTTTTGTAGGTCACCTGTCAAGCCTTTTTTTTTGAACAGTCAAAAAAAGGAGTGGTTGAAGGAAGTGGGGATGTTTATCTTAGAGAAGACTTAGCAGGGACATGGTTTCTCTCTTCAAGTATTTGAAGAGTTATTAAGAAGGAAATGGGGTTAAACTTGTTCTACTTGGAACTCAGAGGACAGAACTAGAGGTAAAGAGACAAGCTCAAATGTTTGATGTAAGAAAATATTCCCCAATAATTAGAGCTATGCAGAAGGAGAAATAGAATGCCTTGGGAGGGATCAGATAGTCAGTCAACAATCATGTGCCATCAACAATCATCTACCTCTCTGATGCACCCTCACAATTCTTGGACCTTGCCATCTGCTCAGCACTTGCACTCTTCTGTATAGGATTTGCATATACTTCTTCATTATTTCATTTCTTTCATTTCCACTGACCATGGTATCACCTTTTATTGGAAAGTTCATAGAGGATACTCTTATTCAGATATTGGTTGGTCTAGATGACCTTTGAACTTCCATTTAATTCTGTATGTTTATGATTTCTCCTAATACCAACTCACACAGATTTAGAATTATGAAGTCCTATATTCATAGAATATGTAAGCCAGAAGGGACCTTGGAACATAGAGATGGAAGATATCTCAGCATATAATACATAGACTATTAGAACTGGATGGATGTTAGATAATAACCGGTCTAATCTCTACATTTTACAGATGAGGAACCCAAGGTTTAGATAAGGGTCTGTTAGAAAGGATCGAGGCTAATCCTTGACAACTTAGTTGTTCCAGTTCATTCCAACAGTGGTATAAAGGAATCAGTTTGACTGGTATGGCATTTGACAATGAATCTTCTATAATTGGACTTTGGCTAACACCAAGGAAGGCTCAACTTGTAACACCCAGGGACTGAGGAATGAGAGCATATTGTGTAAGAGAGAAGTGGGTCAGTAACAAGAGAATAACTGAGCCTAGAAGCCAGAGAGGGTCCTCCAGGTCTCAGGCATGAGAGACTACAGTAGGAAACAAAAGGTCAACTACAATGCCAAGGGAATCTGCCCTTGAATTTGGCCATCCAGTTTATGCCAGCCTCCAATCCATCCTATTCCTGGGATACTCATTAGGGGTGGGACTTTAGAAATCATCTAATACAGTTCCTTTTATTCCACAGAAGAGGAAATGGAAATCTAGTAAGTCCATTATATTCTACAGAAGAGGCACAGGATTTGTGCCTTTCCCAATTGTGCAGGTAAGCAAGTGACTAAGTCTGAGATTTGAACCTGGGTCCTCTGACTCCAAAAACTCTTTCCTCTGTCTTGCAAGACCCTGTTCCATTTATAGTCACACAATGAACTATCCTGGGTAAATCCCCTTGTTTGCTGGCTATAAAAAGCATTTGATTTGATAGAACAAAACTCAATCTTAAAGATTTGACTCCAGCAAGACATCTCCCATGCTTATGTGAACTGGTTCAAAATTCCTGGAGAGATGCGATGGCAAGAATGACTTTGTTCAGTGACCCCTCTGGCTATAAACATCAAGAGAGGAATAAAATAAGGGTCAGTCAGATCACCAAAGGTGTTTACCTCCCTTGAGGAAGATGTTTTGCATCAGTGCCAAAAAGAAGAGCATTTTGCTGTTGATGGTGAGATTCTGCAGATGCCCCTATGCCCGGATAACATTGAACTGACGGCTCCAATCCCCAGAACCTTACAGGACCTCCTAAATGAGATCCATAATTACTGGAATTCAGTCAGGGTTGGTCCTTACTTCCATATTAGGGCAGTTCAAAAGTTTGGATGAGAGCTATGGGCTTCCTAAAGATGAGAAAACTGTCCTCATTATCTCCTCTCTTCTGGCATCATAAGAGGGGGAGCTAGCCAGATACTAGTAACAGTCTGGATCTTATTTCTACCTTTATAAGTGGGGAACAGATCCTAATGATAGGCATGCTTCCATATGAGCCTACTGGGGAAGTATAAGGTAAAGGGCTCCAGGAAGGTTAATTTTCTTTCAACATTTGGTCATGAAATGGTTTAGAATGATTTCATTAAGGATTCTGATTCCCAGTCTGGGATACTCTATAGTGATTAGGACATGGCCTATGAATCCTTCAGGCCTAAAATGTTTTTCCTCCTCTTCTTTAAGACTGAGTTTGAAAAAAAAAAAGACTGAGCTTGAGGCAACTAGGTAGCTCAGTGGATAGTGCACTGACCTGGAGTCAGAATGACCTGAGTTCAAATGCAACTTCAGACACCTGACAATAGCTGTGTGAACTCTGGGCAAGTCTCTTAATCCTGATTGCTTATTAAAAAAAAAGACTGAGTTCAAATCTCTTCTGCAAGAAGTTTTTCTAAAGCTCTTCCCCTCCTCCATGCCTAGCTGCTACTGTCCTCCCTCTTTTAAATTGGTTGGTTGTTTGTCTCTTTGTGACTCCATTTGACGTTTTTGTTGTTTTTTTGGTTTGTTGTTGGTTTGGTTTTTTTGGTTGTTGGGTTCCTTTTTTTTTGGCAAAGTAATTATAGTAGTTTTGCCATTTCTTTTTCCAGCTCATTTTTACTAAAGAAGAAACTGAGGCAAACAGGGCTGAGTGACTTGCTCAGGTTTAAACAGATAGTGTCTGAGGTCTACTACTGCCTGGTTGGCCCTTCTGCATCTCTGCCTATGCAAACCTCTCCAATACCTAGGCTCATTCGGGGTCCTACTTGCTGAAAAATATAAAGGAAACAGAATTCATGATCTTCAGGAGCTTGGAGCTTCCCTGGGGGACACAATCAGATACCCACATAGAAAGTGAATAATTATGTGCATAAATGAAATGCTTGAACAGTAAGGGCTGGAAAGGTCTGGAAAGGCTTCCTGGAGGAGGTGTTTGCTGAGGAGAGGAGAGAGGTAGAGCCATCTGAGTGGGAAAAACGTCCTTGAACAAGGGCTCTGAGGTGAGATTGAGCCTGTTGTGCCAGAAAAGCAGACTACAGATAATAATCTTCTTCAGCAAAGGGATGATCATTTATTAAATGCTTTATGCATTTCAAAGCTCTCTCAGATGCATTATCTCTCCTGATCCCCACAGCAGCTCCAGGCAAGAGACAGGGCAAGGATGAGTCTTCCTGTTTTATAAAACTAACTATCAGCAAGAGAGCAATTGAACAAGAATAAATGTCAGGCTCTGTGGTGCTGGGGAAGAGCCCTGCCCTGGGGAGTTCTAGGCAAAGAATGATGGGTTCAGAGCTGGAAGAGTCTTTATAGGTCTTGGCATCTCTTCCTCCTAATTTTACAAATAAGGAAACTGATTCCTGACCAGGGAAAGTAGTTTGCCCAAGGTCACACAGGTAGGAAATGGGAGAGAGGAGATTTGATCTTGATATCAAATTCAACCTTATTGGATGATGATATTTGTTCTTTATTCTAGAAGAAAGCCATGACATCAAGAGGTGATGCCCCAAGCAATGAACTGGATTTGAGTGAAGCAGGCCTATGCTAAGTCACTAGCCTCATTTTCTCCTCCAGAGTCATCTGGGACTAGTGGTCAGATATGAATCAGGTTGACTGGAGATGGCCCTGAATGTGAGGTAATCAGGATTAAGTGACTTGCCTGAGGTCACATAACTAGTAAGTGTCAAGTGGCCAAGGCTGAACTCAAACTCCCATTCTTCTGATTTCAAGGCCAATGCTCTATCCATTGCACCACTTAATTGCCCCGTAAGTTTTGAGTGAATGACCTTCCCTTTCTGGTTTTTCATTTCTCCCTCTTTTTTAGGCAGCCAGAGTAATTCTTACCTTAGTGCCCCATGGAGCCATTGTGACTCAGCTACTTAATCCTGTTTGCCTTAGTTTTTTCATCTGTAAAATGAGATGAAGAAGGAAATGACCAAAACTCTGGTATCTTTGCCAAGAAAACCCCAATAGGGTCATAAAAAGTTGGACACAATTGAAGTGGCTGAACAAAAACTAGATTGCTAAATGTCATTGGGCAGCTCACTAGATCATCTTGGACTTGGAGAGATGAACATAGAACTGGCAATGAGCTCTCACATGGACCAATCAATTTCTTCCAAGGCTCCCATAATTTCTAGGCAGTTAGATGGTTGGGTGGGTAGAGCATTGGGCCTGAAAATTTGAATTCAAATTCAGCCCCAGATATTTACTAGTTGTTTAACCCCAAGTAAGCCACTTTAACCTCTGTCTGGCTCTGTTTCCTCATCTGTAAAATGTAAGGATCAAATGAGAGGTAATATTCATAGAAACTAGGGTATTTATTTTGTAGATGCTCAATAAATGCTCATTTCCTTCCCTCCTTTTAAATCTAACCCTTGTTTTTCCTCTCTATCCAATTCAATTCAATTTGATAAACATCTATTAAGTTTTATTGCACTGTCTCCCTCCCTAGAGTAGTTTCTCTAGGTAGATTAAGCCTAGATTGTGGAAGACTTTGAATGAAAAGGCAAAGAGGGAGGCGGTTGCCATCAGAGATGACGTTTGTTCTGGGTCTGAATACCCCACCCTTGCCAATCTCCAGAGAATTGTTTGTACAGACTAGGAAGGGAAGAGGAAATAATCATCCTGTTCCCAGAGAATGAAAAGAGTCCTCCTTTCCTTTTCTTCTGTATTCTTTTCTGCTGGGACTGAAAGTTCCCCCCAAGCCAGTCTTCTCTGGCAGAGGTATCTGTTAGCAAACTCAGCTGTGTTGACTTTAGGATTGCTGGGATGCTCCAAGCCCCTAAACTGAACTACAGGGACCTGAGGGGGATTGTCACTAAGCTCCAGTCCTAAAAGTCTGGAGTTGCCATATATGGAATCCTATAAGGGAGACAGATCCTCTATATAGGCCTTTTAATGAGTCTCTTCTGTCCTGTCCTTACCCTCTTGGGATAAACATAAGAGAAGAAATAGGGATTATGAACACTGCCCTGGATGAGAGAGTCCCTGGTAGAGATGAGTATGATCAAGACCTAAAAATATTTAGCCTACAGACTAGAAGACTTTTCTGGGTGTGGTGGGGAAGCAGAATAAAGGGTCACAGATAGGAACTTAGGTTATCAGATCTAAACCGATCATTTTTCACAAATAAGGAAACTGAGGCATAGAGAGGTTAAGTGACTTGTCTACGGTCACACAGCTTATGTTGGCTTTGAGTCTACACTCAGGATTTCCTGACCTTAAGTTTGCCATGTCATGCAGTTTCCTAATGTGATCTCTGATATCAAATCTTTGAAGGCGTAGAGGGACTAAAGTTGTTCTGTGTGACCCTAGAGAGTAGAGGGCAGAGCTAGGAGCAATAGAAAGAATTACAGGGAGACGAGGTCTCAATTGAGACAAGACAAAAATTCCTAAGGATCATAGTCATTACATAATAGTATTGTGTCAACCTGATAAGGTGGTGAGTTCCCTGTCACTGGAGGTATAAAAGAAGAGATTGGGTGACCTCTTGGATAGAGAATTCTCGTTTAGTTGGTGGTTGAATATACTCTGAGATCCCTTCCAACTATGAAATTATCTTATTCTGTGATTTTTATGGCTAGCCTGATATCATCCAGAAAAGTCAATGAAAAGAACTGGTAACTAGAACTCAAGTGGCCTAGTCCCCAGTTTACTGCCCCTTTCTCCTGAAATTAGCATAGGGCTTCACAATTTATAAAACACTTTGTGTTCATGATCTCTTTTGGTTTTCACAATGTAGCTGGAGAAGGCAATTTCATATCCAGTAGCTAGCACAGTGGATAAACAACTCAGGAAAACCTGAGTTAAAATCCAGCCTCAGACATTTCCCAGCTGTGTAACCCTGTGCATTTCTTGCTGCCTCTGTTTCCTCCTCTGTAAAATGGGGATAATAGCAATGTCCATCTCCCAGGGTGGTTGTCTTGAGGAGCAAATGAGATAATACTTGTAAAGGACTTTTTAAACCTTAAAGTTCTATATAAATGCTAGTTAATTATTATATTGTTATTATTACTACTATAGAAGAGAATTATGATTCAGAGATGCTGTGGTCTCTCAATAATTTGGGATTCATAGAACAAGTCTGTGTTTAGAGATTTAATGCAATATTTTCCATAGGCAGGATGATGAGGGCTCTGGTCCCCATTTCTATTAGTAACTGGGTTGGGTGGTCCCAAACCACTCTTTTTTTCCCCTCACATGCCAATTAGAGCCACTTTCAGAATATAACATATTTATGAGATGACCAAATTTACTTCTAACCTAATTACACACTCAGTTCTGTCCTTGGTTGCTGGGGAGGGGTGAATATCACTGGATAAGAAAGGTCAGATCCGAAAAAGCCTTGAGAGATTAGAACATGGGAATAATCTAATAGGAATCTGATCCTAGTCACAATCTGATTCTAGACACCTGCTCATAGGCTAAGTCCTAATCCTGATCACAGATTGGATCTTGACCCCAACGACACTTAAATGATCAAAAAAAGGACAGAGCCCAGCTGGATTTGTGGGCAATAATCTCTGTTTAAAGAAAAATAAGTCTAGAGTAGAATATTCTTAACTTGGGGTTCATAAATTTTAAAAAAATCTATATTTTGATAACTTTTAAAACAGTAGGAGGGAAACAAGCAAACATTATTCCAGACATTTTATAAATTATATCATTTGATCCTCTTAAGAATGCTGAGAAGTATACTTATTATCTCCATTTTTCAGATGAGGAAATTGAGGCAAAAAGAGGTCCAATGACTTACTTGGGCTCACATAGCTAGGAAGTGAATGAGGTTCTTTGTGAACACATAACTTTCTGATTACAGGCCTGGTCCCTTCCACTTAGCTGCCTCTTTATGATACTATATATTTTATTTTATTCATTTAAAAACATTATTCTGAGAAGATAATCATAAATTGCACCAAACTGCCAAGGAGACTCATGACACCCACAAAAAATGATGTGGATCTCTGGTCTAAAGAGGATAACTCTATCTTTATGTTTTAACTCATTAAAAGGAGTTGAGTATGTCTCCCACAGAGGTGATTCACTGGACCTCTCCTGCCTTCCATTTTCCTCTTTCTTCCCACCACCCCCACCCTCACCACCCTTGCCTCTTTCATTGTTCCAACCTCCTTTCCACCACCTGGTTCAGTGATTCTTCCCAGAAGAGTAGAGGAGAAAAAATGCTTTGTATGGGAGTGGAAGCTGGTTAAATATAATGAAACAGAGGCCACTTCATCTTTGGTGACTCAAAGCTGTTGCTATTGCTATTGCTGTATGGGAAATAAGGTATGAGTATCACTTAGTAAAAGAAGCTAACTCTCTCCTCACTAGTCCCCCTCCTCCCCACTCCCTTGGGCTGCTCCATAGACATTGACATTGCAAAGAGAAGTAAAAAACTCACTCTTAATCTCTGGAGCAATTAATATGTACTGGGAATGACCCCTGAGTAACCAGGTTTATACTCAGTCAGAAAGGGGCAGCAGTGTGAGGTTATCATGAGAAAGGGAAGAATTTTGGGTGAGGGGAGAGGAGGAAATCCAAACCTTGTTCTCTTGAAGATTTGGGGACTGCCTGAAGAGAATGAACTTAAATAAAGGTAGCAGAATCAGAGGGATACAGAATCTCAGTCACAGTATGTCAAAGCTAGAAGAAACCATAGACCATAAATTTTTTGATCAAAGGTGTCAGAACAGCAGGATATCTGAATGGATAGCAGAATACAGAATGATTGAGCAGAAAGGTACCTCAGAACATAGTTCATAGATTATTATCATCATCCAATGGATTCTGAGACCATAAGACATAACATTTCTGTGCTAGAAGAAACCTCAAAGGGTCAAATCTCCCTTCTAATGCAGAATCTCTTTACAATCTTTGACAACATATCATCCAGTCTCCTCTGGAACAATGAGAACAATATGAAACATAATCAGTAAATCTTCCAACAAAAATTTGTCATAGTCTATTGACCCTAAGTTTGGAATTATGAGGGAAACAGAAATGTAGGAGACACAGTTGCTGTAGATCTGGAATTTACAATCTAATAAGGAAATGAGATAGTAATGCATGAATATTTTAATGATAATATAAAAATCAGATTGTAAGGGGTGGCTAAGTGGTACAGTAGATAGAGCACTGGCCCTGGAGTCAGGAGTACCTGGGTTCAAATCCAGTCTCAGACACTTAATAATTACCTAGCCGTGTGGCCTTGGGCAAGCCACTTAACGCCACTGCCTTGAAAAAATAAAAATAAAAATAAAATCAGATGGTACCAAAGAATGACAGAATCCTAATCCCTTTTGGTTCATACACTCATTGTCTTCTTCAGAACCTGAACTATTCCAATGACACCTCCTCCAGTGGTTTAGTCAGTCAGCTAGTATTAGGTAAATGCCTGCTATGTGTTAGCCATTGTGCTAAGAGCCAGTGGATGTGAAAAGAGGCAAACACACAGCACAACAAAACAAAACACCAGTTTCTACTATTGAGGAGGTCTTAATATAATGGTGGAGACAATCTATAAACATGTAACAGGAAAAATTGAAGATAGCTCACAAGGAAGGCAGCCTCTATTTGGAAACAATGTTCTCCTCTGGACCTCACATTTGCTCTGTCTCTTAAGTGCTATATGTAATACAAATATCTGTGAGTGTTGTACAAAGTCCAATGATTCCAGGAGGTCAGAGGCTATGCCTTATTGTTCCCAATTTTGGCCACAGGGTTCAATTTATAGTAAACTAATAGATATTTTAAAAACATATTATTTGGAAATGAATTCTTGGAGTACCTCTGAAAAAAGTGATTTGACCCAAATCACATAAGTCTTTTTTTTTTTTTAACTTTTGGGCACTTCAGGATAAGAAAGAAGCATCATGTTCAAATCCAGCCTCAGTCACTTAACCCCAATTGCCTCACAAAATAAAATAAAATACATGCATATAAGTCAATAAAAAAAGAATCATCATGAAGATGAACAAAGTTCATTGTAATTTGAATGATTTAGATATGAGATCAGAGAAGGGGGAGGGCTTTGCATTGGTCATGAGAGGTTTCCTCTGGGAGACAGGAGTTTATCTGAGCCCTGAAGGTCAGGAAATGGAGAGGAGGGAAAGAAGAAAGCTTCAAAGTCTCAAGCGGGGAATGGGAAGAGAAAGGGATGCTATGAGTAATAGAGTGGAAGCAGGGAAGATTAGGGTATCTTCTGGGGACAATACTAAATTGACCTGGAGAGGATCCAGGAAATTAGTGGAAGATAAGATTGGAGAGATAGGAAGAGAAACAAATGTGAGACTATGTGGTTCAGCATATACATGAGAGGAGGAGATGAAGGGAGGGATAGACCAGTGTGTGTTAGAGTAGTAATTGGAGAAGACTTCTTGTGGAGAGGCCCTGATGAATGATCAGGAACTGAAGAAGCAGAGAGGAGAATGCGAAAGAAGCATAATATGTGTGAAGACAGTTGAGATTTGATTGCACTAGATGTTTGTGTGTGTGTGTGTGTGTGTGTGTGTGTGTGTGTGTGTGTGTGTGTGTGAGAGAGAGAGAGAGAGAGAGAGAGAGAGGGTCATGTGTTTATTTCTTCAGCATTTTGTGCAGAACAATGTGTTCAACAATGTGTTCAATAGGGAAATATGAAGAACAAAAAAAAAAAAAACAGAGACTACTCTCCAGGACTCCAGAAAGAGCATAAAACACCAACAGCTACAATATACAATCTCTCTTGATAAGTACTTTAGAAAGATAAAAAAAAGTTATGAGTGAATTCTGAAAGTCACTAGTGGAAAGATCAAGGAAAGCTTTATGGAGGAGGAAACATTTGAGTTGAAATGTAAAGAAAGGATATAATTTCTCTTTTTCTCAATTACATGGAAACAAAATATTTTAACATGTATTTTTTGAAAAATTTGTTTCATATTCCATTTCACTTCCTCTCTTCCCTCCCCTTGAGAAGGTAGGCAATTTAATGTAGATTATACCTGTGCAGCCTTGCAAAACATTTCCATATTAGTCATGTTGCAAAAAGAAAATGTAGATAAAAAGAATAATAAAGAAAACATTTTTTTAAGTATACTTCAATCTGCATTCAGTATCCATCAGTTCTCTCTCAAGTGGACAACATTTTTCTTCCTAAGTCCTTTGCAATTGTCTTGGATCATTATATTGCTGAGAATAGCTAAATCATTCACTGTTGATCATTGTACAATATTGTTGTTATTGTGTAGGCAGAATGTTCTTTAGTTCTGTTCATTTCACAAGTAAAATTTCAACAAACCAATGAATTTTTGTGGGGAAGCAGATGCTGGAAAGGTAGAAAAAGAGTGACAGTGATATCAAACCATCCAGACATACTCAAGGATCTATATATTTGGAATTGTATAGTCAGTCATATATATGCAGACAGTTGATTGAATTTCTTCCTTCCCCCCCTCTATGTTTGAGTAATTTGAAGACTCCATCTCCTTGGCCTCTTCTTTAGTGCTTTAAGGATCAAGCATTGAACAAGAAGTCAAGAGATCCTCTAACTGTCTTGTTGTTTGTCCTTCCTTCTCAAAGAAGACCATGACATCAAGGAGGTGATGCCATGACAAGCACATGAACTGGATTTGAATGAAAGGGGGCTGTGCTAAGTCACCAGCCTCACTTTCTCTTGTAGAACCATCTGCGTCCAGTGGCCAGATATGAATCAGAATGACTGGAGATGGTCCCAGATATGGGGCAATCAAGGTTAAGTGTCTTGCCCGAGGTCACATTGCTAGTGACAAGTGTCTGAGACTAGATTGGAACTTCTGTCCTCCTGACTCCAAAGTCAGTGCTCTATCAACCTAGTTGCTCCTCTAGCTGTCATACTCTGGGGCAGAATCTCATCTAATCAAGCTATGACTGTCCTGAGTATTCTCTAATTAACCCTATCTCTGACCTCCCCTCCCCCAACCCCACTCTATACTAAGCTCATCAGTATTCAAAGTATTCAGTTTTAAGTGATTTCAAATTTCAGACACCATTTTCAGATTGGGGACTTCTTTAGCGAGGAGAATGTTTCTTCCCTTTGGTAGATTTAAAGACTTTTTGCAGTTCTGATAGTCTATGTTTTAAGTTCCCTCTTCTAGGTTCTAAGAACCCTTTCAGGTCTAATATCATAAAGTCTATTTTGAAACATCCTTTTCTACTCTGGAATTCAATCATACACAAATATTCAGATATTTGGAATTGTATAGTTAGTCACATACTCAGATAGCTGATTGAATTTCTTTTTTCCCCTCTCATTGTTCTTAGTCTCCTTCCATCTCTAAGACTCTGATAAATGTGAAAATATTCTCAATATTCTAGAATTATATCATTTGGGGAAAGGGAAAGATATTTGCTACTGCCTAAATAAAGTTGAATTGCCTAGAGTGGATGACAGGTCAACCATGTTCCCCTGGAGAAAGCTGGGTCATGGAAGCATTGCTCCGTTCTTTAGGGCTCTCAATGCAGTATGAAATGGGATGATTCATCATAAGGCATAACAAAAAAGTGAACTCAGGAGTCTGTGTGGAGATAGCTGGCAGGTGAGTGAATCACTGATTATTCATTGCCTGGAATATGATTCATCCTGCAACTGCCCCCGACCCCCAACAAGGAAACGAATCTCTCTGTTAACTCCTACCCCCAACCTCAATAACCTGCCCGACTTTGAGATAGTGTCAGAGCTAGGTCCAACCTTTAGATCTCCTAGATCCCTTTGAGTTATCTCATCATAGTCCAAAGACCTCAGAGATCATCTAGTCAAACCCTTTAATCTTACAGATAAAAAAACACTGAGATTCAGAGAGATTTAAGTACTTGCCCCAGGTCACACACAGAGACTGTGGCAGGGTTTTCATCTGAACTGTGTCTGTATTTGAATAAAGGTCCTTTAGCTACAAGTTCAGTATTCTTTCCCCTGAACCACCTCAGATTTTGGAGCCCACATTTCTTGATTCCCAAACCATCTCACTTTCCACAATTCCAAATCTCTATTTTTTAATTGATTTAATACAGAGAGATAGGTTCTGAACTCAAATCTAATTTGCTCCCAGATTCTTTCTCTGCTAAATGGATATCTAATCCATCTCAAAAGGTTATGGGAATCAAATAAGGTAATAGGTAAAGGTTGTCCAGCTATCCAAACATCTTAAAAGGATAAATTTTTTAGCAGGGGAATACAGAAAAAAAACCCCCAAAATCCAACAAAATATGTGTACAGGCTGATGGTCAGAAGAAACTTTATATTCAGGCTGAGAGGGAATTTGGAGATAATCTTGTTTAGCCACTTCATTTTAAATAGGGGAATATGGAAACCCAGAAAAGTTAAATGTTTTCCCAAGTCGACACAGCTAGTAAGACTGTCAGGATTCAACCTCAACACCTAGCAGTGTAGGAAAGCTTTTTCTTAAATATCCAGTTTTTATAGAAATGCTAATAATGCTAATAATTACATTGTTAACACAATGTAATTAATAGTAATAATTATTTGTATACAATATGTAATGTGATCACGTTTCTAATTATTCATGTAATCAACAAAATGATTATTCATGACTGATAATAATTATATTATTATTAATTTATAAATTATAATGCTATCTCAGTCAAAGACCTTTTAAGAAAAGAAGATATTTGATTGCTACTGCTCAAGATCTCTCATACTGACATGACTTAAAAATAAATTCTTAAAAAATCCTTTTGGTGAGATGGGAAGTTTTATTCTACATTTCTTCTTAGGGTTTCCACAAGACTTCTTAAATTTCAAAAGAATATAAAATATCAGCCAAGTCATAATTCTTTTTCAAAAATGCCATTTACCCCTTGCCAACTTTCTCTGAGACATTGATCTCATTCTGCTCTGCTGTCCACAGTGCTGATGGAGACAGGTTTCTTGCTGGGCTTTTCTCTCCATCATTCCTGCTAGATTAGATGTGAGTAGATTATAATATATCTGTGTGTGGTAGTGTGAGTGTGAGGTCCTTCCTCACAACAACCATGCCAAGATTATAGTGCAAACAGCATTGCATTTGACCCTCTGCAAGGCACTTATTATCATATTATTATGGGCCATATTTTCTTGCTTGTGTCTTCCCCACTTGTTAATCTGCCTGTAGTCTAAACATAGGGAATCACAGACAGGAAGTGGTCAAGAAATGTCTCAGTAAATGAATGAGTGAATTGCCCCAGTTTAAAATAATTTTTTTTCCCTCAGAGGTGTCAGAGCACACTTTCCTTCATCCCATTATATTCTACTATGCTTCATCATTGTTTGCATTTGCTAGTGTTAAGATTTTTGAGATCAGGAACTCTTGACACTTTCAAATTACAAGTGATGACCATAGGGCTCTGTATGTTGCAATCACTCAACAAATGTTTGTTGAATTGTTATTTGTGTGCATGCATCTCATTAGTATTTTGGAGGATGTCTTGACAAG
Source organism: Macrotis lagotis (assembly GCF_037893015.1). Classification (NCBI taxonomy): domain Eukaryota; kingdom Metazoa; phylum Chordata; class Mammalia; order Peramelemorphia; family Peramelidae; genus Macrotis; species Macrotis lagotis. The sequence goes on along the minus strand of NC_133666.1, from coordinate 616,704,296 downwards.
GAGAAAAAAAATTCCAAACTTGGATTTATAAAACTTAAATTTTATTTCTAAATTATTATATGACCCTGGGAAAATTGACTAACCTCTTTGATCCTCCTTTTCCTCTTCTGTACTCTTGGTGTGAAGTGAAGATCCTGTGAAGAAACTGATCTAGAAAATCTGCTTTCAGGAACTTGTTGTGATGAAGTGAGATATGTTCAAAATTTGTGACATATCAATCACAATGATAACAAGACAAGGTGAGAATATTTAGATCTATTTTAGATACCTAGAAGATGATAGAGTTTTTGAAATCCTACTGGAGACTGAAAAAAACATTTCTTTGGGGAGAAGGAAGGGTGAAGAAAATAGACCTAAATTCTGAATGGAACTGAGCCTCATCCTCCAATGGGTTCAAAATGTTGAGGTGAGGGGACACAAAGAAGGAGAATAATGTACTGTTTTAAGGAGCTCATAGTCTGGGGAAGGCAGAAGGAACAAGACAAAGGCTCAGCCCTGAGAAAGAGATGGGAGTCCATGAAAATAATGGGGGGGGGGGGAGAGAAAAAGTTGGTATAGTTCTGGCTTTAGGGAAAATCTGTAATTTGATGTACACCAAGAAGAAGCTGTCCTAGGATTATATGGAAGTCCAAAGTCTGGAAGGCAGAAGGAATGTCTGGGTTCTATCCTCAGGGAGTTAAATCTGTAGGAGATATAAAAGTAGCAGACCAAATTGTTATCCTAGCAAAGGTCATAGCTTGGAGGACACAGAGAATGACTGGATCCAAGGTACTAAACCATTTACAATGGATAGTAACCAAATTGCAAAACTGTTTCTAGTAGAGCATCTTCCTGAGATCTGTCCTTGACCTAAAGCTATTTAACAGTTTTATCAGTTACATGAATGATGGCAAATGATATGCTTATCAAATTTGTTGATGGCACAGTGCTGGGAAGAAAAGATAGAGTGACATATTGGATAACAGAAACAGGCTAGAACTTTGAGGATAAACTTGTGAAATAAGATTTAACTGAGAAAAATATAAATTTTTGCACTTGAGTTCAAAAATAATCTTCACATAATAGAAGCTGTTCATGTGAAAAATATCAGAAGTTTTGAGTGCACTTCAAAGGAAATAGTGGTGGTGGCCAAAGAAAAGACTAGAACAAAGTTGTTGTATTAAGGCAAAGATGGAGGTAAAAATCCCACTTAACTCCACCACCCTCATTTTTTTCATTCTAATTACACATTATTCTACCTCTTACACTCTACTTCTATAGTCTGGCCAAACTGGCCTACTTCTGTTTCCTATCCTCCACATTCTATCTTTATGTCTATGCCTGGAATACTCTCCTTCCTTACCACTGCCTCTTGGAATCTCTAGTTTCTAGGGCTCACCTAATGTAACATATCCTTGATGAGATTTTCCCCAACTACTCCAATCCTTCTTCCCTCCCCTTCCAAATTGCTATGTGTTTATCTTGCACTTGTAATAAAGAGACTAGCAAATGAGAGTCCAGGCTGTTAAGCAAGGTTAGTCTTCCTTGCCTGGCACCAACATATTCAAAGCCTGGGGAACCTGCTTCCAAGAATACATAATGAAGGAAGGTCATGCCCTTTACTTCAGAACATGTACAAGTATTCTCTGCCTGACTCCTGTCTAATCAATGCCTGCTAAATAAAAGACTTTTAATTGGCTCGGAGATGGAACTGGCTGTGCATACAAAAGGCATGAACTAGTCAAATATACTTTAATTTGCCCCAGCAGTTTGAGTGAAAAGGAAGAAATGCTGTAAGCCTTTATTTAGGAAAGTCCCCACCAGATAACCATTTATCTTCAAAACCATAGGAGATTGTAAGGACTCAAGGAAAGAAACTGCACAAATTTCTCTGTATTTCCCCCATTTTTGGCACAAATACCCACATAGTAGATATTTAATAAAAGTTTGGTGAATTGAACTGGAAAGAAGGAAACAATTATTTATTAAGTCTGGTAAGCTCTTTAAAAAGTTTTGATCCTTATAACAACCTAAGAAGTACATGCTATTTTTTTATTCCCAACTTACAGTGAAAGAAATCAAGGCAGGCAGTGATTGAGTGACTTGGCCAAGGTCACACAGGTAGTAAAATATCTAACAACAAGATATAAACTCCTAAAGTTGAGACTTTTGACTCCAGATCTGGCACTTTATCCACTCTTCTACTCCCTGCCTGCACATGTAAGATAGATTCAAATGATTACAAAATTTAATTTGTTAGGGAAGTTCTTGAGGAACTGTCATGTAGAGCAAGGCTTAGATTTATTTTACTTGACTCAAGAGGACAGAACTGACAGTTACAGAGAGATCGATTTAATTTTCATTAGATATTACTTTATGTCTATCTTCCCTTTTCTGGTCATATTTCCCTTCTTTTCTATGATGGCATCCTGCCTCTCACTGACCTACCTACTCTCCTCTACCCTTATTCCTTATGCTCTGGGTGGCAATGTGGACTGAATGATTTCAGATTTCTTCTGGCTTTGATAGTTTAACTCTGATATTACAAGTTCTTTAACTCTGACATTCTATGATTCCTTCTCTCACTCACTGGCATCTCTAGGTGACTATATATCTCTGTTCTAGTTTCCAACTGATGTTTGCATTAGCATATCAACTGTAATCCTGGAATAAAGATTTCTTCACCTAGGGGTGGGATTCCAGGGGTCAACCTTTCTTGGGGAGCACAGTGATTTGTAAAGGGAGAGACACTTTCTAGTTTGCTTATTCCAGTTGTGGTAAGGCCTTTAGAAACTGCCTCATGTTTTCTTAAAATCAAGGATGGCTTCTAGGAGGAGGGAGTGGGAAACACTTAAAGGGAAGCAGCCTAGTCAGCCCTCTCCCCTCCCTGTTGCAGCTCCAGGGACCTATAAATCCCTAGTAACAGAGCCAAGCAGTTTGAACCCCCCTCCGTGGCTCATTACCGCCAGTTATTAAAACAATAGCTAATTGCCCGAAGAAGAAGCAGCCGCTGGTAATTCACCCTGGACAGAGTTTGTTTCTGCAGAATTTATAGCTAGGCCACTGACAGCCTTGGCCTCATTCTGTCCAACATCCCTGCATGAATTGACTATTGAAGATCTCTTGGGGAAGTCCCTGTCCCTGAATCATTTGGGAAAGGCAGCTTTTAACAATCCTTCTTTCTAACCTCTCCTGGGATGAAGCCTTTGGGAAAGAAGTCATCATAGATGCTAAAGGTGTCAGCAGTGGGGTGGAGCTTAGTGGATGAAGTGAGAAGATCAAAGAGACTTTATCAGCATAGGAAAGACAGAGTAAATCGATCCCCCCCCCCCCCCCTTAGGCCTACAGGGCATCGAACTGATTGACTAGCATAGAGGACAGAACTCATACTCTTGGATCTTTAAGAGAAGTTTAATATTTCTGTTTTGTTATCTACCTGTGCCATTGTTGGGGATCTCACAGGCTCAAAGGATCCTAGATTTAGAACTTGAAAAGACCCTAGAGACCATCTGATCCAAATCTTTATTTTTTTTTTAAATAGTTGAGTGGCTAAATAACTTGCTCACAAGTAGTGTCTTAGGCAGTTAAAAAAATTTTTTTTAGGTTTTTGCAAGGCAAATGGGGTTAAGTGGCTTGCCCAAGGCCACACAGCTAGGTAATTATTAAGTGTCTGAGATCAGATTTGAACCCATGTACTCCTGACTCAAGGGCTGGTGCTCTATCCACTGTGCCACCTAGCCACCCCACAGTCAAAGTTTCTAAGGGCAAGACTGAGAGTTTGAGGACTGAGGATTCTTTTTCTACAGAGCCCCATGGAGGCATAAACACAAATAGACATCTAGTAAAGCTTGGAACTTATTGGGGGAGGGGATTCATTAAATGTTAGTGATGGGATAGCATGGTGTATTTGATAGCCTTCTAAATGTAGAGTCAGCAGTAATCTAGTTCAAATCTTACTTCTGATGGTTATTTGTTGGATAGCCAATTGGCAAAATGTTTAACCACTCTCAAGTGATATTGCTAGGACCAAATGAAATAATTTTATAAAGCATTTATTTTGCAAAACTGAAAGTGTGGAACAATGGATCTAGTGCTGGATCTGGAAAGCTCATCTTTCTTAGTTCAAATTAGACCTCAGACACTTATCAGCTATGTGACCCTTAAAAAGTTAATTAACCCCATTTGCCTCAGTTTCTTCATCTGTAAAATGAGCTGGAAAAGGAAATGACAAACTATTCTAGTATCTTTGCCAAGAAAACTCCAAATGGTATAAAGAGTCAGACACAACTGAAACACTTAAATGTCACAGTTATTATTGTGAGTATTCAAATTCCTTTGTCCTGACATTCAAAATCCTCCCTAATCTGCATCTTTCTGGTCATTTTTTAAGATAGTATTTTATTTTTCCCCAATTACATAATTAATAGACTTTTTAGCATTAATTTTTACAAGATCTGAATTTCAACTTTTTTTTCTCTTCTCTTCCTCCCTCCCTTCTTTCCTTCCTTCCCCTCCCCTCTTCTAAAAATGGTAAGCAATTTGATATAGTTTATACATGTGTTATCATGTAAAACATATTTCCATATTAGTTTTTTTGGAGGAAGACACAATTCAAAAGGAACAAAAAGCTATGAGTAGAATAAAGTAATTTTAAAAATATGCTATGATCTGCATTCAGAGTCCATCAGTTGTTTGTCTACCTTTGGATAGCATTTCCCTTTGTGAGTCTTTTGTATTTGTCTTGAATCATTGTGTTGCTGAGTAGAACTGAATAATTTATAGTTGATCATCACACAATGTTGCTGATACTATATATATTCTTTTCCCTGGTTCTGCTCATTCCACCTTGTCTCAGTTTGTACAGATCTTTCCAGGTTTTTCTGAAATCTTTTTATCATTGCTTATTGCACAATAATATTCCTTTACAACCATATAGCATAACTTGTTCCAAAAAAGAACACTTTAATATTTTTGCCTTTTATTTTGAGATTTTATGCCCTAATACATGGTTAATTTTTGTATAGGTTCCATGTACTTCTGAGAAAAAGATATATTCCTTTCTGTTCCCATTCAATTTTTTTTCCAATAGTCTGTCACATCTAACTTTTCTAATATTCAATTTACCTCCTTTGTTTCTTTCTTGATTCTTTTTTTGGTTGGATTTACTGAATTCTGAGAGAGGATAGATGAGCTATCCTAATAGTATAGTTTTGTTTTTATTTCTTTCTGTAATTCACTTAACTTCTCTTCTAAGAATTTGGATGCTATGCTCCTTGGTACATATATGTTTAGAATTGATATTGCTTCATTATCTATGGTACCTTTTAGCAAGATCTAGTTTCCTTATCTTTTTTAATTTTTTGCTTTTATTTTGTCTGAGGCCAGGATTTCTTTTTTCTTTTTTACTTCAGCGAAAGCATAATGGCTTTTTCTCCAGCCCCTTGCCTTTATTCTGTGTGTCTCACTGTTGAAACTGTATTTCTTGTAAATAACATATTGTAGGATTATCATTTTTGCTATCCACTTCTGTTCTGTGAGAGAGCTCATCCTATTCACATTCACAGTTATGATCAATACTTGTGTATTTCCCTCTAATCTGTTCTTCCCCTTGTTATTTCTCCTTTCAGCCTTTCCCTCCTCTACAATGTTTTGCTTCTGTCTACCACCTCCCTGATCTTCCTTTCTTTGTCTCAGTTCCCACTCCTTCCTTTACTTAATCTTCTGCCCTCCTACTTTGCTGTTGGACAAGATACATTTCTGTATTCAACTAATTGTGCTTAATATTTCCTCTTTGAGTCAAAACTGATGAGAGTAAAGTTCAAGTAATGCTTATCACCTACTTTTCCATTTTCTCCTCCACTGTAATGGGTTTTTTTATACCCCATTCTACCTTTGTCTTCCTTCTGCACCCATTGTACTTCTCTTTTACATTGCGTATTTTTTATGCCATTCCCTCAAATTCCCCTATTCCTTTACCCTCTGTCTATGTATATTCCCTCTAATAGTATTGTTAGCAATAAAAATTTAAGGATTTCAAATGATATCTTTCTGTGTAGTAATGTCAACAATTTAGTTCTTTTTTGAATCCCTTATGTTTTCTTTTCCTATTTTATCTATTTATGCTTTTCTTGAGTCTTGATATTGGAGGACAGATTTTTAGTTTTATTCTGTTCTTCTTATGAAAGCTTGAAATCCATCTATTTCATTGAATAATCATTTTTCCCCTCTTGAAGTATAATGCTTAATTTTGATAAGTAAGTGATTCTTGATTGCAGTCCCAACTCCTTTGTCTTCTGGAATATCATGTTCTATGACTTCTAATACTTGCAGCTGCCAAGTCCTGTGTTATCCTGATGTGACTCCCTGATATTTGAATTATTTCTTTCTAGACATTTGTAGAATTTTTCAGAACCTGAAAGTTCTGAATTTTGGCTATAGTGCTCCTTGGAGTTTTTATTTTGGGATCTCTTTCCTGAGGTGATTGGTGGATTCTATCAATGCCGCTTTTGCCCCATTGTTCCAGGACAGATGCTGTACAGGTCCTCCTTTGAATTATGGCTTTCAAGTAGTCCAATGATTCTAATTTTGTCTTTCCTGATCTATTTTCTAGGTTAGTTGTTTTTTTTCTCATTAGGTATTTTACATTATCTTTCATTTTTTCATTGTTTTGAATTTATTTGATTGTTAATGTCTCATAAAGTCATTAGATCCCATTTGCCCTATTCTAACTTTTAATAAGTTGTTTTCCTCAATTATCTTTTGTACTTCCTTTTCCATTTGGCCAATTGTGCTTTTTCTTCTTTTTATTTATTATTTTATTTTAAAAAATGTACTCTTTAAGATTTCTTTTCTCAGCAGTTTTTTAAATCTCCTTTTCCCACTTGGTCAAGTTTTCTTTTTAAGCAGTTTTCTAAACTGTTGACACTTTTTTTTCAATAATTCTTTTGCATCATTCCCATTTCTTTCCTAATTTTTCCTTCTACTTCTGTGGTCAATAGGCTCCTTTTTGAACTCTTTCATGAGTTCTTTTTGGGCTTGAAATGATTTCCCATTTCCTTTGTAGATTTACCATAGGTGTATGACATTGTTGTCCTCTTCTGAGTTTATATCTTTTGTCATCATAATAACTTTCTAAGGTCATATTCCTTTTTGGGGTAGGGGTCTTTTCCTTTTCTTTAAAATTTGGACTCTGTTCCCAGTGTGGAAGGGACATTGTCTCAGATTTCTTGTGCCAGTGGCTTCAGGCTTTGACTACTTACCTGATGCTGCACTAATGTTGCCCTGAGGCTCATAGGGATCCTTGTGTCTGGTCCTGCACTGAGGAGGCAGTTTATCTGGTAGTGAGCTGGGATCTTAGTGATGGTGTCTGACATAAGCTGAGGCTGCTAGAGTGTTTCTGTTTTTCCATGGGACTATACTGGAGCATGTGGTAGTTTGGCATCTGGATGCTGCCTATTTGCTGGTTCCCCTGGCTATGCTACAGCACTTGAAGTGTCCTGTTGTTGGCATTTGTCTATTCCACCACATTCAGTATCTACATTCAGTATCTATATGATTTGCTGCTGGCTTGCTACCACTTCCTATGCTGGACTGCACTCCACTGCTTCCTGTTTATTGGTGTAAGATGAAGTTTTCTATGTTTCTTTCAAGTTCTTGAGCTAAAGGATTGTTTCATTACATTTTTTTTTGGTTCTGCAATTTTGTTTTGGGGTGCTGTTTTATGGTTTTTTTTGAGGTGATGTGGGAGATACAGCAGCTTACTATTTAGTCTGACATCTTGACTCCCATAAGTCTCTCTTTCTGGTTTTATTTCACACTAGTCCTCTCCAGGCACTCTGATAGAGTCAAACTTGCTCATCTTCTTTTTCTAGAAAATGTGCTGTGATCTAATGTTATCTATGTCCACCCCCTTTGCTTGTAATGTTATTCATCAGAAGATGGCAGAGTAGGTCAGAAAGCTTTTGGATCTCCAAATTTCCAAGGAGATAGAACATCACCTTATAGCAGCAGAAACAAACATGTGGTAAAGCAACTGTTTTTCTAAAACAATTTGAGAAGATCCTAGGATTTGTTGCTGTGAAAATAAAAAAGATCTGGGTTCATGTTCAGAGGAAGATAATGGAACTAAAAATCCTCTTCTTTTTCAGTGAGTAGCATCAAATGGTCTCAAGCACAAAAAAGAATTCCTAGAAGAATTTAAAATTACTTTAAAAATCAAATAAGAGAGATCAAAGAAAAATTAGGAAAAAATAAAAACAATCCAAGAAAATCAAGAAAATTATGAAAATAAAATCAACAAAAATAGAGAATCAAAAACTTGAGGAAGAAAATAAGTCCTTGAAAGCTAGAATTGGGCAAGGGAAAGCTAATGACATTCTAATATACCAAGAAATTATAAAACAAAATCAAAAGAATTAAAAAAAAGAAGAGAAAGTAAAACATCTTCAGGAAAAAATTGATCTGGAGAATAGATTGAAGAGAAATAATAAAAATTGGACTACTAGAAAATTATGATAAAAAAGAATCTTAATACAACAGTAAAAGGAAAATTGCCTTGAAGTTCTAGAATATGAAGGAAAAGTAGAAATAGGAAAAAAAATCCTCCCATGGTTACCTGAAACAGATCGGAAGAGAAAAACTGACAATATAACATCATAGCTAAATTTCAAGAAAATATTGGAAATAGTAAAAAAAATTTAAATATCATGGAGCTACAATAGAAATTACACCACACCTAGAAGCTACTATGTTGAAGGACCATAGGTCTTAGAGTACTAGATTCTAAAGAGCAAAAGAGTTGGGTTTATGATCAAAGATAACTTACCCAGTAAAGTTAAGTATAATCCTGAATGAAAAAAAAATTAGACATTTAATGAACTCAAAGACTTCCAGGTTTTTGTGACGAAACACTCAGAACTTAAAGGAAAATTCAGCATATAACATGCAGGAGAAATATAAGGTAAAATGTTAAAGACCAATTTTATAAGACTCAATAAGTTCAAATTGTTTATTTTGTATATGTGAAAATATTAGCAATTAATTTATAATTGTCATCATTTGGGTAGTTTGAAAGAAAGGCATAGACTGAGTTGAGTATGATGGTGTGGTTCTAAAAAAATAAAACTGTGTAAGGAAAAAATAAAAAAGGAATAATTAGGTCATACAAATAAGGCATAAAAGGTTAAAAAAGAAGCTAGTAGGGGGAAGTGCAAGTAGTGCTGAAACCTTACTTTCATTGGGAATGGGTTAAGGAGGGAACAGTATATATATATATATATATATATATATATATATATATATATATATACACACACAGACACACACACACACAGACACACAGACACACAGACACACACACACACACACAAATATATATATATATATATATATATATATATATATATATGAATAAAAATCTCCTAAATTCAGAAAAAAATAAGAGACCAAGGGGATAAGATGGGGGAAGAGGATAAGAGAGGGACTCTTACAAGGATAGTAGGTTAAGGAATAGGAAGGCAAAGTAATGGGTAGAAGAGAAGTAGAAGAGTGAAGAGGAATGGGATAAATAGAGTGAGAAGAATAGTGAGGAAAAATAGGAAGGAGAAAAGTAATTGTAGCTTACAATATGAATGGGAAGAATTTAGCCATAAAGCAGAGATAGATAGCAGATTAAAAATTTGAATTCAGCTTGAAAAGCTTTATGGGCACAGAACCCATAGTATTATTCAGTTGCAGATTCACAGAATATCTCTGGGGGATATCTAGTCCAAACTGTGTCTGATCAAGAGTCCACTAGGTGATATCCCTGAAAAGTGGTTGTTCAGCCTCCACTTGAGACTTCTAGTGATGTTCAAGAACTCATGGGGCTCCATATTTTATCCCATCAAAGAGCAAGACATTCATTGATTTTACCTTCACCTCTAAAGAGGCCCATTTGGAATCATTCATAAAAATAGAAACAAATAAACAAAAGACCCTCATCTAACTTTTTCTCTTATAAGTAAATGACCTGTTAATATTTTTTCCACTGTGATAGATTTCCATGATTACATCTCTAAATAAAGCAAGTAAGTCAAGAAGGGGCTTTAAGAAGCTAAATATTCCAGTTCACTCATTTACAGATAAGAGAACTGAGGGTTGTAAGGGATCAGTAATTCCCTTAAAAGTCATACAGGATGTCAGTGATATGACCTGGACTCAGATAAAAGTTTCTTGATTCCAGATCCAAGCTTTTCTCAGGCTGCTTCATTTGCAAACCAAGGCTCTTCCTAAAACCATTCCATGTTATGTAAATTCTCTGTCTTCCTCTTCAGATACCTCTGGGATCACTATCTCCTGGCTTATTCTAGTGCTCTAGCCACTGAGGGACAAACAAATAGAAACAGAATGACCTTTCCCAGCACCTTTGAAATCAGAATTCAACCCAATACCTCCCCAAAGTTCACTTACAAATGACTTCAAGTTCCAGAGAACACTTTAAAGTTCTATGAAGTACTTTCTTTCTTTACTTTATGAAATAGTAGTATAAATATATGGGGAATATGTGTATATATATATATATGTATATATATACATATATATATATACAAGTACAGATAGGGAAACCAAGGAAAATCAGGTCACATAATCTAGATCATAATCTCCACTGCCACCTGAGAGATGGGTTATACAATTATTGTATTATCTCCATTTTACATACAGGAAACTTAGTCTCAGAGAAAGGAAACGACCTGTTTACAGACTTGTAGCTGATAAATAGTTGATCTTGAACTCATATCTGGATCTCTTGATTCTATTTCCTGTCCTCTTGACTCTGCTATTGCTGCCTTATTGCTCTCCAGAAATGTCACTAAGATTGTCAGGACCTGGGTAATATGTTTGGTTTCTCGTTCTGTCTGAAAGGAAAAAATAATCTCTTCTCAAGTTCCAGTAAGAATTGGATGTCATCAAAGTAGACAAGGGTGGGATGGAGGAGTCCATTACAAGTTGGATATTTGGACATGACCTAGAAGTCATAAAAAAAAAATCCAGGCTAATCTATTGGAGTACCTACAGGTAGGGAAATGGGAAAGATGGTCGAGGGTATTCTTTTCCTTGGGGGTAATTAAAACACCTAAAATGTATAAGGAGGAGATCCTGGAAGGCAGAAGCAGTTTTGAAAATATTGGTTTTTTACAATGGTTTGGACAACGTGCTGTGAAGAAGCACGAGTGAAGCTGTAATGGGGGAGCTGACACCACTGCTCTCTGCTCTGGTGATTCCACACAGTTAGTTTCATGGTCTCAAAGAAAAACCTTGGAAGTATCCTGGGATTAGTGAATAGAGAAGTAGATTTTCTAAATGTTAATGGAATAAGAGTTTGTTTTATGGGGGAGGGAGTAGGTATGAAGCCTCTTAATATTCTTCCATAGAAACCCAAAGGGACAACCAGTGACAAGTCCCACTATGGGAGGATGTTTTTAACCAGGACATTCATTATTAGTAAGCCTAACATCATGATGGTCAACATTCCCATCCCACCATCCTTATTTATGAGTCTCCACTATGACTCCTGTTCTCCGCAGCCTCAATCTCATCCCCACCATACCTGTTGCCACATTCTCCATTTCCTTTAGTTCCACCACTGTTCTTATCCCCACACTTCTCATTTCCTCCAGTCCCATACCCCACACAAATCATGCTTATTCCTGACCCTATCCTCAACATCTTCAGTTTCTTCATTCCTATCTCCTGACTTGAGTTTCTGTGAACAATGTCAAATGAGATCAGGAAGCCTTGTTGTGCTCAATCCTGGCCCTGCTATTGAATTACTCTGTGATGTTACATAAGTCCCTTCCTTTCTTCATTCCTCAGTTTCCCTCTTTGTAAAATGATAGGTTTGGACTAGATATTCTAGAACCATGGAAAGAAAACACACCAGACAGAAAACCAGAACTATAATGAGTAGAAAAGGATCCAGCTATCAAAATCTCCCCTGGTATTACTCTTAATTTGCTTCTAATTCAGACTACATGTCCTGGCCCCTTTTATTATTTCATTATGTTTTTTGTTAGGAGAATAGTAATTTGTGTGGAATTAAAGGAATGGTAGACAGTGACTGCAGTCTGAAAGACTCCTCTTCCTAAGTTAAAATCCAGCCCAGATACTTACTAGCTGTGTGACCCTGGGCAAGTTACTTAATTCTGTTTGCCTCAGTTAACTTATCTGTAAAATAAGTTGGAAAAGGAATAGGCAAACTATTCCTGCATCTTTGCCAAGAAAACCCCAAGTGGGATCAACAAAGAGTTGGACATGATGGGAAAATGATTAAACAGCAAAAACAACAAAAGGAACGAATGGCAGTGATTGACACCTCCATCCTTTCCTTCTGGTCTTAATAAAGCAAGGTAGTTCCAGAGTCATCTGTATGGCCAATATTAACTGCTAGGGGCATGATGGGATCTGAAAGGAATTTTCTTCCCCCCCCCCCCCCAACCCAATAGCAAAACAGTTCCAAATAGATTTAAGGGACTGGTTTCTGAAGCAAAAACAAATTATCTTTTAAAAAATTAGATTTGATCTAAGGAATGCATTTATTTTATTTTATTTCCTCCCCTTGTGTGGAGAGTCTGTCTTGATCCTAACTTCCAAAGAGCTAAAATAGCCTAAAATAGCCCTAGTGCTGTGGAGAATTAATGCCATCTCAAATTCAGGTGCGAACCAGAAGATGGCAGCAGAGAGGAGACAAGTTGGCTGGTGACATCAGTTCATGGATTGTCTGAGAAAACAATTCACAAGTGAAAAACACCAGAAGGATTAATGACATTAGTAGTTTTATTGGAAGTATCTTCAGAGTCAGAGGGGTGTTCCAGATGAGACATAGCCTTGAGACCCTGTGGAAAACTGGGCCCCAGTCTATGCAGGGATATTCATTGTTATTTATCTAGGTAAATATTTACCACCTCACCTAATGAATAAGATAGAGAAGCTAGAGTTCAAATTCAGCCTCAAACACTCATGGGAAAGTCACTTAATCATGTAATCAGTTTCCTCAACTGTAAAATGGGGATAATGATAACATTTGCCTCCCAAGGTAGTTGTGAGATCAAATGAGGTAACAATTGTAACAGTGATGGCACATAATGGCAAGTGATGGTAAGTATTATATAAAACCTTAACAATTATTGTTGTTATTATGACAGTCATAGCATCATGAGTTTTGGAGCTGGAAGGGACCTGAAAGATCCTCTGTTCCAACTTCTTTATTTTATAAAGGAACTAGAGAAGTTCAACTGATTTGTATGATGTCACACAGGAAGTAGTAGAATTGTGACTGATGCCCAAGTCTTCTGACAACAAATGCAGTGTTCTTCCTGTTTTGCTACACCTACTCATGGGTTCAAACCTTAGTCCTGACAATGACTTATTCTATGTATGACCTTGGGAGCATCAGTTCCTCTCTTTGGGTCTCAGTTTTCCGAAATGCAAAATGATATGATGCTAGAAGGCTGATAAAGTTCAAATCACATTCTGTCCTCATCATCAAGTCCTCCCATTTGTTTCTCTCTGGATCTCTATTTCCCCATTTGTAACACAGCCCTCCCAGTCCTCCCTGAAACTAGAAGCTTTATTAATAATGGGACTCTTTCATATATGAACTAGAACAAAATGGAAGGATAAAAAGGTGGGGAAAACAGGTGAAGGTGGGAGGAAAAGGAAGGGAAAAAACTCTAATGAATAATTAGTTAATTTAAGAAATAACTCAGGTCCCTGGAAATTAATTCTTTCTCAGAATGAGATTCATTTCAGGCCTCTGGCCTTACTACAGGCAATTTTTTTCCCTCTTGCTGCTCTCTTTTTTCCTTCCCTTTATTAATAAAGTGTAGCAGTTACGCTGATGCTCGACTGGGCTCAGCACTCCCTATAAACGTGTCACTCCTCTGACTAATTCTTTTTAATTAGAAACAACAAGGAAAGAGAAAGAAATGTCCTTGGGAGCTTCTTCCTTGATCAGACAGTGATTTAAAGGGGTTGTTACCATCAACAACAGTTCAGCAGATTTCTATGCTCTTCTCTCATTTTCCCTTTTCATCCTGTTTCCTCACACATCCTATCCCCCTCCCCCCTTTCCCCTTTCTCTTTGAGCTGGCCAGGCCAGTAGCCAAGTGAAGTAAGCCTGGGAACCAAGAGCTCTGGGTTCTGGTCCTGGATGTGCCACTGACTTGGTTGGGGTCCTTAAACAAATGCATTCTTGTCTCTGGCCATTAGGTTTTTTGTTTTTTTGTGTTGTTTATTTGTTTCATCTGCCAAATAAGGCTAAGTGATCTCTCTAAGGTCCCTTTTAGTTCTGCTACTGCATAAATCTATGTTGGTGAAATGGTGATTACCATAGTAAGGAAGGATCCTTTTGAACAGAGAATGTTGAATTGGGAAGTGACCACAGAACATAGAAAGCCAGGGTTGGATCTGGCTGGCACTTCAGAGATCATTTAGAATGACTTCTTTTGACAGGTGGGAAAACTTTGGCATAGAGGCAAGGAAAGGGATTTATCTAAGGTCACATAGGTGGAAAATGGCAGAATAAGAACTTGAATTCAGATCTTCTGATTCCAAATCTAGGACTCTTTGCTGTTTCCTTCTTCAACTTTGTCTGCCTTAATGTTATTTTTTTCCCCAAAGGAATGAACTTTTCTCCTTTTTTTTTGAGACAAGTTTTGTGTATGTATGTATGTATTTTAAAGAAAAATGCAAAATCAGTGCAGCTCAGGGAACAAGATTTCCCTGCAAGGTGGTTTGGCTATAAATTTTAAGCCTGTCTTTCTCTTCTCCTGCCTCCCGGCTGGGAAATCCAAGAGATTAACAGCTCCCGAGAGCCAGCTCATGTCTATGGAAATGACTCTGGTGGGCAGTAAATCTCTCCTAGATTGGGTCAGGGCTCCTAAGCAGACCCAGCTCCCCTACATCAATCTCCCCCATCTCAACCCAGGGTATTGCCTTCTCCACCCTTTTTGTGCAAGGTAGTTCTGGAATTTTAGACTATATCATGAATAAATAAATAAAAATAATAGTAATTCCCATTCCTATAGTACTTTGAGGCTGATAAAGCACTTTTTCACAATAACTCTGTGAAATAGGGAGTTCAGGAATTATCCTCCCTATTTTATAGAGCAAGAAACTGAGTCACAAAGACTTGAAAGAACTCAGGTGCTAAGGATTAAGAACAATTGGCAGTAGACTTTTTTTTACATAAAAGAAAAATGTGAGAAAGATTTGGGAACTTTAGTGGACTACAAGCAATGAGTCAATAGCATGTTAAAGAAATCAAGAAAAAAATGAATTTTGCTACATTGAAGGAGTCCTAGTATCCAGGTCTATTCTACTCCTCCCTGATAAGGCCACTTCTGGAGTACTGTGTAATTTATGTGACCACATTGTAGAAAACATATGTATGTGTATACATGTGCATATATGGATTAATAGAAAGAACTATACATATTTATCTAGGGAAGATTTGGAGGGATGTGGGTCATTACATGATAGCTGTGTTCAAATTTTCGAAGGACTAGATTTGTTCTGTTTAATCCTATAGGATAAAACCATGAAAATTGGGTAGAAGTTGCCATCTTGCAGATTTACAGTTGATCAAAGGAAAACCTTCTTACTGGCTATAGTGTCCAAAAGTAGAATGGACTGCTTTACTGGAAATTACTGGAAATCTTCAAGCAAAGGCTAGATCACTATTTACTGGGTCTGTTATAGAAGAGATTCTTGCTCATATTTTGTTTGAATCAGATTTTTTGGTCTCTTTTAATTCTTAACTTGTGTGTTTTTTCATTCTATAAGGGTAGATTGGACCCTGGAAGTTTCCCTCTGAGGGCAAATGAAGCCTACTACCTCTCCTCATTGCCAGAGAGGCTTAGGATGACAGACTAGCTGAGTCCTAAGAAAGAAGTGGGGAGGAGATAAATCAACCATGTCAGATGGGTGGTGGGAGCTAGCACTCAGCATATGGAATGTTGAAAGAAGCTGGCTTGGAGGTGGTAGTGGAAGAGAGAAAGGAGCATAAAGACCCAGAAAATGGGAAAAGAAGAAGGCACTGGGGGATGGGATTAAAGAGGGAGGTGTTCTAGTGGTGATGGTGCCAGAAGGAATGAAGCAGGGGCATTATGACATTTCTGAATTAGATCTTCTCTCTTCCCATCCTATCCTCAGGCATAACCACACAGAGGTCATTTTCTTAATGCCCCCCTTTCACCCCCAAAGTTTCATTGATACCTCTCAAAAGCAAGGCAGAGTGGATGTATTGTGGCTTCCTGAGACTCTCAGACCATAAATATTTCTTTGGGTATAACCTTCCTTCTTTTGGCTGCAGCCCCAGATGCCTTTATTTGTTCTCCAGTGAAATGGAGAGGAGGGTTCTTGTATATACCATATTCCCAGGGGAAAATCATTCAATGTCAGAATTAGAAATGACCTTAGAAAACTTCCAACCCAACACTCTTTTTATAGCCAAGGAAACTGAGGCATGATGAAGTAAAAAGAAGTCAGTTGAAGTAGTAATAGAAGTAGTCAGTAAATAGTGGTAGAGATAGAACAGGAAGAAGAAATTCTATCTTTATTTCTTCATCTATAAAATGAAGGGATTTGATCAGAGGGAACTTTTAAATCTATGATCCCATGATTCCTCCTCCCTCCTTTTTTTTCTTTACCTCCCTTTCTGCTCTCCCTTCTTTTCTTCCTTCCCCTTTTCCCTTCCTCTCTCCTCTCCCTTTTTCTTCTCTTCTCGCCTTTTTTCTTTTTCTTTTATTCCCTATATATCTACTCTCTCTTCCTTCTTCCCCCTTCTTTCTTTTTCTCTCTCCCCTGTGTTCTTCTCTCTTTCCTGTTTCTTTCTTACTTCCTCCTTTTCTACTTTTCCTTCTCTTTGGGTATATCTTTCTAACCCTTGTTCTTCCATCTATTCTTCTTTTTTTCTTCCATCTTAGTCTATCCCTTTCTTTTAATCTCTCTCTTCACTTATTTCAGTCCCTTTGTATTTTTCTTTTTACCTCTATTTTTCTCTCACTCTTTTTCTCTGAGTCTTTCTGTTTTTCTTTCAGTGTAAAGATTTGGTCCATACTTCAGTTATTTAGGGGACGTTGCATGCACACACACACACACATATGATTTAACATGGGAATAATGTGAAATTCATGGATTCTTTGAATGACAGCTTTGCTAGGAGATATGAGGAAACATGAGCTTCGATTCCTTTATCTTGGTAGACCAATTACCACTTGTTTAACTTTGTAGATCATGTAATCTTTTCTTTGTAAAGAGGGGATTGGATTAGATGACCCCACTCAGCTTGAACTCTATGGTTCTTTTGTTATGAAGCTGGAGTAGATGGATGGTGCCAGATTTCAGTGACCTTCAATATTGATAAGAGTATCAGAACAATGCTTACTTTGATAGAGACAGAAAAAGGGAATAGTCTAGAGCAGAGTTCTTAACTCAGGGTCTGTGAACTCATTTTAAAAAATTGATAACTATATTTTAATATAATTGGTTTCCTTTATAATCCTAACCTTTCCCCCCATTCATTTAAAAATATTACTCTGGGGAGTTTGAAGAGTCACCAAATTATCAAAGGATGCTTATGGCACCCCTCCCAAAGAATTATCAAGAATTCTTGATCTGGAGGCTTAAATGAAGAAATCACATTCTGGATCTTCTCCCAAGGCAGGAAGGAAGGCCACCAGACAAAGGACAGGCATATGGCACAGGGGGTGGTACCAGCCTCTGTATCCAGCCTAGAGGCTTCCTAGAAGAGAATTTTCAGATTTTGTCACTTGATGACATAAGGATATGTGTTTTGATTTTTTTTTTTTTTTAGTTTTTGCAAGGCAATGGGGTTAAGTGACTTGCTCCAACTCACCCAGCTAGGCAATTAATAAGTGTCTGAGGATGGATTTGAACTCAGGTCCCTCTGACTCCAGGCTGGTGCTCTATCCACTGCACCACCTACTCGCCCCCAAGGACATGTAGTTTTGTATCTTTTAATATTATTTCTTTTAGTTGGCTACTTCAGATAAACTCACCCTTTATTATTAGTAATGACTATTTAGGAGAAATAGCACACCTTGGATACCCTCAGGGGCTAATAGAAGTGGACAAGCAAAAATAATCCCACAGCTACTAGAATTATTTAGGAAAGATATTGGGATTATTGGATGTAGAATTGGGAGAAAAACCCACAAGAAGGGAAGGGATACTTAAAGATTATCTGACCCCCTTTTTTTTCACAGATGAAGAAATTCAGGACACAGAGGTGAAACTCATTGTCACACAGGTAAGTAGGTAGAATCAATTTTCACTATAAGGGAATCCCAAAGGTGACTGTCTTCTTTACCAAGGAAAATAACCTTTGGTCCAGGAGAGATCAAAATAAAAGAGTTAAGTAGGAATTTAAGTCTAAGTGAGATGCTAATAAGAGAAAACCTAACTGTTCTCAAAAAGTTTAAGATAATATAGGACATTCCAGAGGAAGGAAAGAATTCGCAAATTGGTGCTGCAGGATTGGTGATGGACAAAGTCCTGACCTGCAAAATTAGGGGAAATAATGAAAAGTCTCACAGTGGATAGAGCATGGGCCCTGGAGTCAGGAGTACCTAAATTCAAATGCAGCCTCAGATACTTACTAATTACCTAGCTGTGTGATCTTGGGCACTTAACCCCATTGCCCTACAAAAAACAAACAAAAAAAAGAATGAAAAGTCTGAAAAAGCATAGACCATTCATCTTGATCCCTAATTTTCAGAAACTTTCATTAGAATGATGATTTTTAAGCATTTTAAGAATTTTTTATTTATTTAAGGCAATGGAGTTAAGTGACTTGCTCAAGGTCACACAGCTAGGCAATTATTAAGTGTCTGAGGCTGGATTTGAACTCAGTTCCTCCTGACTCCAAGGCTGTTGCTCTATCCACTGTGCCACCTAGTTGCCTCTAAGCATTTTTTTAAAAAGGGAAACCTGGACCTCAAAGTTTAGCTTCATAAAGAAGGTCATATCAGACAACTGCATTTCTTTTTTTTGTGTTTGGATGACCACAACAGGTTAGTAGGTTGACAGAATGCTACAACCTTAATATTGATATTTAGATTTCAAGAAAGTATTTGATAGATGCTACTCTTTTGGGTAAAATAGAGAAATATGGACTTGAAGATACTGAAATTGTAAAGATTTGGAAATGGTTGGATAGTAAACCCAAGACATAGCCATTAACGAATTGCTGACATCCTGGAGGGAGGTCTCTAATAAAAGCACTTTACAAATATTATCTGATTTGATTAATTACAGCAACCACTGGAGGTGTTATTGTCATTTATAAAATGAGGAAACTGAATTAGATTGTGGTTAAATACCTTGTCTGAGGACATACATTTAGTAAGTGTCTGAGGCTTGATTTGAATTCAGGTCTTCTTGGCTCAAAGTCCAGTTCCATCTATCATATCACTTAGTTGCCTCTATTATATCCCTAATGTGCTAAACCTGTACTATTTAACATTTTTATCAGTGATTTAGAGGAAAGCATGAGAGCCACATATCACATTTGCGATGACCATCACAAAGGTCAATACCACCACTTTCATTCAATTCAATACAATTAAGCAAATATGTATTAAGACCTACTACATTTATTCACCATTGTCCTGGGGGTACAAAGAAAATAATTTTTTTTCAAAGTACCTCTTTGGGATACCTAACTTCAAACAAATGTTATTACAAGAAGACGAAATGAGTGAATGTAGGGAAATTTGAGAAGGGAGATAGGAAATAAAAGGGCTGGGGGATTCAATACAGTAGCAGCTACCATATTCCCCAAGAAAACTAGGTGGAAGTGGAGATGAGGAGGGAGTTCATGCTATATACAGAGGGCAGACTACACAAAGGAAGCAGAGAGGACACCTTAAATTCAAGCAACAAACTAGTAATCTAGTTTAACAAGATTGTAGAGTGAGCAGAGGGGATTACCATGAAAAAATAGATTAGGACCAGATTGTAGAAGACTTCAAATACCAAGCTGGGGGGGGGGGTGGAGGAGAGGGGCTATATTTTATTTCAGAGACAATAGGAAATATGGAGCTCTGGAAGAATTTTGAAGACATGAATGACGTGGTCAGATTTGTGACTTAAGAGGATTATTATCTCTGTCTCATCTCTATCCACATCTCTACTCTCACCATGATCATTGTCAACAATCAATCAATCAAGAAATATTTATTAAGCCCCAACTACTACGTGCTAGCATTTGTGCTAGATCCTGGAGATAGGAAACAAAACTCAGATAGTTCTTGCCCTCAAGGAGTTTACATACATTCTAGCGATGAAAGCAACATGTTCATATAGAAACATATGGAAATAAATGCAAAAAAAGGTACAGTTAAACCTTTTATATCATGAGGTTAGGGGTTTGATTCCCCCACAATCTGGAAAAGTCCATGTAAAATTTTGGGTCCTCTTTTACTACCAGAGAAGAAATCTGATTTTTTTTCTTTTTCTCTTAGGGGGTATTTGCAGTACTTTACTGGAAAACCTCATAGTTTCTGTGTTGTTGCCTGGCCTTCATATGTCATTTGTGACTTCCATGAAAATTCCCCCTAAAGTCCCCCAAATTCCCATTTAAATTTCTTATGCTGATCCAAGTTATATTGAAAGCATAATGAGGAAAGTTGCAATGTGGAAGAGATAACTGCAGGTTAGGGAGAGAGATATCATAAACCTTTGAGAAGAAATCAGGCAAGACTTCTGGTACTTGAAAGAAACAAAGAACTCTGTTAGGTAGATATGAGGAGATGATGCATTCCAGGGATTTGCGAACAGCTAATGAAAGGATGGTCAGCTAGGTGGCCCAGAGAGAATATTAGGTCTGGAATCAGGAAGACTCATCTTTCTGGTCTCTGACACTTAGTAACTGTGTAACCTGGGTAAGTCACTTAACCCTATTTGCCTCATTTTCCTCATCTATAAAATGTGCTAGAGAAGGAAATGGCAAACCACCCCAGTATCTTTGCCAAGAAAATCCCAATGGGTCACTGAGAATCAAACTGACTAAAACAACTGAACAGCAACAAACAAAAAAAGTGATAGGACTGTGAGATGGGTGAGGAGGCCATAAAAGAAGGCCATATGACTGGAACATAGACCTCATAAATTAGAATTGTGTTTGAGGCTGGAATGGTACATTGGACCAGGTTAAGAGGGTTTTAAAAGCCCAACATAGGAATTTATATTTTATCCTAGATCATTATTATCATTTTAATTGTTGAGGAGAATAACTCCATACAGGAATGAAAAAGAATAGACTCAATATCCTGGAGGCTTTCCTATCTTATGCTTCTTGGTTGCTGGTCTTCCTTGTAGATACATGGTCCCTTCTGAATCATCACTCGTTAGGTTATTTCATTATTGTGTGAATGATTAGTTCCAAAGAGCATGTCAATATAGAGGGAAGTTTCTAATGGAGTAATTCAGGGATTCTATCCATGATCTTATGTTACTGGACATCTTTATGAATGATTTGCAGGAAAACCTAGTGGGTTTGGAGTCAGAAGACCTGGCTTCAAATCTTGACTCAATCATGGTACTCCCTATATGACCAAGGGATCAATTCATGCACAAGTCAATTCATCATCCTTGTGATGTCCTTGGCCCTCTTCTAGAATGAAGGGCAGACAAACAATAGCTTTTCTGACTTAGTTTCTTTATCCTTAAAATAAGGTGGTGGGGTGAGGTAGATAATGTGGCTCTCCACAGTCTTTTCCAACTCTAAGTCTGCTCCCTATGGGCCTCATTTTCTTCATCTGCAAAATGAGAGGGTTGAATTAGGTCTTTAGAGTCTCTTACAGTTCCAAATGCTTTATATGAATGAATGAGGAAATGAAGGTCATATTTATCAAATTTATACATGATTGGAATTGAGAGGGATACCTAATAGTCGAGATTCAAAGGAATCCTAGCAGGTTAGAAAGAATGATGGGCTGAAACTGACAAAAGGAGATTTAATCTGGATAAATTCAACATCTTGCATTTGGTCTAGAAAATTCAATTGTTCAAGTGCAGAATCAGGATGGGGGTGGGGCTTGATCAGTAAACAGTTCATGTGATTAAATGAAACAAAAACAAAAACCGGGGATTAGTGTCTACAAATTCCATATCATATCATAAGGATAATAAGGTTTTCAGTTCCCTATCTTGGTCTTTCTCCCCTGGAGATGTAAAAGGTCTTTCTGAAAATAGAATGGATAGAGCTAAATTAGGTTCTCTAGATGGAGAGGGTATCTCCCATCAACTCCAGAGACCTACAGTCATAATTCTTGGGCAGCTCTGGCAGTAGCATGCTGGTAAATGCTTAACCACTGACTTTCTGGAGGAAAATTATGTATATGAAACAATTTTAAATTTGATCTTTATTAACATTTATTCCATCTCTTAACACTAGAAATCAATAAACCCTAACTCAAGATCTGATTCAGAGGTGTAGATACTTATACTGAATATTTAACTATCTACTCTCTCAAAAAGAGCTGATCTAGCATCTTGTTGGCTTTAGTTTTCTATGTCCCTACCACTCAAATGAAATTCAACAATAATTTATTATCTATCTTCTGCAAGGTATTGTGATATGTTCTGAGGATACTAAGAGAAAACTGAAACAGTCTCTGTCCTCAAGAAGCTTAGCTCCCAAATAATGTGTAATAGAGGAAAGAAGAGAAAGGCTAGGGCAGATGGGATACTGCTATTTATCTTCCTCATTTTCAGACTACTTGTGCCTTCTCAGGGCTCTGGGGATGAAATCAATAAACTTTGCTTCCTAAAGACAGCAAAAATGCGATTAATTTGGAAGAAAATAATAGGGAGAGTTGAGGGGGCAAACAGGAGCAGATTGAGAAATTGAAAATGGGAGAAGGAGATGGTAGGGGCAAGAGAGGGAAAGAGAGACAGAGAGACAGAGAGAGAGGCAGACAGAGACAGAGACAGAGAGACAGAGAGAGAGAGGCAGACAGAGACAGAGACAGAGAGACAGAAAAACTGACAGAGACATAAATACAGAGACAGAGAGATAGAGATAGAGATAGATAGATAGAGAGAGAGAGAGAGAGAGAGAGAGAGAGAGAGAGAGAGAGAGACAGAGAAGACTAGAAGACTCAGGGATAGAAACACAGAGAAACTGAGAGGATAAAAGGTACTGAAAGGTCAAAGAAAAAGATGTTGCCTCTTGTGAGTCCTCTGGAGCCAAGAAGAAGGAAACACAATAAGAAAGAAAAGAATGAAGGAAGTGAAGATACACACAGAGGCAGAGACACTGAGAAGTGTAAAGAGAGAGCAGAAGGAAGAAGGAGTGGAAAGAGACAGAGTCAGAGAACAGAAAGACAGACAAGACACAGACACAGAGACAGAGAGATAGAGAAAGACTGACAGAGGCAGAGAATGACAAGAGATGAGAGAGATAGAAACAGAAAAGACAGAGAAATATACAAAATAGTCAACGAAAAGTAAGCTAATGGTATTGAAGGACTGAAAGAAGGGAAAAAAATACTGAAAAGTATTATAAATAAAGAGAGAAATGGGAAGAAAAATGTGTCCATAAAGTCACTAGAACAGAAAAAAAGTGTTCATAGATAGGGACAATGTTAGTCAGAAGGAGAGACAAACATTGTACTTTGGTCAGTAGGTGGCATACTGGGCTTTGGCAAAGAATATCAGGTTTTGGAGGCTTTTGGAGGAATAGGAAAAGAGGAGAGAGATGCATAGACATGGAAGCCCAGAGAGGAAGGAGGAAAAGGAAGGGGAAGGAGAGAGCAGGACAGAAAGCTATCTGTATTCATGGGGCTGAGTTCTCATATAACTGTAGCTAAAACAGTTCTAACTTTGGGAACTTTTCCATTATTTACACCCCCAACTCAGATAGGACAACTTATCCTTGTCTAGAAGCAGGAAATTGGACTAGAACTATTTGAGTGTACAATGACCCTCAGGCTCATTATAGAAATGTAAAGAAAGTGCAGGAAAAGGGATGCTGCTTATTTCACCTATTCTCTCAAGCCTTGTCATCTCAGAGGGACTGAATACACTCTCATCCAGATCATAGTCTCTCTCTCTCTCTCTCTCTCTCTCTCTCTCTCTCTCTCTCTCTCTCTCTCTCTCTCTCTCTCCCTCCCTCCCTCCCTCCCTCTCTCTCTTTTTGTAAATTAAATTTTCCTCACTTTTTGGTTTTGAATTTTCTCCTTTCCATGTCTCCCTCCCCCATCCACTGAGAAGGCAAGAAAAACAAAATCCATTATAAGCATGTATAATCATGCAAGACAAATCCCCAATTAGCCATATTCCACTTTTTCATCATTCCACCTCATTCCCTCTGCCCCCCCCCAAAAAAAAGAAAATATGCTTCAGTCTTTTCTCTGAGTCCATCAGTTCTTCATCTGGAGATAGCTAACATGTTTCATCATGAGAATTTGGAATTGTGGTTGATCATTGTATTAATCATTAAGTCTTTTTTTTTCTTTTATGTTTTTGCAAGACAATGGGGTTAAGTGGCTTGCCCAAGGCCACACGGCTAGTGTCTGAGATTGGATTTGAACTCAGGCACTCCTGACTCCAGGGCAGGTGCTTTATCCACTGCACCAAACAGTGACCACAGTCTGATCCCTCATTCTAGTATCAGATTGAACCTTGGCACTAGCAATATTCTTTCCTCAGCTGCCAGAGATCTTTTCTTAAAGCTTCAACCTAATCATCTTTACCCTATTACTCAATAAACTGCAGTGACTCCCTATTACCCCCCCAAATCAAAAATAAAACCCAGTTTGTCAT
The DNA here is from genome assembly GCF_037893015.1 of Macrotis lagotis. NCBI lineage: Eukaryota > Metazoa > Chordata > Mammalia > Peramelemorphia > Peramelidae > Macrotis > Macrotis lagotis. The sequence goes on along the minus strand of NC_133666.1, from coordinate 616,679,486 downwards.
TTAAAAGTCTTTACAACCTTGACCTTTCCTACTTTCCAGTCTTTTAATTCTTTATTCCCTTTGAAGTGCCCTACCATCTCAATATATGATTTATTTGTGATTCCTCAGAGCATAATTTTCCATCGCTTGTCTCCATGACTTTGCCTTTGCTGGTCCCCATGACATTCTACCTCCTCCTCTTACTTTCTCTAGTTTCCTTCAAGATTCAGTTCAAATGCTGTCATCTACAGGTCTTTTCATAGCCTTCCACCTGTGAATGTCTTCTCCTCTAAGGATATCTTGAATCTATTAGATATGTAAAAGCAGTTGTTTTGATCTTTCTTTGTATGACCAGCTATGATGCCTCATTCTTAATAATATATGCTTCTTAATTGCTTAACTGAATAATATATTAAACTAAGAGTCTGGAGAAACCAATAATGCTAATTTGTAGCCTCTGGAGGATATAAAGTTAGATGAGACAAAGTAATTGACCTCATGGAATAGTATAGTTTGGGGATGTCATGTACAAAATCTGAGATGCGCAATAATTTGATAAGAATAATAGCTAATATTTATAAGGCATTTAAAATTTTACCAAGAGCTTTAATAATAGTTATCAGGGCAATAATAGCTATCATTTATATAGTGCTTGAAATTTTTCAAGGTATTTTTATAAACATCTCATTTTATTTTCACAACAACCCTGGAAGATAGGTGTTATTTCAAAAAACCGAGGCAGAGGTTAAGTGACTTGGGTTGCTGTTGTTTGTTCTTTATTCTCAAGGAGGACCAATGACATCAGGAGGGTGATGTTTTGAATTGTGCATGAATTGGATGTAAGTGAGGCAGAACTGCTTGAAGTCATCAACTTCACCCTCTTCTCCAGTCATCAACGTCCATTACATTAGCAGGACAAAGTTCAAGAGCATGGTCCAGGATGCAGGGGGTGACTTTGGCCTTTCTAAATGAAGGTCTTTTCAGTTGTCTGAGGTCAGGCCGATTCATTGACTAAGATCTAGGTAAGAACTGAGACAAAAGATACTAGGGTTACTCAACTAGTAAACATTTGAGGCCAAATTTGAACTCAGGTCTTCTTCATACCAGGGCCGTGGCTCTCTCCACGGTCTTACAAATGTTATTTCATTTGTTCTTTATAATAGCAGTATGATAGAAATGCTATTAAAAAGACCATTGTTATAGACTGGGATAGATTGAGATTGTGACCTGCTCATGAGCTTTTTTAGTCTAAGTACAGGACTTTGGACTTATCCCTTGTTCTTGCTGTTTGTTCGTTGTTCTCAAAGAGGACCATGACATCAGGGAGTTGATGCCATACAGACAGGTAAAATGGCAGAGCTCTGTAACGTCATCAGCCTCATCTTCTTCTCTGGAGCCATCTGACTCCAGAAGCCTATTCAATTATAATCTACTTTCAGTTTACCTTTCCAGACTATTACATTTCCTTCATTCACTTTACATTCCAACAAAACAATCTATTGGTTGATCCCATCACAGGGTTGTTATGGATACTTAAAAGCTTACAAACTTTAAAATATTAGAGAACTATAAGTATCTTTTTTTTAAGGCTTTTGCAAGACAATGGGGAAATTGTAACTATCTTTACCATCATCATTAAAATGTAGAGTGGAGGGGCAGCTAGGTGGTGTAGTGGATAAAGCACTGACCTTGGAGTCAGGAGTACCTGGGTTCAAATCCGATCTCAGACACTTAATGATTACCTAGCTGTGTGGCCTTGGGCAAGCCACTTAACCTCATTTGCCTTGCAAAAACCTAAAAAAAAAATCTAGAGTGGTTTCAAGTCCCACCTTTGAGTTCTCTAGGTAACTATAAATCTACAAGGAATGCAACAATGTGTTTTGGTTTATGAATGAAATCATAGGTTCATTCTCTATCACAATTTATAGTTTATATCCCTCAGTTTTACCATTTGTGAAATGGGTATTCTTCTAAATCACCATGCATAACCTTTTGGTTGGAAGCTCCACAAAGGTATTGCTATTCCTGGCCCTCAACCAGATTAGGGAAGATTATTATATTTAGTTTTTGTTTATTGTTGCTATTTTTGTTCAGTTATATCTGATTCTTTGTAACCCTATTTTGGATTTTCTTGGCAAAGATACTGGAATGGTTTGCATTTTCTTCTCCAATTCATTTTACAGATGAAGAAACTGAGGCAAACAGGGTTAAGTGACTTGTCCAGCCGGTATATGTCTGAGATTAGATTTGAACTCAAGACTGAGTCTTTCTGATTCCAGACCCAGCATTTTATCTACTGAGTTACCTTGTTACCCCTTTTTAGTTTTACTTTGGTTTTGTCATTATATCCTTAGCCCTTAGCACAGTGATTTGTGCATAATAACTATTTAATAAATGTCTTCCAAAGGATGAAAATAATAGCAATAACAACAATAATAATAACAGCAATAATAATGATAATGCTGATATTGCCAAATCTTATCTTTTTTCTTTCTCTTCCATTGCCCAGATTTTGATCCCCCCCCTTGCCTCTTTTTATAGTGACAACATACAATTACATAGTGTTTCAAGGTACTAAATAGAGGCAGCCAGGTGTCTTGGGGAATAGAATGCAGAATCTGCAATCAAGAAGACCTAAGTTCAAATCTGGCCCAGACACTAGCTGGATGAGCCTGAGCAAGTCATTGAACATGTATGCCCCAGCTTCTTCATCTGTAAAACCTTGTTTTAAGGGGCAGCTAGGTAGTGCAGTGGGAGAGCACTGGCCCTGGGGTTAGGAGAACCTGAGTTCAAATCCAACCTTGGGCAAGTTACTTAAACCCACCACCTTATCTAAAATAAAAAAAAAAACCCCAACAAAAACCCCAACTTTGTTATAAGGATTAAATGAGATAATATTACTAAAATGTTTTAGAAATCTAAAAGGAATATATAAATGCTAGCTAGTAGTAGTAGTAGTAGTAGTAGTAGTAGTAGTAGTAGTAGTATTCACGATTTGCAAAGATTTTCTTCCCAACAGTAGTATAGATGTTATGGCCCCCACTTTACAGATGTGAAAAGTAAAGTTCAGTGAAATGACCTTCTCATTGTCACAAAGCTAGTAAATATCTGAGGGGTGTTTGAACCTCTTTCCCAATTCCAGATCCAGTACTTTTCCATTTTTTGTCTCAGGAAACTGTTTTATAGTGGAAAGGACATTGGATTTGCTTTCCAATCCTCTCTCTGTTACTTATTACCTATGGGACCTGTGATCAGTCACCTCTGGGTCTCATTTTCCCCATCTGTAAAATGATAAATTTGGACCAGGTGATCTGAAAGTCCCTTCCATTTCTAAATACTGTAATTTTCAACTACTTTCACTAACTACCTAATGGGTTGCTGGTGAAGAAAGCTTTTAGTAAACCTTTAAAGTGTTATGGAAATGAGACCTATTACATAAAAGAAAGAATGCAATGTTGAAAAATAACCCCTCCTATGCCTCTCCCCAGACCTCCCACCAAGAGGAGAAAAGCTGTATCCCCACTGTTATTACTGGTGATTCAGGGGGTGATGAGCCAGCAGGAGGATTACTCAGGACCCTTACTTCCTCCCCCTCTCCACTGCTGCTCTCAGATTCCAGCTCCCCCTCAGCATCAGCTCCCCCAGAAAGAACAGATGAGAGTGGAAGGAACAGACTGAATTAGATTCAAAAAACCCCAAAGGACGACACCCCTTGTGGTTGGAATTAGGAGTATTAGGTGGAGGAAAGAGGCAGAGGTTTAGAGTTACAAGGAGCATTCCCCACCCCACCCCACCCCTGGCCCCAAACTCCAACCCAATCATTTAATAGGATCATAGACTGAAAACTTGGAGAGACATTAGAGGCAGTTGAGTCCATGTTATAGAGGAAAATTTGCCCAGGGTCACACAGATAGCAAATGATGCTAGATTCCATCTGAGGTCTTCTGTCACCAGGTCTGCTGTGTAACATAGCTACTTAAAGATCAGGAAACTGAGGCACCATAAAGTTAAATAATTTGTCCAAAGTCATACATGCTGTAAATAGAAGAGCCTGGATTCACACTCATTTCTTATGACTTCAGACTTAGACTATTGAATCACTCTTCTGGCCCATCTTGCTTCCTCTAGTCTTGGCTGCTATGCCATCAGCATCAACTTCCTCTGAACATTTCTGGTCACATCATTTCTCTGCCAAACTCTTCTAGCGATCAGTGCCTTTTTCTGGCAATAATAAACTCAAGCCTCTTTTTATCTCATGCTAGCAATACCAAGTGAGGCTGAGTAAGTAACAGCCAAGTCACTTAAAGTCCATCTGCCTCAATTTCCTCAAGTGGAAAATGAGGATAATAATGAGGTAATATTTGTAGAATGTCTGGCACATAGTACACTGGCTATTATTATTATTATTACTAGCAAGGCTAGATGCTAGATTATAAACACCTTGTTTGTGAAGAATTTATAATCTAATTTGGGAGAGGAAAGAATGATATTGTAACTCTAAATCTCTGCCTCTTTCCTCCATCTAATACTCCTAATTCCAACCACAAGGGGTGTCTCCAATATGAGACGCTTTACTTTTCCAATCTTGTCTCATGCTACCTCCACTTCAGATATTCTCAAGTCTACCCAAACAAGTTGGCTTTCTGTTCTCTGATTTTTTTTCTGTTTTCCTGACTCCTTCCCCTGGCTCACTCTGTTCCTCATGCTTAGAATATGTCCTCCCCCTGCCTCCAGTTTCTTCCTCTTGACATTTAATTTAATTGAGTTTAATCCAACACACATTTATTTTGTTATTTACATTTTATTGGTTTCTTTTGTTTTTATCTCACCTCCATTTCCAAATATATTCTTCCTTCCATCCCCAGAGATCCCAATCCCTGTTTCAAAAATAAAATAAGAAAAGGATGGGAGAGGGATGGAGAGAGACAGAGAGAGACAGAGAGACAGAGAGACAGACAGAGAAAGAGAAAGACAGAGAGATACAAAGAGACAGAGAGAAACAGACTGGGAGAGCCAGAGAAGGCAGGGGATATATATATATATATATATATATATATATATATATATATATATATATATATATATATATATATACTGTAATATACAATGTTCCATCTCTGTGGTCCCCTACCTTTTCTTATTTCTGTAAAGGTTAAAGAAGGTACATACTCCTTTTTGCTTCAGAAAGAAGCTTAGTCATTATAATAACACATTTTCAGTTTATTTTATGTTCTTTTCATTTGCATTGTTGTAAGCATTGCATATAAGTATTGTTTTGTTTGTATCACTGCATCAATTCACATGTCTTGTCATGCTTCCCTTTTTTTTTTGAGGGGAAAGGAATATTCATTTCTTTTGTGTGTGTGTGTGTGTGTTTTGTTTGTTTATTTTTGTTTTTGAGAGGCAATGGGGTTAAGTGATTTGCCCAGGATCTCACAACTGGGTAATTATTTAGTGATTGAGGTTGGATTTGAACTCAAGTTCTCCTGGCTCCAGGGTCAGTGCTCTATCCACTGTGTTACCTAAGGCTCAATTATATTGTTATGCTCATGTACTATGGTCTTTTTAGCCATTTTCCAAAAAGAGGGGTATCTATGTGTTCACAGTTCTTCGTCACCACAAAAAAGTGCCCATATAGTCATTTTGGAATGCATGGGACTCTTTCCATCATGCTTCTTTGGGACATTTCTAGCAGTAGGATTTTTGCATCAAAGGATAGGGTGGACATTTTTGCCACTTTCTTATACACTATTTCAAATATTTTTCCAAATTTCCAATACTATTTTAAAATCACACTGGACTAAATGATCTTACATACTTAAATATATGTATATATATCCATTTGTATATATTATGTATATTTCACCAAAAACTGTTTAAGGAACTTAGATTGTATGTGGGGGCAGGAGGTAGAAGAAAAGCTGTATCTATTATAGTGCTTTAATAGTTTTAAACTGTACTCATTGCCTTTTGGAGCTCCTTGTATGTGTATATAATATATGTATATCTATAAGTATAGAATATACATTTATGTGTAGCTTAGATATACATACATTATATATAGAAGTGACTTGCAGATGTTAAGAAATCTCCTCCCTCTTTGAACCCCAGATTCAATGCCACTTCCTTCATGAAGTACCCCCTCCATCCAGAAATGCCTTTTTTAAAAAAAACCCTGAAGCCCCTTGGTCTTCTGAGGAGGTAATTCAAAAGCTGAACCTTGAAGGATCATTGTAATTTTTGTAGAAAAGGAGTGAGAAGAAAATTGAGACCTTGAGGCAGAGAGGAAATAGAGACAGCGATAATGTTTCCTCATGTTTTCCTCTTCCTTCCCCCCTAATTCCCAGAACGATTGAGGATGGGGGAGATTAAATTCCTGGGGCACTGGATCATAGGAGGAAGCAGGGAGATCCCCAGAGATGGGGCCCCAGCAGCAGGGGACCTTCTTGTCTGTCCTCAAGGTGCCCTCGGCTTTCCCCGGCCCCCTCATTGGTTATCCCGGGAGCAGCATCAATCCCTGGGAAACGTCACTACTGATACTATTCTGAGTCCTTCTCCTTTTATGGAGAATAGCGCCCTGGTAACCATGGCATAGTCACACTCTGGAGTGAGTGTTAGAAATTATTTTAAAATACAATCAAAATAGGGCCAAGTGGAGAGGGATGGGTGGGCCAAGGCGTAGAATAACGGAGGCTGTCTGAGAATTTCCATGGGGATGTATAACAGGGTAAGGTTCTAGAACATCCATGGGCATCTAGAGCAAGGTTGGAACTGACCCTGTCATCCTGAACTTGTCTCTTGACCCATCCCCATCCAAGAAAGGCATCCCTTCAGGCAGAGTTCCTGCCTGGCACTACACAGTGAGACAGATGGAACGAGGCTGGGAGATACAGGGAGCTAACTGGCCCTCAGCCCCCAAAGAGGGAACTGATGCTGCTTCCACCCCCAGAGAAGCCTAGCTGGGCTTCCCTAACATTTACTAATCATGAAATTTCCAGGGAGAGAGATGAGGAATGGGACCCTTCATTTTATATGTCAAATGATATATGGTGCCACAGGAAATTCTAAGTCACTTATAGGACTTGGTTACTCAGAACCAGAGGCATATGGAATATTGAGGGAAATGACCTTTCTTAAATTGGTAGAGGTTTGGGGAAATGTCCAAGGATTTTGATCTCTACTCATTCTACTCAAAGAGTAGAAGACCCTAAAGGTTCTCATCACTATCAGTATAAATGACCAACACCATCATTATTGTCATCATTACCAACACCATCAATACCACCACATTACAATTACTATCATCAATACTAACACCAAAATGTTTATAACACTGTTACCACCATCACTGTCCTCACCACTCTCACCATCTGCAATCAATATCCCTACAACCATCACTATCTCGATCACAATCGCCATTACCTCTGTCAGTAGAGAGACCACTCTTACCATGGCAAGCATAAATATGAATATCACTCTTACCATTATCACCATCTCCATCACTAATATCAACATTTACCATTACAATCATAATAAGATCTGACATTTATATACTTGAATGTTTGCTAAGTACTTTACACATATTATCTCATTTAATCCCTCCAATAGTCCTGTGAGGTAGGTATGAGTGGTGCTATTAGTTCCATTTTAACTATGAGGAAACTGAGGCTTCAAAGCATTTAAGTCATAGTTACACAATTACCCAATGCCAGAGGCAAGATGCATGTCTTGGCCTTTATATCACCCCAAATTTGGGACCCTTTTAGTAACTTCATGGATTTTCAAACATTAACTTTTTCCCCTGTTACCATAATCATTACTTCATCCAACTACATAAAGACTTTAACAATCCTCTTTTGATATATAGTTCACCTTAAGTGGTCTCTATTAGGTAACAAATTCTCCCTTCTGGGAAATGATCGGGCTAGTAGTGAAATTGTTTCTTAGGAAGAAGTGGTTTATGAGTAGGACACAGTTGGACCCTTGCTCTTTTTCTTCATTGGACTGATTTGCAGATAGTTTGCAATTGATCCTTCCTCAGACAAAGAAGTGTTCTCATGGGATCCTACAGATAATTGACCAAACAGGCTGAGGTGGATGAGAACAGGGAAAAAATATGGGGATTAGGATAATAATTCCAAAATTGGAGTCATTAAATTCATGAATTATGGCAGTAAAGGGATGAGGAATCTAGAATTTCCTCCAACAAAGGGTGAGAAAACAGTCTTAGGAAGATGATTTTCCATGTTTCTTAGAGATAGAAAGCATCTTGGAACATAAAACATAGAACATGAACTATAGGGATTTTAAAATGTAATATTGTTATATTTATATATATATATATAATTTTATATAATATTATTATATTGTTATGTTAATAACATTGAATAATGTTACTGTTATTTTAGTTATCATAACACCTGGAAGGAGTCTGAGAACAAAAAAACAGAGTATTAGAGCTAGAGTCTAAGGATATAAGAATTCAGAGCTAGAAGTGATATTAAAATAAAGAACAAAATATTAGAGAAACAGAAAACTTAGAACATAGGAAGTGGGATTTTAGAGATGGAAAAGGCCTTCTATTATTTTTTTAAAAATCCTTTGTTTTTTTATATCCCTCATTATAGGAAGAACTCCATCATACTGAAATAGTCAGAAAGGCTTTGAAGCCTTTGGAGAACTTTAAGAAGATCATCAGGTTATTCATGGGGGGTGCAATTTGTTGTGGTGGAAAGAACATTGGGTTTGAAGTTAGAAAGAATGGGTGCCTGCCCTACCACCTAAATTAACTGTATGACACAGACATGTAGTCCCTTCTCCCCTTTGAGCTTCAGTTTCCTTATTTACTAAAATCTATAAAAGGAGTTGAATTAGATAACTGCTAAGGTTCCTTCCAACTGGGAATAGATGATTCTCTGAACCTCCCCACTTCCTTTAGGATTAAGTTCAATCAGTCAACATGTATCAGACACTGTACTGAAACCGAGGCAACGAAAAGGAGGCAAAAGACAGTTCTATAACCTCAAAGACCTAACATTCACATCCAAGTGGAACCTGAGATTCCATTCTC